>NC_138165.1:39836082-40436082 GCF_964165515.1 Mesoplodon bidens | reverse complement strand
TGGGGCCAAATCCAAAGCTGAACCCCAGGAGCTGTGCAAACAAAGAAGAGAAAGGGAAATCTCTCCCAGCAGCCTCAGGAGCAGCGGATTAAATCTCCACAATCGACTTGTTGTACCCTGCATCTGTGGACTATCTGAATAGACAATGAATCATCCCAAAATTGAGGCGGTGGATTTGGGATCAACTGTAGACTTGGGGTTTGCTTTCTGCATCTAATTTGTTTCTGGTTTTATGTTTATTAAGTATTTAGAGCTTATTATCATTGATAGCTTTTTTATTGATTTGGTTGCTCACTTCCTTTCTTTATATATATATATATTTTTTCTTTTCCTTTTTCTCTTTTTGTGACTGTGTATGTGTATGCTTCTTTGTGTGATTTTGTATGCATAGGGTTGCTTTTACCATTTGTCCTAGGGTTCTGTCAGTCTGTTTTTCTTTTTAGTATAGTTTTTAGCACTTGTTATCATTGGTGGATTGGTTTATTGGTTTGGTTGCTCTCTTCTTTTTTTAAAAATTTTTTATTTTAATAACTTTATTTATTTTTCTTTCTTTCTTCCTTTTCTACCTTTTATTCTGAGCCGTGTGGCTGACAGGGTCTTCATGCTCTGGCCGGGTGTCAGGCCTGAGCCCCTGAGGTGAGAGAGCCGAGTTCAGGACATTGGTCCACCAGAGACCTCCGGACCCCATGTTATACCAATTGGCGAGAGCTCTCCCAGAGATCCCCGTCTCAAGGCTAAGAACCAGCTTGAGTCAATGACCAGCAAGCTACAGTGCTGGACATGCCATGACAAACAACTAGCAAGACAGGAACAGAACCCCACCCTTTAGCAGAGAGGCTGCCTAAAATCATAGTAAGTTCACAGACATCCCAAAACACACCACCAGGTGCAGTCCTGCCCACTAGAAACACAAGATCCAGCCTCATCCACCAGAACACAGGCACCAGTACCCTCCACCAGGAAGCCTACACAAACCACTTAACCAAACTTAGCCACTAGGGGCAGGCACCAAAAACAGTGGGAACTGTGAACCTGCAGCCTGCAAAAAGGAGACCACAAACACTGTAAGTTAAGCAAAATGAGAAGACAGAGAAATACACAGTACATGAAGGAGCAAGCGGTAAACTCACCAGACCAAACAAATGACGAGGAAATAGGCTGTCTGCCTGAAAAAGAATTCAGAGTACTGATAGTAAAGATGATCCAAAATCTTGGAAACAGAATGGAGAAAATACAAGAAACATTTAACAAGGACCTAGAAGAACTAAAGAGCAAACAAACAGTGATGAACAACACAATAAATGAAATTAAAAATTCTCTAGAAGAAATCAATAGCAGAAAAACTGAGGCAGAAGAATGGATAAGTGACCTAGAAGATAAAATAGTGGAAATAACTACCAAAGAGAAGAATAAAGAAAAAAGAATGAACAGAATTGAGGACAGTCTCAGAGACCTCTGGACAACAGTAAACTCACCAATATTCGAATTATAGGGGTCCCAGAAGAGGAAGAGAAAAAGGAAGAGTCTGAGAAAATATTTGAGGAGATTATACTTGAAAACTTCCTTAATATGGTAAAGGAAATGGTCAATCAAGTCCAGGAAGCTCAGAGAGTCCCATACAGGATAAATACAAGGAGAAACATGCCAAGACACGTCTTAATCAAACTATCAAAAATTAGATACAAAGAAAAAATATTAAAAGCAGCAAGGGAAAAGGAACAAATAACATACAAGGGAATCTCCATAAGATTAACAGCTGATCTTTCAGCAGAAACTCTGCAAGCCAGAAGGGACTGGCAGGACATATTTAAAGTGATGAAGGGGAAAAACCTACAACCAAGGTTACTCTACCCAGTAAGGATCTCATTCAGATTCGAAAGAGAAATTAAAACCTTTACAGACAAGCAAAAGCGAAGAGAATTCAGAACCAACAAACCAGCTTTGCAACAAATGCTAAAGGAACTTCTCTAGGCAGGAACACAAGAAACTTACAAAAATAAACCCAAACCAATTAAGAAAACGGTAATAGGCACATACGTATCAATAATTACCTTAAATGTAAATGGATTAAATGCTCCAGCCAAAAGACACAGACTGGCTGAATGGATACAAAAACAAGACCCATATATATGCTGTCTACAAGAGACCCACTTCAGACCTAGGGACACATACAGACTGAAAGTAGGGGATGGAAAAAGGTATTCCATGCAAATGGAAATGAAAAGAAAGCTGGAGTAGCAATTCTTATATCAGACAAAAAAGACTTTAAAATAAAGACTATTACAAGAGACAAGGACACTGCATAATGATTGAGGGATCAATCCAAGAAGAACATATAATGGTTGTAAATATTTATGCACCAAACAAAGGAGCACCTCAATACATACAGCAAATGTTAACAGCCATAAAAGGGGAAATTGACAGTAACACAATCATAGTAGGGGACTTTAACACCCTACTTTCACCGATGGACAGATCGTCCAAATTGAAAATAAATAAGGAAACATAAGCTTTAAATGACACATTAAAAAACATGGACTTAATTCATATTTATAGGACAGTCCATCCAAAAAAAAAACAGAATACACTTTCTTCTCAAGTGCTCATGGAACATTCTCCAGGAGAGACCATATCTCAGGTCACAAATCAAGCCATGGTTAATTTAAGAAAATTGAAATTGTATCAAGTATCTTTTCTAACCACAACGCTATGAGACTAGATAGCAATTATAGGGAAAAAAACCTGCAAAAAATACAAACACATGGAGGCTAAACAATACACTACTTAATAGCCAAGAGATCACTGAAGAAATAGAAGAGGAAATCAAAAAATACCTAGAAACAAATGACAATGAAAACACGACAACCCAAAACCTATGAGATGCAGCAAAAACAGTTCTAAGAGGGAAGTTTATAGCAATATAATCTTACCTCAAGAAACAAGAAACATCTCAAATAAACAACCTAACCTCACACCTAAAGCAATTAGAGAAAGAAGAACAAGAAAACCCCAAAGTCAGCAGAAGGAAAGAAATCATAAAGATCAGATGAGAAATAAATGAAAAAGAAATGAAGGAAACAATAGGAAAGATCAATAAAACTAAAAGCTCGTTCTCTGAGAAGATAAACAAAATTGATAAACCATTAGCCAGACTCATCAAGAAAAAAATGGAGAAGACTCAAATCAATAGAACTACAAATGAAAAAGGAGAAGTAACAACTGACACTGCAGAAATACAAAGGATAATGAGAGATTATTACAAGCAACTCTATGCCAATAAAATGGACAACCTGGAAGAAATGATCAAATTCTTAGAAAGCACAACCTTCCAAGGCTGAACCAGGAAGAAATGAAAAATATAAACAGACTAATCACAAGCACTGAAATTGAGACTGTGATTAAAAATCTTCCAACAGGGCTTCCCTGGTGGCGCAGTGGTTGAGTGTCCGCCTGCCGATGCAGGGGACGCGGGTTCGTGCCCCGGTCCGGGAAGATCCCACATTCCCTGGGCCCGTGAGCCATGACCACTGAGCCTGCGCATCCGGAGCCTGTGCTCCGCAACGGGAGGGGCCACAACAGTGACAGGCCCGCAACAGTGAGAGGCCCGCAACAGTGAGAGGCCCACGTACTGAAAAAAAAAAAAAAAAAAAAAAAAAATCTTCCAACAAACAAAAGCCCAGGACCAGATGGCTTCATAGGCAAATTCTATCAAACAGTTAGAGGAGAGCTAACGCCTATCCTTCTCAAACTCTTCTAAAATATAGCAGAGGGAGGAACATTCCCAAACTCATTCTACGAGGCCACCATCACCCTGATAACAAAACCAGACAAAGATGTCACCAAAAAAGAAAACTACAGGCCAATATCACTGATGAACATAGATGCAAAAATCCTTAACAAAATGCTAGCAAACAGAATCCAACAGCACATTAAAAGGATCATACACCATGATCAAGTGGGGTTTACCCGAGGAATGCAAGGATTTTTCAATATATGCAAATCAGTCAATATGATACACCATATTAACAAACTGAACGAGAAAAACCACATGATCATCTCAATAGATGTAGAAAAAGATTTTGACAAAATTCAACACCCACTTATGATAAAAAACCCTCTGGAAAGGGGGTTTACCTCAACGTAATAAAGATCATGTTGACAAACCCACAGCCAACATCATTCTCAATGGTGAAAAACTGAAACCATTTCCACTATGATCAGGAACAAGACAAGGTTGCCCACTCTCACCACTATTATTTAACACAGTTTTGTAAGTTTTAGCCACAGTAACCAGAGAAGAAAAAGAAATAAAAGGAATCCAAATTGGAAATGAAGAAGTAAAACTGTCACTGTTTGCAGATGACATGATACTATACATAGAGAATCCTAAAGATGCTACCAGAAAACCATTAGAGCTAAACAATGAATTTGGTAAAGTAGCAGGATACAAAATTAATGCACAGAAATCTCTTGCATTCCTATACACTAATGATGAAAAATCTGAAAGAGAAATTAAGGAAACACTCCCATTTATATTGGAACAAAAAGAATAAAATACCTAGGAATAAACCTACCTAAGGACACAAAAGACCTGTATACAGAAAACTATAAGACACTGATGAAAGAAATTAAAGATGATACAAACAGGTAGAGAGATATACCATGTTCTTGGGTTGGAGGATTCAACATTGTGAAAATGACTATACTACCCAAAGCAATCTACAGATTCAATGCAATCCCTATCAAACTACCACTGGCAGTTTTCAAAGAACTAGAACAAAAAAATACACAATTTGTATGGAAACACAAAAGACCCCAAATAGCCTAAGCAATCTTGAGAAAGAAAAATGGAGCTGGAGGAATCAGATTCCTGGACTTCAGACTATACTACAAAGCTACAGTAGTCAAGACAGTATGGTTTTGGCACAAAAGCAGAAATATAGATCAGTGGAACAGGGTAGAAAACTCAGAGATAAACCCACACACATATGTTTACCTTATCTTTGATAAAGAAGGCAGAAATATACGGTGGAGAAAAGACAGCCTCTCCAAGAAGTGGTGCTGGGAAAACTGGACAGCTACATGTAAGAGAATGAAATTAGAACACTCCCTAACACCCTACACAAAAATAAACTCAAAATGGATTAAAGACTTAAATGTTAGGCCAGACACTATAAAAACTCTTAGAAGAAATCATAGGCAGAACACTTTATGACATAAACCACAGCAAGATCCTTTTTGACCCACCTCCTAGAGAAATGGAAATAAAAACAAAAAGAAACAAATGGGACCTAATGAAACTTAAAAGTTTTTGCACAGCAAAGGAAACCATAAACAAGATGAAAAGACAACCCTCAGAAGGGGAGAAAATATTTGCAAATGAAGCAACTGACAAAGAATTAATCTCCAAAGTATACAAGCAGCTCATGCAGCTCAATATCAAAAAAAAAAACAACCGGGTTTCCCTGGTGCTGCAGTGGTTGAGAGTCCGCCTGCCGATGCAGGGGACACGGGTTCGTGCCCCGGTCCAGGAAGATCCCACATGCTGCGGAGCAGCTAGGCCTGTGAGCCATGGCTGCTGAGCCTCCATGTCCGGAGCCCGTGCTCCGCAATGGGAGAGACTACAACAGTGAGAGGCCTGCGTACCGCAAAAAAAAAAGAAAAAAAAAAACACCCAATCCAAAAATGGTCAGAGGACCTAAATAGACATTTCTCCAAAGAAGATATACAGATTGCCAGCAAACACATGAAAGAATACTCAACATCACTAATCATTAGAAAAATGCAAATCCAAACTACAATTAGGTACCACCTCACAACGGTCAGAATGGCCATCATCAAAAAATCCACAAACAATAAATGCTGGAGAGGGTGTGGAGAAAAGGGAACCCTCTTGCACTGTTGGTGGGAATGTAAATTGATACAGCCACTATGGAGAACAGTATGGAGGTTCCTTAAAAAACTGAAAATAGAGCTACCATATAACCCAGCAATCCCACTACTGGGCATATACCCTGAGAAAACCATAATTCTAAGAGTCATGTACCACAATGTTCATTGCAGCACTATTTACAATAGCCAGGACATGGAAGCAACCTAAGTGTCCATTGACAAATGAATGCATAAAGAAGATATGGAGCATATATACAATGGAATGTTACTCAGCCACAAAAAGAAACAAAACTAAGTTATTTATATTCAGGTGGATGGACCCAGAGTCTGTCATACAGAGTGAAGTAAGTCAGAAAGAGAAAAACAAATACCGTATGCTAACACATATATATGGAATCTAAAAAAAAAAAAAAGGTTCTGATGAACCTAGGGCCAGGACAGCAATAAAGATGCAGACGTAGAGAATGGACTTGAGGACACGGGGAGGGGGAAGGGTAAGCTGGGATGAAGTGAGAGAGTGGCATTGACATATATACACTACCAAATGTAAAATAGATAGCTAGTGGGAAGCAGCTGCATAGCACAGGGAGATCAGCTCACTGCTTTGTGACCACCTAGAGGAGTGGGACAGGGAGGGTGGGAGGGAGATGCAAGAGGGAGGGGTTATGGTGATATATGAATACATATAGCTGATTCACTTTGTTATACAGCAGAAACTAACAACAACCTTGTAAAGCAATTATACTACAATAAAGATGCTAAATAAACAAATAAAATATGGGCAATATAAAAGCAAACTTTTTGGCTAAATGATCTTTAAGCAGAAATTCAACTTCTAGAAATTATATTTGCCCGGCTGTATCCAAAGAAATGTATAACTCCTAAAATATAGGAATGTATACCCAGCACAACGGAAAACCATTCCTTTGTGCAAGTGGCAATTATATTCCCTGTTCCAGGAGGCCTCATCCTCATGGCTGAGAAGGAGCAGAACCACCGTAACAGGAGGGATGCTATCTAGGTGAACCGCTTTCACCTCCAGTTGTAGAGCTCAATTTAGGAAAAGTCCAGCACATCTTGAATTCTAATATTAGCTATTCTGAATGTCCTCAATCCAAAAGCAGCACTAAACGGACTTCCCTGGTGGTCCAGTGGTAAAGAATCCGCCTTCCAGTGCAAGGGACGCGGGTTCAACCCCTGGTCGGGGAACTAAGATCCCACATGCCAAGGGGCAACTAAGCCCACGTGCCACAACTACCGAGCTCACGTGCCTCAGTGAGAGAGCCGCATGCCGCAAACTACAGAGACCACGTGCCCTGGAGCCTGAGCCACAACTAGCGAGAAGCCCGCGTGCCACAATGAAGAGTGCACACCACAGTGAAAGATCCCACATGCTTCAGCGAAGACCCTGCATGCTGCAAGTAAGACCCGACGCAGCCAAAATAAATAAATTAATTAAATAAAGAGAATAAAATAAATAAATATGAAAAAATAAAGCAGCACTAAATGAAACCTGAGGTTTCAGCCCACCTTTACCATAAACCACCTAAGACTTCAGACAAATTTCTCAACCTCTCCACATCTTAGACTCCTCATCCGATATATCATAAGGTCAGGAAGTAGATTAGCTTTCTAAAGAACCCTTTAGCTTTCTATAGCCCTCTTCTGCTCTAAGCTCAGGTCACAATTCTCATTATAAGTAATTTTTAGGTTACCCTATCTATCATAGATAGAGAGCTGGGGTCAGAAATATGAGCACCCAGTGAAGGACAGGTTTGTACCTCCAAATCCACACACATATTTCAGTGGGTGAGTGGATCCTACTGGTTTGTAATCCAACAAAACTTCTCCAGTCAATATTAAAGATGATTTATCTTGCTCTATATTTATCATATGAGAATCTAGTGTTCTTTTCAATGTCAGCATGATATTTTGGGGAAGTAGAGGAAAGTTCAAAGCCTCTCTGAATTGATCTTGACATCCAGACTCTTGACTAATCCCTAAATCACAGTATATACATGATTACAACTTTAGACCTTGACTGTAGTCATGTAAGGAAGAAAAGGACTGACTCTGTTTGGGGTCTCCCATCTCAAAGCATCATGTCAAAGAAAAGGCTGTTCCTAATCACAGGACACATGTCTTCTGCTACCCTCCCATATACTTCTTATTGAATTTGAGAAGTTTTCTTACGTTGGCAGCCTAAGTGGTTCCTTATCAAACTGTTCCTTCAAGTCCTGAGATTTTGTATTGTCTTCTGCCTAGGAGAAGAGTGACTCTCAATGGATTCCAATTACATTTAAGATAAAACAAAATCCACAATCATTATTATGACCTAAGAGCCTAGTAAGTCTGGATTCTTCTCAATCCTTGAACCTCATTTCTTATAACTAAGCCTCCTGGACACACCGGTCTCCTTGTTATAGTTCTAAATAACAAGTTCTTTCCCACATCATTGTCTTTGCTCAGACTGGTCCCTTTGCCTGTCATGCTCTTCTTTTCCTTCTAATTCTTCAGATCTCAGCTCGAACATCACCACCTCTGAGAAATCTTCACAGACTCCTCTTGCCAGACCATCTGCTCTCCATCCTTTCTGGTACTTAACTGAAATCTGTAATTAGCTTATTTATTATATCAGCCTCATAGAATGAAAACTTCATGAAGCCAGGGATCTTTTCCTGCCTTATCTACCATCATATTCCCCAACAACTAGAAGAGGGTATGGCGTATGATAAAAACCCAATTAACAAGTATTAAATTAAAAATTGTAGAAAACTGCAAAGTACAGAAGAATATAAGACAGCTAAATTCATAACACAACTCAAAACCCTATAATATTCTCATTGTGGTATATTTTCTTCTAGTTTTTTCCATAAGAGTTTTTCACAGTTGAATTCTACCTATAAACACAATTTTAAGTGCTGCTTTTTAAGTCTGTCAGCATTATATCATAAGCTTTATAATATCTTCTTTATGGTCATTCAATGGTATTGATAGACCTATTATTAATGTAAATGGATGGCATATAGCATTTCCTTACTTTTAGGCGTTGCAGTTGTTTCTAATTTTTGCAATTAAATAACACTGTTGAACATCTTTGTGGATTAATTTTTAACCAAATTTAATTTCCTAATCTAGAGCCCCAAAAATTACAACATCTGACATTCTTGATAGAATTGTCAAACAGCCTTCCAGAAAAGTTGTACTAATTAAGATTTCCATTGGCCCTTATGAAAGTACCTATTTCACAATACATTTTTCAGCATTAGATATTCTCACTAAAAACTTAATAATATGACAGATGGAAGCTGCATCTCATTTTAATCTGCTTTTCCCTCCTAATGGGGTTGAAATTTTTTTTTCATATTTCCTCTGGATTTTCTCTTAGGTGAATTTTTTGTCCATGCCATTTATCTCTTGGATAAATCTTAAAACTTCTCAGTTTAAAAGAGCTGTCTAGGGGGCTTCCCTGGTGGCGCAGTGGTTGGGAGTCCACCTGCCGATGCAGGGGACATGGGTTCGTGCCCCGGTCCGGGAGGATCCCACATGCCGCGGAGCGGCTGGGCCTGTGAGCCATGGCCGCTGAGCCTGCACGTCCGGAGCCTGTGTGTCCGGAGCCTGTGCTCCGCAATGGGAGAGGCCACAACACTGAGAGGCCCGCGTACCGCAAAAATAAATAAATAAATAAATAAAAGAGCTGTCTATACAAAGCGAAAGAGAGGCATGGACATATATACAGTACCAAACGTAAGGTAGATAGATAGTGGGAAGCAGCCGCATAGCACAGGGAGATGGGCTCGGTGCTTTGTGTCCGCCTGGAGGGGTGGGATGGGGAGGGTGGGAGGGAGGGAGACGCAGGAGGGAAGGGATGTGGGAACAGATGTATATGTATGGCTGATTCACTTTGTTATAAAGCAGAAACTAATAAAAAAAAAAGAGCTGTCTATAAAGATAGAAATCCTTTGTCATATGTATCACATATAACCTTTCCCACATTCATTTTATTTGCTTTTTTCCTAATGTACCATCTTCATTGTTTTGAAAAATATATATATTTCCTCTGGATTACCAGTCTTTTACTTGGCACTTTCCTCCTTTGTCTTCAAGCTTGAAAAATCTCCCATCCAGATGTTTTCTAAATGTTCAATATTTTATTCCACCTAATGATTTTTTATACACTAACCATTAAATTCATGTGGAATTTGATTGTGGTATGAAAAAATACATAATTTTTAAATTTTTTATTTATTTATTTATTTTTGGCTGTGTTGGGTCTTCGTTGCTGCATGCAGGCTTTCTCTAGTTGTGGCGAGTGGGAGCTACTCTTCGTTGCGGTGCACAGGCTTCTCATTGCAGTGGCTTCTCTTGTTGCAGAGCATGGGCTCTAGGCATGTGGGCTTCAGTAGTTGTGGCACGTGGGCTCAGTAGTTGTGGCTCGCGGAATCTAGAGCACAGGCTTGGTAGTTGTGGCGCATGGGCTTAGTTGCTCCAAAGCATGTGGGATCTTCCTGGACCAGGGCTTAAACCCGTGTCCCCTGCACTGGCAGGCGGATTCTCAACCACTGTGCCACCAGGAAAGTCCCTCTCAAGCATTTTTAAAACCCGTATTTCTTTTAACTAAACATAAAAATCTGACACCCTTAGTTTTCTATTATTTGACATTGGAAATAAAATGAATAAAAGAAAAATAGATATTTAAGTCTTTAATACTTACTGTTATTTGCATATTCATTTAGATCCCATTGCCCATAGAGCTGTTATGTTGATGTTCACATAAAATCACACTTGATAGTAATGGTTACCAGATTTGGGGATATCACCCACCCGTAAAATTTTGAAAATAATTTTGGGACTCAGTCAAGGGTTGAACTAAATAATCAAGGGTTGAACTAAATTTTTGCTTTCCCAAGGAAGAACATTAAAAAAAAAAAAAAAAAAAACCACACTCTATTACCGTCATTTCCAAAAAGAAAGGGAATTATAATACCAATGAAGTAAGGAGGGACATAAATCACAGGTTTAAGGACAGACCTTAATAAGATCAAGGATATCTTTTAAAATTTTCAGATGTTGAAAACCGTAATTGTATTTTAACATGTTACATTTCTTTTGTTTTTTTCTGATACAGATCGTTCATCTGGGGATGAACTGTGCATCAGAAAGTGGAACTTGAGTGTTCAACCTGTTCCTGTACTTTGTTTTGTTCATGATCAATGGCCACAATCCACATAGAAATGTTCTCTTAAATGCAAGAGGCAACCATCCATAGTGCTATTTTTATTCAATATGGAATGTTCCAAAAAACTGAATAAAGCTGAATAATAAAAGCCACGCACGCCAAGCTACAAAGAAAGCTAATAGTGGGAGACAGCACAATGTTTGACTAACAAGGGACTTCTTTGTTCAGAAAACAGACTGCTGGGCCTTCTGGGCTCAACTCAATGAGCTCAGTCTAGGCAAATTCTCACCTGCCAAAGATTCACTTTGTAAATGCTTCCACCAGTATTGGGGCACAGATATTAACACTGTATTTAATCAACCTGTACTTTTAGGTCCATTTGATTGAACTTGGAGGAAGGTATTTTTTAAATTATTACAGACCGGCGTTCAATATACTGCTTCTCAAATCTGTGATTTACTTGATGATGAGCTCTTAATCAGGAACACACCGTATAATTTTAATATTGTTTCCATGAGAAATTATTACCAATTATAACCACCTCCTGAAGGATATGATTTCCAGCAATATCTTGTAGTGATGAGCACAGATTGCTACTCTGTTGCACGGAGAAATGAACCTATGTAAAGAAAAGAATGGCCCAGGAGTTCTGGTTCAGTTCAGTGTATTTTGGAGGCAGGGTGTTAATCCTAGTTCTAGTAACATGGCCTTTGAGGCTTCTGCGACCTCAGCTGATCCATCCAAGAAAGAATTCAATTAGATGACCTCTAATGTCCTTCCCAATTCTAAAGATCTATGACTCCAAGAGGTGAATGCATAGATGGCCACCATACAGTATGAGATAGAGCAATGTGAGTGATTGCATACCCAGTGAACAAAGAAGTCATTGTCCTAGAATCTTAGTTCTCGAAGAAACCTGTTCAGGGGATTATTGCATCGTTCTGCTGAAGATTGAAGTGTATAATCAGAGTTCATACTTTGGAAGTCCACTGAGTCATAGAAAGCTAGTGTTGTCTTTTCACTCTCTGTGAAGTAGAGAAGATAGAAATCAAGTGGGAGAGGATCACAGAGAATTTGGTGATGAAAGGAGAATATGTACATGTGAAATATTTCATCTATTTATAAAAAATGGAATAAAATACAGAAAGTTGATACAAAGATAAACTTTTAAAAGCTAAGGAAGTTCTGACTTATTTAAAGGAGGCAATTAAAATAATCAATAAAGAAAAACGTAACTAATAATTAATAGTCAAACAACAGGACTAAAAGAATATGCAGATAGAAAAAGAGACAAAATGGTTGCAAGTTTAGAATGAAAGTGGCAAATGAAATTGAAAAATTAAAGTCTTCAGCGTTCTTAAGGGCTCACTTGTCAAAAATTTTTATCACAATCCACAGTTCTTCATTTCTATGATCAGATATAGTAAGGAATAGATAATTCTCAATCTAGAAATAAAAGGAAACTACAAAGTAAGAAGCTGCTCTAACTAAAAATAGAGTGGCAAGTGAAGAGTTGAAAGGGGAAGAGGAGGGCAAGTGATTTAAAAGGAAAGTTTTCTCTAAGGCTGATCCCACTGGGCCTCTTTCCAACACTGACCCCAAAACTCAAAGGCTTAGCTTGGATACTGTGAAGAACTTATATTGTACAAGCATGAAATGGGCAGCATTACCTTCTTCTATTCAAAGAAGATGGGTAGGAGTGGGAGCGGATGAGTGGGAGATGACATTTTTAAATTCATAATTTTAAAAATATATGTAATTCTCAGACCTCTAGGGATTATCATAGCTGCTATAGAAGATAGGTTACATGGCTTTCCCTGGAATTATGTTTTCCTTTTGTTTATCAAAGTATTATTAAACAAAATAACTGCTTGCTTTTTTCAGCTACGCAAGTATATTTCAAGACATAAAAGTGAAGAAATATAAGAAATTAGAGGACCTCAGAAGCCTCAAAGAATTCATATTAAGCCAAAAGAAAAGGAAAGTCTAAGGCAGGTCGTGCTGAGTTTTGCTGCTACTGTCGTGATAAGCCAGTATAAAACAGTACAAAACAAAAAACTATAGCAAAATAATAAAAACAACCCTTATCTTTCTAGCTCTGTTCATTTAAGTTTAACATTGTGGGAATTCAGCAAGGTGTAGGGAAAGCATCCTGTGCTTCAGAAGACTCCACATCTGTAGCTGAAATCCTGAGCCACTGCTAGACCAGCTGCATGGCCCGGGAAGTTTCTTCACCTCTCTAAATGTGACTACACACTGGGGAAGCAGGGGTAATAATTCCAATCTCACAAGGTTTTTGTGATTAAGAGATATTTTATATAAAACATTTGACACACAGATGTTAAAACAAAAAACCTAAAAATTAAGTTTCTGCTGTTGTTAGAAGTTATAAGCTGTTCAGAGCTCAACATTCAAAGCCCAAACCATACTCCTTGAATATAACTGTGAGTGTTTCTGACAACTCTTTCTGGCTTTGATTAATTTTTTTCTTTGGTAGTGAAACTGCAGCACTAAGGTGATAAAATCAGCAGCTGTAACTCGAAATAGACTTTTTTTTGTCTTAAGAAAACCCCAAAACTTTGACATCTGAGCATGATCAAAGAGTAGAAGTATCTAGAATGTTAACTCTCATATTGGTTGCTACACTAATTTTTTTCCCACATATCAATCAATGATTTCTTGAGTTTGACAAATAAATTTGAAAATGACAAATATGTCAATAGAAAAATGAACAAAGAAGATGAACAGAGAAAGAAAAGCTGTCAATAAACATGAAAAGCTTTAATCTCATTAATAATCAAAACAGGAAATTAATATAAAGACATAATTTTTATTTAAAGTTATTTTGTAAATTACAACAACCAGAAATGACAAGACGGGATCAATTTACACACAGTTGATGGAGTATCATTTGGTACAAACTTTTGGGAGTACAATCTGACATATCTGTCTCAAATGTTTATGATCTTTGCAGTTGTATTTCCACTTCCTTTATATGAAATAATCAAAAAAACAAAATTTTATTTAAAATTTCCATTGTGGAATTATTATTCACAAAAGTGAAAAATGGAAATAACCTAAATATCCCCAAATCAAAATGTTTAAATAAATTTTGATAATCCATATGACAGCATAATACTCTGTTTTTAATAATATTTAATTAGAGTAGCTCACTATAGATAGTAAATGAAAAGTAGAGTTATAAAACATCTAGGATATGATCTTAATTTACATAGAAATAAAGATTAGGAGGAAATAAAATAGTAATAGTGGTTATCTCTGAGGTATCAAACTAAAGATGATTTTTACATTTTTCAACACTTTTCCCTAATTTCCTATAATGAACGCATATTAATGCTATAATCAGAAACTAACAAAAAAGTTTTGTTAAAATCACTTTTTGCTCTGTTAAAATATTTAGTTCATAGGGAGTGCCTGAGGATATCATAGTGATATCTTCAGTCAGCTCTTCTGCCTATGCCTTTAAAATAACACTGATGGCAGAGTCTGGTATTCACCCACATGTGTGCTGCCATGTTACCCCATTGCTTACAGCAACTCTATTTTCAAGTCCAAAAATTGTAGTTTGTGCTCTGAAAATAGGCTAGCATATTTGAAAGCAGGGCTATCCCTGAAAATTCAGATATATGAATATCACATAATGACTCCCACTCTACACTGGAATCTTACCTGATCTCGAAGACATAAACCAACAAACTAGCGTAGCCTGATGATCTTTCTATAACATTTCGTCTCATCTTTTAATTTGTCTTAGAAGAGGGTCAAAACCGGCATGGTGACTTTCTCTGACTGTGTAGAAGACAATCAAGAAAATGCTGACTGCCCACTATGTGCATGACACTGTATTAAACAAGGGGTACCTCTAACCTGACTCAGCAAAATAAGGTTTGTTAATGCATTAATGGGCCTGTGTATAGACTGCAGATGTAAGCAAAATTCTCCATAAGCAAGCTTAATGCTATAGTAAACCAACAAAAAGAGCCAAAGCAGCCCATAAGTGCTCTCTTGTAGGTGATAAATGACCTTTCAAGTTGAACCAAATGCTTTCACCTAAAAAATCAGGTGAGCAATGCCACATTTACAAAAGGCTTTATCTGTGTATGGATAACAACCCTCAGTTGCAATTTCCTTTGCTAAGAGAAGAAATCACTGCTAATGAATGAAACACAGCCTTATGTACCCTAATTTGATTTCATTTCTGTCTACCTTATGCCATTTTACAGACTGAAGATGATACACACAAAAAACATTTTAATATGTCCAGACATCCCTTACTTACATGGAAGTTATATAACAAAAGTAAATCAATTACTTGTAATTTTTAATTTTTTGTTTGTTTAATCAATGTTATAAATGCACATGATAAAAAAAAAGTAGTATAGGAAGAATTAAAATGAAAAGGATCTGTCCAGTCTCACTTCCCAGAGGCACCCATTTTTAACTATTTTTGTTCTTGTTTTTAGGATACTGTCTTAGGGCATTAACTCTAAAAATAGAGTGCTGTTCTTGATTAACCAATTTGAACAACTACCTGCTGACTTCCTGATTTATATAAGACTTCCTAGTTCATACACATGAATTCCAATTTGGGAAGTAGGGTCCAGTTTATTGAGGTGTAATGTATATATGGTAACATTCATCCTTTTTAGTATACAGTTTTATGAGTTTTGACAACTGCAGTTCAAATTTCCCCCCAAATTTCCTATAAAGCTTGTTAGACAACTCCTCCTGCTACCCCAGCCCATAGCAAACAATGATGTTTTCTGTTATACATTTGCCTTCTCTAGAATGTCAAATGAATGTTGCCTTTTGATTCTGGCTTCTGCAATTTGCCTGAAGGCATTTGAGATTCATTCATGTTGTTGCATACAACAAAAGTTCATTGAATGAGGATGGAACTAGAGATTATCATACTAAGTGAAGTAAGTTAGAGAGAGAAAGATAAATATCATATGATATCACTTATATGCAGAATCAAAAAAATATGATACAAATGAACTTATTTACAAAACAGAAATTGAGTCACAGATGTAGAAAACAAACTTATGGTTACTGGGGGGAAAGAGGGTGGGAGGGATAAATTAGGAGATTGGGATTGACATATACACACTACTATATATAAAATAGATAACTAATAAGGACCTCTTATATAGCACAGGGAACACTACTCGATACTCTATAATGACCTATGTGGGAAAAGGATCTAAAACTGTATGTATAACTGATTCACTTTGCTGTACAGCAGAAACTAACACAACATTGTAAATCAACTATACTCCAATAAAAATTAAAAAAAAATTTTTAAAGTTCATTGAATGAATGCTCCAGAGTTTGTTGATCCATTCACTAGTTAAAGGACATACTTCCCAAGTTTCTGCTGATTAGGAACAAGTCTGTAATAAACATTAATATACAGATTTTTACATGAAATGTTTCGTTTCTCTTCTCTAAATATCTAGGAGTGGGATTACTACACTTTACAGAAAGTGTATGTTTAACTTTATAGAAAGTTACCAGTGTTTTTCAAAGTGGTTGTACCATTTATATTCCCACCAGTAATGTTCTAGAGTATTCTAGGTATTTAGCCTTCCTGACAGCACTTGGTATTTTCATCTTGTTTTTTGTTTGTTGTTTTGTTTTATTTTGGTTTTTTCACCACTGGAACAGGTGTGCGGCGGCATATCGTGGTTTTAATAAGTGTTTCCTCATATTTTGGTGTGCTTATTTCCATTCAGATATCTTCCTTATACCTGTTCAGGTCTTTTGCCCACTTCTTATTGGGTTCTTTGTTTCCTTGTTATTGAGTCCTGAGAATTCTTCATATATTCTGATTCAAGTGCTTATCAAATATGTGTCTTGCAAATATTATCTCCCGGCTTTCAGCTTGTCTTTTCATTCTCTTAGCAGCACCTTTCAAGGAATAAAAGTTTTAAATTTTGATAAAGTCCAATTTATCAATATTTTCTTTTATGGACCATGTTTTTGGTGGTCTCATCTAAAAAATGTTGCCTAACCCAAGGTCACAAGATTTTCTTCTATGTTTTCTATTAGAAGTTTTTATAGTTTTAGATGTTATTTTTACATTTATTACCCATTCTGACTTAACAATTATAACCATGTCGGTCATGTTTTGAGGTTCTTTTTTCTCTTTTTCTGCCTATTTTTCCAGCATTATTTGTTGAAAAGATTGTCCTTTCTCTATTGAATTGCCTTTATACTTTTGTAAAAAATCAATTGATCATGTGTGGATCTATTTCTCATTTCTTTATTCTATTCCATTAATCAATATTCCTCTTTCCTTTTGCCAGTAATGCACTGTCTTAATTATTGTAGATTTATAAGCCTTGAATCAGGCATTGTGAGATTCCAACTTTGTTCTTCTCTTTCAAAACTGATTGGTTCTTTTAGCTCATTTGCCTTTCCATATATAGTAATTTCTTTTTTAAAGTTTCGTGAATTCTGCAAAAATCCCTGCTGGAATTTTGATTGGGATGTTGACTGTGATTACACTGAATCTATAGACTTATTTGTAGATAGCTGACTTATTAACAACATTGAGCCTTCAATTCTGTGAATATAGTATATCATTCCATTTATTTAGGTCTTTGAATCTTTCAACTATGTTTTACAGTTTCCAAAATACAGATTTTCCACATATTTTGTTAGACTGATATCTAAATATTACATGGATTTTTAGATGCTACTGTAAATGGTTCCTTTTTTCCAATTTCTAGTTTTTTGTTGTTACTATATAAAAAGACAATTGATTTTTTATACTAACTGTGTATCATGCAACCTTGAACTTGAACAAGAACTTATTGGTCCTAATAATTTTTTGGAGATTCTTTGGTATTTTCTACATATAAAATCAAATCATCTGTGAATAAAGAAATTTTTGTTTATTCCTGTCTAATCCATATGACTTTTATACAGTTTTCTTATCTTAATGCATTGGCTAGGACTTTACATTTGGTATTTATTAGAAGTAGTAAGAACAGACATCCTTGCCTTGTTCCCACACTTAGTGAGACGCATCCAGTCTTTCACAGATAAGTACAATGTTAGCTGTAAGTTTTCTGAAAAAGCTCTTTCTCATGTTAAGGAAGTTCACTTTCTATTCTTAGTTTGGTGAGAGTTTTTATTATAGACGTGAGTGTTGTCATCTGGGTTTTGTGCATCTATTGATATTGTCATATTTTTTTTTCTTTGGGCTACTGTTTTGTAATATCAGATTTCTGAATGTTGAAAGCCTTGTATACCCAGGTAAAACCCCACCTGATCATGATGTATTACCCTGTTATTATATTGTTGGATTCAATTTCATATTTTGTTTAAGTTTTTGCATCTCTATGAGAGATACTGGTCTGTAGGTTTTTTTCATTGAGATGTCTTTACCTAGTTTTGGTCTCAGTGTAATACTGGTCTTATAAAACGAGCTGAAAAGTGTTCACTCTACTTCCATATTCTGAAAGAATTTGTGGAAATAGACATTATTCTTCTTAAAATGTTTTATAGAATTCACCAGTTAAGCCATCTGGGACTGGATACTTCTTTGATAGAAGTTTTCAAGCTTTGAGCTATGAAATAAATCCCTCTGACTATTCAGTTACTTCTTGAGTAACGTTGGTAGTTTGTACTTTTTAAGAAATTGTTCATAACCCTCCTACACTGTTGGTGGGAATGCAAGTTGGTACAGCCACTGTGAACAGTATGGAGATTCCTTAAAAACACTATCGATAAAAATAGAGATATTATCATATGATCCAGCTGGATCCATATGATCCAGAAATCTCACTCCTGGGCATATAACCAGAGAAAACCATAATTCAAAGGGATATGTGCACCCCAGTGTTCATTGCAGCACTATTTACAATAGCCAGGACATGGAAGCAACCTAAATGTCCATTGATGGAGGAATGGATAAAGAAGATGTGGTACATATATATACAATGGAATATTACTCAGCCATAAAAAAGAATGAAATAATGCCATTCGTAGTGAGGTGGATGGGCCTAGAGTCTGTCATACTGAGTGAAGTCAGTCAGACAGAGAAAGACAAATATCATATGATATCACTTATATGTGGATGGTACAAATGAACCTATTTCCAAAGCAGAAATTGAGTCATGGATGTAGAAAACAAACTTATGGTTACCAAGGGGGAAAAGGGGGAAGGGATAAATTGGGAGATTGGAATTGGAATATACAGACTAGTACATATAAAATAGATAACTAATAAAAACCTAGTATACAGCACAGGGAGCTCTACTCAATACTCTGTAATGACCTATATGGGAAAAGAATCTAAAAAAGAATGGATATATACATATGTATAACTAATTAACACAACATTATAAATCAACTATACTCCAATAAAAAAATTAATTAAAAAAAAGAAATGTGTTCATTTATCTAAATATCCTAATTGTGGGCATAAAAATGTTTAAAATATCCCCTTATTTTTATGTATGTAGGGTCTATAGTGATGTCGTCTTTCACTTCTGACATTGGTAATTTGTGTATTGCCCTTTTCCTTGGTAAATCTAGACAGAGGTAAACCAATTTTATTGATCTTTTTTTTTTTTTTTTTTTGCGGTACGCGGGCCTCTCACTGTTGTGGCTTCTTCCGTTGCGGAGCATAGGCTCCGGACGCACAGTCTCAGCAGCCATGGCTCATGGGCCCAGCCACTCCGTGGCATGTGGGATCTTCCCAGACCGGGGTACGAACCCGTGTCCCCTGCATCGGCAGGCGGACTCCCAACCACTGCGCCACCAGGGAAGCTCCAATTTTATTGATCTTTAAAAACAAAAAAAGTTTTTGGTTTCCTTGATTTTCTTTAATGTTTTTTATATTTTCAACTTCCTTGGCTTCTCTTCTTACCTTTATTTCCTTCCTTCTGTTTGCTTTATTTGCTGTTCTTATAAATTTCACTCTAATCACTGCTTTGGGTATAGCCCACAGTTTTTGATATGTGTGTTTTCATTTCCTTCCATTTAAAATATTATCTAATTTTTCTTTTGACTTCTACTTTGATCCATGAGTATTCAGGAGTTTATTGCTTAATTTCCAAATATTTGGGGATTTTCCAGATAGGCTCCTGTTGTTGATTTCTAGTTTACTTCCATTATGTTCAAAGAAAATACCCTGTATATTTTAAGTCTTTTAAATTTATTAGGTTTGTTCTATGACCCACAATAAGATCTATGTGTATTAACATTCTATGTGCACTTTAAAATGATGTATATTCTGTTGTTGATAGGAATGTTACACAAATGTCAATTAAGTCAAGTTGGTTAAAAGTATTTTTCAGATCTTATATATTCTTACTAATTTTTGGTCTGCTTATTTTATCAATTATGAGAGGGGAGCATTGAAGACTCAAATTTTAATTACGGATTTGATTTTTTCCTTTCAGTTCTATCAATTGTTGTTACATGAATTTTGAAGATCTGTATTTAGGTGCATGCGCATTTAAGATTATCATATCTTCTTGGTTAGTTATCTCCTTTATCATTATGGAACATCCCTTTCAACATTCCATTTTCTGAAGTCAATTTTGTTATTAAGATAGTCACTCCAGTTTTCTTATGATTATTGTTTGCATGGTACTTTTCTCATTCTTTTACATTTAACCTATTTGTGTCTTTATAGTTAAAGTGCATTTCTCATATTGAAAGTGAGTTTTTTAGAGCCAGCATATAGTTAGTTCTTGTTTGTTTTTTCAATTTGATAGTCTCATCTTTTTAATTACTGTATTTAAACCACTTACATTTAATGTAATTAAATAATTATTGATATGGTTGAATTAAAATCTACCATCTTGCTAGTTTCTTTCTATTTGTTCCATCTGTGTTTGGTGCCTTTGCCATTTTGTCATCATGTTTTGCGATTTTAAATTTTTTATTTTATTTTATGTACATTATTGGTTTCTTATTTATACCTTAATATTTTAATTTACACTTTACTATTTTAGGCATTGCCCTTGATTGTAAAATATACATCTCTAATTAATTATAGTATAACTTCAAATAATACTATATAACCCTTCACATATAAGAAACTTAACAATTGTATATTCCCATTTCCTCCTTCCCATCCTTTGTGCTGAAGCTGTCATACATTTTATCCATACATATGCTATAAACTCACAGAGAATTGCTACTATTTTTGTTTCAGAGGGTCAATCATCTTTTAGAGTGATTAAAGTTAAGGAAAATTTTATTTTATATTTATCTTCATTTTAGCCATTTCCAGAGATCTTGACTTCTCTCTGTGGATACAATTCTCTGATGTTGTATTCATTCTGTCTGAAAAAGTTGCTTTAACATTTCTTGTAGTGCAGGTCTTGTGGTAATAAATTCTCAGTTTTTATTTGTCTGAAAATGTCTGTTTCTCCTTCATTTAATAGGATAACTTTATGTGGTATGGAATACTGAGTTGACAGTTTTATACTGTACTTTAAAGTTGTCACTTTATTGTTTTCTGATTTGCATAGCTTCTGATGAGACATCTGCTTTAATTCTTAACTTTGTTCCTTTGTATGTTATAGGTCTATTTTATTTGGGCTTCCTTCAAGATTTACTCTCTATCTTTGAATCTGATCAATTTGTATATGATATGTCTAATAGTGTGGGGTTTGGAAGGAGAGATATTTATCCTGCTTGGGTTTCTTTGAGTCTCTGTGACTGATGATTTGATATCTTTCATTATATTTGGAAAATTATTCATCAATCTCTTCAAATATTTCTTCTATCCCATTCTCTTTTCCACCTGATTCCATTTACACATATGTTATGCCACTTGATATTGTATTACACCTCTTGGATGCCCTGTTTTTGTTCTTTTCATTCTTCTCTCTTTACCTCCTGACACCTTCCACTTTTGTGTAGTGACTTTATAATAGTAAAATTACATAATTATAAGGTAATTTCTATTGTTCCATCTTCAAGTTCATGATTCTTTCTTTGGCTGTGTTAAGTCTACTGATAAGCATATCAAGAACATTCTTCCTCTCATGTTTCATATCTAGCATTTCCATTTGACATTTTCTTACACTCTATCTTTCTACTAAAATGCCACGTCTGTTCATGCATATTTTTTTTCTCATCAGGCATACCCTAACATGGTGCTTTATTTCTACTAAACATAAAATCAGGAAACAGAAGCAAACAAAAGAAATAAACCACCTAATCAGTTTTAAAACATAAAAATGGGCTCCAGGGTAGAGTAGAATCTAGAACAGTATTTTAGAAAATAAAATTGAAAAAAATAAATAATGCCAAAAGCACACAGTAAATGAAGCCTGTTTCAAAGCAAAAAGACTAAATTAAAAATAAAAACTTTCAGGCACTTCAGGGAGCACAAGAAGCACTATTAAGCTGAGCAAGTTGTGAATAGGGAGGAATTCAACACCTGTTTGGGAAGCCTTTTCCATTTAGGACTCATAAACCAAGCTCTGTCATTTAAGCTTTAATTCTTTGAAAAAACAAGCCTTTATCAATAAAGGTGCCTCACTCTGCCAATTTTCTTTTACTTGGGATGGCACTCAGAGTGCAAATGATGTTCATGCATATTTTTCACCTTTTCCACACAGCTTTTAATCACAGTTATTTTTAATTCCCTGTATGATAGTTCCAATATCTGCAGCATATCTAAACCAGGTTCTATTGAGTGTCCTGTCTCTGGACAGTAAGGTTTTTTCCTTGATTATTTGTGTTTCTAATAATTTTTGGTTGATGTCAAATATAATCATACTATTGGTAAATGTAATCATATTATTATATGGTCTTTACATTAAAGTAGGAGATGTCATGGGATAAAGAGGGGAGTAAAGTAGGAAGAATGAAGTGTCAGGTATAAAGAGTGAAGTATGAAATAGTACAGTATTGACTCAAAATAAACATTAAGTTAAGAAAGAATACAGTTAGGTCTAGAGTAACCTAATTTATTATTATTAATTTTAGGTTACTCTAGATACAGTAAAAATAACAATAATTAAAACAGAGTGTAACTAAATCCATAAAGGAAATAAATGGAATATGCCCCAAAAATGATCAAACAAAAAGAAGGCAAAATAGAAGAAACAGAGGAACAATAGAGAGACAAATAGCAAGATGGTAGGCTTAAATCCATATCAATAATTACACTAAATGTTAATGGGCTAGCCATTTAATTTGATGCAATATCTGCATCAAATTAAATGTAAATATTGTCATATCGTTAAAGGATAAAAATCAAGAACCAACTGAACATTATATACAAAGGGTGTGCTTCAAATATAAAGATACAGATGGGTTGTAAGTAAAAGGATGGGGAAAATATACATGCAAATATGAAGCATGGTTATAATAATATCAGAGAGAATAGACTCAAGACAAGGAGTATTACTGAGATGAAGAGAGAGATTTTATAATAATTAAATAGTCATTGCATCAGGTAGACAGACAACTCTAAATGTGTATGTGTCTAATAAGAGTTTCAAAACACATGAAATAAAAACCGAAAGAACTAAAGGGAGAGAGAGACAAATCCACAAGTACAGCAGGAGATTTTTAACACTCCCCTCTCAGTAAAAATGTGATGATGTGAACAACACTATCAACAAACTTTACCTAATTGGCATTTACAAAGCAACACACTCAGCAGCCAAAACTAATCTACGGTGAAAAAAATAAGAACAGCAGATGCCTTTGGGAGTATGGCATTGAGAAATGACTGGGTAAGGACGTGAGTAAACTCGTTGTGGTGATGTTTAACATTAACATCTTGAAGATTAAGTGACTGCATTTTGCAACACCAAGAATGCACACATAAGACTTGTGAATGTCATTATATGTAAATGTTTCATCAAAAGAGAATAGTGTTGTGTTTGCAAGTGTTTGCAAATATTGAATTTGTGTAATAACATGCATGCTGAAGTACTTAGAGAATAGTGTACTGCTATTTGTAATTTATTTAAAAATGCATCAAAAATAAAATGTATTAATGAATACAGAGATAAATGGATGTATATGGACAAAGCAAGTATAATCTAGTTGGTGAATGTATCAGTAGTAACTATAAAATTCTTTCAATTCCGGTGTATGAAAAGCTTAATAATAAAATTTTGAGAAAAATGAAAATAAAAGCTTTTCCAGAAAACCAAAGTAGATTAGAAATGGATAAATAAGATGTGGTACACATATACAATGGAATATTACTCAGTCATAAAAAGGAACAAAATAATTTTGCAGCAACATGGATGGATCTAGAGATTGCCACACTAAGTGAAGTAAGTCAGACAGAGAAAGACAAATATCATATGATATCACTTATATGTGTATTCTAAAAAAAATGGTACAAATGAACTTATCTACAAAACAGAAGTTGAGTCACAGACGTAGAAAACAAACTTATAGCTACCAGAGGGGAAAGGGGAGGGAGGGACAAACTGAGAGATTGGGATTGACATATACACACTACTATATATAAAATAGATAACTAATAAGGACCTACTGTATAGCACAGGGAACTCTACTCAATACTCTGTCATGACCTATATGGGAAAAGAATCTAAAAAGAGTGGATATATACATATGTATAACTGATTCACTTTGCTGTAGAGAAGAAACTAACACATTATTATCTACTCCAATAAAATAAAAAAAATAATGTATTGTCATCAGAACTGAGCTACAAGAAATGTTAAAAGAAGTTCTTCAGGCTGAAAGAAAGTGACACCAGTTGTAAATTCAGATCCACACAAAATAATGAAGAGCAATAAATGGAAATGATAAATAGGTGGGTAAATGCAAAATACCACGTTCATTTTTTTCTTCTATTTTTGGGGGCTGCATTGGGTCTTTGTTGCTGCGTTTCTCTAGTTGTGGCAAGCAGGGGCTACTCTCCATTGTGGTGTGCAGGCTTCTCATTGCTTCTCTTGTTGCGGAGCACAGGCTCTAGGTGCACGGGCTTCAGTAGTTGTGGCGTGAGGGCTCAGTAGTTTTGGCTCACAGGCTCTAGAGCTCAGGCTCAGTAGTTTTGATGCACGGGCTTAGTTGCCCCATGGCATGTGGGGTCTTCCTGGACCAGGGATCGAACCTGAGTCCCCTGCATTGGCAGGCAGATTCTTAACCACTGCACCATGAGGGAAGTCCCCATATTCATTTTTTAATTCACTTAAAGGTAATTACATCAACTATACTTCAATGGAAAAGTTAATAAAACTAAAAACAAATAAATAAATAAATATAATTAAATATTTAAAGCCAAAATAATAACTTGTCCCAAGGTTTATAAAATATTTAGAAGTAAAATATATGAGATTAATAGCACAAAGGACAAGAAGACAGAAATGGAAGAATATGATAATAATGTTCTTAGATTAAACTATGATAATTTAAAGATGGATGTTATAAATCTTGCAGTAATCACTAAAAACAAAGAGATGTAGCTTATAAACTAGTATTAGAAATAATATAGAGGCTTCCCTGCTGGCGCAGTGGTTGAGAGTCTGCCTGCCAATGCAGGGGACGTGGGTTCGAGCCCTGGTCTGGGAAGATCTCACATGCCGCAGAGCAACTGGGCCCGTGAATCACAATTACTGTGCCTGCGTGTCTGGAGCCTGTGCTCCGCAACAAGAGAGGCCGCGATAGTGAGAGGCTCATGCACCGCGATGAAGAGTGGCCCCCGCTTGCCACACTAGAGAAAGCTCTCACACAGAAACGAAGACCCAACACAGCCATAAATAAATTAATTAATTAAGTTTTAAAAAAAGAAATAATATAGAATACTAATATTTAGTCAATTAAATGAAGGCAAAAAAAGGAAGAAAGAGAAGGAGAGATATAAACATAATAAGATGACAGATTTAAACATAACCACATTGATAAATGCATTAAATGTATATGGTCTAAACACTACATTTAAAAGACAAGTATGGAAGACTGGACGAAAAACAATACCTAACCATTTTCTCTCTTCAAGTAACCATCTATACACATACACAAACACACACATACATATATACATATGTATATATATGTATATGTACATATATACGTATGCATGTATACATATGTACACATAAAGTTAAGAATATGAGGATGGGAAATTTATAACATGCAGACATTCAGCACAAGATAGCTGGAATAGCTATATTAATAGTAAAAAAAGGATAGATATACAAATACTAAGCATAGCTGGGATGTCTATATTAATTTTGACAGAGTAGACTTTAAAGCAAAGAATGTTGCCAGTGATAAAGAAAGAAATGTCATAATAATAAATATTACCAGGGATAAAGCAAGTGGTTTCCTAATGCTGAATATACATCAAGAGGACATAATAATCTTAATGGGTATGTACCCATTAACAAACTTTTCAAATACATGAAGCAAAAATTGGAAAAACTAAAATGAAGAATAGGGGGCTTCCCTGGTGGCGCAGTGGTTGAGAGTCTGCCTGCTGATGCAGGGGACACGGGTTCGTGCCCCGGTCCGGGAAGATCCCACATGCCGCGGAGTGGCTAGGCCCGTGAGCCATGGCCGCTGAGCCTGCGCATCTGGACCCTGTGCTCCACAACAACAGAGGCTGTGATAGTGAGAGGCCTGCGCACCGCGATGAAGAGTGGCCCCCGCTTGCCACAACTAGAGAAAACCCTCGCACAGAAACGAAGATACAACACAGCCATAAATAAATAAATAAATAAATAAATTTTTAAAAAAAAGAATAGCTGAATTCAAATATAAGTTGAAGATGTCAACAATCCTCTCTCAGTGACTGATAAAATAAGAAGACAGAAAATCAGTAAAGATATAGATGACTTGAATAACATGTTAAGCAACTTGACCTGAATAACATTTATAGAACACTCCACCCTACAACAACAGAATGCATATTATTTTCAAGTGCACGTGGTACATTCACCAGGTCAGACACATGCTAGGTTCTGAAACAAAATAAAAATGAAATTTAGGGCTTCCCTGGTGGCGCAGTGGTTGAGAGTCCACCTGCCGATGCAGGGGACACGGGTTCGTGCCTCGGTCCGGGAAGATCCCACATGCCGCGGAGCGGCTAGGCCCGTGAGCCATGGCCGCTGAGCTTGCACGTCCAGAGCCTGTGCTCCGCAACGGGAGAGGCCACAACAGTGAGAGGCCCGCGTACCGCAAAAAAAAAAAAAAAAAAAAAATGAAATTAAAAAAACTGAAATTATACAGCTGATGTATTTTCATCCCCAATGGATTTAAATTAGAAGTCAATAACAAAATGATCTGGAAATTCCCAAAATATTTGGAAATTAACCAACAGATATCTAAGTAACCCACAGGTCCCAGAAAAAGCACAAAAACTAGAAAATATTTTGAAATCAATGAAAACAAAAACACAGTACAGCACAATTTATGGATGAGCTGAAGTAGTTGCTGAGAAGGAAATTTAGAGCTTTAAATGCTTATAGCAGAAAAGAAGGAAGGTCTTAAGTGAATGACTTAAGAAAGAGTCAGCAAACTATGGCCCACTGGCTGTCCCACTTGTAAGTAAAATTTTATTGAAACACAGCAACACCTATTTATGTATTGTCTATGCCTGCTTTTATACTACAATGGCAGAATTAAGTAGCTGCAGCAGAGACTGTAGGGTCCATAAGACTAAAATATGTACTATCTGACCCTTTAAGAAAAAGTTGGTCAACTCTTGATCTAAGGTACCAACTTAAGAAGGTAGAATAAAAAAGAATAAATTAAATTCAAAGTAAGTATAGAAAAGAAATAGTGATGATAAGAGCAGAAAACAATTGAAGGAAAAAACAACAAAGAAAATCAATAAAACCAAAAGTTTTTTATTTGAAAGAAATCAATAAAATCAATAAACCTCCAGTTAGACTGATCAAGGGAAAGAAAGAATATTCAAATTCTCAATGTCAAGAATATAAGAAGGGACAGCATTACAAATACTATAGGTATTAAAAAGGTAATAAGGAAATACTATGAAAAACTATGATAAAGACAATATCCAAAGGAGAGTTCAGGAAAACTAATTCTAAAGGAGCATCTCATCTTGATTTGTCACAGTAACTCTCAATCCTTTTAAAGAGGTCCAGCTGTTTTAACAAAGTCAACTTTCTTCTATGTGCAAGAAAGCAATGCCTTTTAATATAATAGAGCTAATATAATATATCTAGAGAACAGCTGTATCTAGAGAACAGCTATAAAAGGGAGAGAGGTTCATTCAACTATGCATTTATTATTCTGTAAGGAATCTTCTGCTAATCATATAATTATTCTTTTTTCAGTGTTTCAAATTTAGAGTGTATTGTCTGTTTCCTGGAAATACACACGCTTGATTCCAAGTGGAATTTGAGTGAGAATCCAGTCTCACTATGATTTTAGAGAGGCAAACGTTCACAGTGTAGATCTTTACTCTTGAAGAGAAATAATGGGAATGGAAAGAAGGAAAAAACACATTTCTAGGGGATCAGGCCAGGAAAATGTCATCAGATAAAGTTATGAGATGTGATGAGTTAATATTCTTTAATATATTTTGGCTCTTTTTGAAAACAATCTGGCTCCTGAAAGCTGTGTTAATCAGGATTACCACCCTCTGAGTTAACATCTCTAAGATAAGCATGCATTTATGAAACTAAACATTTTGCATTAAAATGATGATTGTCCAGATCCTGATGGATTAGATTTTTTTCTAATCTGGTTTTTGACCAAAGTATTAATTCAACCATGGCATTGAATGAAAAATTTGTAAGGAACTTAATCAGCATACAGAGATGTAGCATCTATCTCTGTCATTTTACCTTAGCATGAGACAAGAATGATAAAACAGATTAGAAGAAAATATAAGTGTTTCACTTTCAAAATTAGAGAACCTAATCATTTTCTTGATGTGAAAAGTTTAATGAAAAAGTAGACTGATCTAATTTGGGATGCTTAAGTCACTGGCTAATTTAAATTGTTTTAAAAAAACTAATAAGCCAGGCTCTTGAGTCATAAGGAATGATTCACCCATGAATTCTTGAGGGGATTAATTTAAAACAGTTCCGAAGAAACAGCATCTTCACATACCTACTCTAAAAAAACAGAAGAGAACAACAGAAAAGGGAAATTATTCTAGAGGAGAAAAAGGGAAGCATCAGGACAGAATAGAACCTTGTTAGCCTGGTTGGCCAATCAGAGCAGATGAATTCAAGAGCACATGATAAGGCAAAAGAGTGAAAAATAATGGAGTATTGGCTTCTATGAAGATAAAGTCTTCCTTGTCTCTTTCACACTCCTACTCACCTCCTCCCTCTCTTTTACTTTTTGCTGGATCCCTAAGTGAGAGGAGTAGTGATCTGTATTGTTCAGGTTCCAGGGAACCGAGAGACCCACGCGCTTCAGGGATCCAGCTTTCAAAGAACATGAAAGGCACAGGGCTCATGGTCATGACTCTGTCTCCTACTTCTTTTCATAGCAAGCGTGGGAAGGGCAGGACCTGCTTCCTCATAGAAGAGAACCAGCCACCTATCTCCACAGACTCTCCACCTTTCCCCACTTAGCAGTCACCCCTGAGATTATGGCCTGGAACTCCTGTCAGAGCTGCCATGAAGGTTGAACTACCATGAGCTACTGGAGATAGAGGTCCCCTGCTTTGTCACTCTGGCTTCATCCATGCATTGCAAGACCTTTTGTTGGTAGCGTAGTGTCAGGATCCAGGATTCTGACTTATCACAAACCCCCTTTCTTTATCCTAGGCTATTTAGTTGTTCAAAGTTTAGAAAAAGGGAGAATATTAGAGTTCTGCCATGCAATTTGCGGCCAAAGTACCAGGCAACAACAACAAAAAATTACTTTGCCTTATTTTCTCTCCCTTTTCTAGATGCCCCCCTTAGTAAGCCATCTTAGACTGGAGGAGAGGCACAGCTGAACCAAGACAGTATTTAGGTATTCCTAGGTCCCTTAACAAAAGAGTAATTTCTTTTTTTTATTATTATTACATTTACTTTTTAACAGCTTTATTGAGATAATATACCATACAATTTGTCAAAGTATGTAATTTGATGGCTTTAGTACATTCATATAGTTGTGCATCTATCTGGAATTTCTATATCATTTATGAACATATCCCAATATTATCCCAATTTTTTAATATAAATTTATTTATTTATTTTTGGCTGCGTTGGGTCTTTGTTGCTGCACGTGGGCTTTCTCTAGTTGCAGCGAGCGGGGGCTACTTTTCGTTGTGGTATGTGGGCTTCTCATTGCGGTGGCTTCTCTTGTTGCAGAACACGGGCTCTAGGCGCTCAGGCTTCAGTAGTTGTGGCACATGGGCTCAGTAGTTGTGGCTCACGGGCTCTAGAGCACAGGTTCAGTAGTTGTGGCGCCCGGGCTTAGTTGCTCCGTGGCATGTGGGATCTTCCCAGACCAGGGCTCGAATCCGTGATCCTTGCATTGGCAGGCAGATTCTTAACCACTGTGCCACCAGGGAAGTCCTATCCCAATTTCTTAAACAATGTAAAGATAAACCTTGAGATTTTTACTATTTGCTGTGAAAATTTTTAAACATGAAATCCCAATCAATAAAAAATCCAGAAAAAGATATAAAAGATAAGGAATGATAAATACACACTCTGTGCTTAGAACTTTTCCTTTTTTTCCTATTTAGTTCTATTTTCCATTTATATTTGAAAATTAATCCTATTGTTTACTTATTAAAAACAAACTCTTTATATTCATGTGAACATATCTGTTTGAGTTTTTAATGATCCATGCCTACAGTTCACTTATAGGACACTTTTCCCCTGCAAACCTCAAAATGAAGCCAATGCTAATTATCTGGTAGCAGGTCAAGACTTAGCTAGAACAGGAACTAAACATCCTCTGGCTGATATTTATGTATCCCTGTCCCTCTCCTGAAGGACTCAAGATCATTCTTTTAGGAAGATGCTCTGGAACCATAAACTGTCAGATTATCAGGTCCTGTGTGACTCTAGTTGTTCTCCTCTCTTCTAACCTTTCCTTATTTACAATAAGAGATGCAAGTTCTGCCAAGAAAAATACAACAAACTGGATCTCAGCTGCTGCCTAGAAGTTTTTTAAAGAGAAACACATGAATGTTTATTCAAAAGGAAAACACAGTTGGCCCTCTGTAGCCACAGGTTCCACATCTGCAGATATAGCCAACCAACTCCAGAGAGTTCCAAAAAAGCAAAAGTTGAATTTGCCATGCACTGGTAACTCTTTACATAGGTTTTATGTTATATTTACAACTATTTACATAGTGTTTACACTGTATTAAGTATTATAAGTAATCTAGATGATTTAAAGTACAATACATGGGAGGATGTATGTAGATTATATGTAAATACCACACCATTTTACATAAGGGACTTGAGCATCCTCAAGTTTCAAATTTCAGTATCCCGGGGGTCCTGGAACCAGTCCCCCTGTACTCTAAAAATGCACTTGAAAGCAGCAATCACATTCAAAAGACCATAACTTTGGGCAAAACCAACTGCTTTCACATAACAATAAATCATTTGCACAGAGTCTAGAGAGTATTGTTTCTTTTTCACACATCCTTTTATGTTAAGGTACTCATGTAACATTAGGAAAGGCTGGGTATCCCCCTCTGTTGACTCAGAAGGACATTCAGTGCCAAGACTTGGAAGTGATCTATTCAGAGATACACATGGGGATGGCAGCAAAGCTAGAATAGAAGTTTTAAGAGATGAGGACTAGAAAATAAGTGTATTTTCTAATGCAAGAGCTGGGAATACATATATATCTGAAGGAGTTCATCTCACCACAATATTTATTTAATGTCGGGTTGCCAGATAAAAGTACAGAATACCCAGTTAAACTAGAATTAAACAGCAATTAATTTTTAATATATGTATGCCCCATGTCATATTTGTAACATACTTATACTAAAAAATTATTTGTTGTTTATCTAAAATTCAGTTTAACTGGGCATGCTGTGATTCACTAAATCTGTGACTCTATTTAATGTGTCTTTTAAAATTATCTAAAGGGACTTCCCCGGTGGTGCAGTGGTTAAGAATCCGCCTGCCAATGCAGGGGACACGGGTTTGATCCCTGGTCCAAGAAGATCCCACATGCCGCAGAGCAACTAAGCCTGTGTACCACAACTACTGAGCCTGTGCTCTAGAGCCCGTGAGCTACAACTACTGAGCCTGTGAGCCACAACTACTGAAGCCCACACGCCCAGAGCCCGTGTCTGCAACAAGAGAAGCCACCACAATGAGAAGCCCGCGCACCACAACAAAGAGCAGCCCCCGCTCACTGCAACTAGAGAAAGCCCACGCCCAGCAATGAAGACCCAATGCAGTCAAATAAATAAATTCTATTAAAAAATAAATAAATAAATAAAATTATCTGTAAATGCCCTTGGCTTTAGATTTTTTAATCTTCAGGTCAGACTTATCCCCTGAACTCCAGACTCATAAAACCAATTGCTCACATGACATCTCCACCCCAGTACCTACAAGACATTTAACACTCAACATACCCAAAACTGAGCTCCAGCTCTCCCCCACCATGCCCCACCTCTCCCCAGGCCTGCTCAGCCTGCAGTCAGCCTCACCTTACTTAATGGTCTATTCTTCTATTGCTTGGGTCAAAATTTGATGCCATCCTTTGCTCCTCTCTTACTCTCACACCTTGAATCCTGTATTTTTGCATCATTGTAGAAAATCGGAGGAACTCTCTATTTTATACTTCTGTAAATTTGAGGCTAGAAAACAGGTTCAGGCAGTACAATCAATGAAGAAATATGCTCCCAAGGACTTCTGCACAGAGTTTCTCCTAGTCCAAAGAAGTCTCTTTTTTGGAACCAGGGAGCCTCTTGCTACACTTGTGTTAATCAACCAATAAACGACCATGCTTAAAGAAGGGAAAAGGTCAGGCTTCCCTGGTGGCACAGTGGTTGGGAGTCTGCCTGCCAATGCAGGGGACACGGGTTCGAGCCCTGGTCTGGGAGGATCCCACGGAGCAACTGGGCCTGTGAGCCACAACTACTGAGCCTGCGCGTCTGGAGCTTGTGCTCCGCAACAAGAGAGGCCGCGACAGTGAGAGGCCCGCGCACTGCGATGAAGAGTGGCACCCGCTCGCCGCAACTAGAGAAAGCCCACGCACAGAGACAAAGATCCAACACAGCCAAAAAAAACAAAAAAAAACAAAAACAACAAAAAATAGAAGGGCAAAGGTGCCATCTTTTGCATTATAAACTCAGTCCAAGGCTTTCACTTTTACTTCCAGCACAGTTTAAATGTATAGTAGGAACTGCTAACTGCTGTTAAGTGTGGGGGGGGGGGAAACAACTCACTACTTGAAACCCCTACCCCACTCTGGTTATTAAATGAAACAGTTATCTTTTCACCTTTACAGTAACAGCATCTAGCTTTCTGGACTCTTAATAATCCTTTCCATCCAGAAGACAAAGGAGTTTCATGAAATTAGTAGAAAATATACAGTGTGTAAATCTGTATAATGTCCAAGTCCAGCTTCAAATTTGAGAACTCCATGGCATTTTCTGGCAATTCTTTGTTTAATATACATGATAAATGTGAGGTCATGTCGGGTCTTTCTTATCAACATCAAGGAACCCAGAAACTAGATAATTAGAGCAACACAGAGCAGCCTAATTTTTTTAGCCAGTCCAGACCAATAAATAGTTTCTCTAAGTTTCCACCAGACCAGTGGTTACCCTCTGAGATTCTCACCAAGGAGCAATGATTTCTACTCTGCTGTCAAGGCTTGACATGCTTAAGGTGCTAGAGATGCTGGGGAAGAACAGCCAAAGCAAAAAGGGTTTATTGGTTCATCAGTATCTTCAGATATTTAAGGTCCTAGGCTTGGTGCTCAACAGAGCCAAATTGGGAAGTAGTGTTTTCTGTCATGTGGTTTTGCTATGTCACTGTCGATAGCAACTTCTCATATAACATGTCAACAATGGCATGTACGTCTCCAAAACATGGTAAATATGATTAACAATGCAATTTGTAAAAGTGACCAGGTCAAGGGCTTCCCTGGTGGCGCAGTGGTTGAGAGTCCGCCTGCCGATGCAGGGGACACGGGTTCGTGCCCTGGTCCGGGAAGATCCCACGTGCCACGGAGCGGCTGGGCCCGTGAGCCATGGCCGCTGAGCCTGCATGTCCGGAGCCTGGGCTCCACAACGGGAGAGGCCACAACAGTGAGAGGCCCGCGTGCCGCAAAAAAAAAAAAAAAAAAAGTGACCAGGTCAAAAATAATGAAGGTAGACACATGAGAAAAACAACTTAAAAGACTAAATAAATAACCTTGAATCCCTCTATCAAATAATCAGATTTGTATAAAAAAATAAGAATCAAAAATATAGATTGCAATATACTTTTTTTTTCCTGTGGGACACAAAGAGGAGTAAAATTTCTTAAACAGGCTTCAGAATGATTGCATTCTACATAGAAAAGTTCATTGTTAAAGTTCAATTTTGATAAGTACTTCTCTACTGTATTGCCACATTATCTCCATATCAGGCATTTTTATTAGCCTTCAATTTTTAAGGAAACAATCAAATTTGAATGGATGATCTATTTTTTTTCTTTTTTGCACATTTCAATGTCAAAAGTTTCCATGCCTTTTTAAGAACATAGCAGGCAGGGCATGTGTTTCCTTTGTTGCTGTGCCCAGGGTCTCTGAAATCTTCTAAAGATTCTGTCATATAACAAAATATACCTTTCAAGCTAGATAAAAAATAATTGAGTCTATTTTTTTTAATGTCTGCAACAAAGCTATTAGCTCCCTGAAATAAAAAGGGTTTGTACAGATAGCCTTCAGAGGCAACTTCACAGGTGTCCAGTTAAAACTGTGATCTCCAGAAGACTTTGTGTGTGTAAATTCTATTAAGTCATCAAGAGCACTTTGAGTATTCCAACTTAGTGGAGTTTCTGCCCTTTCTCATAAAGACCTTCCCATAGTCATTTTTCTTCCCAGTGATGAATTTACTAACTCTGAATGCAAATACTTCCCTTTATCCCATCATCTTCCTGACAAGTCTCTGGGTAACTGCTTCCTAAAAGGCTGTGCCTTTTCAAAGATAACTGAAATGTTTTCATCCTAATATTGTATCAACTGATCACTTCCAACAATCAAATTTTCATTTGAATATTGTATTTGGTGAGTCTCTCAGACCATCTGAAATACTGAATCTGCACGTGACAGCAATCATACTATTCAAAACATTCTCCTGCACATGTCACTAAGAGGAAAACTACCTACCCTGGAGTATAGCTATTAATGTCAAACAGACTGTCATCGGAGAAAACAAAAATGCATCAAAATCAGCTTCAGACAAAGTACAGCCCTACGGAAAAACACCAGGTTTTTTATGTGCAAATGTCTTAAATGTCTGATTGACATGTTTAAAGAATGAGTTAGCAAGGAATCTGCTCCTGGTCTCTCTCCATAACCCAGAATAATGTGATAATGAAAAGAATTTTAGAGTTAAAGGGTTTTTCATCATAGCACACTATACGCATTTGCCCCAGTTTCTAGTAAACATTATGAAGAAATGTTTAATTTCTAGCTTGGGCCGAGGGCTCTATTTAGCCTATCAAAGTACAGACCTGTCATAAACGCTGGGACTCTTGCCAGAAAATTTTTTTCCTGCAGCTCTTAGTAAATAAAGATCATACCTCGAAAGCATTGTGCCTTGCAAACCACGCAGATTTAAGCTCCCACTCCCGCCTACAGAGCTTGGCACCAGCGGCTTTTGAGGTATCCCTCATCTCCTAAAACTCAAGACTGAATCGCCACCACCACTCCCCACTCTCCCACCACCACCGCGTCGTCATCCTTGCTCAGCTCTCCGGAGCTCAGCACGGAGCGTCCCCCAAGCCCCTGAAGAGTGAACTCACGGTGCCACCCAACTCCCAGCCCTGCACACACCCACAAACGCTCTCCTACTTCCTCCGCTACAATCTGCCCCCAAATGTGTCACCCACCTCACCCCTAATCCCATACCCCAACGTCCCTGGAGCTCTTGCCCCCTCCTGGTGGCTTCATCCCCAAGACACCTGTCTACCCCGCTGGCCGACTTCAGGTGCCCACGCTGCGCTCTATCCCGCGCCCCCTCAATCTAACTGGCGCTTCGCACTCCGCCCCGAGGAAGGTCAGTTCGTTCGGAGCACCTTCTTTCCCCACCCCTTGCCCACCCGCAGACCGCCCCCGACGCCCACCCTCGCGGGCGCGTAGAAAGGGGTGCCTATAGTACCTGCCGAGAGCGCGGCGGCCGCGACGAGCAGCAGGAGAGCCTGGCGAAGCGCGGCGCCGAACGCTCGGGTCATGGCCACCAGGCGCCGCGCCCGGGCTGCGAGGCCCCGGAGCCGAGCGCGACGGCCGGGGCAGCGCGGGCCGCTTTGAAGTTCCCGGGGCGCAGGAGGGAAGCACTGCCCGACACCCTTTTGAAGTGTGCGGTTGGCTCTAATCAGCGCGGGCGCCCCCCTCCCCTGCCTCCCCCATTCCCCGCCCCCGCGGCTGGCGGTGCGCGGCGCTCCAGCCACTGGCCCCGGGCAGCCCGGCTGGCGGGGGGCGGGGGGGCGACAGAGCCCGCCCCTGCCGCGCCTCCGCCCCCTGGGCCCTCCAGCAGCCGCACGGGGCCTGCCGCTGCCCGGCTGGCGGGCAAGGGCGGCCCGCAGGAGAAGCAGTGAGATCGCAGAGAGGTGGGGGCTGGGGGGGGGGCGCAGGGGGGAGGCAAAGAAAGCAGGTGGGGTGGCGCGGAGTCCCCAAGACTGGATACGCTGAGAAGGGCGTCGGGACAGGAGGGAAAGCCCTACTGAGACTTCAGGAAGACTTAAACCCTGCAGCAGTTGCTTCCTGTTGCTCCGCTCTATAGTCTCCTACAGAAGATCCACGCGTCCAGGTCTCGACACTCATTTGTTGTCCAGTGCCCTAAAGGTTTTCTAACTAGACTGAGCTCTGAAACATCCTGGGTATTCCTCCTGGCTCCTCACTCCGCCAAGTCCTGGCTGTGCGCGCGTCTGTGGAAGGGCGCCCTCTCTGTCCAGCCCTGGAAATAACCAGGTGCTGCCTAGGCTACCTATAGTTTTGGCTTAACAAACTTCATCTCTAATCTGATGCCTTCAAGTGACCCCCACCCCTCTATGAATGGCGACCGAAGCTGGACTACCTGCACCAGGTGATGTGGTCGTCTGCAATGTGTAATCCAGGTTTAGAAGGAAGTAGAGGACCAGTCTTATGCAAAATACTTAGCAAGTACAATTTCAGCAGTTGAAAAACTGAGGGGCGGGTTGGAATCATACACAAGCTTTAAGGGGAGGTGAAGAATGATTGAAAGTACTGCATTAGACACTTTGAGTATTGTTTAAATCCCTGGGGCTTATCAAATGAGTGTGCTTCCCATGTGGATTGCGTTTGAAAATATAAGGGCAGCATTACCAATTAATAGAAATTAGCCTAAATTTAATCCAGGTATGTAGCTTGTACATTAAAGTGAATGGAATTATTTTTTAAAATTTTTATTGGAGTATAGTTGATTTACAATGTTGTGTTAGTTTCAGGTGTACAGCAAAGTGAATCAGTTATACATATACATATATCCACTCTGTTTTAGATTCTTTTCCCATATAAGCCATTACAGAGTATTCAGTAGAGTTTCCTGTGCTATACAGTAGGTCCTTATTAGTTATCTATTTTATATATAGTAGTGTGTATATGTCAATCTGAATGGGATTATTTTTAACTGAACAACACAAAAAGCCAAGAATCCAGTGCTGGTGTTATTGCTGCTGTTAAGGGCCTCTTTGAAAAGTGATTGTCATATAAATTAATTGCTTGACAGTAAGAGATATTACTTGCTTCTTCACCTACTTTAGCTCTAAATAGCACATCTATGGAAGACCTCTGGTGAAATGCTGTATGCAGTTGACTTAATCAAAGAGTCACGATATTGAGGGTGGGATATTTGTCGGACTTTGATGCATGATAGTGACAGTCTTGAGGATCTCACCCCCACCACCACCACCTTGTATGGATCAAAACATTCCTAAGCATAAAAAGACTTTGTTCTCATTTCATTCTGGATCCAAGCAAACAAATAAATCAAAAAAAAATTGGAGATCTGGGACAAGCCTGAGCCCTTCCAGACACCCACAAAACAGATGCTTTTTTTAAAAAAAGAAAAGAAAATGCTAGAACTGGCTGACTTGGCTTGCTCATTATTTGGTAACTATACCCTAGATTGTGATCTACCACTGGATCATGAGACTTGGAGCCTAAAGATCAGGGCCTCCTTCCTCAAAAGTAAGTGGAACTTTGTTCCTCCCTATTTCTCAGAACCGCGACAGGATTAAAAAAGGTGGTGAATGTGAACATACTGTCAAACCAAGACATTATGCTAATGTCAGGTATTTACCCTCCACATATTTATTTTGTCTCTTGAATACAGTAAGCAATTTCCCTGCAAGTTGGAAAGCTCTCATCTTCTAAGAAAGCAAGGTTATTATCCCAAGAAGTCTGATATTGAATAACTTCAATATTCTAAACAAATTCAACACTTTCCTCTTAGTCTAATGATGCATTGTCTGCTATGTTATCCACCAGCCTCATGTGAGTAGTGAGCACTTGAACTGTGTCTAGTCCAAATTGACATGTGCTGTAAGTATAAAATGCATGCTGGATTTCAAAGACTTATTACAAAATAAGAATATAAAATATATCATTAATAATTTTGTATTGCTTGCATGTTGAAATGATAATATTTTGGATACATTGGGTCAAATAAAATATATTACTAAAATTCATTTCACCTATTCCTTTTTACTTTTTAATATAGCTATTAGAAAATTTTAAATTATATGTGTGACTCGCATTCTATCTCTATTGGACAGTGCTGGTCTAATGAATCCTCCTCAAATGGCAAAAGATCATTACCTTTGTCTTAAGCACAGTATAAAAAAGCCAAGTGTTGTTAAGTACCTTGCCAGTCAACATGTGGCCAGCCAATGAAGGAAGCAGCAACTCTTGATATCTTGGTGCAAAGTTCTGTGATACAACAAAAAAAGGTTAATATGTCAAAATCTAAATACTTAACTTGTAGGATTATATTAAACTACATCTCCAAATACCATTTCCCTCTGTCCTAAGCTCATGTTCTTCTTCCAACATCAGTTCTATGGCAGCTTTGAAGTAACAAGTTAACCACTCAGCATGTATTGAGTTCCAATGGCTGGCAAAGTATATTCTTAGGCAATTATAAATATTTCTGATAGGCTTGAAGAAAAGAGCTTCACCCTTATAATGTGTCCCAATTTTTACTTAAGAGTATACTTTATTTGTACACACACACATAAACACACCTATGGAAATTAATCCAGTTTTAATCCAATATCTTTAAAAATGAACTATTCTTAAGAAAATACTCCTTGGAGCATAGTGAGTGACTCCTGTTACTTAATATAAGCAGCACAAATGCATTGTTCAAGATATGATATAATATAGTACATCTATCATACTTTTGTACATAGAAAAAAATTTACATGTGAATTTTTTTAAAATTTCACTGGAAAGAAATTTACATGCAAATATGTTTCTAAAGATTTAAGGTTCCCCCCACCCTTAATCATCTATTTGTACATATTCATTACCATAGCAACATTACATCATGACTCCTGGATTCTCATCATCAAAGGAAAACAAAAACAACAAATAATTGAGGAGTTCATAACCCATCAGCAAAACAGACTTTGGGTGAGTAAATCTTACATAACCAGGGAAACAGGTATAAATTGTAAAGATTTGATACATTTTCAGAATAACATTCCAAATGAATAAGGCAAGTAAATGTGTAATAACTGAACTTTGAAAATGACTATTGGTTGGGTGTGGTTGTTTAGGATTTTTTTTATCGTACAGGTCTCTTTTATTATTACCCTTTCCAGAATCATGAATGCCATGCATCTTAATTTCTCATTTCATCTTGGAACATGAACTTGTCATGGAACAAGCATATGGTGAGGAGGCATACTATGATAATTTGCTATATACTGTCAAGGTCTAATCTTTTCCCATTTTACTGCGTTTTTCCTTCCATAAACTCACATTCTCTCTAAAGAAGTGCATGACACACTCATCTCCACTCATCTCATCTCTTAATCCCAGAAAGTTTTACGCTGGGAAATTTTAGTTTCACTTCGGTTCTTCTTCTTCTCTTGTCTGTTGTTAATTCTATCCCATGAAAATAGTCATGTGTTTTAGGAACTTTGTTGAGATTCTACAATATATACCTTCAAAGTGTCTATACCTCATGAGACAGCTCAGGTCTCATAGAAAAGAAAAATAATGACCCTGCTCTGTGGACGTGGATAATGGGAGGATATCAAACAGTTTCTTAGCTCGACTGCCACTGCTAAAAGCTTAATATCTTTGTAAAGTATTCACACTAGGTGTTTTCACCACCTTCCAAAATGACTGCACCCGCTTCACTGATTTTTGTATGCTTTTAATACTATTAATATGGTCTTTCAACAAACTCAAACTTTGTCTGTTTTCTCTTCCACTGGCTAATGTCAGTGTGCTAAGCTGATTAGCTGCATTCAGTACAGGCTCTATCCATAAAAGGCAGGTCAGAGATTCAGTTCCACGTAAGCAAGCCTCCACCACTTGGATCATTTCCTTAAAATGGGCCTATAATTATACTCCACCAGAGTGAGGTTACAAGGAGGTAAGAGAGTTAGATGACTCAGTACAAATCCATCCCTTCCTGAGTAAATCACTCAAAAAAAACAGTTATTTTTAACCCCAGACAAATACCCTGTTTCTTTCCCCCTTATCACCTCCCTCTGTCTCATCTTTTACATCCAGTTAATCAGCAGTTCCTATGGATTCTAACTTTTATAAAAAATCTCTCAAAGTTTTTCCCTTCTTTCCATCTCACTGCAACCATCCTACCGCAAATCATCATCTTCTTTTACTTGAAATGTCAAAAATGCCTCCTAACTGGTCCCCCTTCCTTGAGATTCACTCCTCTCCGATCTATTCTCATGGACTCTTCAGCCAGAAGGATCTTTTTATAGCACAAATGTGTTCATGTAACAGAATGCTACCTAAGACGTATTACTAGTTCTAACACTGGCAGTTCTGACATTGGCAACTGAAATTAACTTGGCACATAATAAGCACCCAGGGGGACTGGCCTTTGAAGTGCTCTGCCCTGTCCCCCAATGGGCACAGACAGTGCATCTGACACCATCAACACCCTGAGGCTGGACAGTGGATGATTCTGGTAGGATCTCTCCTTCTGCTGCATCTGAACACTAGCTGTGGCTTTCTTCACCCTAACTGTAGATTCAAGGAAGGCTTGGGAACGGAGCATCAGGTTTTTAAAAATATTTATTTAGTTATTTACTTTTGGCTGTAAAACATAAAATGCACAAAGTAAAAAAGATTGCCAATGACAAAAGCCCAAAAATAGTTATCAGAAGTACTCACTTTCTATCCCCTAAGAGTGAGACCCTTGTTGCTAAACTGAGAAGTCAGGGATTTTTCTATAACCTAACAGGACAAGAAACCAAAAAGAACAATGATAGAAAGCATCACTGCCCAAAGCACCAGAGGAGTAAATTTGAGAGTGATGCGAAGGATGCTGGGAGATCTCAAAAATAATCCAAACTCAATTACTTCCTGTTGGATTGTCTATGTGACCCAGTAGCTTTTACTAACCTGCTGCCAAGTAGGGTGCTTATCTTGTGATAGGACCCCACGTGTGTCCTCCTCTTAGAGGTTCATAATAAGTCATTATCAACTCACTCATTTCCTTTAAGGTGACTCCTACATTAGGATTATCAAACATACAGCAAACCATGACATTTTGGAAGATGGGGTACATTATTTTCTTGGTGTGCGTCTTCTCCTTATCTATTGTATAGAGATGTAAAATACATTGATACTTCTATTTATGAATTCTCTGGAAACCAGATTCTTAAGAAACTGCTGTGGTTGAGGGAAAAAGTCACCCAATACTTGGTCCATCACTGAAAACCAAGTTGGCTCATAGCTTATCTCTTCCCACTCTGGGCACAAGGACTCCACCAGTTGAAAGTAAATGGACTCCACCAGTTGAAAGTAAATTAGCCTCACTCCAAGAAAAGAGGCAAAGTAAGCCCAGCTGGTCTTTGCTATTTCTAGCTTCTCTTATTCCTCTTTTGCCCCCTCTGTCCTACACAAAGGGCTCCTAATCTCCCACCCATTCCTCCCACTCAAAGAAGAAACGTTCTGAAATTGTATGGTTATTGGTTGGTAAATTATATTTCAGAATGAACAAAATTCTATCAGGCTAGTATATAGCTGTATATTTGTATATTGTGCCTTTAAGGGTTTTTTTTTTTTGAAGAAAAATTTTTTCTTACATGACTTTCAGAAAACAGCAATGATTAGGGGGAAATCTGAGGGCTATGGAGAAACTTACAAGAAAGAAGAATCTAAAGATATTCCTCTAAAGAGCCCAGAATCTTGCTCAATAACTCAAGTCTAATACTTTCTGAGGTTTCAATGGAAAGAATATTGTCATGTAGGCAAGAGGTTGATGGATAAACAACTCAGTAATCAACTCTGCCACCACCACGTGGGCCCAGAGAGTGGGGACATGGGGACATAAATAGAAGAAAAATTCACGTGTAATACTACAGCTTGATGTGGAACATAACTGCTCTCTAAATTCCTAGTCCTGGAGTTGATGCAAGACTGGAGGAGTGAAACAAACTCCACTTGAAGCTCAGATATAATAACAAGGGAAACCAAACCAGATAGGAACATACGACCAGGCAACATAGTTCATAAAGTATTATTTGTTCATGTTCTTTCCTGTGGTCTCCTAGAGAGGCGTTTCCCCCCTCAGCTCCAGACTCATTTCCCTGTGGCCTGTTCAGCAGAGGCCATCTTATTTAGGGGGAGGCTGACCCCAGAGAGCAACAGACATTCCCTCTTGCCTTTCTAAAGCCCACCTGCTAAATGTTCATTCTTTTCTGAGAATTCTCCTCTTCATCACATCATTGACTCCAGTAATATCCAACTCTTTAAAGTGAGACCACTTACTCTCCTTCCACCCACATAGGTGTGACCTTACCACTTCACAGGAGAACCATAACAGAATCCAAAGCACCAAAAGCACCAAAAGAGATACACGTTCAGGTGCACACACATGTGCACACACACAGAGTAGCAAGGACCCAATTCACTGCAGCACCATACGTATCTCTTTGTGGATGACTGACAGTCAAGTCTGCAATCAAAAGCACCAAATATGAATTTCATTTCGCTGAAAAGGGTAGCCTGTCCCATTACCCTGCTGCAGCTATCTATTAAGAGATCAAGCTCAGACTATACCAGAGAGGCAGAGAAGTGGACAACTGATTGTCATCTGTTTCTTCAAGGTTCTGGAAGACCTGTTATTTCCAAAAAGTGGACTTATTTTGTTGAAACCTTTGAATTATTGCCATCTCTGCTATTTGATAACTGTGTAACTATGGTCAAGTTATCCTTTGGGTCTCTGTTCTTTTCTCATGAATTCTCACTGGGCAATTGTGAGAAATACACTAGAATTAGTATCGCTTGATGATCTAAAGCTGTACTACATTGTAAGCACTCAGTCAATGTAAATGTCCATCATCTTCTTTCCTAGTTTTTACTAAAAATTGTGTTTAAAATTGACTTCTTCCCAAAGGAAATAGGAATAGTTAGTAGCATTAATGTTTAATAATTTCCACAAGGTAAAAATCATTTAACTATTTAGAGTGGCATTTTGTACTTAACTCACAAGGTGGTTCACCAATTATTACTTAATTCACCCAATACCTGCTTTGTGCAAGGCACTGATTTCAGACACTGGGTATATAGTGTAAAAAAAAATGTCATCTACTTTTTTGAAATTTATGTCAAACAAAAGAAAAAGATCTTAAAAACTAGTTACAGAATTAATTAAATTGTGATAAGTATTAGAAAGGGCAAATATAGGGTACTCTAAAAATTACAATGGGTTGAATCTGTCAGAAGTAGCAAGGAAAGTTTCTGTTAGGATGTGTGTTGAGCAGAGTTTGAAAGTAGAATAGAAATTAGTTAGGGGTTGAGTGCTTGCATGTGTGTGTGTGTGTGTGTGTGTGTGTGTGTGTGTGTGTGTATGAAAGACTCAAGGCAAGTAGGCACTTGGTTTTAGAGAAATCCGAATGCTAGAGATGAGTCTGAAGATGTATTCAGATCAGGTGGGCACCTTTTAGGCAATATTAAGGATTTGGATCCTAATTTTTAAAGTAATGGGAAGTCACTGGAATTTTTCAATAAAGGGAATGGCATGATCAGATTGAAATGTTAAAATACCACTCCAGCTTCTAATGCGGAAAATGGGCTGTGCCTAGGCCAGAGAGAAATCTAGGTCACTAGCCAGGAGGATTGCTCAGTCATCTGGCTGAAAAAAGACTCTTGGCAGGAACAAATTTTGACAAAGGAAATAGAAAAAAGAGCAGTTTGTTGAAAGAGGAGGGGGAGACAGGAAAGGAGAGGAATGATTCAATGTATCCCTCAGCGTTCTGATGCCTGCCCTGGGTGGGCCATTCACTCAGAGAGGGAACACTGAGAAGAGTCAGGTTGGATTTACATATATACACTACTATATATTAAATAGATAACCAACAAGAACCTGCTGTATAGCACAGGGACTATACTCAATATTTTGTAATAACCTATAAGGGAAAAGAATCTGAAAAAGTATATGTATATATATATATATATATGCATAACTGAATCACTTTGTTGTACATCTAAAACTAACACAACATTGTAAATCAACTATACTTTAAAAAAGAGTCATATTGGATGTGTATGAATTCCACTTCAGATACTGAGTTCGAAATGATGAGACAGGCATTAGAGCTGAGGAACCAGTAGTGAGATATGTAAGTGTAGGGTTTATAAGATTGATCTTGGTGAGAAGCAAAAATTTGAGAGTTCTCTTGGTATGCAAGGCAGTGGAAAAAATTTTCTATATTCTTTTTTTTTCAGAACAGACACCCACTGTAGCTGTCTTAAAGTTTTTCCTGATTTTTTTACAGTCTCCCAGTAGAGTTCATAATTGGTTCAACCTGACCTAAAATGTTTTCAAGAATCATGCTCTATGGCACCAGGTTTAGACTCTTAACCAATTACTTGTTTTAACTGATTCAGAAAATTCAAAGTTCTTTCTTGAGCAAAATGTTATCTCTATGCATAAATACCAGCATATTAGCTAGCTCCTGAGCTGGTGTGTTGATCTTTTCACTGGGCTTGACTTCACATTCAGATATTCAAGTATAACAACCGGAAGAAAACTTTGCCCCTTCAAATCTGGGTTTAAACCATGTGGCTTCATTAGATTCACAACACAAAATAGCTACAATACTGCTACTTCTCAGAAAATCCAGTCGTGAATGAAAGCAATCCATTTTTGCCTGAGAAAATATTTGTAGGGGAGGAGGGAAGCAAAATATGGTCCTCTGCTAAGTTAATCAGTAAGAAAAGTGTTTGTCATTGAAGGCATTTGTATTATTTTCATCTGCTATTTTGCCCTAACTGGGGATCATTTCCTTGAAATGATCTTTGTCGGTTAAGGCATTAAAGAACAAATATTTGCAAGGTCTTAAAGCTCTGCCTCTTTTTAGGCATGAAGTGATAGAAAAGGAAGAAGGAGGAAAACTTAAATTTTTAATTTATATTCCTCAGTGTTCCATAAAGAATTTCAGATGCTTTACAAGAATTCATGGAATGGAGACACTGCTTTAGGAAAGATCCCTTGTGTTCTCCCTACTTGCTGCAAGTAATAAATCCTTCTCCCGCCAAAAACAAAAATTCATGGAATTAAATATATATATTTATTTACACACACACACAAAACAAGGGAAAATACAAATCAGAGTAGATGACTATAACTGAGGGTGAGATAAAATTCAGGTATGCAAGCCAAAGACCCCCTCCAGAAGTACTAAAGTTGGATTGCAGATTCGAGTCTGAAATTTTGGCTTTTGCGTAAAGGGATACATCATTACTTTCTTTATTATGCATAAGGAAGGTATATTCTCTCTTCTAAAAGTAATTTGTTGGTTGAGGTTTCGTTTAGAAGACACTGGAGGTATTTTTAAACAGTTTAAATATTTAAGATATTTGAGTATATTTAAAATATACTCAAAAATATTCCGAAAGCAAATGCAGTCGTAGATTTTATACATCTATTTCTGGCAATATTCTTCAATTCAAGACTAGGGCATTATTCCAAAAACAACTCAGTAACAGCAATTCTGTGAGATGACAGAAGTGGAGGGAAGACGGTCAGTGTGGCCCAAATATGTGGCTCTATGATGGCCTAACTTAATCCACAGCTAAAATCTGACAGAGCTAAATGACTGACTCTTTACTGTTTTAGATAAGGTATCCTAAGGGAATCTGCTTAAAGCTATCGATCTCCAGAAAAACAAACATTGCACACACACGCGCACAATGTATAAATTCAGAAGGTTCACTAATCTTTTAGAGCCCAGGTTGGAATATGGGATCTTAAGAATATGGGATCTTAAGTGCCTATAAAAAAATTCTATACAAAAATTAGAGGTATTATGAAGGAGTGTTTAAGATTATATGCACTGGCACCCCACGGACCTCAGTTTGATTGCAGGCTCTGCCACTTGCTAGCTGTAGAGCTTTAAGCAAGCTATTTAAGTTCTCTAAGCCTCAGTTTTCTCATCTATAAAATGGGGTCCATAATATTATTTAATTCAGAGGGTCAAGGTGAGGATTAAATGAGGTAATGCATATAAAGGGCTTAGCACAATGTCCTTAACATACTAAGGACTTAATTAATAGTAACTATTAGTTATTATTAGCTTAATTAATAATTGAAGGTATTATTACTTGTTACATTGTTTATATTTCCCTAGACGACCAAGAACATTAGAGAAGTGGCAATCAAACAACAAAAGACTGTGCTTATATATAAATGTAAACAATTTCTCTAGGAAGGGTATATAAAATCTTTTGTCAGATTTTCAGTGAAGTCCATGGGTGGAAAACATAAAGACCACGGAAACAAAGCAAACTCGTGTTGGCTCTGTTCTCTGTGAAAGTACTGACTCACAGACACGGTTCCGCACTCAACATTTTGAGAGGACACTCACCAGCTCAGGGCAAATATTTATCTCATATGTTGATTCTCTAAGAGACAATAGTGGCCTCATGGGTCACTAAATGTCACTAAGCTCTTTTAGTGATCTGATTCTATTTTGGGACACTCCATCATTGACCTTAACTCTCCTGACCCATCTCTTAGATCCTTGGATGGATCAAAGATACATTAACCTAAGAAGCGAGAGAAAACCTCCCAAGTAAGTTACTGAGCTATGCAAAATTACTTTAAAATCTCTCCTAAAATGCCAGCAGTCATCACCGCCTCCCTGTTTTTGGCTGTTCCCTCCTTTTCCATTTTCTCAGTTATTTCACCCAATGCCACTACTGTTCTTTTTTTTTTTTCTTGCCTAACCCAGACCCCCCATTTTTATCCTCTTTAAAGCTAATGTTTCCAATAAGAATATTCTTTTTTGGTTGACCAAACAATCTGGGTACATCTCTAAATCTTAACTCATCTTCATAGTGTTTATTGCATCATGCTCAAAGATTTGTTTGTTGCTAGACATAAAACATGATTTATATTATCCTTTTCCCAAGTCAGAACCATTCTGAACACTTGTGTCTCCTTTCACACAACCAAGAATTCACTGTATTGACATGAAAATTTAAAAGCTTTAAGAGTTGGAAAACTTCCAAAAGCCTTGCAAAATTAAGGTTAAAGATGAGACCTATGCATCTGGGGAGCAATGAGCCTTGTTTTCTGAAGCTCTGCCTTGATAATATGTTTATACATTATGTGACTCAAATAAAAGCCATCTGCAGCTCTTGCCTTTGCTATTTTATCTTTGTTTTAGTATCACGATTTCTGTTTTCTGAATTTTTTATCTCAAGGAATTATTTAATATTAGGACAATATCCTCACTGCAAACAAATCAGGCCCCTTATGAGTACCTACAATAAAGAAAAGGTGCATATAGTGCTTACTATATGCTAGGGGCATGCTCTGAGCCTGTCATACATTATCTAATATTATTTTTACCACACTCTTGTGAGGACAGCTACCTTTCACATTCTATAGGTGAGAGGGACTAAGACAGAGTTTAAATGACTTACCCTTGCTCATTGAATGTAAAGTTTTGATTTTTAACTCAAGTTTGTCGGACTCTAAAGCCCTTGTTTCTCCAACTAATCAAGAGGGATCCAATTAATTTCATCAGAAACAACAAAAGGACTTTATGAAATTACATATTTTTGAGTCCCTGAAGCTTCTAATTCAGTAGATCTAGGTAGAACTTGGAAAACTGGTAAGGACTTGATCAATTGTATCTGTTGTTAGTTATTAGTTATGCTGTTTCAGTTTTTCTAATAAGACCAAGAACATTAGAGAAGGGGGTATTAATAGTCAAAGCATTGTGTGAATATGTAAATGTGTATCTCTCTGGGAAGTGTTCCATAACCTTGATCAGATTCTCAATGAGGCCCTTGAACCAAGAAAGTTAAGAAACACTGGATAGAGGCAAACACAAGTGAGTTTGTTCCATTTTTTTTAATGAAGGTTTCTATTCACACCTAAGTACATTTTATTCACCTTTTAAGAATGCCAGCGTGCTCAGAGCAGGCGTGTTTATTTCATACGGTGTTACTCTAAACTCTATAGGTCACAGAATATCTCAAAGCTTTTTTATTGCTCAAATTACAAATACCTTGGACCATTCCACCTTTCATACTAACACCTCTTCACCTATCCCACAAGTCCTTGGAATTTCTCAAGTCCATGGGATTCAGATTCATAGCCAGGTTTGGGAACAACTATTATTTCCTGAAACTCTTGGTGTAATACTAATCCTATTTATTAACTAAAACCTCTTTATTAACTAGCACCAGTTGGTGGCCTGAAATAATAAAAGTTTCCCTAAATATGTATCATATTTGCATAGATACTAGAGCAGTTTTTAAATGGTATGTATCTTACTACCACAGCTAAATTCATGTTAGTTATTACTTCTGCACACCTTTATCCTCCAAGCTGTTTATGAACATGAATGCCTGATCATTAGGAATGCCATCGTGGTGTGAGATAACACTCATCATCCTAGCATAGGATCTATTCTTCGAATTGATTTCTAGAGGTGATGCAGCACACACCTTTGGTTACTGCCCCATTGCTCATTATCCCCTTCCTTCTGATTTGTTGGTTGCAATGTGTCCAGCCCTGTGGAATAAATTATCATTGGCCTAAGTCACTCCCTTTTGTCCTGTGGTAGGAATATGACACAGTTCTTACTCATTAACAAAAGAATTGGAGGTGGGCAGTCTCAGCATTGGTTTCGTAGATCACATTGTCATAAAGAACCAAGGTACCGTGCCAGCCTCAACTCTGCACAGGTAACATATACCCCTTTTTTTTAAGGATTTAGGTTCCTACGATATATTGATGTAAATCTATAGTTAAGCATTATTGTTTTCAATAAAAACACAGTGATTTCTGTCAACTTCAATATTGGAATTATCAAAAAACTTTTGATGCTATATATTAAAACAGATTAATTTTAAAATAATATATATTAAAAACATATCCATTAAAACCATCTATTAAAAACTGATTATTTGGTTATATATATGATCAAACTAATCAGTTTCCAGTGAGCATGGCTAACATTAAATAATGTCTTGAAGCCTTGATAGAGGATATTGCAGGCAAGGCAAGGAAATGGATGCCAGACGTTACATTGAATAGAACATTCTATACAAAGCTGAATTGATGAGCAATTTGTTGTCCCACTGCAATGGTAAAATATTTTTGGTTTCTTTAGATTAGTGAGAATCCTGTAGAATTGATTTAAAAACAAGATCTTGAACATTATGTAATGCTACAGACAATGTTTAAAAGAATAATTTATTGACACTATTCACTATGATTATGGCTCAAAGGATTGTCATGATTTTGTCAAGGACTCCCAAATGCTTGCCATTTTACAAGCACGTTGTCATTGAGAGGACACAGCCAGACATGTTTCCCTTCAACTCACCTTGGATGATTTTTTTTAAACCACCGAAGCAAACTTGACTTGAAATGTATTCAGTGGCTTATGTAAATGTTTTGCATAATATATTACATGTGAGAAAAAGAATTTGACTATTCATCTAGTCCAAATTTCTGTCATTGTTCTCATTTTGTTTTGTATTTGCTTAAGAATGCTTTCCCTTTACCTTGCACTTACTTTTAAAGGTTCCAGCAAAAAGCCCTCATTGCTTAGCCCTCTTGCTAAGTATTAAGTGTTTGGGGAGCAAGGCCAGTGCCAAAACTGGTAAACATGTAGTCTGCCATAGTAGAGGATTAATTAAACTGTTAACATAACTGGAATGAAAGTCAGAAAACTTGGATTCTTCTTCTGGTTCCTTCACTAACTACTATGTATTTTAGGGGCAAACTACAACAAGTAACATGTAGTTAGCGCTTGCAACATGATAAGAATTTTACCAAGCATAAAAAAGGGGTTTTCTCATTGAAACAACATATTATCCCTCTTAGGGACTTAATATTATTGGCCTCATCCTCACATCAAAAAAAGTGAAGCTCAGAATTTACAGTTAAGTTCCCATAGCTAGGAAGTGGTGAACCAGGATTTGAACCTGACAGTATGATTTCAGAAGTTAAGCTTAACCACATAGGCTTCTCTCCTCTCCTAACCTCATTTTCCTCTTGTGTATAATTACAAGAGAAATATATTAATAAGATAATTTCTAAGGCGCTTCTATGCTTCAACATTTTTTAACATCTATGTTTCCAGGTACTTTGCCCTTAAGCAAGATAAGATTCAGCAAGAAAGATAAGTCTCCAATACAAATATATATAATATAAGGCTATCCATAGTAAAAATGGCTAAGTTCAATTTAATAAACATTAATTCAGCACTACAGATATATCAGATGTAGTTTAGTTATGTAATTGATGATACATTGTGTGTTTATACATATATGAATAAAATATTCAAGATGGGAAAGCTTCAAGTTTGGGAAAGAAATGTCAAGTGTAAGCTGATGGTTTTAATAATATGAAACAAATACCATGATGGAGATATTCTTAGGACACTCATATGAGGAAGCACAAGGCACTTAACCCATCCTGAAATAAAGGGGGAGGGAGAAGAAGTCAGAAAAATCCTCCTCTGGAAGAAGATGTCCAAGCTGAGCCCTACCCAGGGAGTAGAGTCGGCCAGAAAAGGAGGGGGTAAGGGACGGAAAGTGCAGGAGCAAAGCCACAGGGCAGTGAAACAGAACGACACATATGGGAAGCAACAAATACTTTGTTACTGGAGATTCACATATGAGGCAGGATATAGTAGATGATGAGACTAGAGAAGAAGGTGAGGCCACATCATGGAACTACTTAAATATTATTTTTAAAAGCATAGATCCTAACCAATTGGTCATGGTCAGCAAAGAAACTGCACATGTACCACATTCCTCTCTGTCTATGCCCAAGGTAGACATCACTAACAGATCATCAGTCTCCCCACTGAACCTGGTCACACTCAGACGGTCCTCCTCAAATCAGTGCCCTGGGCAATTACCATGAATGGATTGCAATTTGCATTCAAGATGGATTTCATCTGCTCTTCCAATTGTAGCTGATAGGCAGCTATCCAAAAGCTCCTGTTGGGCAAGCTGTATACAGTCAATAGAGGAACTTGTTAAAAATGTAATTACAAGTTTAGTACACTGAATGGAGCCTGATAGTCTGGATTTTTAATAACTTCCATAGAGAATCCTTTTGCACTGCCATGTTTGGGAACCCGTGAGGCAGAGCATTCAGGACAAAAAGAATGACATGAATCCAGAGTTGCAAAGTGGTGGCCCACAAGCTAAATTTGCCTTTCATGTTTTACCGGGCTGGCTACACATTATATTTTGTATTTATAGTTTATATTTCCCAATATTTAATAACCACATAAACTCAGAATTTTTTTTTTTGGCTTCTCCTTAAAAATTAGAAAACCTGCAGCACTGGACTTCCATTCCAACATGATAACAACCAGCTGGAACTGAACGAAGCTGCCTCTTTGGATGGGGCGTGCACTTACTATTTTGTCACAGACCTCTTCATTCCCTGCTACTTCAGATGAATATCACTGCTGTTTACCATGGTGTTTTCACTCTTGCTTTGCTTATGCAGATAGTGTGTACAGACAAGAGGAAAGTGAAATATTTTTTGGACCCCTGTCTTTGTCAAAAGCAGGAAAACAAATGACAAACCAAAAAGGCCATTCTTAGAGGCAGAAAATTCATGACTATTAGGGCATCAAGTCTTTTCTCAAGAAATTTCCAAAAAAATTATGTTCTTATGCAATGGCTTTGCCAAACAACTGTAAGTCAGTTTCACAATTTTAATGATACCAGGGAAGTTTCATCTGCCACTGTTTTCCTTATATGTTAAAGAGCAAAAGTCCATTAGGATTGCAGCAGAGAAAGAAAGCCCATCCCGGAATGTGACACTACTTGCTGCAGTGCAGAATTTAGTATGATGGGGCTGGGTTCAGTTTGTCGGCAAAATCACCTCATTATAACCGGCACCAGCTCTAACAAGGATTTCGGCCTTATCTTAAAACATGTGCTGCTGGCAAACCAGTCCTAAATTTAGTGTTTTGTGAGCAATCCTGCTCTACACCCTGATTATTTGTGATCTCATAATTGGTTTTCCAACTGTATTCTGAAAACATAAATCATCGTAGGTGAGATTTTAGAAGTAACTATTCCATTAAACTTTGCAGCAAACAGTACTGTGTAAGGATAACCATGATGTCATTTTTGTTAAGTTTCAGATACACAAGTACTTGAATACATTCTAGTCATAAACCTTTAAACCACAGAGAGATATAGAGAAAGAAAAGCAAAAGTCTCCCATACTCTCTCCCCTACCTCTCCACCTCCCTCTCCTCAGAGGATCCCACTTTCCTTATCAGAAGCACACTAAACTAACATTTAGGTATGACTTTTCCAAACGTTCTTCTACATAGCTATATACACTATATATACTTTTGTCTGGAGGATTTCTTATCACTTCTGGAATCACACTATATATTTTGTTCTGCAACTTGCATTTTCATACAGCAGTATGTTTGGGAAACTGTTCCTTATTAGAAGTTACCACATGATTTTTAACCATTGTATAGCATTCCATATCAACCATTCTTCTATTGATGGATATTTAGATCGTTTCTATGTTTTTTTATGATGTGGCAATTAATTCTCTTAATGCTATATCTTAGTGCACACATGTATGTACAAAATATGTCTAGAAGTGGCATTTGCCAATTCAAGTGAATGTATAATTTTTTAGGTACTCCCAAACTATATTCTACCTGCAATGTACCTATATGCTCTTGGCTATTACCAATATTTTAAATGTTTGTCTATCTAAGGGAAAAATATATCTCTGTTTGAATTTGCATTTGAACATTTTTCACATGTTTATTAATCATTTGTAATTTCTTAAATTTCTATTATGTTGTTTTTTCCCATCTTAATTGGCATGAAGTTTTTAGATATTAAGGCTGATATCATTTTATGCCCATATGTTGCAAAAAATTTTTGTCAGGTTGACAATTGTCTTTTGACTTTAATTTTGACATCTACTGCACAGAAATTCTGAACTTTTAAATATTAAAATCAGTTGATGTTTTCCTTTATAACTTCTGAATTTTGTGAATCCCAGGAAAGTTTTACCTTTTTCAGGGTTATAAATATACTATTCTTCTCTACTTTCTCTTTTTTTTTTTTTTTTTTGGTTGCCCTGGGTCTTCATTGTGATGTGCGGGCTTCTGTCTAGTTTCAGCATGAGGGCTTCTCTAGTTGTGGTGCACGGGCTCAGTAGTTGTGGTACGTGGGCTTCTCTCTAGTTGCAGTGTGCGGGCTTAGTTGCCCTGCTGCATGTGGGATCTTAGTTCCCTGACCAGGAGTTGAACCCATGTCCCCTGCATTGGAGGGCAGATTCTTAACCACTGGACCAGCAGGGAAGTCCCTCTTCTCTATTTTCTATACCGGTTACTCACCAGGCCTACTGGTCTGGGTTTGAATCTCATAATTAGATGAATGTGGGTCTTCAGCCTTCTTGAAAAGCTTGGTGGGCAAGCCAGGTTCTTCAGGGCCCATGTGGCAATGTGCAGTCGACAATTAGGAGACCTGCTTTTCCATATAATCCAGCTCTAAAATCGTGTGGCTCTGGGAGTGTGGCATGTTTAGAGACACTATCTTAAACAATGACATTCCCACTATGTTTACCTTTGGCATCACTTGGGCTCTCTCTAGATCAGCAGAGGAAGCTATCACAATCGGGGTTCTACCCAGCAAACTGACTTTAATGATAATAACAATAATAACATTATTATTAATTATTAATAATCACATTAATATGCTGCTGATGATAATCGTTCTAAATATTGCCAGTTAGGTGTATCAGGATGACATGTATCATCTCATTTAATATTCCCAGTAATCTTATGATGTAAGCCTTATTACTGCTATGACCTTCAGCAACAACTCACATTTTCTGAAGATGCCACAGCTAGTAAATAGCAGAACCAGATTTCAAATCAAAATCTGTCTGATTCCAGAAGCTATAATTATAGCCAAGAAATTATCCTACCTCATATCAGATGGTTCATGAAATAACCCCTATGAGAATATCCAGAAAACAACGGAAGGACACTAACACAGTGGCTGAGGTCCTCAAATCTAGTTAAGTAGGGGTCTGTGTCATGTAAGTTGGGCATTAAATCAGTATGAGTAAATTTGAAACTTGATATGGATTTCTGGATGGACATAAGATCTAAATGTGAAAAGTATTAATCTGTAGAAGTGCTAAAAACATCAAGTGATTTTGTTAAACAACTTGGAAGATGACATGAACTTTATAATTATCAAACAAAACTCAGGCAGTCGCTGTGCAGGTCCTCAGGCCATAGGGGCAGGAACATGTCTCCACCCTGCCTGACCAAAGATGGACAACGGGAGTGGCTGGGAAGTCCAAGATCAAGGTGCTGGCAGATGGCAGATTCGGTGTCTGGCCATGCCATGCAGCATGCGGGATCTTAGTTCCCCAACCAGGGACCGAATCCATGCCCCCTGCACTGGGAGCACCCAGTCTTAACCACTGGACTGCCAGGGAAGTCCCTATTTTAGCTTATTTAAAAATATATCTTGGATGCTGCACCAGCTCACCAGATGCATGAACTTCGAATTTCGGCAAGCCGTGCTGCCAGCCGCAGGTGAAGGGCTGTATGCCTGTTATGCTAGAACTATGCTACAGGATTTGTGGACTTCTACAAAGGCACTCTCATCCTTTGGTCTAACTCTGTGTTCTCTAGGGACTCCCAGACCACGCTGAAGGACGAGAGCCAGTTTACAAGGCACTGCAGGGTCCAAAGCCAGGACCAAGGACAGAAAAGTTGGAGAAAAAAAAGATTCCCAAGGATATCCATCCTCTGTGGCCTCTGTTAGTTCTGCGATATGTTCCTTTCAATCAACACCAGTGTGGATGTATCTTGTCACTATAGAAACCATCTGCTTTCAGATCTTAGTTCCCTAATGGGGGATTGAACCTGGGCCATGGCGGTGAAAGAGCTGAGTCTTGACCACTGGACTAACAGGAAATTCCCAAGCTGTGTGGCTGATAGGGTCTTGGTGCTCTGGGCAGATATCACGCCAGCACCTCTGAGGTGGGAGAGCCAAGTTCAGGACCTTGGTCCACCAGAGACCTCCCGGCTCCACATAATATCAAACTGTGAAAGCTCGCCCAGAGATCTCCATCTCAACACTAAGACCCAGATCCACTCAATGACCAACAAGCTACAGTGGTGTACACCCTATGCTAAATAACTAGCAAAACAGGAACACAGCCACACCCATTAGCAGAGAGGCTGCCTAAAATCAAAATAAGGTCACAGACACCCCAAAAACACCACCGACATGTTCCTCCCCATCAGAAAGACAAGATGCAGCCTCATCCACCAGAACACAGGCACCAGTCCCCTCCACCAGGAAGACTACACAACCAACTGAACCAACCCTAGCCACTGGGGGCAGACACCAAAACAACGGGAACTACGAACATGCAGCCCACAAAAAGAAGATCCCAAGCACAGTAAGTTAAGCAAATGAGAAGACAGAGAAACACACAGCAGATGAAGAGGCAAGGTAAAAACCCACCAGACCAAACAAATGAAGAGGAAATAGGCAGTCTCCCTGAAAAAGAATTCAGAGTAATGATAGTAAAAATGATCCAAAATTTTGGAAATAGAATAGAGAAAATAAAAGAAATGTTTAACAAGGGCCTAGAAGAACTGAAGAGCAAACAATGATGAACAACACAATAAATAAAATTTAAAATTCTCTACAAGGAATCAATAGCAGAATAACTGAGAAAGAAGAATGGGTAAGTGACTTGGAAGAAAAAATAATAGAAATAACTACTACACAGCAGAATAAAGAAAAAAGAATGAAAAGAATTGAGGACAGTCTCAGAGACCTCTGGGACATTAAATGCCCAAACATTCACATTATAGGGGTCCCAGAAGAGAAAGAGAAACAAAAAGGGAGTAAGAAAATATTTGAAGAGATTATACTTGAAAACTTCCCTAATATGGGAAAGGAAACTGTTAATCAAGTCTAGGAAGCACAGAGAGTCCCATACAGGATATATCCAAAGAGAAACATGCCAAGACACATATTAATCAAACTACCAAAAATTAAAGACAAAGAAAATAATATTAAAAGCAGCAACGGAAAAACAACAAATAACACACAAGGGAATCCCCATAAGGTTAACAGCTGATCTTTCAGCAGAAACTCTGCAAACCAGAAAGAAGTGGCAGGACATATTTAAAGTGATGAAAGGGAAAAACCTAAAACCAAGGTTACTCTACCCAGCAAGGATCTCATTCAGATTCAATGCAGAAATTAAAATCTTCACAGAGAAGCAAAAGCTAAAAGAATTCAGCGCCACCAAACCAGCTTTACAACAAATGCTAAAGGAACTTCTCTAGGCAGCAAACACAAGAGATGGAAAAGACCTACAATAACAAACCCAAAACAATTAAGAAAATGGTAATAGTAACATACATATCAATAACTATCTTAAATATAAATGGATTAAGTGCTCCAACCAAAAGACATAGACTGGCTGAATGGATACAAAAACAAGACCTGTATATATGCTGTCTACAAGACACCTACTTCAGATCTAGGGACATATACAGACTGAAAGTGAGGGGATGGAAAAAGATATTCCATGCAATTAGAAATCAAAAAAAAAAAGCTGGAGTAGCAATTCTCACATCAGACAAAATAGACTTTAAAATAAAGACTATTACAAGAGACAAAGAAGGACACTACATAATGATCAAGAGATTAATCCAAAAGGAAGATACAACAATTGTAAATATTTATGTACCCAACATAGGAGCACCTCAATACATAAAGCAAATGCTAACAGCCATAAAAGGGGAAATTGACAGTAACACAATCATAGTAGGGGACTTTAACACCCCACTATCACCAATGAACAGATCATCCAAAATGAAAATAAATAAGGAAACACAAACTTTAAATGATACATTAAACAAGATGGGCTTAATTGATATTTATAGGACATACCAACCAAAAACAACAGAATACACTTTCTTCTCAACTGCTCATGGAACATTCTCCAGGATAGATCATATCTTGGGTCACAAATCAATCCTTGGTAAATTTAAGAAAATTGAAATCATATCAAGTATCTTTTCCGAACACAGTGCTATGAGACTACATATCAATTACAGGAAAAATTCTGTAAAAAACACAAACACATGGAGGTTAACAATACAATACTAAAAAACCAAGAAATCAAAGAGGAAATCAAAAAATACCTAGAAACCAATGACAATGAAAACACATGACCCAAAACCTATAGGATTCAGCAAAAGCAGTTCTAACAGGGAAGTTTATAGCAATACAATCTTACCTCAAGAAACAAGAAACATCTAAAATAAACATCCTAACCTTACACTTAAAGCAATTAGAGAATGAAGAACAATAAAACCCAAAGTTAGCAGAAGGAAAGAAATCATAAAGATCAAATGAGAAATAAATGAAAAAGAAATGAAGGAAACAATACCAAAGGTCAATAAAACTAAAAGTTGGTTCTTTGAGAAGACAAACAAAATTGATAAACCATTAGCCAGACTCATCAAGAAAAAAAGGGAGAAGACTCAAATCAATAGAATTAGAAAAGAAAAAGGAAAAGTAACGACTGACACTGCAGAAATACAAAGGATCATGAGAGATTATTACGAGCAACAATATGCCAATAAAACGGACAACCTGGAAGAAATGGACAAATTCTTAGAAATGCACAACCTTCTGAGACTGAACCAGGAAGAAATAGAAAATATGAACAGAACAATCACAAGCACCGAAATTGAAACTGTGATTAAAAATCTTCCAACAAACAAAAGCCCAGGACCAGATGGCTTCACAGGCGAATTCCACCAAACATTTAGAGAAGAGCTAGCACCTATCCTTCTCAAACTCTTCCAAAATATAACAAAAGAAGTAACACTCCCAAACTCATTCTACGAGGCCACCATCACCCTGATACCAAAACCAGACAAAGATACAAAGAAAGAAAACTACAGGCCAATATCACTTATGAACATAGACGTAAAAATCCTCAACAAGATACTAGCTAACAGAATCCAACAGCACATTAAAAAGATCATACACCATGATCAAGTGGGGTTTATCCCAGGAATGCAAAGATTCTTCAATATATGCAGATCAATCAATTTGATACACCATATTAATAAATTGGAGGAAAAAAAACATATGATCATCTCAATAGATGTAGAAAAAGCTTTCAACAAAATTCAACACAGATTTATGATAAAAACCCTTCAGAAAGTAAGCATAGAGGCAAGTTACCTCAACATAATAAAGGCCATATATGACAAACCCACAGCCAACATCATTCTAAATGGTGAAAAACTGAAACCATTTCCACTAAGATCAGGGACAAGACAAGGTTGCCCACTCTCACAACTCTTATTCAACATAGTTTTGGAATTTTTAACCACAGCAATCAGAGAAGAGAAGAAAAGAAAATAAAAGAAATCCAAATTGGAAAAGAAGAAGTAAAGCTGTCACTGTTTACAGATGACATGATACTATATATACAGAGTCCTAAAGATGCTACCAGAAAACTACTAGAGCTAATCAATGAATTTGGTAAAGTAGCAGGATAAAAAATTAATGCACAGAAATCTCTTGCATTCCTATACACTAATGATGAAAAATCTGAAAGAGAAATTAAGGAAACACTCCCATTTACCATTGCAACAAAAAGAATAAAATACCTAGGAATAAACTTACCTAAGGACACAAAAGACCTGTATGCAGAAAACTATAAGTCACTGATGAAAGAGATGCAAGATGATACAAACAGATGGAGAGATATACCACATTCTTGGATTGGAAGAATCAACATTGTGAAAATGACTATACTACCCAAAGCAATCTACAGATTCAATGCAATCCCTATCAAACTACCAATGGCATTTTTCAGAGAACTAGAACAAAAAATTTCACAATTTGTATGGAAACACAAAATACCCCGAATAGCCAAAGCCATCTTGAGAAAGAAAAATGGAGCTGGAGGAATCAGGCTCCCTGACTTCAGACTATACTACAAAGCTATAGTAATCCAGACAGTATGGCACTGGCACAAAAACAGAAATATAGATCAATTGAACAGGATAGAAGGCCCAGAGATAAACCCACACACATATGGTCACCTTATCTTTGATAAAGGAAACAAGAATATACAATGGAGAAAAGACAGCCTCTTCAATAAGTGGTGCTGGGAAAACTGGACAACTACATGTAAAAGAATACAATTAGAACATTCCCTAACACCATGTACAAAAATAAACTCAAAACAGACTGAAGACCTAAATGTTAGGCCAGACACTATAAAACTCTTAGAGGAAAACATGGGCAGAACACTCCATGACATAAATCACAGCAAGATCCTTTTTGACCCACCTCCTAGAGAAATGGAAATAAAAACAAAAATAAACAAATGGGGCCTAATGAAACTTAAAAGCTTTGCACAACAAAGGAAACCATAAACAAGATGAAAAGACAACCCTCAGAATGGGAGAAAATATTTGCAAATGAAGCAACTGACAAAGAATTAATCTCCAAAATATACAAGCAGCTCATGCAGCTCAATATCAAAAAGACAAACAACCCAATCCAAAAACGGGCAGAAGACCTAAATAGACATTTCACCAAAGAAGATACACAGATTGCCAACAAACACATGAAAGGATGCTCAACATCACTAACCATTAGAGAAATACAAATCAAAACTACAATGAGGTATCACCTCACACCAGTCAGAATGGCCATCACCAAAAAATTTACAACCAATAAATGCTGGAGAGGGTGTGGAGCAAAGGGAACCCTCTTGCACTGTTGGTAGGAATGTAAATTGATACAGTCACTATGGAGAACAGTATGGAGGTTCCTTAGAAAACTAAAAATAGAACTACCATGTGACCCAGCAATCCCATTACTGGGCATATACCCTGAGAAAAACATAACTCAGAAAGAGTCATGTACCAAAATGTTCATTGCAGCTCTATTTACAATAGCCAGGACATGGAAGCAACCTAAGTGTCCTCTGACAGATGAATGGATAAAGATGTGGCACATATATACAAGAGAATATTACTCATCCATAAAAGGAAACAAATTGAGTTATTTGTAGTGAGGTGGATGGACCCATAGTCTGTCATACAGAGTGATGTACGTCAGAAAGAAAAAAACAAACACCGTGCACTAACACATATATATGGAATCTAAAACAAAAAAAAAATGGTTTGGACGAAACTAGGGGCAGGACGGGAATAAAGACGCAGACATAGAGAATGGACTTGAGGACAGGGGGAGGGGGAAGGGTAAGCTGGGGCGAAGTGAGAGTGGCATGGACTTATATACACTACCAAATGTAAAATAGATAGTGAGTGGGAAGCAGCCACATAGCGTAGGGAGATCAGCTCAGTGCTTTGTGTCCACTTAGAGGGGTGGGATAGGGAGGGTGGGAGGGAGACGCAAGAGGGAGGAGATATGGGGATATATGTATATGTATAGCTGTTTCACTTTGTTATAAAGCAGAAACTGGCACACCATTGTGAAGCAATTATTCTCCAAAAAAATGTTAAAAAAAAACACTCAGAAACCACTAAAAATAGATGATAAATTCTACTACATAAAAATAAAAACTTGGGCTTCCCTGGTGGCGCAGTGGTTGAGAGTCCGCCTGCCGATGCAGGGGACACGGGTTCGTGCCCCGGTCCGGGAGGATCCCACATGCCGCGGAGCGGCTGGGCCCGTGAGCCATGGCCGCTGAGCTTGCGCGTCCGGAGCCTGTGCTCCGCAGCAGGAGAGGCCACAACAGTGAGAGGCCCACGTAACACAAAAAATAAAAAATAAAATAAATAAATAAATGAAAACTTTATGCATTGCAATAATGACCAAAAGTCAAATGACAAAAGATAACTTTGGGGAGGAGAGAGTGGGAATTTGCAACCAACACCATTATTAGACAACCAATAACCTTAAATATAACGAGTTCACGTAACTCAATAAGAAAAATCTAAGAATCAGATTGGGGGAAATGGAAGATAAATATTAATAGAAAAGATAATACAAATGATTAATAAATATATGAATCATTGTTCAGCCTCACTGATACTTTTTAAAAATAGTAAACAGGGAATTCCCTGGTAGTCCAGTGTTTAGGACTCTGCGCTCTCATTACCACCGGCCCAAGTTCGATCCCTGGTCAGGGAACTAAAATCCCACAAGCTGCACGGGTGGCCAAAAAAAGAAAAGTAGTAAACAAAATCATAATGAGGTTACATTTTCATCTACCATATTGGCCCTGGTGAGAGAGAGAGAAAGAGAAACTATGTTGGACAGAGTTGAAGGGAAAATACATTATGTAAAATTAATTATGAAAATGTATATTTCTTATACATTGTTGGTTGAAAAGTATGTTGATACAATCTCTGTACAAAGGAGGCTTGCAATTTTAACTTTTTCAAAATAAAATTGCTCATACTCTTTGATCCAACAATTCTGCACTTAAGTATGATGCTACAGATACACAATCACCTGGGTGAAAATTGTATACATATAAAGATATTCACTTTATTGTAATAGCAAAGATAGGAAACAACTTAATAAGGGACTACTTAATATTTAATAAGATGAATAAATTACACTAATCTATATAAGGGAATACTTCAGTGTCAATAAAAAGAAATAAGCAGCTTAAACAGACCGATCTATTATGAATTTAAAAAGCAAGATAATGAGAACCTACTGTATAGCACAGGGAACTCTACTCAATGCTCTGTAGTGACCTAAATGGGAAGGAAATCCAAAAAGGAGGGGATATAGGTATATGTATGGCTGATTCACTTTCCTGTACAGCAGAAACCAATACAACATTGTAAAGCAACTATACTCCAATAAAAAATTTTTTAAAGCAAGGTATAGAAGAGTATATAGATTATGATAGCATATATGGAGGGAAATTTTGTACACACACACACACACACACACACACAGAAAATCTCTGGAAGGATTCACAAGAAAAGGAAGGAAACTGAGTAGTTGGCAAATAGTAGTAAGAGAGAGATTGATTTTTCATCATATACTCATGTGTACCTTTTGAAATTTGAATCAAGAATAAATTTTACTTATTAAAATTGTAATGATTAATGTTATTGGGACATTTACAAGGATATCTTCAACAGGAAGCTTTTTTATAGAAAAAATGTTGAAGGTAACCTCGATATCTATCAACAAGGAAATAATTTTTTAAAAGGCAATGCATGGAATAATGCACTGCTGTTAAAAAACTTAAATTAATCTTTATACATGGTTGTTCACTTTTAAGATTAAAAAACGTTACCATACAATAAGTCCCAGTGTCTATAAAACAAAGACTACATATGTGTATGTATATGCACACATCTAGATGTGTTTGTGAAGGAGAGCCTCGAATTTTACACTCTATAAATACCTGAAAAACAGAGGCTAGTGGTAGGTAATCACTCTCATTTTTTATTCATCTCTGTGTTGTTTGAATTGTACAGGGTCATGTGTTACATTTATCATAAATATATACTCTTTACATTTAGATAATTAAACAATTATCCATATAATTAAAGTCATTGAGACCTTATTTATATTTAGAAAATGGAGAAGTCAGGGACCTGGTGGTTATATATATATTATTATTTTATAATATATATTATTGTTTTATTATTTTAATTTTATTATTACTTTATTATTTTTCTGGGTTTCCTGGACATGCATATTTTCTCCTCTATTGTCAATTTTTAATTTTTAGACAATTTTTAAAATGACATGCATATTTTTTACTTAATTTATGCAATATACTCAAACCTTAGGAAGTGTATGTAAAATAAATATTTACTTGTTTACCATATGTTAAGGCTTATATGCTGAAATTAACCTACAGTCAACATTTAGACGTCAATGAAAAGGAAAAGTACTTGATTAGGTTAAAAACAGCAACAACTGGGATTTCACATTAAGAAAACAGCCTCAATTCTAACTCTGAATTTTTTACTGTCTATTTATTCTTTTGAAGCTCTGTGTCAGGCCAATTTACAGATGGTCTGGTGAGCCATAGGAAAATAACCCTGCTTAGCTCATGAATCATAAACAGTTACTGCAAATAGTTATTAATGCAGCTTCTGAAGGCATCTGCTTTACCCCAAGGGAATATTTTACCCATAAGTTTGAGTCTTGCTCAAAAGCAAAATAGGTAGATTGATGCCCTGCTTATAAATGAAGCTGCCTCATAATGAAGTCCTTTGGGTACTTCATAATCCAAATTCCTTACCACAAAGAAGGTTTAAAATTAATTCAATTTCATACAGAAATCTGTTCTGTAATTAATACAGTTTATAAGAAGAATCATGTTCTATAGTTTTCATAATTAAATACAACTGAGTACTCCAAAATACTAGAAGACCTTCACTTTCAGATTTTTTAGAATGCCAGCTATTAATTGGCAGAAAGCATGCTTTCCATTTGTTCTTCAGTGTATTTGAATCTTTAATTGTATTTAACAGATATTAACCAACAATGAGTTTTGCATTTTCAAAAGAAGTCACTTATCTTACCTATGCCTAAAGAACTACTCCTGGATAGTTATGAAATTCTCCAAGGACAGAAGAAGGTAAATCAAATCCCGTTCAAACTTACTCAAGTATTGTTCAACTTTATTCTAGGGATGTGGTTATTTAACTTCATTGTTTTAGATATGAGAAATGTATATTATGTGTTTTTACAATGTAACTCAATGTGACTCATTTGTGAATGATATTACAGAGAATGGGTATAAGAAAACTGGACTTTACAACCCTTCATAATTAAGGACACTGGTGATAAAAATTGCTTCCCTAAAAGCTAAAAATGGTTAATATTCTATGCCTTCCATGAAATATCCAGGTTAACAGGACCTCACAGGTAGCAATGAGTATAAAAATATTCCAAGAATCCTATTTTAATCAATAGACTAAGTCTCCATTCCTACCAAACATTTTATTTATGGAAGAGCAAAGTGCTTTTTTTTTTTTTTTTTTTTTGCAGTATGTGGGCCTCTCACTGTTGTGGCCTCTCCCGTTGCAGAGCACAGGCTCCGGACGCCCAGGCTCAGCGGCCACGGCTCACGGACCCAGCTGCTCCACGGCACGTGGGATCTTCCCGGACCGGGGCACGAACCCGCATCCCCCACATCGGCAGGCGGACTCTCAACCACTGCGCCACCAGGGAAGCCCACAAAGTGCTATTGTTTCTATATTTTTCCCTTATGAAGTAGACATTCTGATGAACACTGTAGTACCTTGAAGATAAGGGCAAAGTATAATATTAGAAAGATCCCTGTACCAGAAATCAGGAAATGTGCGTACTAATCAAAGCTCTGCCGAGAATTGACCAAAGGAAAGTCAGTTCACAGTGGTCCTTAGCTTCTCATTTTGCAAAATAAGGGGCTAAATTAAAATTTCCCTAAGGTCTCACTAGGCCTAAAGCATTATAGAATAATGTTTAAAAGACTGTCCTCAATGATATATACTAGTTGTATAAATTTGTGCCAATTACTTTTTGTGCCTTAGTTTCCTCATCAGAAAAATCAGGATAGTAATAATACCTACTTCATTGGATTATTGGGAGATATCAATGAGCTAATATGTGTCAAGAGCTTAATATCTTCTCAATAATAATAAGGGCAGTGATGAAGATGCTGATGGTGGTTGTGGTGGTGGTGATGATGATGATTTTATGAACTGAACATTATGAAGGAAAAGGTAAGGGAAAAATATTTGGATCATCTGTAAACTGTATAAAATTCTAGAAAATACAGATGTGATTATACAGAGTGGTCAAAGAGAAATTCAGCTGAGGGACTTTGTAATGTAAGTCTCATCTATGTTTATCACTTTTAAGGTCACTTGTGTCTTAGACACAATCACTGGATAAATAAACCTCTAATTCTATTAATTGTTTTAAATACAAAATTACATTAAATTTAAATATCTCATTTCAAGAAGAAGCACTGAAAAAGAATCAAATATAAGTTTTTTCATTAGACATAGAGATTCTTTGAGAGTGATACCAAGTCTATTATTCCTTGCCTTGTTCTTATCTAGTGGTATCCCTCATACTGGGCTTCTCTTACCATCCTGACTCAGAGACAGCTATTTCTCAGTCATTTGGTCATAAAATGTTAACCTTTAAAGAGTGGGCAACTTATCAAAATGAGTTATAAAAACAAGACTAGCCTGTAGAACATGTAACATGAGTCAAGAGATCTGCGTTGTATTTCTGGCTCTCCCCATTTTTGTCTTACTCTGCTACCCTTGGTCAAGATTCTGCATTACTCTGTGTCCACCTACGTAATTCTTAAAAGTGACAAGAACACTACACATCCCTTTCCTACACTATTCAAAGAAAAACAAGAATTTATATTTGATATCTCACCTTCAGTTTCAAAGATCCACTTTTCCTTAGGTAACTAACATATTATAATTCTTCAAAATGACAAAATGAAGTCCTCCTGGTACCCTTTTTTACTTCTTCTTTTTCCCTCTCAAGAACAGAGTCATCATCGGATACTATTTATAAATCCACTCTCAGAAATATTTAGCCACATACTCAAAAAAAAAAAAAAAAAAAAAGACTTCACAAGTCAACAAAGTAACTCATGTACCACCTGGAAATGGAAGTTCTTAAGCCAAGATCCATAATCACATTGCCAAGATGCCTAGCAATTTTGTCCCTGAATGTAGTGTGGCCATTTGTTTCCTTTTGCCTTGTAGGGCCTCCTTTCTTATTAGAGTAGCTGTTCCCTGGAGAAGCCTAGTCTAGTGACTGACAACATGAAGCAACTTAGGCAAGACTCCAGGAAATACTGTTTTGCCAAAAGATGGTGAAACTCTAGCTTGATGTTTTCCACGTCAAGTCCATGGGAAACTGTGAGGGGGTGTAAGATTAAAAGCCACTCTCATTGAGTTTGCAGAAACTCGGCAGTTAATGATTGACTGGGGCTATCAACACACAAGAGCCATGCACACCAACCAATGAAAAATGAGAGGGAATGGAGCAAAAGGGTAAAGGATGCAGTTACTCTCAATAAAAGGTATGGTGGTTTTGAAAACAGACAAACTCAGTCATGCACTTCATGGGAAAGCCAAATCAAATGTGTTTGTTTTAAACTCTTTTAAATACATTTTCTGCACTATCTCCCAGTTCCAGTGGATAAAATCAGCCTTCAGCAAAATTACTAATAAGTTTTTTGGGGATAATCTAATCTCTTCTTTTGTTCAGCCAATGCCCAAAGACAAACAAGTTTCTTTTTTAATGTACTATAAGCTGCAAGCAGATATCCAATTGTGTTAAAATTCTGTGTGAGATAAGAATAAACTGGTTGAAAGTGAGGGCCTGAATTGTTTTCCTGCAAATAAAGCACATGAGCTTTAGTAAATAGACTCAGTGGCTTCTATTTTGGATACTCAAAAGTTTATTTTTACTTATTGGATAAATGTTATTTTTCAAAACTTGAGATTCTTCAGTTAGCTCTCGTTGCTAATGAGCACATTTGTCATTGCCTTACAGTTGTGCAGTCATCTCCATGTCTATTATATCTGTCACGAAGTGTAAACATTCAGGGCAAAGGCTCTGCCTAAGCCAATTCACACAGGTCCTACTCAGCACGAGCCATATAGCAAGTACACTCTTAAAGCCAAGCAAAAGCAATAAAGGAGATTCAAAACAACAAAAACAACAACTCAAATTTGTTGAAAAATGAAATCCATATCTTCCCATTTGGTATGGGTCCCCTTGAGGGCAAAAATAGTGACTCATTTACCTTTGTATCGCCGACACAATGTATATTAGTTACCTTAGTCATTACTTATGGACAATGAATTAATAAAGGAGGACTTTTTACCCACTTATAACCCAGTGCAGCATGGTGTAGTGGCTAGGATACTTACCCTCTGAGACTCTGTTTCCTCATCAGTAAATGGAGTCAATATATTTAATCCCACAAGGTAATTGTAAGGAGTAACTGAAAAAACATGTGCTGACGTAGGACCTGGCCCAGAGCAGGTACCATTTGCTGAACTAGAATCTTAGAAACTTTTAAAATCAATTAATAAACAAGGAAAGACATGAATTCTACTTATTCAGAGAGTTTATTTGGATCAGAACAGCCTGTCTCAAGAAGAGGTGGTAGGCTTTCCCTTGACATGGGGAATATTTAGTCCTCATTCCCTAGATATGGAGACTGCATTTATAACAGCAAGGGATTTGATGAGAAAAACTTGCTATAGTTCAGAATCTTAAATCCATTTATATGGGGTCTGGGCTCCAGGGTCACTGAGTCATTCAAGGGTACTGGGAGCACAACTGGGAGTATCCAAATCTCTTCTGTTTCTCTTTTTTTCTTTTAGACACAATTTTTATTTTAACTGACTCATTTGAATCTGCATCAGGGAAATGCTAAAGTCAGATAAAGAAAACAATATCAAAATCAACCAAATTTATTAATGACTAGCTATTGAAATGAGTGCAGTAATGTCAGAAATAGATGACATTAAAAGCATGGTTTCTAAACCAACCCTGTCCCATGCTACAGTGCTGAATTGAGAGTGATTAGGACTATTCTTCTCAGATTCCAAAATATACAAAATGTGCTTTTTCCAAATTAATAAGCTAATAAATTTAGAGTGTTCTTTTCTCTTCGACCAAAGGATCTGAATCCAAGGTTAGTGAAATAAAAATCTTGGGCAAAGCAACAGCAACAAAAACAGGCAAACCAAACAAACTTCTTGTGTGTTCCTCACTGTGACAAAATGTTACCGTGATGAAGTTGATGAGGAGATTTATTAAATTTCCCAGGTTGACACACTAGAACCGCCCAATTACCACAACAAAAGAGCACTCTCTGTCTGTGACTCCAGATTTTATTTTGAATTGTTTGGGGAGGGACAACATATCTTTTGCTCTAAAGAGGAACACCATGTGCTATTGCAGACATTCATTGCCTTGCCAGTAAGTAACTTACAGAATATTCTACAGCTTTCTCTGGTATTCACATAAAAGCATTGTTTGATAGCAATCAACCTATTTCTTTTGTTGGAACAGGCACTGCCACGCTGTCTCACAGCTCAATATGATTCTTACAGGGTTCCAGGAATTATCCCCAGCATGATGTCTCAAGAGCAATAGAAAAATAGCCATTTTTCACGTGACATTTTTTTCACTTTAGAGCCACCAAAACACATTTTGGATAACAAATAACTTAAAAAATATTCACCTTGTCTCTCTCCCTCAAAGCTGTTAGTACCAACTACAGACACAGGGGGAAAGAAATCAGAAACAGTGAGATAGACATAGAGAGAGTGGGCATTTTTGTCATTGCAATAAAATGGAGCACTGAGGCATGTAATAAAGCAGCAACTGCTTCTCACCAGCACCACTAATCCCCCAGAGCCGCTCTTGGATTCAAAAAATGCTCAGGGTTGGCCTCCTTCAAAGTCAAAATATGTGGCTACTGAATAGTGTGATTTGAGGAGTGCTTGGAGTTTCTCTGGCTCCAAAATATTCACCTTATCAGTTTCCATAGTTTTAAGATTCCATTGTTGAGGTTTTATTCCTTGAGGTTCTGAAGTACAGTGTGTTAGCATAAGGATACTCCTGAAACCTGTAAACGTTAGGCCACCATCTAAACTTTCTGCATATCTTAGAGGCAATGTCTTCTCAAGAGTGAGTTCTTTGAGGGTTCTCCTCAGTCTCCAGAGGAACCTAGATAAGTGCTTTCCAAATGTGATGTACACATAAATCACCTGGAAATCATGTTAAAATACAGTTTCTGATTCAATGGGTCTGGGGTTGGGCCCAAGATTTCTATATTCATAATAAGTTTTTGGATGCAATTGTCTCTGATTCACAGACCACACTTGGAAGTAGCAAGCTCCTAGATTCTTCCCAAGGTGTCCCAGACTGGGGCACAAGGCCAGGGGTCAGCAAGGTTTTATTGTAGAGGGCCAGGTTGTAAATATTTTAAGTTTTGTGGGCTACAGGGTCTTTGTTGGAACCATTCAAGTCTGCCATCATAGCAAGAAAGTATCCACAGACAGAATTTAAGTGAATAGGCATGACTGTGTTCCAATAAAACTTTATTTACAAAAACAGGCAGCAGGCCAGATTTGGCCTACTGGCCATGGTTTCCAGACCCCTGACCCACCCATGCTTAATCAAGGAAAAGAAAAATGTGTTCAGAATACAACCAAGAGAGCAACCAGTTAGCAAAACTCTGAATATCCTCATGGAAAATTTAGAATCCCTTTCAGAAGCTTAGCCTGGTGCCCTAGATGGACAGGACCTGAGAAGCGGATGTGCAAGAACACCAAGTCACCTACCACTTTACAATTGTACATAAAACATGCCTTGTGCTCATTTTGAGTTTTCCCTAGCAGAATAAGGGACCTAGGTGTGGAAAAGGAGCAAGGCAAATTTGTATCCTGAGAGCTCATGCCTCAGCCACCAGTCTTTTGTTGATACAGGTGAAATCACACTAAAAAAATTTTTTTTGGCAGCCAGAAAGAGAAAAAATATTCCTGAAGGGCACTGTGAAGTCCATTGTACCTCACTTCACAGTGACACAGATGGCCCTGCCCCTTGTTTTGCTGACTATTAAACCCCTTATACATCCCCACTCCACACTTGAGAGCCTAGATGTGTTGATACTCTCCTAGGCATTCTCATATATCCAAATTTACTCATTTACTCATCAAATATTTACAAAGCATCTATTTTGTAAATGGGATAGCTGTAACTCCTGGGCAAAACGTGAACAAAACAGACATGATCCCCACCATAGAGTTTATGGTATAGTGGTGGGTTCGGACACATATATACATAATTGAGCTTCAATGTGCTAAGGACCATGAGGGCAAGAATATTGGTGCTCTGACACCACTGGTGCTCAAGACAGACATGTAACTGAACTATGCTGCAACCTAAAGAATGAACAGTGTTGAAAGAAGATGAAAAGTGGCCCAGGAAAAGAGAACTATGGGCAATAGTCTGGAAGATAAAAAGTGTATGTCAGGAGAATGGAAAGGCATTTAATGAGACAGACAGAGAATTTAAGGAGGAAATGGTGAGAGATAAGACTAGAGATATATGCAAAACCCAAATAATGAAAAGTCTTATAAATAGGATGAACTTACAATCTATCAACCAACCAGGACACATTTGTGAGTGAAAGACCTAATAATTATGCTGAAATAGCAAGCGAAAACTGAAGCTATTCCAGGAAAGTGGGTCATATGGTCAGCCTGCTTATAAACCATATGAAGGAGATAGGTGTGTATACAGAGGCAATGAGAAGCTGTTAAATATTTAGGGCAAGTGGTGATATGACCAGATTTGTGTCTCACAACAATCGTTCTGGCTGCATTATAGCAAGGAGAGTGGAGCCTGGCACTGAAAGTGATTGGATTAATTTTAATGCACCCTTGTGTTAGGAGAATATTCTAAGATTCCAGAATCTCAGTCCTGACCAAGAGAGAGCTACCACTTTGTAAAGATCAGCCCTGACACTCAGATGCAGGAGTCTCCAATAGACTTGTCCATTTTTGCTAATTACTAACCATGGTATGGTTCATCAATTACATTCAGATGTGTGGGGGATTTTTCCCCATCACTAAGCAATTCCAAACACCAGCTGGGTGTCCTACAATTCAACTCAATTCTGACACTATCTACTGGAGATAGCATCAGATCCCACAGGTTAAGGACTCAGTCCTACAAGACTGCCACCCCCCCTTCAAATGTCAATCCTAAATCCAGGTTGTCACCTGTGCTTCTGACCCACTGGCTGTAGATTGGTGGTTCCAATGATCCCTTCTTTGGGTTTGATTAATTTGCTAGGATGGCTCACAGAGCTCAGGAAAACATTTTACTCACTAGATTACTGGCTTATTATAAAAGGACAGCCATATGGAAGACAAGGTACAAGAAAAGGTGTAGAGATTCCATGCTCTCTCTGGGCCTGCATCTTCATGTCTTCCCCCACTCAGAAGCTCTCCAAACCTGTACTTTTGGGTTTTTATGGAAGCTTCACTACATAGGCATGATTGATTAAATCATTGTACATTGGTGATTGAACTTGTGTGGGCAGGTGGGAGGTGGACTGAAATTTTCAAACTTCTAACCACATGGTTAACTCCACTGGCAACCTGCCCCATCCTCAGGTGCTTTCCAAAAGTCACCACTTTCACATAACAAAAGCCACTTTTATTGCTCTCATCACCGGAAATTTGAAAGATTTTAGGAGCTCTGTATCAGGAATGGGGATGAAGACCAAATATATATTTTTATTGTAAATCACAGTATAACACTGTGTGTGACCTCAAGAAAGTTGATTAACTTAATTGCACCGTTTGTTAAATGGATCTAATAGGACCTATCGTCTAGGATTGTGTGAACATTAGAAATTGTTCATATAAAGTGCTTAACACAAAGACACACTATACGATGGTAACAGTCGTTGTAGGAGTAGTAATACTTGTTGTAGTGGTACTTGTAGTGTACTGTAGTGGTTACTGCTAATGATAGTAGTCGTAGCATAAATAGAAATAGCTGTGAAGCATTAGAAAGGAGCACCAGAGTAACAGAGAACGCTGGCATCTGTGGGAGCTCCATAAGGGAAAAGCAATACGGGAATGAGGGAGCAAGGTAGCTGAACACACACTCTACTTACTTGTCAGTGGTGTCAAAGATATGGTTGATTGACAACTCCTTAAAGGTGGTATGTGGCCTTGTTCCATTTGTATATCTACCCTTTTCATGGTGCTTAGCTCAGAGCCTTGCATACGGTGAATGCTTGGTAAATGTGCCTGTTGAATTCAGTTGAACTATATTTGCCCTTGGAAAACCACAATTTGACTTCTACACCAGCACTTCTGGAAATGGAGCGAAGGTAGGGCAACTAGAATATCATAGGCTTTCTGATGCAGACTTCTGTCCTACGGTTCAGGGAAGAATGGCAAGCCGGCAGGCATAGGCTGATGGTTCACAGATGTGTCTTATTTGGTTGTCAACGTGAAAAGAATGAACTCGTATTTAAAAATTGAAAGGCTTTATGTAAAAATACAAATTTCCAACTTTGCTTGAAAAATTGGAAGATGTGGCATCACTGAACCATCACATGGTTACATACTTGGGAAAAAGTAGCAGCTGCCTCACTTTACGGGATCTTTACATCCCTCACCGCAGGGCTCTAGGCTCCGGGGCAGGCGTTTGCAAACTGAGGTGCCTCGAGGAAGCAGGCAGGTACAGAAATGAGAGAAGTGAGCCAAAATGGAGCCCTGGTGCCTAGTGGAATGAAGGGAGAATGCCCCACCCAAACCCGGCAGCCTATACTCAGATCCAGTCAATTAATGTCATCTGAGAATAAGGGCCCAGAGTATCAATATTCTGTTTTCCAAGAGAAGTTTAAAATCCAAATTTTATATTGAAATCTTCACAGGTTTTATTTTTTATTTTAATTTTTATTGTTTTTTATTTGCTCCTACCACCAAGATCTGCACCTGCAGTGGCTCCACCTGGGGCCCATGCCCCAGGTTTCAAGGCTCACTGCCGCAGCCCTCCTACTAGTGGCAGCCTAGCTTCCGCTTCCGTGGGGCTTCCGGCAGCCGCGGCGGTGGTGGGAGGGGCACGCAGCGAGGGGCACGCACGCACGAGGACGCCTACGCCCCGCGCGCCTTATACTGCATCGCCGCTCGCGACCCTCTCCTGCGCTCTCGGACTGCCAGCAATGGCGAGTGAGGGCCCCACGCTCCAGCGCCATCCATTTTCAGGGCTACTTCATTCAGCAGGTGAGTTGTTACACACCCTTGTCGGATTCTGACTTCCATGGCCACCGTCCTGCCAATTTAAAATATGGTGATCACGGTTTTTGAAAAATGCTGTGCGGGCGAAATAAAACACAGGTGAGAGTCAGTTCGATCTTATTGCTGACCGGACTGCAACCTCCGCGTGGTCCCGCTGTTAATTACTACCTAGTGGAATGGACAGGAAATATTTTGATGCAGCCATTTTAACAGTGTGGCCTTTTGGATGTTCACATCTACCTATTTTGTAGTCCTCCAAACGAAACATTGCATTTTCAGCTTTTAAAAAATGATCGAGAAATGTAGTCCACAGCCCATCCTATCCCATCCCTCAGTCTTGCACCATCCTAGCCCCAGCCCATCCTGGACTGCTGTAACCCCATCATTTCTTCCATCCCGTCCTCGAGGCCCATCACAGGCAATGCACAAGCACTGTATGAAGTTGTGATAGATCTCTCCCTAAATACATTTTATTTTAAAAAATTGTTTTGGTTGGTATTTCTCAGATGGATTATTTTTTTAATAGAAAAATTTCAAAATTCTGCATAAACTGTTAAATCTTATTATGTCAATTAAGTAGCATAGATCATTGTTTTTCTTTCATTTCTATTTTTCATCTTGATGAACAAACAAAAGAAAATATGTGAGTTTTACCTGTAGTGGAAAAATAGATCATTGACTTACATTTTATAACCTGTCTGCATTTTTTTAAATTGAAGTATAGTTAATTTACAATATTACATTAAGTTCAGGTGCACAGCATAGTGATTCAATATTTTTTATAGATTATACTCCATTTAAAGTTATTACAAAATAATAGCTATATTTCCCTGTACTGTACAATATATCCTGTTGCTTATTTATTTTATACACAGTAGTTTGTATCTCTTAATCCCATACCACTATCTTGCCCCTCCCCCTTCCCTCTTCACACTGGTAACTACTAGTTTTTTCTCTATAGCTGTGAGTCTTCTGTTTTGTTATATACATTTTTTGTTTTATTTTTTTGATTCCATGTATGTAATAATATACAGTATTTGTCTTTCTCTAATTCCACTAAGCATAGTGATCCCTAGGTCCATCTACATTGTTGAAAAGGGCAGAATTTCATTCTTTTTATGGCTGAGTAATATTCCATTGTATATATATTCCATTGTATAATATTCCATTGTATCCATGGATACAATCAGATATCCATCGGCATTTAAAGTAATTATTGATAGTGGTGTACTTATTACCATTTTATTACTTGGTTTCTGGGGGTTCTTTTCTGTTTTTTTTTTTTTTTTTTTTTTGAGAAGATGTTGGTAGGAGTTTATTTATTTTTGCTGTGTTGGGTCTTCGTCTCCATGCAAGGGCTCTCTCTAGTTGCGGCAAGCGGGGGCCACTCCTCATCGCGGTGCGTGGGCCTCTCACTATTGCGGCCTCTCTTGTTGCGGAGCACAGGCTCCAGACGTGCAGGCTTAATAGTTGTGGCCCACGGACCCAGCTGCTCCATGGCATGTGGGACCCTCCCAGACGAGGGCTCGAACCCATGTCCCCTTTATTAGCAGGAAGACTCTCAACCACTGCGCCACCAGGGAAGCCCTTATTTTTCTTTTTGTTTCCTCCCTTGTGGTTTGATGATTTTCTTTAGAGGGTTGCTTGTATTCCTTTCTGTCCAGTTTTTGTGTATCTATTGTAGGTTTTTCATTTGTTGTTACCAGTTTATATATATTGACCGTAACTATATCTACTTGTTTTAAATAGGTAGTCCTTTAAATTCAAAGACATTCTAAAATTTCTACATTTTTTTCTGCCCTCCCCCACATTTGTGTTTTTAATGTCATATTTTCTATGTTTATCCCTTTACTAATTATTATAGTCATAGCTGATTTTATAATTTTTTGTCTGTTAATCTTCGTACTAGCTTACTTAAGGGGTTGATTCTCAGCCTTTACTATATATTTGCCGTTACTGGTGGGATTTTTCATTTCCTATAAATTCTTACTTCTTGTTATAGTCTTTTCTTTTCCACTTAGAGAAGACCCTTTAACATTTCCTTTAGGGTAGGTTTAGTATTGATGAACTCTTAATTTTTGCCTGTCTGAGAAGTTCTCTCTCCTTCAATTCTATTTTTTATTTTTTTATTGAAGTATAGTTGATTTATAATATTGTGTTAGTTTCAGGGGTACAGCAAAGTGATTCAGTTATATATTTTTTTCAGATTATTTTCCATTATAGGTTATTGCAAGGTATTGAATATAATTCCCTGTCCTATACAGTAAATCCTTGTTACTTATTTATTTTATGAATAGTCCTTTGTATCTGTTAATCCCATATTCCTAATTTATCCCTCCCCCCTTTCCCCTTTGGTAACCATAAGTTTGTTTTCTATGTCTGAGAATCTGTTTCCATTTTGTATATAGATTCATTTGTATTATTTTTTAGATTCCACATGTAAGTAATATCATATAATAGTTGTATTTCCCTGACTTACTTCACTTAGTAGGATAGTCTCTAGGTCCATCCATGGTGCTGCAAATGGCAATATTTCATTCTTTTTTATGGCTGAGTAATATTGCATTGTGTATCTATCACATCTTCTTAAATCAGTTGTCTGTTTATGGACACTTGGGTTGTTTCCATGTCTTAGCTATTGTAAATAGTGGTGCTATGAACACTGAGGTGCATATATCTTTTCAAATTAGAGTTCTCATCTTTTCTGGATATATGCCAAGGAGTGGGATTGCTGGATGATGTGGTAGTTCTCTTTCAATTCTAAATGAGACTCTTGCTGGGTAGAGTATCCTAGGTTGCAGGATTTTCCCTTTCAGCACTTTGGATATATTCATGCCAATCTCTTCCGGCCTACAGTTTCTGCAGAGAAATCAGCTGATAACCTTATGGGAATTTCCTTCTATATGCCTCTTTGTTTTACTCTTGCTGCCTTTAGACTTCTCTCTTTACCTTTGACTAAATTTTGCCATTTTAATTATGATATGTCTTGGTGTGAGTCTGTTTGGATTCATCTTGTTTGGGGTCCTCTGCGCTTCCTGTACCTGAATATCTGTTTCCCTTTTTAGGTGTGGGAAGTTTTCAACCATAATTTTATGAAATATATCTTTGATTGCCTTCTCTCTCTCTCTTCTCTTTCTGGGACCTCTTTAGTGAGAATATTGGTATAGTTGCTGTTGTCCCATATATCCCTTAAACTATTTTCATTTTTTAAATTTGTTTTTCTTTTGGCTGTTCTGATTGGTTGATTTCCATTATTCTTTCTTCCAGATCACTTACGAATTCTTCTGTATCCACTAGTCTGCTGTTAATTCCTTCCAGTGTGTTTTTCATTTCAGTTATTGTATTCTTCAGTTCTAACTGGTTCGTTTTTATATTTTCTAGTTCTTTGTCAAAATTCTCACCATATTAAGCTATTATTTTCCCTAATTAACTTAGCATTCTTATTACAAATGTTTTGAATTTTTTATCTGGTAAATTGTTTATTTCTGTTTCATTATTTGTTCTTTCAGGGTTTTTTGCCCTTTGGCTCTTTCAGTTGAGACAAACTCCTCATTCTTCTCATTTTGCTTAACTTTCCCTGTCTCTATGAAATTAGGTGAAACAGTTACCATTGCAGTGTTGAAGCTGTGTGCTTATGTGAGTGTGTCCCTGTTCAGTCTGTGTGTGCCCAGTGACTTTGGTAGGAGAGCTGGATTTGACATGAACACAACTCATATCTTTCCTCAGGGTGTGCTGGCAGCTATCACCTTGGTAGGAGGTAGGGATGGAGATGGAGGGACTAAGGCCAGAGCCAGGTGTGAGGTGAGGCTTCCCCTCTGCTCAGTGGCCATCACTGCCCTACTGAGGGTGGGATTGGGTCCCAGGTTGGGTCCCAGTTGGGTCCCAGAAGCCCTGAGGGTCAGTTCTGAGCTGGCTCAGTTCCCTTTAATTGTGTGCTTTCCTCACTCCCAGCACCGACACCATCACCCCAGAGCAAGAGGGGCCAGTGTGGGTGCTTAGCATGGGTTGGGGTGCAGACTGGTGGTCCAGCTGGGGTCAGAGACCCACAATGGTTCTAATGTGCTGCCTGTGTAAGCACCAGTAGAGGCTGCCCCTGCCTTGCTCAGACATTGCTTTGGGTCCAAGCCTTCTTTGTCACTCACAGCTGAGCTCTCCTTTCAGCCTCTGCCACCCCTGCCCTAGTTTGGAGCTGCACTATAGGGCAGGCAAGGCCTGTGTTCGCTCTCAGGGTAAGCTGGAGTGCAAGCTGTGGTGGTCTGGCCACAGACAGAGATCAGGGCTGCTTCTGGCCTGCTGCCTGTGTGAGCACCAGTAAAGACTGCCTCTCCCTACTCAGACACTGCTTTGGGTTTGAGCTGCCTCTGAGTCTCACAGCTGAGCCTTCACACCAGTGTGGAGCTGCATCGTGAAGCAAGTGAGGCTGGAGCATTTGCTCAGCTCATGCTGGCGTGCACACCAGGGCAGTCCCACGAAAGTGGCCAGCCTCCCGGGCAGTCTTCAATCCACCCTCTCTGCCCTGCTTCGGGAGCAAGTAAGTGTGCTCCTCAGGAGTGGAGTCCAGGTTTCACACAGCCTGCTTGCTGTTAGTCCCACCAGCCAAGGGGCCTTGTCTTCCCTGTGTCAGACCCCAGGACTGGGATGCCCAGTATGTGGCTTGAACCACTCCTCAGGGAGGATCTCCACCTGTGAAATTTCCCTTTTCCTCTGAGTCCCCACCCAGGGTCACAGGTCCTGCCTGACCTGGTCACTTCTCTTCCCTTCCTCCCAGATTGTGTGTGGATCTTTCTCACAACCTTGGTTGTACAGGAATCTATCTGCCAATTTCCAGGCAGTTTTCAGTGAGAATTGTTCCATATGTAGATGTAATTTTTAGGTGCTTGTCGGGGGAGGTCAGGTCCATGTCTTCCTGCTCCAGCATCTTGATCTTCTCTCTGTATGCAATTTCTTATATTCTGCTGGGCTCTATAATATTTCTGTCAGCCACACGTTTTTTCCCTTTGAGATTTTTGGGGAGAAGAGAGGAAGTGGTCATAGCAGAGGAGGATAAGGTAGTGTTAGGGATGAGGTGAGGGAATGTAGTATACAATGCTTTATAGCATTTTTTAATCAAAAATATCAAAAGATTGCTTCATCTGGGAATAGACTTCTCAATTTGATATGATTTCCCTTACTCTCATACAATGTGGCAATTCGAACAGTGATTTTTTTGTGAAGTCTTCTGATATTTTTCAATGTTTGCAAATAACTTTTAAACTTATTTTGATAAAATTTCTCTTTTAAAATAATTTCTTTGAAACCTCATCACTGATTTCTTTCTATGGTTCTCTCATTCTTTCTTCTTCCTAAATGGAATTACTGTGGCATCGTCTCTTAATTTTTCTCTCAACCAATGTTGGCTTACTTCTGTCTGTTAGACTCATTATTTTTACTGGTTTTGTAAGCTAGTTCAAAGCCATGTGAATCCTCTATCCCCAAACTGGACAACTTAGAACTTTCTTTTTGTTGGAGGGATGAGTTTGGATACAGGAACTCCAGGAGTTCCCTAGGTGGTTCTTTATTCTAAAGAAAAAGCTTCTATCCTCTGTTTCTAAATTGTGGAAATAGCCATTAGGTATAACACTTTGGTAGCAAGTATGAAAAATTATTGAAAGAGCTAAATTTAAAAGTTGTATTTATTATCACTATAAAAGAATGTCTCAGGCATCCAATACAGAAAGGCTACTGGGCCTTAGGAGAAGACAAGAATGAGATACTGAAAATCTTTCAGTCCTCTCTGTCTCTTATCTCAGCATCTCTCTATGTATCTGCTTCCCTCTTACTTCTCTTTGCGGCCAGCTTCCTTTGCCTTTCCAGATCACAGAACAGACAACAACACCCCCAGCTCCTGGGTTTACAGATTCTCATTCAGTGTATCTACAGAAACTAGCTTGCTGTCATTATCATAAATCTGAATTCCAGAAGAGAGCATCTCATTGGTTCCTTCCTGGTCCCATTTGCCCTACCCAGGTGACTGAGTCACACCGAATAAGCATGGCTGCAGTTCAAGTAAAGGAAATTTCCCAAGACAGTGTGGGATAATTTAGCTTATGTGCTGGGTGTATACCCTAAAGTATGACTCACTCCAAAAACACCTCACTTAACCAATGAGGCTTATCAAACTGGCAGTGTAATATAGTCTATTTTCCTCAAACTTTAGTGTCTGAATACCGCTATCACATTTTTTTTTCCATTTCCAAGTACCAACTATCCCATTATTTACTAAATCTATATCTTAGATCAAACTTAAGGTACTGTATTTCCCTGTTCCTAGCAATTTTCTGAAGTCACAGGGTTGGTGTGTTTTATTTTTTTAGCATTCATAAATTTACATCTGTAACTACTAAATTAAGCTGTTAAAATAGCAAAACCATTTCATGGATGGTCCACTAATGACTCTTGTCTGCACTGCCTATTTAGCCTCCTATCTAGGTGTCTCAGATCCACCCTTGTTCATCTCCAACCCATTCTCCGTACTACAGCCTGAGTGATCTTGTGGACCCACAAGTGTGATCAGGCTGCTCCCCACTCCCCAACTTAAAATGCCTGGTGGCCTCCCCTTCTTCAGTGAATGGCAACTCCATTCAGCCTGTGGTTCAGGCCAAGCCCTTGGAGTTATGCTTGACTCATTTTCTTTGTCTAATACCCTTCATCCAATTTACTTGTTTATCATGTAGTCTCGATCTTTGAAACGCATCCAGAATCTGACCTCGCCATTCCTACCACCACCCCCATCAAAGCCACCATCATGTTTAACCTGGATTATTAATCTAGATGCCCAACTGTTCTCTCTCTTTTTTACCCTTACCCTCTTACAGTCTATGTCCACAGAGCTGCCAGAGTGATCCTTCTAAAACATAAGTTGTATCATATTATTATGTTCAAAATGCTCCAAGGACTTCCCATTCCATTTAGAGTCAAAGTCAAGCAGTTGACTTCAGTTCCAAGACCCTGTAACCTGCTCCTCTAAGATCTCTTCTCAGATCCTCACTCTTCCCTTTCCTGTCTGGGTTCCAAGAACACTGGCTTCTCTGCTGTTTTAAATATTCTAAGTATGTTCTCACCTCAGGACCTTTGCCTGAGCCGTTTCCTCTACTTGAAACACTCTTTCTTCTTATAGCTAAATGGTTCTCTCCTTTACTTCTACCTTTTGCTAAAAATTTATCTTAACAACAAAAAAGAAATCTCGCCTTGTCACCGTTTGTAAAATAGCACTTCACACCACCATTATTTGTTCCCTGCTTCATTTATTCTCATGGCACCTGTTACCACCTGACACATTATATTTTTATTTATTTATTTATTATCTTTATCTCTCTCCCCATGTAACCCACATGATGGCAGGGACTTTATTATGTTCATTGTTCAAACTTCGGTGCTCTGAAGAATACTTGATTCTTGATGGATGCTCAAAAAAATTGTTGAATGAATAAATCAGTGATATAAGAATGAATAAGTAAATAAATGAATAAATGAACATGACTTTCATAGCTTCATGGTCTACCTTCAGAGTCCCCCTCCAGTCTTCTCTCTTGCCATCCTTCCCCTCCTTCTCTGTGCTTCAGCTTTTTGTTTTTCTAAATTTCTAAAACATGCCATGTTTCCTTCTGCACCAGGGCCTTTTATTCATGCTATTGTGTCTATTAGGAATACACTTTCCTTTCCTCCCTCTTTGCCTGCTTAAACCTCAAAGAAGAGTTCCTTGGGTCTATGGGCAGGCCAGATTCTATTATATGTTCTCACAACATTGTGTGCCTCATTTTGGGTCACTTGTCACAGTTCTAATCCTACATTTATGTATGAGATTTTTGATTTCCTGCCCACAAGAGTGGGATAAGGTCTTTCCCATCTAGGGGCCAATAAATATTTGTTGAATAAATAAATGAATGTAGATTCATGTCCTAGTAATAGACCTGTAGCTAATTTTCTGCATAAATCTGGACAAGTCACTTTCTCTCTCTGGCCATCAATTTCCCAAACAGTAAAATGGGGAAGCTGGTCTATAGAAGACCCAGTCCAGTTTTCCCTTTTATCCCTTTAATTTTCTTTGGAGTTGAAGGTAGCCATGCTCTATACATGCCTTCTGTTTAGGTGAATGAAATCTAGTGAATTCAAAATACATCCTACACACTTATTGAAGCAAACTCTTTTTTCTTTGTTCTTGAGCTCAAATCATTTTATAGGCAAAATTTACTCCCTAGGAGTTCTTTTTTTCCTTCATTCTTTTTGTTCTCTGATCCTTTTTACTGGGAGGACACAGTTATCATGAAGCCTGTCTAACAGTGAGGAAGGTAAGTTAAGTTATGGTAGAGCTCTGCTAGAATGCTCTACCAATTCTCACTCTTCCCACAGATCATGCTGCTTCTTGACAATGTGTCGACTCCTCTATAGGGCTTGTCTGTTACCTCATTTATCTCAACATAAGAATGTTGAGGACTCTGTTTGCTTTAAGAGGCTTATTGTGGGGTAAAAGAAGGGACTGTGCCCCTGTAGTTATGAAGCGAGCCCCAGATAAATATTTTATGGAAGGACAGTTTTCCAATTAAAGCCTTTTAGCTCCTATACTCAAGCCTTCTTTAAGTTCCCTGTTTGATCTCTGAGAATTGCAGAATTAACAGTTATTCAATCTAAGCCCCAAAGTCTGTGGATGAAGGAATTGAAACCCAAAAAACTGAGTGAGTTGTCTAAGGTCACAGAACTACTTAAATGCAGAACTAGGAATAAAATCTAAGTCTGATTTCTGGTCTACTGTGTTCCTAGGAACCTAAGCGTTCCTAGGAAACTCTAGGGACCTAACGTCAGTTACCTAAGTTGATGAGGTGGGCATGACTAAGTTAATGCAAATCAGCACTCCCACCACTGAATTCAGCACTGAATTTAAAGGCCTCACATCACAGCGTGGGGCGTTCAATTATCTCTATTTTTAAGTATTCAAGAGTCAGATTGTATTGCAGACCAATCTGGGCCTGGTGGAGGCAGAGTATCAGCACCCAAAACCCCTTCATTTCAAATTAAAAGTAAATTCACTCTGGTTTTCCTCAAGGTGGCTCTTTGCTTTAGTTAGAACTTTTCCCTCACTTTTGAAAGCCTTTCTGTAGGAGGCTCCTATGTGCAAAGATGTTGGCTTCAAGGCTAAGTGGCTCAGAACCAATTGCCTGAGGACAAAGATTTAATTAGAAGGTTCTTGTTTCAGATGGAAGAGCAACCTGAGGCTATTGATAAGAGGCTTTTCTTTGAGGAGCTGTGAGACTCCAGGTAGCACTTGATCAAGTATATCTAGAGTATGTCGCTGAAAAGGGCTGGGTGTCTTTTTGACGCTGGGAGAGCACAGTCTGAGGACAGACTATGGAACCCTGTCCTCGTATCTCTACTTTCTACTGTATAGCCTGAGACTAGACACTAAATCTCTCTCTGCCTCAGTTTTTCAATATCAAGTGGAGATTAAAACTGGTATGTACCTGGGAGGGTTGTTGTGAGTTTTAAATGAGTTAAAACATGCTTTGGACCATGCCTAGCACATAAAACATATTCACTGCTGTTTTCATTATTATAGTCATTAATATAATTCCTTTTACCTTCCTTTCTTGTCTTGGAATCACTTCAGTGAAAGGTCGGTGGCCTCCCACAGACCTGCATGACAGCAGATGCCACATGGCCGACTGAGGGTCCATATACTGTTCAGTGTTCCCCCAGTGCTGGCAGAGGCTTTGTTGAGCCTGCACTATAGTTTGACTTCTCCCTCTGCCCAATCCTACTTCTTCCTCTTGCCTCTCACAGAGGTTGATCCCTGATAAATGTTCTGTATGCAAACTCCATCTCAGCATCTGGAGAACCCACCCAATGAAAACTGACTTCCAAAGGATGTTAGTAACATACAGTAGACAGAGTTTGGGAGCCAATGTGAAAATATAGAAAAACATTTGAACTATCAGGGTCTCAGTTTCCATATCAATAAAATGAGGGTAATTATCTTTAACATGCAAGGTGTTGTGAGGATTTAGGGAAAGAGTAAAGGGCCAAGCCCATAGAAGTGAATGCTATAAGAGTTAATTTGAGACCCCCTCCATTTTACCCTTTTGTTTTCTTCAATTTACTTTTTCCTAACCCAGTCATATTTTTTTCCTCTTATTTCACACATTGCTTTTTATCTTCCTTTTCTGTCTCTCCACTTGTCACACCCTTTCAATTTTAACTTAGTCCTTTAATCAATGTTGTTGAGGTCCATTTTACATACAATAAAATGCATACATTTTAACTGTGCTGGTGATGAGTTTTGAAAAGTGTATATACATGTGGATCCACCATCACAATCAAGCTATAGAGCATTTCCATCATCAGAAAAGGTAGCCTTGTACTTTTTCCTAGTCAACCCTCACCTCACAATCCCAGCATAGGTAACCATTGATCTACTTTATGTCACCGTAGATTAGATTTGTCTTTTCTGGAGTTTCATATGAATGTAATCCTACAGTGTGTATTCTTTTCTGGTTTTTTTTTTCCTCTCAACATAATGTCTCTGAGATTATCCATGTTGTGTGCGCACCATAGTTTGATCCTTTTCATTGCTGTGCAGTAGTCTATTTATGAATGTATTACAATTTGTTTCTCCATTTACCAGATGTTGGGCATTTGGTTGTTGGCTATTATGAATAAATCTACCATGAACACTTATGTACAAGTCTTTGTGTGGATATATGTCGTCATTTCTTCTGCAGTAGAATTGCTGAATCATATGTTAAGTGTATCATATGTTAAGTGTACCTTTATAAGAAAATGCCAATATCATGTTGCATTCCACCTAAAAAAAGTATGAAAGTTTCAGTTGCCCCACATTCTCTCCAGCACTTGGCATACTCAGTCTTTTTTAATTTACCTGTTCTAGTAGGTGTGAAGTGAAAGTGTCTCATTGTGATTTAATTTGCATTTCTCTGGTGACTAATAATGTTTCACGCTTTGATGGCTCTTGTATGATTTTTGTGATGGTTTTGTTAAAGTATTTTGCCAGTTTTAATTGGTTTTTTTATTACTGAGTTTTATAATTTTGGCATGTATTTTCAATGTAAGTTATTTCTTAGATATATGTATTGTGAATATTTTCTCCCAATTTTTGTCATCTTATCATTTTTCTTTAGATCATTTTTTCAAAGAGAAGTTTTAAATTTTGATGAAGACCAATTTATTACTTTTGTTTATCATGCTTTTTGTGTCCGAGTTATAAAATCTTTGTCTACTTCAAGATGGCAAAGACTTTCTCATATATTTTCCCCTAGAAGTGGTATAGGTTTTACATTTTTTAGGTTTCACATTTAGGCTGATAGTCCATTTCAATTTACTTTTTTTTTTTACTGTGATATAAGGTACAAGTCTCATTTTTTTTTTTTTTGCATATAGATACCCAGATCTAGTACCATTTGTTGAAACTTTCTTTTCCTCCATTGAATTACTTGTCACCTTTGTCCAAAATTGTATGACTGTGTGTGTATGTGTGTATATATATATATATATATATACACACATACATATATATATAGTCTATTTCTGTAGTCTATTTCTGTTCCATAATCTATATGTCTATATCTGTATGCCAGCAGCAGACTCTCTTATCATGGCTTTTTAATGTCTTAAAATAAGATGTGTGTATGACCTCAAACTGTTTTCCTTTTTACAGTATAGTCTTTTGGCTACTTTAGGTCCTTCACATTTCCACATGAGTTTTAGAATTTGCTTGTCAATTTCTACAAAAATGCCTGCTCTGATTTTCACTGGGATTTCATTGAATCTATTTTGGGAAAACTGGCAGCTTAAAAATCTGTCTTCCTATCAGTGCATGATGCATCTGTTCATTTATTTAGATCTTATTAATTTCTCTTAGTGAGATAATTTAGTTTTTAGTGTAGTATCTTGCATATCTCTTGAAAAATTTACTCCTCAATGTTTTGTATGTTATTTTAAATGTTTAATTTTCTTTAGAATTTCACATCCTAATTGTTTATTGCTAGAATAAAGAAATACAGTTGATTTTGTGTATTAATACTGTTTCCTGAGACCTTGCTAAATTCACTTATTACTTGTAGGAGATTTTTTTTATGTGGATTTCTTAGCATGTGTACATAGACAATGATATTATCTGTAAATAAAGACAGTTTTACTTTTTCTTTTCTTATATGTATGCTCTTGTTTATTTGTTTGTTTGTTTGTTTTATTGCACTGGCTAGGACCTCTCATACAACAATTGAAGAGAACTAGTAAGAGTGATATCCTGTCCTATTCCCCATCTTAGAGGAAAAGCATTTAATCTCTTACCATTAAGTTAGCTATAGGTTGTTTGCAAATGCCTTTCATTTGGCTTAAGAGTTTCTGTTCCTAGATTGCTGAATTTTTATTGGTATTAAGATTTTTCAAATGCTTGTTTTTACATCTACTGACACGATTATATGGTTTTTTCTTTTATTCTGTTAATATGATTTATATCAATTGATGTTTAAAATGTTATGCATTTCTAAAATGAGTTTGTGCAATAATACCACTTGGTCATGGTATGTTACCCCATTGATATATTGCTCGATTCAATTTGATAATATTTTCTGTTTGGAGAGGTTTTAAATTGGAATTCAATTTTTTAAACTGATATAAGGCTATTTAAAGTTTTTTCTATTTCTTCTTGAGTTGGTTTTGGAAATTTGTGCCTTTCAAGGAATTCTTTCATTTCCTCTAATTTGTCAAATCTATTGGCATAAATTTGTTCATAATGTTCCCTTTTAAAGAATCTATAGTAAAATCCCCTTTCATTTCTGATGTTGGTAAGTTGTGTCTGCCCTCCTTTTACTTGTTCCATTTACCTACAAGTTAATCAATTTTATTGATTATTTCAAAGTACCAGCTTTTCATTTCATGGAGATTTTTTGTTGTTTGTTTTCTATTTCATTGATTTCCACTCTATTATTTCCTTCTTTCTGCTTACTTTGGGTTTACTTTGCTGTACTTTTTCTAGTTTCTTAAAGGATAAGTTTAGATAATTGATTTCAGACATTTTTTTCTCCAAAATAATCTTTTAATGATTGATTATTTTCTCTAAGACAGTGCTGTGGCCAATAGACATTTCTGTGTTGGTGGTGCTGTTCTCTGTACTATTTAATAAGATGGTCACTAGCCTCATGTGGTTATTTAGTGCTTGAAATGTGTCTAGAGTGACCAAGAAAATGAATTTTTATTTTATTGATATTAAATAATTAAAATTAAAATGTAAATGGTTATATGTAGCCGGTGGCAACCATATTGGACAGCATACCTCTAAATACTACAGCATCCCACAAATATTGATATGTGTATTTTTATTCATTCAAAATATTTTCTAATTTCTCTTATGATTTCTTCTTAAACTTATAAATGGATTGTGTGATTTCCAAATATTTGGGAATTTTAATTATTGATTTCTAATTTAATACCATTTTGTTCAGAGAACATACCTTGTATGATTTCAGTCATTTTAAAATGTATTGAAATTCATTTTATTGCCCAGCGTATGGTCTACAATGGTGAATCAACTGTGTGCACATAAGAAGAATGTGTATTCTGTAGTTTTTGGTAAAGTGTTTTATTCATGTCAATTGGTTAATTTGCTTGATGGTGTTTTTGAAGTATTTTATATCTGCATATTCTATCAGTTACTGAGAGAGGAGTTTTTAGTTTCTAATTGTAATTGTGAGCTTTTTCATTTCTCCTTTCATTTCTTTCAGTTTTTGCTTCATATATTCTGAAGCTTTATTATTATGTGTATGCACATTTAAGATTATTCTATATCCTTGAAATATTGATCCCTTTATCATTATGAAAGAAACCTCTTTACCCTTTGCAATGATCCTTGTCTTGAAGTCTACATTGTCTGGTTTTTATTTAGCCATTCCAGCTTTGTTTTGGTTACTATTTGCAATATATACCTTTTCCATGCTTTTTTCTTAAACCCACTGATGTCTTTATATTTAAGATAATTTGTTGAAAACTGCCTATAGTTGACTATTGCTTTATTTTATCCAGCCCAGCAATCTCTGACATTTAATTTTAGAGTTTAAACTATTTACATTTAGTGTATTTATTGATACATTTGAGGTTAAATCTAATATTTTGCAATTTGTTTTTTGTCCTCTCTGTTCTTTATTTCTCATTTTCTACCTTCTTTTCAATTAATTCCTTATTATTTGTCTTTCATCTTATTTCCCACTACTGATTAATTAGCTATACCCATGTGTTTTGTCTCTTAAAGTGTTTACTCTAAGCTTTACAATATGCATTTTAAACTTAACACAGCCTGTCTTCAAACTAAATCACAAAACTTCACATATAACGTAAGAACTTTAGAACTGTATACTTATCTCCTTTCTTCTCTCTTTTGTGGCATAATTGTTAAACATTTTTCATTGTAAGCCTCCAAATGCATTGTTTTTTTTATTACTTTAAACAGTTAGCTATCTTTAAAATTGTTTTAGTGAGAAAATAATATTTTTTCTATTTATCTATCCATTTACCATTTTTGGTCCTCCTTATTTAAGTTGTCAGCTGATATAATTTTTTTCTTGTTCTTCTGGCAATGCCTTCACACAGCTTTTACTTATATGAAAGTGTTTCATTTTTGAAAGATATTTTCTCTGGGTATAGAAGTTTAGATTTACATTTTCCCCCAGAACTTAAATATATTGTTATATTGTTTTCTCAATTTCATAGGTTTTGATGAAAATCTTGCTGTAATTTTTATCTTTGTTCCTCTTTACATAATCACTTTTTTCTCTGGATAATGGTTTCCCCTTTATCACTGTTCTTTTTTAAGCAATTTGATTATGATGTGCTATGGTTTTCCTTATACTTGTCCTGCTTGTGGATCATCAAGCTTCTTGAGTCTTGGTTTATAGTCTTCTTCACATTTGGAAAAACGTTTGGCCATTACATATTCACATGTCTCTGCCCCCACCCCCACCCCCTTGTTTTTTGTTTTCTCTCTTCCTGGGATTCCAATCACATGTATGTCATGTTAGACCCTTGTGGTTCTTCTTCTTCTTCTTCTTCTTGTCTTCTTCCTCTCTGTGTTTCATTTTGGAGAATTTATATTGCATTTTCTTTAAGTCCACTATATTTTCTTTTTTTTTCCAGTTTCTAATCTTCCATTAATTCTATCCAGCAAACTTTTTATTTTAGATGTTATAGTTCTCTTTTTTTTTTTTAGTAGAAAAAACGTCATTTACTTTTCCTTCTTGTAGCATTATTGGCACAAGAAAAGAACATGTCTGGTTTAGAAATGATGTTAAGTTCCTACAAAAATGAAGAGGTACTTTGTATTTGTATTAACTTAAAAATATAAAAAGCACAGGGTACATTTTCAGACCAGTTTTACTTTTACCCACTTACGGTAATATGTGCAATGTTAGAATGTACTTAGGTAATGTGTAAAGCAAATGAAAAATCCAGAAGCAGCTGGTTCTGAATTACAGCACACACTGGAAATTTTGAGAAAGGAGAACGCATATTAACAAAAAGAACACCAGCAAGCTCAAACTCAAGTTTATATGCTGAGTATTTTTAAAGGGTTTAAAAAGCATGCTCAATCAGCATACAGCTTTTTCTCACTTAACAGATGCATTTCTATCTGCTTGTGTACAGCAAAGGGTAAAAACTTGAATCAACTTACTTATGATTTCAGAAATGTATTCCATGGAATTTATTTCACTGCTCCTACCATTGATTCTTCAAATAAGCAAAGTACAGAGGGTCTCATCCCTTGAAATTGCTTTTAAACTAGCACTTTACATTGAAAGATAATAAGTAGAAACCTAGCAATTCCTGGTAGTGCCTGGACTTAGCCTCATTTAATATAAGAATTGGATGTACAACAGAAAATTTATCATTTTCTTTATCCTTGGAGGAGAGGGAAGGAATGAGGAGAGGTGGGGACATGGCTGCAGTATTTAAGAGCTGAATGGAACAATGCATCTTTCACAATGCTGACAACTCCACAATGAAGAACCACCATGAATCTAATCAGCTTTTTTATTTCATGCTGGATTAGGAACCCCTCTTTGTGTATCAATTAATTCAAACTTCTCCAAAAATTAATACTACAAGATAAACTCTAACTGCAATAGGTATTTCCTAAGTAGGAGACCAAACACCAAAGGGAATCCCTTCTTCCAACATCTATTGGTATGTTAAGATTTCACCAAAGAGGAAATCTAACATTTAAATATGAAGTCTCTTGGCCAAGTAAGAAACTACAGCTGTTATGGGTATTACCCTACATAGCCACTATTTGTATTACATATTAAATTAAACCCATCATTAAATATGCTTGCATAATTAGGCTGTGAATGATGATAGCAGTGATGATGCTAGTGGAAAAGGACCATCTTTAGCCCAAGAAGAGTAAGAGGGAAAAAGTGTGAAAACAAGTAGAAAGCAGACAAAGAGTTGGGCATTTTCTGATCTGAAAAGAACATTTTAAACATAGAAATACAAAACGAAAAGTATTCCCTTATTTCCCCTATGTGTAAATATGAAACATTTATTTTAGATATCAGACAAGAACAGAGCTAAATAATCCAATTTTACTGCAGCAGTATAAAAATCATCCCTTCACCACAGTGTAAGATTTAAATGCATCTACACAAGGGTACACATTATATAAAATGTAGTTAAGATTACTGCAGCCTTGACAAGTATTTCCAGTCCCTAACCCAGGTCCTACTGCAATACTGGTGGTCCCAGTAGTTTCATGGAAGTAAATCATTAAAAATAATAATAAAGCAATTAAAAAGACAAATCAAAATGCCTCAGTGACCATATATCCACCTCAAACTTTATTTAAATGTTACATTTGCCTCCCACTAATAAATCTTTATTTCACTCAAACTTGAACAATAAATCTTCCATACTGAAGTATCTTCCTTGCCTAATTAATTCAAAGGAAGAAACCAAAATGATGAGTAAAGGAAAATGTAGGGATTAACACACCCTTTTAATTTGTTTTAAATATTTTTAAGGTTTAAAAATTGTTTTAAATTCTTAATTTCTAGTAAGAAAACATTATCTGAATGAAGACCCTAATGGCAAACCACTGTAAAATGTTTCAGATGCATTTGGGGCAGAGGGGTAGGGTTTATCTTCAAAGCACCCCAGCTTTCTTCATGAGAAAGTCAGAGGTACACTGGTTTGTATTGCGACATCCATTAGGTGATCTAAGTTGCTTTTCCTTCAGCAGGGGCTTTATTTGTCAGAAGGGCATTGTGCTTGACCTCCAAATTTGGCCGACAATTTACTGATGAGATTCATAACCTTTGGGTTGCTCTGATATTTTGACATACTTGCCGGGTTCTGAGCCACATCCTGGAAAGCCACCATAACTTCTGGATCCTGCATGGCTGCAAGAACCTCTGGATCACTAAGAATTTCAGAGCCCAGGCATTCCTGCCATTCCAGGCATGCCCCTTCCCATTCCAGGCATTCCTCCAGGAAAATTACCAGGCATTCCGCCAGCAAAGCCACCTGGAAAAGAGCCATACTGAGTTCCTGACTGTCGTCTGGCTTCTTCGTCCCTCTGGGCTCTCTCTTGTTCTTCCTGAGCCTTCTTGACCCTTTCTGTTCTTTGATCTCTCTCTCTTCACGTTTTTGCTCATACTTTCTCCTATGTTCAGCAATTTTCTGGGCCCTTGGTTGAACTTCTTTCTGCATTGCACTAGCATCTTCATCATAATCCAGTTTACAGGCAAGGGCAAGATCATGGGCAGCTTCTTCCCAATGGCCCAGAAGTCTGTGTGCTTTCCTTTGCTACTTGTATGGCTGAGCAGAATCGGGATCTATTTCAATAGCTCTGTTACAGTCTCGGATGGCAGCATTTGGCGTCTGTAATTTGATGAAGACATTTGCTCTCTTGGCATACAGAATGGCCAAATGAGGATTTAACTTGATGGCATCTGTGAACAAGTCAGTGGCTTTCTGTAGTTCACCATCATTTAGGGCATCAGTGGCAGCTACTTTTTCTATCATTTGCCTGATCCATCATCTCCCCAGTTATCTCTACATTTTCATCTCCCATTTCTTGAGGGGCATCAGTGTCTGGTTCAATCACACCTTCACTGTCATTTTCTAGATCACTTTCCTCACTTGATGGTTCCTCTGTCTTTATGTTTTCTTCCGCCTTCTTACTATCTGTTTTTTCTTCCTTGATATTTTCTTCCAATTTAGTTTTAGGAGTAGCAGGTGGTATTTTACCCCCCATGCTCACCACCCACTTCCTCAGGAAGCCCATTTCCTCGGTGTGCAGAACGCTCGTGTCCTGCTTGCACATTTTCATGAAGGCTCGAAGCTCGCTCACTTTGCGGGGGTCCATGATCCGGAGGCGGCGGGCGCAGCGGGGGCTGCGGCCGGATCCCTGGCCCCGGCGCTAGCTTAGTGTGACCGCGTAAGGGGGGGCGGGTGCTGCGAGGCAGAACAGACTAGAACCTCCTATAGTTTTTATTTATTGAAGTTCCTTTCTGTTTTTTTTTAAATATCTTCTTTTTCCCTCCTCTTTGTATTCATTTTCCTCTGAATTCTCAAGCATAATGATCATAGTTGTCTTAAAGTTTCTGCCTACTAATTCCACATCTCTGTAATTTCTACATTTGTTACTATAGACTGATTTTCCTCCTGGTTATTGGTTATATTTCCTCTTCTTTATACATGTGTAGTGATTTTTTTTTTTGGATTCTGAACATTGTAAATTTTCTGTTATTTGAGTGCTGAATTTTGTTGGAGTCCTTCAAAAACGTGTTTATTGAGCTTTGTTCTGGTAATCATTTAGGTTATTGGTAGATAAATTTCTTTCAAGGGTTATTTTTTAAAGACTTTATTAAGGCATGTCTAGAGTAGTCTTCACTTGATGGCTAGCTCAGACCACACGTGAGGGTTGAGTCTTTCGTGGTCTCTACTGAATGCTTTTTCTATTTAATAAGGACTTGTTACCCTGGCTATTGTGAACTCAGAATATTTCCAGTGATGTGTGAACTCTGGAGTTGTTCTGCTTGCAGCTCCCTGGCAGTTGTTCTCCCCTAAGAAACTGTTCTTTGCACACCTGTAGAATTTCACCCTATGAATGTACAGACTGATATTTAGCCAAACGATAAAGGGGACCCTATGAATATTTCCGAAGCCTTTTATCTTTCTCTCTCCATTACTCTTCCCCACATACTCAGGCTCCCTCAGACTCCTTGAACTTGGAATGGTCTCCTCTACCCAGTGAGATTGCTAGAGTCTTTGGGGTTCCCTCTTTCTGCATTGAGTTTGGGAAATTACCTCCAGGCAGAACTCCTAAGACTCATAGGATCCACCTTTATTAGTTTCCCATACCTCAACTATCACAGTCCTGTGCTTCCTGTTGTTTAATATCTGAGAAGTATTGTTTTATATATTTTGCTCAACTATCTAGTTGATTATGGCCTGACAGTAAGTCCAAACTTTGTTTCTTCCTAATGGCTAAAAGCAGAAGTCCAAATTTTCATGTTTATCCAAGGTTATACATGCACAGAGATTAAAGAGTCAATTTTCCAATGTTTTTATAGAGCAGAACAAGACAATAGCAGTCCCCTGTCCTTGACCCCAGTGCTCACTCCCAAAGGCAATCACTTCCAAATCTTTCTGTTGATTGTTTTCATACTTACTTCCATTTTGCTTATGTTGCTGTTTCTTGAGACTTTTGTTTTTAATATTGAATTTTTACTGGAGAATGCAGAGATTTGGCTTTTTATTACATTCTTCAGCTTTACTCCATACATAAAACTTTCCTATCACTCCATCTTCCCAAAATCATTATACCATAATTTTGGTTGGATAAATATTGTGTTTATACTATTTTGGCTTGTGAGTGTTTTTTATAGCTGGACCATATAACATATAACATACTATGATTGTGTTTATTTATTGCACACATTTTTGGTTCCCTGGAGTTGATAACTTGTTTTTTTATCTCCAAAACCTCCTCTAGTTGTATATTTACACTCTTATTATGTTTCAACACTTCAGGTATTCTAGCTCTATCTTATTGAAGAAGTTTCTAGAGCCTAGAGCCTTGTGACCTGCTTTTACTTGGTCTTGTGGTCATCCGAGTCCTTTGTACATTTTTCCTGACATCTCCCTTTACCATCATCCTAGAGATTACATTTCCCTGTCTATTGGTTTAGATTCCCTCTTTCCTGTATCCCATGTTCTCTTTCTTCTTGGTTTACTACCTCATTTTTGGTGGATCAAATCCTCTGGTAACTACTTGAGAAAAGATATGTGAGAAATTTTTTTGTTTTGTTTTGTTATATGTTCGCTTTTTGTGAAGTTGTATGCCCTTATTTTACCTGCATATTTGATCAGTAGTTTTGCAGGTTATATTTTTATAAATACTTTTTATTTGACTAAGAAGATTTCTTCACTTCCTTGTTTGTTAAGAATTTTTTCATAAATAGGTGTTAAATTTTATCAAATGCCTTTTCTGCTTCTGGTTATAGGAATTTTTTTTTCCTCAGAACTTGGAAAGTTTTGCTTCATTTTCTTCTAGCTTTCTAGTGTTGTTGTGATATTTGATCTTCTGCATGTGATCTGTTTCTTTTTCTCTCCAGAAGCTTTTAGGATTTTTTCAAATCCCTAGCGTTCTAAAATTTCATGATGATATATCTTCATATGTTTTAGCACTGGTTTTCCAGGTAAGAAAAATTTGAGGTTGTGTGAGCTTCAAACAGGGTTCTGGAACATCCCACTCTTTAGTGCCAATAGAAAAGCCTCAGCAAAGAAGTCAAGAGGCATGCAGTACTGGCTTGAGGTGAAAAACATGTGAACCTTGTGGGAGCCTGGCAGATCTGGTTGCCATAACAGTAATTGAAACAAGAGGCCAGGTGGATCTGATGTATTACGTAAGAGGTATCTGATACAGTGTGGGTCTTTTTGCTTCCATCATGCTGAGCTTTTCATGAGCCCTTTTAGTCTAGAAAATGATGTTGAGTTTAGGAAAAATTTCTCAAATTACTTTTTGACGATTCCCTCTCCTCATTTTCTCTGTTTTCCCTTTCTGTAACACCTGTTAAGCAGATTTTGGATTATCTGGATTCTTCCTAAGTCTTATGTTTTCTCCATTATTTCCATACTATGTCATATTGCCTGACTTTTTGGAGAGATTTTCTCAGCCCCACCTTCTGAGTCTTTCTATTTCTTCATTTCTACTCTCATCTAAATTTCCAAAGAAATTTTATTGTTGTTGTTTCTGAATATATGTATGTATGTATGTATACACACACACACACACATTCCTGATCTTATTCAATGCTTGCAGCATTTGTCTTCAAATCCTCTGGATATCAATTATAGCTCATGTGTTGTTTTCTAGGTTTTCTTCTTCATAAAAATAGTCTTTGTTTCCTCTATGTTTATCCTTTTCTTGTTAGTTTTGACCTCTGTATTTGTATTGGCATTGCTCTCCAGCTGTTTGCTAATTATATGTGAGAATGGTACTCTGAAAAGCTGATTGAAAGCTCTCTGTGCATGGGTGAAATATTTAATTAAAAGAGCTTTCAACATCATCTCAAAGACTTTTTTTCTTGGCTGGTAAAATTCCTTAGAGAAAACTCTTTTAATCTTTGACCTGAAGGGTATATGACAGGCTGCCAGTGCTCAGGAATCCAAATGGGGCAAAAGGCTGAGAGCAGGACATTTAATATGCAAACTTTTACACATCTTTTTTTTTTCGGGTTAAGTATAAAGTAGAAGAGTACGTGCCTTATTAGTGATAGGGATGTTGATGGCTTTAGACATAATATAAAGGAGGTAGGAAGGCTTCATTCAAGAGGCAGGTGGATCTACCTAACCAGAATAGGAATTAATTAAGGTGGTTCTTGCTTTTGCTTCTTAGCTGATCTTTAGGTCTTTGGTGGTAGGAACTCCAGGGAGTCGTTTAGATGCAGTAAGTTGGAATATAGTGGCAGCTCCAATGAGCATATTTTAGGGTATAACTTGGGTTTCCCAAATTTTAAGATCATATTTCATACATAATATATATTTCAAATATGTGTATAAATCAGGTTTCTTCTGGTGACAGAAACACATTGCAAACTACTTTAAGCCAAAAAAAAAATTCTATTGACCAATGTAATTGACAAGTACAACGATAGAATGGATCAGGTATGATAAGATCTAGATGCTCAGGTAATGTCATCAGGAATTTCTTTCTCTTTATCTCTTGGTTCTGCTTTACTCTATATATTGGTTTGATTTTTTGGTGGGTTTCTCCGCATGGTGGACATTATGAGCATCAATTCAAGTTTTATGTGGCTGGTACAACTTTCCATATCAGATGAGAGAAACTTCCTTCTTAGAACCCATGTTTAGGAAGCGTCTGAGAGGAATTCTGCTGGCCTGCTTTGTGGACCAGTCATGATGGACAGAGAATGATTGCGTGTTAATCACATGGGAAGAAGGGCTTGAGTCTGGTGCCTTAGATCACTCAGTCAATCTGATAACGCTAAATCACCTGGGATAAGAGAAGAGCAGTTTCTCAGTGAAAAGGAGCACTGGGAAGGGAGAGTCAAGAAGTGTTGTTACATTCCTGAAATTACTCATTTATCTTAGTTCATGCCAATCAACAGTTAAACATGGCTATTCCTTGAGTTTCAGGTTGTACATAGAGTCACCACAGACTTTAGATATGGGTAAAAGAATGGAGAGTTGCAGTTGGGGATGTTACACATCACATCTTAAGATATGAGTTAGTCCATCTTTTAGGTATTTTCCATCATCAAAGACCCCACTCTTGAGAATATGTTATTTCCTTAGGGACCCAGCTCCTATCATGACCACCAACAAATCTGGAACTCATAATAATAATGTGCTAATGAAGAGGGTGATTCTTTCTAGATACTTCTGTTAATGGTTCCTAGGAGTCTTCACACTTTTTTTTTTTTTTTTTTGCTATAGATTCAGAAGCATAGGGAATTGTACTTACTAATGTTCAATCTGTAAGACCTAGGTAGCCTGAGAGGAAGAACCAAATCTTCTGAATCCTGTGTCATGTTGGGAGGAAAAAATATTACTCACGGAGAGAGGAATGCAAATGGCCCAAAGTCCAGGCAAAAGACCGAGGCCTTGAGACCTCTAAAGGTTGAAAGGGTAGGGAAAACTTCAAGGCCCCAGGACAATGAAAACCTTGATAACTGTGGTAGCTTTTCAGATTGAGGGTTTTTAGGTGGTTCAGGTACATGTGAAAGAATGAAAGTGAAAGAGAGAGAGAGGCGCAATGGTTGTGAAAACATGGCTTGGAAGGTAGCCCAGTGGTATGGACAGTTAAATCTTGGGTATTTAAGTGGGTATTAAACACTGCCTAGGCGTCATCTGTTTATTTAGTAGTGACCGTCTTGAGCAATGTGTTGAAAAAGGTTTCAGAAGCTGCAGGAAAGAGGGCTGTAATTAGTTCTGAAGATCAGCCAGTGGTTTGAGAATGGTAGCAGATGTACAAGCCCAGTAATTCTTTCAATGGCATTTGGTAGAATGGTCTAAGGAAATGTCCAGAACTCAAACCTAAACACAAATATTTAGACTGATGCAAGGAACAGGAAATCAGAATTATAAAATGCTTTAATCTATCAAGTACTATAGGAATTAAACTGAGAAACACATTGGTGGATTCCTCAAGACTGTTGGTTGGAGGTGGGGTTTGGGGGAATCCATGGATAAATACATTGAAAAAATTATGTCGATGACTTCAAAAATCACTTGTGAGTTTTTTGGGGAGGAATTTGTGCTTAGTAACCAAACAAATGCAAGGACTATTAGAGCAGACTGCTAATTAGCAATCAGCCATTGCCTAATCTTAGTGTACTTGTCAGTTTCCGTTGCCACTCAATCAATTTAAGGATGCTACTCTGTATACAAAATAACACAAAGTTTCCAAGCGCCTCTGAAAGTGTTTTCCTTCATTCAGAAATCAAATATTTATTGAGGATCCACTACATGCCAGATGTGCTAGGCTCTGGGATATGACTGGTTATGATACACTTCCTCTCTATGTGGAGTTACAAATGTAATAAATGCCAACATAAGTCAATAGCCACAGAGCTGTAAGAACAGAGAGGAAGGAGAGATTCATCCTGCCTAAAGATTTGGGGAATACTTCACAAAGGAGGTGACATTTGAGATAGGCTTTTAAGGGCTGACTAAACGCTGTTGGCTCCGTAATTCCCCAGATTCACCTGTGTGCTTTATTTTTAAATTTTTTCTAAAAATTTGAGATCCTTTATAGATAAGGTATAACAAGGAGCTAAACAAAGGAAGACTGGGATAAAAAAAGAGAGAGAGAATTTACCTATTGTAGTTTAGAGGAATGTTGAACATCAAAGGAAGAGCTATAAAGCTTTGAGTAAATGGAATGATCTAATTATATATTGAGTAGTGACAGATCCTCTTTTTTTTATTATTGTAGTAAGAACACAATATGAGATCTACCCTCTTGACACATTTTTAAGTGTACAATACAGTTTTGTTACCTATAAGCACAATGTTGTACAGCAGATCTCTAGAATTTACTCATTTAGCATATCTAAAACTTTATACCCTTTGTAAAGCAACTCTCCCTTTTCCCCTCCCCCACCCAGACCTTGGCAACCACCACTCTACTCTCTGTTTCTATGAGTTTAACTATTTAGATACCTCATAAAACCATAATTCAAAAAGAGTCATGTACCAAAATGTTCATTGCAGCTCTATTTACAAAAGTGGAATCATGTGATATTTGTTTTTCTGTGACTGATTTATTTCACTTAGCATACTGTCCTCCAGGTTCACCCATGTTGTTGCATATGGCTTGACTGCCTTCTTTTTTTTAAGGCTGAATGATATTCTCTTTTACAAATATACCACATTTCCTTTATCCATTCAACCATTAATGAACTTTTAAGATGTTTTCATAGCTTGGCTATTGTGACTAATGGGACAACAAACATGGAGTATATATATCTCTTAGAGATCCTGATTTCAATTCTTTTGAATATGTACCCAGAAATGAGATTGCTGGATCACATGATTGTTCTATTCTTAATTTCTTGAGAAACCTCCATACTATTTTCCAAAGTGGCTGCACCATTTTGCCTTCCCACCAACAATGTACAAGGGTTTCAATTTTTCCACATCATCACCAACACTTATCTTTTTTTTTTTTATAATGACCATCCTAATGGGTGTTCAGTGATATCTCATTATGGTTTTGATCTTCATTTCTCTGTTGATTAGTGGTGCTGAGAATCTTTTCATATCCCTGTTGGCCATTTATATGTCTTCTTTGGAGAAATATCTATTTAAGTTTTTTGCCTATTTTTTGATTGGGATATTTGTTTTTTGTTTTTTTGTTTTGCTGTTGAAGTGTAGGAGTTGCTTATAAATCTTGGCTATTAACTCTTTATGAAATATATGGTTTGCAAATATTTTCTCCCATTCTATCAGTTGCCTTTTCAGTCTGTTGATTATTTCCTTTAATTACAAAGCTTTTTAATTTAATGTAGTCCCACTTGTCATTTTTGTGTTTGTTGCTTGTGCTTTTGATGTCATGTCCTACATGCACTTTAATTTAATTGCCAAATATTTATTGCATATTTACTAAGTACAATCCAGAGACCAAATGAAGACCTGGAGGTGGTAGAAGCAAACCCATGTTTCTCAATAAAAAGATAATCTTATAGTCCTTATGTAAATTTGGATTCCAAAGGAAATGACCATTTTTGTTAAGAGGCTATATAGCAAAGTGATAAAAAGTGCAATTCTGGAGCCAATCTGCCTAGATTTAGTATATCTTAGACAATTTACTGTCTCAATTTCTTCATCTATAATATGGGATAATAATAGTATCTATATTCCAGGGTTATTATGAGGATGAAATGAGTTAATGCATGCTAAATTCTATATTCCTTGGCACATAACTTAATAAATGTTGACTAATATTCTTTTTTGAAGACCAGTAACTAAACTACATTAATATATTTATTCAGGCTCTGTTTTATCAGGTGTGATAAATTGCCAGACCCTTGTAACTTTAGGCATCCTGGTTAATTGGATGTGAGGCCTGAGTGGGGGCATATGGTGTCTCACAGATGATGAGGCTTGCTTATTTATCAGTAAAGAAAATCTAACTTAAATGTTTTTTTAATGCACCAGATGCTTTCTTTGACCACCAATGGCAATCTTCTCTCATTTGTATTCTTTTTTAAAAAAAATATTGAGGTCTAGTTAACATATAGCAAAATGCACAGCTCTTAAGTATACAACTTAACGATTGGTTTTTCTAACATATATGTATACCCATGTAACCATCATCCAGGTCAAGATACAGAATATTTCTATAACCCTAGAAGGTTCCAAGGCCATGCTTAACCATGTTTTTATAAACACTGATTGTTGGGCCACCAAGGAGCTTGCTTTCTCTTGGTTTTCATCTCAAGACTCGCACCATGCTGCTTTAGATGACATCCCCCATCCCACCAAAACTTTCCATTTCATGGCCCATTCACTTAGGACATACCTGCCTCTTGGTTCATAAATAAATTAATTAAGTTTATTTCATAGAATGTTAAAAACTAACACTGAAGTTACTATTTTCCCTAGATAATATTTTAAATAAAACCTTCCATGCTTTAATTCCCAGAAGTGATTGATGGTAGGAATTTTAGCTATTACTGTGGTATTGTTTTGGTATTGTTTTTGCACCAGAGGTCTGTAATACTCCTAAAATTATGTCAAGTTTGTGGTCCTGTACACTACTGGCATCAATCAGACTGACTTAGCTGGCACAGTGGGATCTGGGATCTAAAGGTGGGGGTCAGCAGATTTTCCTGTGAAGGGCCAGATTGCAGAGCTGTTTTTGGTTTTGTGTGCTATACAGTTCCTGTCAAGACTTCTCTGTCATAACTAATCAACTGCTGTTACAGGGCAAAAAGGAACCACAGGCAAGAGTATAGAGTTGGGAATGGCTGTGTTCCAACAAAACTTTATTCAAAAAAACAGACAGTGGGCCATATTTGGCCTGAAGACTGTAGTTTGCCCACTCCTTGTCTGAGCTTGGCTTCATACCAGGTCTGTGACTTAAACTTTGTTTTTTTCATCAGTAAATAAGGATACTGCTGCCATCTCAACTAACTTGTAAATATCAGGAGAAAGGATCAAATTAGATAATTTTCATAAAGCTGCCTAGTACCAGAGTAATTGGTTAATAATAATACACAAACGTTGAGGCTTAACCAACTAATACTGGGCCTCCTGGAAAACTATCACCTTTGTTTCTTCTATCCCTCCACCCCATTCCCTACCTGTTAATCCCTGTTCACAATCCCTCCCCCAACACACACAAATACGACATCCTTGGAACTCTATTTTTACCTGCTCCAGCTACACCCTAGGGCCCCCTTTTCCCACGCACACCCAACTGGCTTAATTTTTGCATGCTCCTTCTCAGCTGTTCCTCTTCAGATTAGACCCCTAGTGGCAGAAAAAAATAACATGACTGGCCCAACTTTCTTTCTAAAAGGAGTAATTTGTAGATAAATGACTTGTTCCAAGATGCCTTGGAGCATCTCACAAGAGAAGTCTAAAAAAAAAGAAAAGTCTAAAAATTCAAGTAGAGTTTGTGCTTCTAAGTACGTTAAATTACTTCTGAGAAATTCACTTCTAGCCCAAATAACAACTCAGCTCTGGGAAACTAGGAGAAGTTTGGACTTAGAGGGATGCCACGTGAAGCTACTTGCACACATAGAGTTGCATTTACAGGGCGCCCAGGCAGGTAGACTAGGGAGAAAGGCTAAGTCTAGACCCAGTGTATCACCTGCCATTGCTAAAATGTACAAATTAAAAGAAATAGTGGGTTTGTGGCAGTGGTATGTTGGTAAACCAGCTCCCTTGGGGAAAGCAAGAAAGCAAGCCAGCACTGTTTGTAGCACTTATCAATTTCCATGGTGTAAATACTCCCACCAGGGATCCATCTACCAATCTATCAAGCTACCAGTGGATTCACAACCAGCTCACAAAATTGCTGAATATTTCACAATCAGTTGTCCCTGCCAGGGCTGGCACATCGCTGGCTCCACGGCTTCAAATATCAGGTAGGTTAGGTAAGACAAAAGTGTTTACCTCTAATAGTCTTTAGAGGAAGGAAATCGTCCCAGTTTTCTAACTCAGATGAGGTAAGTTCACAGGAAGAAACTTTTCTCCATTTTTTGGTCCTTGGTCCTAAGAAACTGCATGGATATTAAGCTCTTCCTCCGAATGAAATAGTATAACTAGTTAACAATTTATTTCATCTACACACACACACACACAAACACACACATCTTACTGTATTCTTCATGAGCTAATGACTGTTTTCTCTCCCAAGTTATGAACTCCACACTCTTTGTGCATGTTAGGAGGATTTTTGACAGAAATCTCAGTCCTTGCTTTTTTCAAAGTGTAGTCTTCAGATAGGCAGCATCACATCACCTGAGAGCATAATGGAAAGCAGAATTTCAAGTTGCACTCCTGATGTAATGCATCAGCTTTTCAACCAGATTTGAAAATGCATTAAAGTTTGGAAAGTGCTCTGTGCTCTATTCAATTTACACTTAGGAGCTAGACAAAAACCCTGATGAAATTTGCTGTTTACCAGACCACGACAATTAGGCTTGTTTCTTTGTAGTGATGATTAGAAAAATTCTATATAGATTTATTTTCATTTAAGATATAAAAATATTCAGAATAGGTCTGATTTAAAACATGGAAGGAAACTGTCCTTTGCAGAATCATGGCAGTGTACTCTTAGGTAACAACCGAAAATAAGGCAAATTGGAGAGACATTCTTGTCTTGGTTCAACCTTCCCTGTCAGCCTTTTGTTCATCACTTAATTACATGCTGTGATAGAAAGTATAGTGCCCCTCCCCCAAGATGGCCGTGAACTAATCCCCAAAACCTGTGAGTATGTAATCTTGCATGGCAAAGGAACTTTACAGATGGAATTAATTAAGGATTTTGAGACACAAGAGTATCCAGGTGTGCCCAGTGAGGTCACAAGGTTCTTAAAAGGGAAAGAGGAAGGCAGGAGAGTCAGAAGAGCTGTGACCACGGAAGCAGAGGTCGGAGTTGCCCAACCACAAACCAAGGAATGTAGTCTCTAGAAGTTGGACGATGGAAAAATAATAACAGTTCTCCCCTAGAACCTCCAGAACGTCCATGAGCCTGCCAACATCTTGATTTCAGCCCAGTGAAATGCATTTCAGAGTTCTGACCTCCAGGACGGTAAGACAACAAATTATGTTAAATCCTAAATGTGTGGTAATTTTTTACAGCTGCAATAAAACCCCCAAACCCACGCCCATCTCCCCAATTAGACTGTGAGCATTTCAAGAGCATGATTATATTCTCTACATTTTGGTTAACTGCAGTACCTAACCAGTAGGTTCTTCATAAAGGTTTGGAGAAAATGAGTGAACGGCGTAGTAATCCAGTCTCCTATAGTGCAGCTAAACTTCATCTCACTCTTTCACTACTTTCAGTGGTTTTCCACTACTCTTAGGATAAACAAAACCCTTACCATGACTGCAAGGCCTGCATGCCCACTGGGCTAGCCTGGTCCCAGCACTCACTCCCAGCTACACTGGCTATTTTTCACGCTTAAATCCCTCCCCTCCCCCTCCAACTCCCCATGTATGTGATTAAACCCTATTTCTTCCTTCAGAACTCCCTCAAACATCACTTCCTCCAGGGAGCTCATCCTTTACTTTATAGATGGAATTCCTTTTTTTTTTTTAGCACTTCCATTTGTAAATATAAAAAGGTATCTTTCCAACACGAGATTCTAAGCTCTATGAGAGCAGAAGCCATTTCCATTGTATGCTTCAGTGCCTGGCATAGAGCAGGGACCCAGTAATTATATGTTGAGTGAAATTTTTTGAATAAAAATTAGTCATTGCATGTGTAAAAGAGAAAATGCTTTAGTGATGAGTCTCTCACTGTGTTAAGAAAAACAAATTCAGAAGTCTCTATACTACACAGCACTGTTGTTAGATTTCAGTCTCTGACCCCAATTTAGAATCTTCTACATTGAGCTACTGCCCACATCTAATGGTAGTTGATATTTGTCTGATAGAGCTGTTAAATCACCACCACCACCAGCTGCCTCCGTGCTCCTCCCCTCCTCCTCTCCCTCTCCTGCTTGCCCCTCCTCCCCTATACCTATACCTACACACCACTACCTGGAGTCTTTTCTTTCAGAGGCATATCAAGTGGTACAGAGACTTATCAAGTGGTACAGAGCCTGATATATACTTTGAGACATTACCAGGAAGTTCTACCATGGGGGCATGAACTCTGAATTCACTGTATCAGGTGAGGCACTGAGAAAGTCTTGTTCCCTCAAACTTCAGTCTATCAAGGAGCTCTAACTTCTCAGTCAAACTCAATTATGTTGGAGTGACCTTCAGTTCCCCTTAATATTAAGTGTTCTTCAAATTCAAATATAGCACTTTTCCTGGAGGAAGCTGGACATCAGGTCCTCCTGGGCTGTCAGGAGGAAGAAAGGGTATGCAAAGACTTACACAACTTGTGAACGTAAAGTAGTATTTCCATCACTTAATGCTATAATCTAATAGATGCATGAGTATGGGCTCAAATATAATAAAAACTGTGCTTGAGTATCCCAACCTACATTCCAAGCAGCCTTATGGCTTTGGTCAAGCAAAAGCAAATATTCATCTGCTACCCTGTAAAGGTCTTGAACCCTCAAAAGAAGATAGACAAGACTCCTTCATTGACCAGCTGCTGAGCAATAGGTTTAAGTAGTTACCTTCTCTTAAGGTGAAAGAGCTCATGTAAGTGATTTTTTTTTGTAGGGCTTCAGTCTACTAAAGATTCTGATCTCATTTATCAAATGCTTAATTGGGTGATAAAGTACACAGTCTGTTTAAAGTCTGTCAGTGTTCTGCACACAGTAGGGAAATGGAGAGTGGTTTTAACCAATTTCTTATCATTATAAGTGCCCATTAGCACCCATTAATACAAGTTAATTTGTTTTTTTTTTTTTTTACTATTCCCACCTGGTTGAAAATCTTACTCTTCCAGCCAGGATATTTTGAATGGTGCTTTAGCTCTTAGCAATGGTTAGATATAGAAAAGAGAATTCCATTCTTAGTGAACTAAGTGCATAAAGGAGAGAGTTCCATTCTTAGTGAACTAGGTGCATAAAGGAAAGGTTGCACTAGTCTGAAGTTAAGAGAATAAATCTTAAACAATAAGGATAAAATTAAAATCAAGAAAATGAATTCTTCTAGTCTTAAACTTGAATTTCACCTTTAAAAGAATGGGCCCCCAGGTGTTTCTGAATATTTGGAACAAGAAATGCTCAATAAGTAACACCTACAAATGATATTTAGTTTTTCTAAGACTGGGATCTTGAACTTGAAGCTTCAAAGAAGCTGATTGTGTGTGCCATTAGCCTTCCCGAACTAACTCAGCTGTAAGCAAAAGAGAGAAACTTTCTCAGAGTTGAGCAGTGAAGAAAAATAAATACATTGGCTTGTGCATTATAATACTGCTATTCATAGTTGTGTACTTAGCAAAGTATTGAAGGGCAATTTGCCAGTAGCTATTAGAATTTAAATTTTCTAAGATATCTAAAGAATGATTTGCACAAGTATATAAAAATATACAAGCGTGTTTGGCTTTGTAAAACACTAATAACCTAATTGTCTAATAAGAAATCTATTAACTTCTCAACATCACTAATCATCAGGGAAATGCAAATCAAAACCACAATGAGATGTCACCTCACACCTGTCAGAATGGCTATCATCAAAAAGAAAACAAATAACAAATGTCGGTGAGGGTGTGGATAAAAGGAAAATAGAAACCCTTGTACACTGCTGGTGGGAATGTAAATTGGTGCACAGCCACTGTGGGAAACAGTACAGAGTTTTCTCAAACTAAAAATAGAACTACCATGTGACCAGCAGTTCCACTCCTAGGTATATATCCAAAAATAACAAACACTAATTCAAAAAGTTACATGCACCCCAGTGTTCATAGCAGCACTATTTACAATTCCCAAGATATGGAATCAAACTGTCCATCAACAGATGAATGGATAAAGAACATGTGGTTTATATAAACATTGTATGTAATATATGTACACACAATGGATTACTACTCAGCCATAAAAAAACAAAATTCTACCACTTGCAGCAACATGGATGGACTTGGAGGGCATTATGTCAAGTGAAATAAGTCAGACGTAGAAAGACATACTGTGTGATGTCACTTATGTGTGGAATCTAAAAGATAGAACAAACTACTGAATATAACAAAGCGGACACAGATATAGAGAACAAACTAGTGGTTACCAGTGGAGAGAGAGAGGAGGGGCAATATATGGGTGGGGGAGTGGGAGATACAAAATACTGGATGTAAGATAAGCTCAAGGATGTATTACACAACACAGGGAATATAGTCAATATTTTGGAAATAACTGTAAATGGAAAGTAATCTTTAAAAATTATATAAAAAATAGCTACTGTTAAAAATTTGGGCATCTGTCCTTCCAACAAATTATATATATAGCATCATATTACATATGCAAATTATATATATAACATTAGAAAAAAATTTTAATCTATTAAGTAAATTACAGTACATCAAGAGCTGTTTGGAAAGTAAGTTATTAACACAAATAATATCCATGCTATATTGTGCTGTGGTAAAACAGGTTGTATAACAGTAATATGTATGTGTTTATGCATTAAAGTCTAGAATGATTTGACAAACTATTAACAGTGGATATATCTAGAAAATGAAACTGGGGAGAGAAGCAATATTTTCACTTTCTATTTTTATATACTTCTATATGCCTTAGGTTTATTTTTAATTTTATTTTATTGCCAATATAAGTATAAATGTCTTTCACACTATTTGCATATGGGCATATGTTTTCAATTCTTTTGTGCAAATATCTGAGAGTAGAATTGGGGGGTATTACATTCCCATCAGTAATATTCAAATGTGATGCTATTTGATGCTATTGTTAGTGGTACATACTGTTTTTTCACTTCTGTTTCCAACTGTGGACTGCTAGTATGTAAAAATACAATTGATTATTGTAAATTGTTCTGGCTAAACTCATTTATTATACTGGCTATTTGTATGTTCCTTAGAATTTTCTGTCTACATGATCATGTTGTCTAGGAATAAATACAGTTTTACTGCTTCCCTTCTAATCTCTGTGCTTTTTATTTTTCTTGCCTTATTGCCTGGCTGGGACCATTTATACAATGTTAAATATAAGAGGTAGAAAGGTATGTTCCTGTCTGGTTTCCAGTCGTAGGGGGAAAGCAACTTAGTATTTTGCCATTAAGTATGATATTAACTGTAGGCTCTTTATGGATGCTATTTATCAGGTTGAAGAAATTCCCTTCTATTCCCACCTCTGAGAGTTTTTATCATGCGTGGGTGTTAAGTTTGGTCGAATACATTTTCCATACCTACTAGAATTATCATATGGTGTTTTATTACCCTTTTAATATAATGAAATACATTGATTGTTGAATGATAAACCAAACTTGCATTCTTGAAATGCAACTTAATTTTTATATATTGCTGGATTCAGAATCTATGTTTCTGGATTCAATCTTTTTATCTCCCCCCCAAGTTTCATTAAAATATAATTGACATATAACATCATATTTAAGGTATACAAAATAATTTGATATGTACATGTTATGAAATGGTTACCACAATTTAGTTAAAATCCATCATCTCACATTTTTATATTTTTTTGGTGATGAGAACTTTTAAGATTTACTCTCCTAGCAACTTTCAAATACACGATACAGTACTGGTAACTAGTCATCATGCTGCACATTACATCCCCAGAACGTGTTTTTCTGATTATACTCCATTATAGATTATTACAAGATACTGAATATAAATCCTTGTGCTATACAGTAAATCCTTGTTGCTTATCTATTTGATGTATAGTAGTTTGTATCTGTTAATACCATACTCCTAATTTGCCCCTCCACCCCTCTCTCACCCCTTTGGTAACCACAGGTTTCTTTTTTATGTCTGTGTGTCTGTTTCTGTTTATTTGTATAGATTCATTTGTATTTTTTAGATTCCACCTTTAAGTGATATCATATAATATTTGTCTTCCCTGTCTGCATTACTTCACTTCTTATGATATTCTCTAGTCCATCCATGTTGCTGCAAATGGCAATATTTCATCCCTTTTTATGGCTCGGGAATATTCTATTGTATGTGTGGAATCCTCTTAAGCAAATTGTCTGTTGATGGGCACTTGGGTTGTTTCCATGTCTTGGCTATTATAAATAGTGATGCTATGAACGTTGGGGTGCATCTTTTTGGATTAGAGTTTTAATTTTTTTCTGGATATGTACCCAGGAGTGGGATTGTTGGATCATATGGTAGCTCTAGTTTTTTAAGGGACCTCCATACTGTTTTCCATAGTGACTGCACCAATTTACATTCCCACCAACAGTGTAGGAGGGTTCCCTTTCCTCCATGCCCTCTCTAGCATTTATTATTTATAGACTTTTTGATAGTCATTCTGACAGGTGTGAAGTGAGAACTCATTGTGGTTTTGATTGGCATTTCTCTAATAATTAGTGATGTTTCACATCTTTTCATGTGCCTGTTGGCCATCTGTAGGTCTTCTATGGAAAAAATGTTTATTTAGGTCTTCTGCCCATCTTTTGATTGGGTTGTTTTTTTTTCAATATTGAGCTATATGAGCTGTTTTCATATTTTGGAGATTAATCCCTTGTCGCATCATTTGCAAATATTTTCTCCCATTTAATAATAAGTCGTCTTTTCATTTTGTTGATGGTTTCCTTTGCTCTGCAAAAGCTTTTAAGTTTGATTATGGTACAATTTGTTTATTTTTGCTTTTATTTCTTATGCCTTGGGAGACTGATCTAAGAAAATATTGGTATGAATTATGTCAGAGAATGTTTTGCCTATGTTCTAGGAGTTTTAGGCTATCATATCTTATATGTCTTATATTTAGGTCTTTAAACCATGTTGAGTTTATTTTTGTATATGGTGTGAGCGTATTAGGGAATATTCTACTTTTACTGATTTTAAATGTAGCTGTCCAGCTTTCCCAGCACCAGTTGTTGAAGAGACTGTCTTTTCTCCATTGTATATTCTTGCCTCCTTTGTCATAGATTAATTGACTGTAGGTACGTGGGTTTATTTCTGGGCTCTCTATTCTGTTCCATTGATCTATATAACTTTTGTGCCAATATTGCACTGTTTTGATTAATTTCCTTCATCAATGTTCAATAGTTTTCAGAGAATAGGTCTTTCACCTACTTGGTTAAGGTTATTCCTAGGCATTTTATCTTTTTAATGCAATTTAAACAGGATTTTTTTTTTACTTTCTGATATTTCATTATTAGTGTAAAGAAATGCAGCAGATTTCTGTATATTAATCTTGTACCCTACTACCTTGCTGATCATTTATTAGTTCTAATAGCTTTTGTGTGGAGACTTTAGGGTTCTCTATATACAGTATCATGTCATCTTCAAACAGTAACAGTTTTACTTCTTCCTTTCCAATTGGGATTCCTTTATTTCTTGTCTGATTGCTGTGGCTAGGACTTCCAATAGTATGTTGAATAGAAATGGTGAGTGGACATCCTTGTCTTGTTCCTGAATTTAGCAGGAAGGCTTTCAGCTTTTCACCATTGAGTATTATGTTGGCTATAGATCTGTCATAAATGGCTTTTATTATGTTGAGATATGTTCCCCTATACCCATTTTTATCATGAATGGTTGTTGAATTTTGTCAAATGCTTTTTCTGCATTGAGATGATCATGTGATTTTTGTCTTTCCTATTGTTAATGTGGTGTTATCACATTGATTTTTTTTGCATATATTGAGCCATACTGGTCACTGTGGTATGAATCCAGCTTGATCATGGTGTATGATCCTTTTTATGTACTGTTGGATTTGGTTTGCTAATATTTTGTTGAGGATTTTTACATCCATATTCATCAAAGATATTGGCCTGTAATTTTCTTTTTTTGTAGTGTCTTTGTCTGCTTTTGGTATCAGGGTGATGGTGGCCTCATACAATGAGTTTAGCACTGTTTCTCCTCTTCAATCACTTGGAATAGTTTGAGAATAATAGGTATAATTTCTTCTTTGTATGTTTGGTAAATTCCCCAGTGAAACCATCTAGTTCTGGACTTTTGTTTTCAGGGAGCTCTTTAAATACAGATTTTTTCACTTCTGGGGATCAGTCTGTGCAAATTGTCTGTTTCTTCTTGATGCAGTCTTGACAGGCTGTATGTTTCTAGAAGGTTGTCCATTTTTTCTAGGTTGTCCAATTTGTTGGCATATAACTGTTCATAATATTCTCACAATTTTTCTGTGGTATCTGTTGTTACTTCTCTTTTATTTCTCATGTTGTTTATTTGTGTCCTCTCTCTTTTCTTGGTGAGCCTGGCTAGAGATCTGTCAATTTTGTTTATCTTTTCAGAAAACCAGATCTTGGTTTTTATTGATCTTTTCTATTGGTTTTTATCTCTGTTTTACTTATTTCCTCTCTGATCATTATTTCCTTACTTCTGCTGACTTTTGGTTTTGGTTGTTATTCTTTTTCTGATTCTTTTAGATGGCAGGTTAGATTGTTTATTTGTAATTTTTCTTGCTTGAGGAAGGCATGTATCACTACGAACCTCCTTCTTAGAACTGCTTTTGCTGCATCCCATAGACTTTGGAAATTTGTGTTTTCATTTTCATTTGTCTTTATTTTCTGATTTCTTCTTTGGTTTTGTCATTTCTAGTAGCATGTTGTTTAGTCTCCATGTGTTCTTATTTTTCTTTGGTTAATTTCTAGTTTCAAACCATTGTGGTCAGAAAAGATGCTTGAAATAATTTTTATCCTCTTAAATTTGTTGAGGTTTGTTTTGTCACCTAGTAGGTGATCTATTCTAATGAATATTCCATGCGCGCTTGAAAAGAATTTGTATTCTTTGGGGGTGGGGAGGAATGTACTGTCCTGTAGATGTCAGTTAAGTCCAACTAGTCTCATGTGTTATTGAAGATTTCTGTTGACTTATTGATTTTCTGTCTTGATAATCTGTCCATTGTTGTCAGTGGGGTGTTAAAGTCTCCTATTACTGTATTAATAGTATTGTTAATTTCTCCCTTTATGTCTGTTAGTATTTTATGTATTTAGGTGTTCCTATCGTTGGTGCACGTGTCAACAAATGTAATCCTTTTATCACTATATAATGCCCTTCTTTATCTGTCTTTGTGGCCTTTGTTTTAAAGTCTGTTTTGTCTGAGATGAGTATACTAGCCCTGCTTTCCTTGTCATTTCTGTTTGCATGAAATATCATTTTCCATGCCCTCAATTTCAGGCTGTGTCTTTCACCCTGAAGGGAGTCACCTGTAGGCAGCATATTGCAGGTTTTTGGTTTTTTAATCCAATATGCCACTCTGTCTTTTGATCAGAGCATTTAGTCCATTGACATTTAAAGTAATTATTTATAGGTTTGTACTTACTGACATTTTAATCCTTGTTTTCTAGTTGTTTTTGTAGTTCATTGTTCATTACTTTTTGTTTTTCTGATTATGGTTTGATTTTCTTTTGTAGTATGCTTGGGTTCCTTTCTTTTTGATTTTTGTGAATCTATTGTATGTTTTTGATTTGTGGTTACCATGTAGGTCAAGTATGTTAACCCATAACTATATCTACTTGCTTTAAACTGATAGTCATACAAGTTCAAACACATTCTAAAAGATCTACATTCTTATATCCCCTTTCCCCACATTTTGTGATTTTGATATCTTATTTTACAACTTCATGCTTATCTTTTTACTGTTTATTGTAGTTATAGTTATTTATACAATTTTAAAAATCTATGTACTGGCTTATTCAAGTGATCTTCAATCCTCTCATATAGTTTCCTTTGCTATTGTGATTTTCTCTTTCCTATAGATTCTTGCCTCTTTTCCATTTAGAGAAGACCCTTCAATATTTCTTTTAGGGTAGGTTTAGTATTGCTGAATTCTTTTAGTTTTTGCTTGTCTGAGAAGTTCTTTCTCTCCTAAGTGATAATCTTGCTGGGTAGAGTATCCTAGGTTGCAGGTTTTCTTTTTCAGAACTGTGCATATATCATGCCACTCCCTTCTAACCTGCAAGGTTTCTGCAGAGAAATCAGCTGATAATCTTATGGAAGTTCCCTTGTAACTGACTCTGTTTATCTCCTGCTGCCATTAGAATCCTTTGTTTTTAAAATTTTCCATTATAATTATTATATGACTTGGTATTGGTCTGTTTGGGTCCATCATGTTTGGGACCCTCTGTGCTCCCTGTATCTGGATATCTGTTTCCTTCTTTAGGTTTGGGAAGTTTTCAGCCATAATTTCTTGAGATACATTTTTTGATCCCCCTCCCCCTCCCTTCAGAAACCCTGTTATGGGTAGGTTGGTGCTTTTTATGTTATCCCATAGATCTTGTATGTTGCTTTCATTATTTTAATTTGTTCTTCTGTCTGCTGTTCTGATTAGATGATTTCCATTATCCTGTCTTCCAGATGACTTATTGTTCTTCTGTGTCATTTATTCTGTTATAATTGAATTGTCTATTTTTGAGTTCATCTTTATGGTTTCTAGTTCCTTGTTACAGTGATATGCATTTATATTGATAATCTTAATTCAGTTAGTGTTTTTAATACCTCCTTTTTGAACTCATGGTCTAGTAGGATGGTGAGAGCTATGTTTCATTATTTTTTCTTTTAGGAGATTTTTCTTGTTCTTTTAATTGGGAGTAGGTCCTCTGCCTTTTCATTTCACCTAAGTTTCTCTGTCTCTATAAGCTTTAGGAGAAACAGTTATCTATTGTGGTTTTGAAGGGGTGTTTTTTATGTGGGAGCATACCTGTGTAGACTGTGCATGTCCAATGTTTTTGGTGTGAGGGCTGGTTTTGGCATGAATGCCAGCCACTGCTTTCCTCAGGGTGTGCTGTCTGTTATCCCCTTGATAGGGAGTGTAGTTTGTGTTGTATTATCTAGAGCCTGTGCAGGATGTGAGGTGGGGCTTCCTCTCCTCTGTTGCTATCACTGTCCTGTCAGGGGTGAGATCTGCTCCCCAGTTATTGGATTAGAAGCCCTCATGGTCAGATTCAATCATGCTCCATTGCCCTTGAGTGTGTGCCCTGGCCCAAAGGAGGTGATTGCTGAAGCAAGTGAGGCCCATGTGTTCAAAGAGGACCTATGTGCCACCTGTGTATACACATGCGGTTCTGCTCAGAAGCAGCCCAAGGTCATGTCCTTTTCTCTGTGTATGACCCATATCTAGGGCAAGGCTGGTGTGAAGTAGGCTGTGACTGGGGGTTAAGGCGTTCTGGGTGGAGGTATTGTTACAGCTGTGCTGCCACCTGAGATCTAGGCTGCCACCTGAGTCTTCTCCCAGGATCTGCCTGCACCAGATCTAGCACTAAGCTTCTCTGTGTAATGGGCAGGGCCAGGGTGCTCTTGCTGGGAGAGTAACTGCTATATACTTTTTGTTGTTGTTGTTGAATGTCTTTTTTTATTGAATTGTAGTTGCTGTACAATATTATATAAGTTACAGGTATATAATATAGTGATCCATAATTTTTAAAGGTTGTATTCCATTTAGTTATTATAAAATATTGGCTAGGGCTTCCCTGGTGGCGCAGTGGTTGAGAGTCTGCCTGCCAATGCACGGGACATGGGTTCGTGCCCTGGTCTGGGAAGATCCCACATGCCGTGGAGTGGCTGGGCCCGTGAGCCATGGCTGCTGAGCCTGCTCGTCTGGAGCCTGTGCTCCACAATGGGAGAAGCCACAACAGTGAGAGGCCCACATACCACAAAAAAATATATATATATATTATATATATATATATATATAGGCTATATTCCCTGTGTTGTACAATATATACTTGTAGCTTATTTTATAACTAGTAGTTTGTACCTCTTACTTTGCTACCCCTATATTTCCCCTCCCCCTTCCCTCTTCCCACTGGCAACCACTGGTTTGTTCTCTGTATCTGTGAGTCTGCTTCTTTTTTGTTATATTCACTAGTTTGTTGTATTTTTTAGATTCCACATATAAGTGGTATCATACAGTATCCTCCTGAATGGGAGAAAATATTTGTAAATGACTAGACGGATAAGGGATTAATAGTCAACATATATGAACAGCTCATAAAACTCAAAAAATGAAACAACCAATTAAAAATGGTCAGAAGAACTGAATAGACAATTCCCCCAAAAGAAAATGCAGATAGCCAATAGGCACATGAAAAGATACTCAACATCACTAATCATCAGGGAAATGCAAATCAAAACCACAATGAGATATCACCTCACACGTGTCAGAATGGCTATCATCAAAAAACACAACAAATGTTGGTGAGGTTGTGGGAAAAGGAAAAGAATTCTTGTACACTGCTGCTGGGAATGTAAACTGGTGCACAGCCATTGTAGAAAACAGTATGGAGATTGCTCAAAAAACTAAAAATAGAAGTACTGTGTGACCCAGCAATTCCACCCCTGGGTACATATCAAAAAAACCTAAAAACACTAATTCAGAAAGATACATGCACCCCAGAGTTTACATCAGCATAATTTACAGTTGCCAAGATATGGAAGCAACCTAAATGTCTATCAACAGATGAGTAGATAAAGAAGATGTGGTATGTGTATATATACACAATGGAATGTTGGTCAACCTTAAAGTGAAATTTTGCCATTTGCAGCAACATGGATGGACTTGGAAGCTAAGTTAAGTGAAATAAGTCTGACAGAGAAAGACCACTGTGTACTTCTGAGTGCACTGACAATGGCCCCGCCCAGAGCACACCCCAGACCCTCCAGGCTGTCTCTGAGCAGATAGATGAGTCCTCCTCCAGGACCTGTCTGCTGGAGATTCGGTGCTTAGCTGCTGTGCACATTTTTGGTGCTGCCCCATGCATGCGTTGACAGTGGTTGCTGTGGCCCCATCCATCATGTGGTTTGTGCTGACAGTGGCCTCAATGGCTCCACCTGGCTCACATCCCAGGTGCCCCAGTCTGTCTCTGTGTTGCTAAACCAAGTCTTTGCCCATATATTGCATCTCGCTCTGGTGTGGAGTGAGCAGGGCCAGGGTGTTTGCCCCTCTGGATTGGGAAGTGTGGCAAGATGGCAGTTGCCAGTGCGAGGTGCTCTCTGCCCTGATTGTCAGGAAGCCAGCATGCATACACTCTTTGTGAGTAGAGTCCTGGCTTTTCCTGCCCTTCTGTGTGTCTCAGTGGGTTTCCCAGTAGGCAAGGGGGCTTGGCTCCTCCACACAGGACCTCAGGACTGGGATGCCCAGATTGTGGCTCAGTCTGCTCACTCCCCAGGGAAAGGGTCCACCTCTGAGGACCTTCTCTTCCTACAGATCACTCCTTGGGGTATAGGTTCTGACCTGATGCCCTTTTTTTCTGTCCTACTTGCTTACATGGAGAACTTTCTTGCAGCTTTGGTTGTATAGGATCTCTTCGGCCAATTTCCAATATTCCATGAGAATTGTTCCATATGTATATGTATTTCTGTTGCGTTTTTGGGGGGAGGTGGGCTCCATGTCCTCCTACTCTGCCATCTTGATTATTGCCTTGCATCCCCAGAGCTTATTAATCTTATAACTGGAAGTTTGTACCTTTTGACCACCTTCATCCAATTTCCCCATGTCTGGCAACCCCAAATCTGATACCTGTTTGTATGACTTTGGTTTTTTTAAGACTCAATATATCAGATCATACTTTTAGAATTATGGTTTTCTCAGGGTATATGCCCAGTAGTGGGATTGCTGGGTCGTATGGTAGTTCTATTTTTAGTTTTTTAAGGAACCTCCACACTGTTCTCCATAGTGGCTGGATAAGTTTACATTCCCACCAACAATGCAAGAGGGTTTCCTTTTCTCTACACCCTCTCTAGCATTTATTGTTTGTAGATATTTTGATGATGGCCATTCTGACTGGTGTGAGATGATATCTCATTGTAGTTTTGATTTGCATTTCTCTAATGATTAATGATGTTGAGCATTCTTTCATGTGTTTGTTGGCAGTCTGTATATCTCCTTTGGAGAAATGTCTGTTTAGGTCTTCTGCCCATTTTTGGATTGGGTTGTTTGTTTTTCTGATATTGAGCTGCATGAGTTGCTTGTAAAGTTTGGAGATAAATCCTTTGTCAGTTGTTTCATTTGCAAATATTTTCTCCCATTCTGAGGGTTGACTTTTGGTCTTGTTTATGGTTTCCTTTGCTGTGCAAAGCCTTTTAAGTTTCATTAGGTGCCATTTGTTTATTTTTGTTTTTATTTCCATTACTCTAGAAGGTGGATCAAAAAAGATCTTGCTGTGATTTATGTCAAAGAGTGTTCTTCCTACGTTTTCCTCTAAGAGTTTTATAGTGTCTGGTCTTACATTTAGATCTCTAATCCATTTTGAGTTTATTTTTGAGTATGGTGTTAGGGAGTGTTCTAATTTCATTCTTTTACATGTAGCTGTCCAGTTTTCCCAGCACCACTTATTGAAGAGACTGTCTTCTCCATTGTATATCCTTGCCTCCTTTGTCATAGATTAGTTGACCATATGTGCGTGGGTTTATCTCTGGGCTTTCTGTCTTGTTCCATTGATCTGTTTTTCTGTTTTTGTGCCAGTACCATAGTGTCTTGATTACTGTAGCTATGTAGTATAGTCTGAAGTCAGGGAGTCTGATTCCTCCAGCTCCATTTTTTTCCCTCAAGAATGCTTTGGCTATTCAGTGTCTTTTGTGTCTCCATACAAATTTTAAGATCTTTTGTTCTAGTTCCATAAAAAATGGCATTGGTAATTTGATAGGGATTGCATTGAATCTGTAGATTGCTTTGGATAATATAGTCATTTTCACAATATTAATTCTTCCATTCCAAGAACATGGTATATCTCTCCATCTGTTGGTATCTTTAATTTCTTTCATCAGTGTCTTATACTTTTCTGCACACAGGTCTTTTTTCTCCCTTGGTAGTTTTATTCCTAGGTATTTTATTCTTTTTGTTGCAGTGGTAAATGGGAGTGTTTCCTTAATTTCTCTTTGAGACTTTTCATTATTAATATATAGGAATGCAGGAGATTTCTGTGTATTGATTTTGTATCCTGCTACTTTACCAAATTCATTGATTAGCTCTAGTAGTTTTCTGGTGGCATCTTTAGGATTCTCTATGAATAATACCATTTCGTCTGCAAACAGTGACAGTTTTACTTCTTCATTTCCAATTTGGATTCCTTTTATTTCCTTTTCTTCTCTGGTTGCTATGGCTAGGGCTTCCAAAACTCTGTTGAATAATAGTGGTGAGAGTGGACATCCTTGTCTTGTTCCTGATCTCAGAGGAGATGCTTTCAGTTTTTCACCATTGAGAATGATGTTTGCTGTGGGTTTGTCATATATGGCCTTTATTATGTTGAGGTAGGTTCCCTCTATACCCACTTTCTCGAGAGTTTTTATCATAAATAGTGTTGAATTTTGTCAAAAGCTTTTTCTGCATCTATTGAGTTGATCAAATGGTTTTTATTCTTCAATTTGTTAATATGGTGTATCACATTGATTGATTTGCGTATGTTGAAAAATTGTTGCATCCATGGGATAAATCCCATTTGATCATGGTGTATGATCCTTTTAATGTGTTGTTGGATTCTGTTTGCTAGTATTTTGTTGAGGATTTTTGTATCTATATTCATCAGTGGTATTGGTCTGTAATTTTCTTTTTTTGAGGTATTCTTTTCTGGTTTTGGTATCAGGGTGATGGCCTCATAGAATGAGTTTGGGAGTGTTCCTTCCTCTGCAATTTTTTGGAAGTGTTTGAGAAGGATGGGTGTTAGCTCTTCTCTAAATGTTTGATAGAATTCACCTGTGAAGCCATCCGGTCCTGGACTTTTGTTTGTTGGAAGATTTTTAATCACAGTTTCAATTTCATTACTTGTGATTGGTCTGTTCATATTTTCTGTTTCTTCCTGGTTCAGTCTTGGAAGGTTATACCTGTCTAAGAATTTGTCCATTTCTTCCAGGTTGTCCGTTTTATTGGCACAGAGTTGCTTGTAGTAGTCTCTTAGGATGCTTTGTATTTCTGCAGTGTCTATTGTAACTTCTCCTTTTTCATTTCTAATTTTATTGATTTGAGTACTCTTCTTCTTTTTCTTGATGAGTCTTGCTAATGGTTTATCAATTTTGTTTATCTTCTCAAAGAACCAGCTTTTAGTTTTGTTGATCCTTGCTATTGTTTTCTTTCTATTTCACTTATTTCTGCTCTGATCTTTATGATTTCTTTCCTTCTGCTAGCTTTGGGTTTTGTTTGTTTGTCTTTCCCTAGTTCCTTTAGGTGTATGGTTAGATGGGTTTATTTGAGATTTTTCTAGTTTTTTGAGCTAGGGTTGTACAGCTAGAAACTTCCCTCTTAGAACTGCTTTTGCTGCATCCGATAGGTTTTGGATCGTCATGTTTTCATTTTCATCTGTCTCTAGGTATTTTTTGATTTCTTCAGTGATCTCTTGGTTATTTAGTTAACGTATTGTTTAGCCTCCATGTGTTTGTGCTTTTTACGTTTTTCTTCCCTGTAATTGATTTCTCATCTCATAGCATTGTGGTCAGAATAGATGCTTGATATGATTTCAATTTTCTTAAATTTACTGAGGCTTGATTTGTGACCCAAGATGTGATCTATCCTGGAGAATGTTCTGTGTGCACTTGAGAAGAAAGTGTAATCTGCTCTTTTCCAGTGGAATGTCCTGTAAATATCAATTAAAGCTCTCTGGTCTATTGTGTCATTTAAAGCTTGTGTTTCCTTATCAATTTTCTGTTTGGATGATCTGTCCATTGGTGTAAGTGAGGTGTTAATGTCCCCCACTATTATTGTGTTATGTCGGTTTCCTCTTTTATAGCTGTTAGCAGTTGCCCTATGTATTGAGGTGCTCCTATGTTCGGTGCATATATATTTATAATTGTTATATATTCTTGGATTGATCCCTTGATCATTATGTAGTGTCCTTCCTTGTCTCTTGTAACATTCTTTATTTTAAAGTCTATTTTTTCTGATAAGAGTATTGCTACTCCAGCTTTCTTTTAATTTCCATTTGCATGGAATATCTTTTTCCATCCCGTCACTTTCAGTCTGTATGTGTCCCTAGGTCTGAAGTGGGTCTCTTGTAGACAGCATATATATGAGTCTTGTTTTTGTATCCATTTAGCAAGCCTGTGTCTGTTGGTTGGAGCATTTAATCCATTCACGTTTAAGGTAATTGTCGATATGTATGTTCCTATTACCATTTTCGTAATTGTTTTGGGTTTATTTTTGTAGGTCCTTCTCTTGTGTTTCCCACTTAGAGAAGTTACTTTAGGGTTTGTTGTAAAGCTGGTTTGGTGGTGCTGAATTCTCTTAGCTTTTGCTTGTCTGTAAAACTTTTGTTTTCTCCATCGAATCTGAATGAGATCCTTGCTGGGTAGAGTAGTCTTGGTTGTAGGTTCTTTCCTTTCATCACTTTAAGTATATCATGCCACTCTGTTCTGGCTTGTAGAGTTTCTGCTGAGAAATCACCTGTTAACTTTATGGGAGTTTCCTTGTATGTTATTTGTCCTTTTCCCTTGCTGCTTTCAATAATTTTTCTTTGCCTTTAATTTTTGCCAATTTGATTACTGTGTGCCTCAGCGTGTTTCTCCTTGGGTTTATCCTGTACGGGACTCTCTGCACTTGCTGGACTTGAGTGGCTATTTTGTTTCCCATGTTACGGAAGTTTTTGACTATAATCTCTTCAAATATTTTCTCAGGTCCTTTCTCTCTATCTTCTCTTTCTGGGACCCCTGTAATGCTAATGTTGTTGCATTTAATGTTCCCAGAGGTCTCTTAGGCTGTCTTCATTTCTTTTCATTCTTTTTTCTTTATTCTGTTCGGCAGCATTGAATTCCACCATTCTGTCTTCCAGGTAAGTTATCCGTTCTTCTGTCTCAGTTATTCTGCTATTGATTCCTTCTAGTGTATTTTTCATTTAAGTTATTGTATTGTTCATCTCTGTTGGTTCTTTAACTCTTCTAGGTCTCTGTTAAACATTACTTGCATCTTCTCGATCTTTACCTCCATTGTCTTTCCGAGGTCCTGGATCATCTTCACTATCATTTTTTTGAATTCTTTTTCTGGAAGGTTGCATATCTCCACTTCATTTAGTTGTTTTTCTGGGGTTTTCTCTTGTTCCTTCATCTGATACATAGCCCTCTGCCTTTCATCTTTTCTTTTTCTGTGAATGTGGTTTTTCTTCTACAGGTTGCAGGATTGCAGTTACTCTTGCAAAAGATTTCTGTGCATTAATTTTGTATCCTGCTACTTTACCAAATTCATTGATTAGCTCTAGTAGTTTTCTGGTAAGAGTCTTTAGGATTCTCTATGTATAGTATCATGTCATCTGCAAACAGTGACACCTTTACTTCTTCTTTTCCAGTTTGGATTCCTTTTATTTCTTTTTCTTCTCTGGTTGCTACAGCTAGGACTTCCAAAACTCTGTTGAATAATAGTGGTGAGAGTGGACATCCTTGTCTTGTTCCTGATCTTAGTGGAAATGGTTTCAGTTTTTCACCATTGAGAACCATGTTTGCTGTGGATTTGTCATATATGGCCTTTATTATGTTGAGGTAAGTTCCCTCTGTGCCTACTTTCTGGAGGGTTTTTTTCATAAATGGGTGTCGAATTTTGTGGAACACTTTTTCTGCATCTATGGAGATGATCATATGGTTTGTTTACTTCAGTTTGTTAATATGGTGTATCACATTGATTGATTTGCATATATTGAAGAATACTTGCATTCCTGGGATAAACCCCACTTGATCATGGTGTATGATCCTTTTAATGTGCCGTTGGCTTCTGTTTTCTAGTATTTTGTTGAGGATTTTTGCATCTATGTTCATCGATGATATTGGCCTGTAGTTTTCTTTCTTTGTGACATCTCTGTCTGGTTTTGGTATCAGGGTGATGGTGACCTCGTAGAATGAGTTTGGCAGTGTTCCTCCCTCTGCTATAGTTTGGAAGAGTTTGAGAAGGATAGATGTTAGCTCTTCTCTAAATGTTTGATAGAATTCGCCTATGAAGACAGCTGGTTCTGGGCTTTTGTTTGTTGGAAGAATTTTAATTACAGTCTCAATTTCAGTGTTTGTGATTGGTCTGTTTATATTTTCTATTTCTTCCTGAGTCAGTCTTGGCAGGTTGTGCATTTCTAAGAATTTGTCCATTTCTTCCAGGTTGTCCATTTTATTGGCATATAGTTGCCTGTAGTAATCTCTCATGATCCTTTGTATTTCTGCAGTGTCAGTCGTTACTTCTCCTTTTTCATTTCTATTTCTATTGATTTGAGTCTTCTCCCTTTTTTTCTTGATGAGTCTGCCTAGTGGTTTATCAATTTTGTTTGTCTTCTCAAAGAAGCAGCTTTTAGTTTTATTGAACTTTGCTACTGTTTCCTTCATTTCTTTTTCATTTATTACTGATGTGATCTTTATGATTTCTTTCCTTATGCTAAATTTCATTGTCATTTGTTTCCAGGTATTTTTTTATTTCCTCTTGGATTTCTTCAGTGATCTCTTGGTTATTTAGTAGTGTATTATTTAGCCTCCACATGTTTGTGTTTTTTACAGATTTTTTTCATGTAATTGATATCAGTCTCATAGTGTTACGTTCAGAAAAGATACTTGATACAATTTCAATTTTCTTGAATTTACTAAGGCTTGATTTGTGACCCAAGATATGATCTTTCCTGGAGAATGTTCCATGAGCACTTGAGAAGAAAGTGTATTCTGTTGTTTTGGATGGAATGTCCTATGAATATCAATTAAGTCCATCTTGTTTCATGTGTCATTTAAAACTTGTGTTTCCTTATTTATTTTCATTTTGCATGATCTGTCCACTGGTGAAAGTGGGGTGTTAAAGTCCCCTACTATGAGTGTGTTACTGTCGATTTCCCCTTTTATGGCTGTTAGCATTTGCCTTATGTATTGAGGTGCTCCTGTGTTGGGTGCATAAATATTTACAATTGTTATATCTTCTTCTTGGATTGATCCCTTGATCATTATGTAGTGTCCTTCTTTGTCTCTTATAATAGTCTTTATTTTAAAGTCTATTTTGTCTGATATGAGAATTGCTACTCTAGCTTTGTTTTGATTTCCATTTGCATGGAATATCTTTTTCCATCCCCTCACTTTCAGTCTGTATGTGTCCCTAGGTTTGAAGTGGGTCTCTCGTAGACAGCATATATATGGGTCTTGTTTTTGTATGCATTCAGTGAGCCTGTGTCTTTTGGTTGGAGCATTTAATCCATTCACACTTAAGGTCATTGTCAGTACGTATGTTCGTATTACCATTTTCTTAATTGTTTTGAGTGTGTTATTTTAGGTCTTTTCCTTCTCTTGTGTTTCCTGCCAAGAGAAGTTCCTTTAACATTTGTTGTAAAGCTGGTTTGGTGGTGCTGAATTCTCTTAGCTTTTGCTTGTCTGTAAGTGTTTTGATTACTCCGTCAAATCTGAATGAGATCCTTGCTGGGTAGAGTAATCTTGGTTGTAGGTTTTTCCCTTTCATCACTTTATATATGTCCTGCCACTCCCTTCTGGCTTGCAGAGTTTCTGCTGAAAGATCAGCTGCTAACCTTATGGGGATTCCCTTGTATGTTATTTGTTGTTTTTCCCTTGCTGCTTTTAATATTTTTTCTTTATATTTATTTATTTATTTATTTTTTGTGGTGTGTGGGCCTCTCACTGTTGTGGCCTCTCCCGTTGTGGAGCACAGGCTCCGGATGCGCAGGCTCAGCAGCCATGGCTCATGGGCCCAGCCGCTCCACGGCATGTGGGATCTTCCTGGACCGGGGCATGAACCCGTGTCCCCTGCATCGGCAGGCGGACTCTCAACCACTGCACCACCAGGCAAGCCCTAATTTTTGATAGTTTGATTAATATGTGTCTTGGCGTTTTTCTCCTTGGATTTATCCTGTATGGGATTCTGCACTTCGTGGACTTGACTATTTCCTTTCCCATATTAGGGAAGTTTTCAACTATACGCTCTTCAAATATTTTCTCAGTCCCTTTCTTTTTCTCTTCTTCTTCTTCTGAGACCCCTATAATTCGAATGTTGGTGTGTTTAATGTTGTCCCAGAGGTCTCTGAGACTGTCCTCAATTCTTTTCATTCTTTTTTCTTTATTCTGCTCTGCAATAGTTATTTCCACTATTTTATCTTCCAGGTCACTTGTCCATTCTTCTGCCTCATTTATTCTCTTATTGATTCCTTCTAGAGAATTTTTAATTTCATTTATTGTGTTGTTTATCATTGTTTGTTTGCTCTTTACTTCTTCTAGCTCCTTGTAAAACGTTTCTTGTTTTTTCTCCATTCTATTTCCAAGATTTTGTATCATCTTTACTATCATTACTCTAAATTCTTTTTCAGGTTGACTGCCTATATCCGCTTCATTTGTTTGGTCTGGTGGGTTTTTACCTTGCCTCTTCATCTGCTGTGTGTTTCTCTGTCTTCTCATTTTGCTTAACTTACTGTGTTTGGGATCTTCTTTTTGCAGGCTGCATGTTCGTAGTTCCCGTTGTTTTGGTGTCTGCCCCCAGTGGCTAGGGTTGGTTCTGTTGGTTGTGTAGGCTTCCTGGTGGAAGGGACTGGTGCCTGTGTTCTGGTGGATGAGGCTTCATCTTGTCTTTCTGATGGGCAGGACCATGTCTGGTGGTGTTTTTGGGGTGTCTGTGACCTTATTGTGATTTTAGGCAGCCTCTCTGCTAATGGGTGGTTTTATGTTCCTGTCTTGCTAGTTGTTTGGTATAGAGTGTCAAGCACTGTAGCTTGCTGGCCGTTGAGTGGAGCTGGGTCTCAGCATTGAGATGGAGATCTCTGGGTGAGCTTTCACTGTTTGATATTATGTGGAGCCGGGAGGTCTCTGGTGGACCGATGCCCTGAACTCGGCTCTGCCACCTCAGAGGCACAGGTCTGATACCCGGTTGGAACACCAAGACCCTGTCAGCCACACGGCTAAGAAGAAAAGGGAGAACAAAAGAAAGAAAAAAAATAAAGGTATTAAAATTAAAAATAGAAATAATTATTAAAAATTTTGTAAAAATTAAAAAGTATTAGAAAAAAGAAAAAAAGAGAGCAACCAAACCAAAAAACTCATCCACCAATAATAACAAGTGCTGGGGCTTCCCTGGTGGCGCAGTGGTTGAGAGTCCACCTGCCAATGCAGGGGACGCGGGTTCGTGCCCCAGTCTGGGAAGATCCCACGTGCCGCAGAGCGTCTGGGCCCATGAGCCATGGCCGCTGAGCCTGCGCGTCCGGAGCCTGTGCTCCGCAATGAGAGAGACCACAACAGTGAGAGACCCGTGTACCCCCCCACACACACTAATAATAATAATAATAATAATAATAAGTGCTAAAAACTATATTAAAAACAAAACAAAACAAAAAAACGGACAGACAGAACCCTAGGACAAATTGTAAAAGCAAAGCTATGCAGACAAAATCACACAAAGAAGCATACACATACACACTCAAATAAAGAGACAAAGGAGAAAAATACGTATATCGTTGCTCCTAATGTCCACCGCCTCAATTTTGGGATGATTCGTTGTGTATTCCGGTATTCCACCGATGGAGGGTACATCAAGGTGATTGTTGAGATTTAATCCGCTGCTCCTGAGGCTGCTGGGAGAGATTTCCCTTTCTCTTCTTTGTTCGCACAGCTCCTGGAGTTCAGCTTTGGATTTCGTCCTGACTCTGCATGTAGGTTGCCTGAGGGCATCTGTTCTTTGCCCAGACAGGAGGGGGTTAAAGGACTGGCTGATTAGGGGGCCCTGGTTTACTCAGGCCGTGGGGGAGGGAGGGGTTGGGAATGCGGGGAGAGCCTGCAGCGGCTGAGGGTGGCATGATGTTTCAGCAGCCTGAGGCGCACCATGTGTTCTCCCCGGGAAGTTGTCCCTGGATCAGGGGAGCCTGGCAGTGGCGGGCTTCACAGGCTCCCGGGAGGGGAGGCATGGATAGTGACCTGTGCTTGCACCCAGGCTTCTTGGTGGCTGCAGCAGCAACCTTAGCGTTTCATGCCCGTCTCTGGTGTCCGCACTGATAGCCGCCGCTGGCACCCATCTCTGGAGCTCATTTAGGCGGCACTCTGAATCCCCTCTCCTCACGTACCCCAAAACAATCGTCTCTTGCCTCTTTGGCAGCTCCAGACCTTTTCCCGGACTCCCTCCCAGCTAGCTGTGGCGCACTAGCCCCTTCAGGCTGTGTTCACACAGCCAATCCCAGTCCTCTACCTGGTGTCTGGCCTCCGAAGCCCGAGCCTCAGCTCCCAGCCCCCGCCCACCCCAGCGGGTGAGCAGACAAGCCTCTCGGGGTGGTGAGTGCTGGTCGGCACCGATCCTCTGTGTGGGAATCTCTCTGCTTTGCCCTCTGCACCCCTGTTGCTGTGCTCTCCTCCGTGGCTCCAAAGCTTCCCCCCACCCACCCTCCATCTCCACCAGTGAAGGGGCTTCCTAGTGTGTGAAAATTTTTCCTCCTTCACAGCTCCCTCCCACTGGTGCAGGTCCCGTCCCTATTCTTTTGTCTCTGTGTTTTCTTTTGCCCTAGCCAGGCACGTGGGGGAGTTTCTTGCCTTTGGGGAAGTCTGAGTTCTTCTGCCAGCGTTCAGTAAGTGTTTTCTAGGAGTTGTTCCAAATGTAGATGTATTTCTGATGTATTTGTAGGGAGGAAGGTAATCTCCACGTCTTACTCCTCCGCCATCTTGAAGGTCTCTTCTAGTAATTAGTCTTCTTTCCAGTTTTCTATTTCTTCCTAATTAATCTTGGTTGGTTGTATGTTTATAAGAATTTTTCCATTTTTTTTTGTCAGTTGTCTAGTTGTTTCCATATAGTTGTTCATAGTAGCTTCTTATCCTTTGTATTTTTGTGGTGTTGTAATATCCCCTAATTGACTTATAATTTGTTGGGTTTTGTCCTTTTCTTTATTCCTTCATTAGTATAGTTTGCTAATTTTATCTTTTCATAGAAGCAACCCTTAGTTTTATTAATCTTTTCTATTTTCCTATTCTCTATTTCATTTATATCTGCTGTAATCTTTATTTCCTTTTTCCTGGTAACTTTGGGCTCAGTTTATTGTTCTTTTTCTGGGTCCTTGAGGCAAGGTTATTTGAGATTTTGTTTCTTACTGTAGGCATGTATTGCTATGAACTTCCCTCTTAGACTACTTTGCTGCATCCCATAAGTTTTGCTGTTTTCCATTTTTGTCTGTCTCAAAATACATTTTAATTTCCCCTTAATTTCTTCTTTAATCCTTTTTTTATTCAGTACAGTGTTGTTTAATATCCATGCGTTCATGTGTTTTCCAGCTTTTCTCCTGTTATTTTTAGTTTCAAACCACTGCAGCCAGAGACAATACTTGGTATGACTTTAATCTTCTTGAAATTGCTAAGACGTGTTTTGTCACCTAGCATGTAGCCTATCCTACAAAATGTTCTTGTGTGCTTGAGAAGAATGTCGTCAAATAGAATGTTCTTTATATGTCTGTTAGATTCATTTGAGCTATAATGTAGTTAAAATCTGATGTTTCTTCATTTAAACTCTGTCTGTATGATCTATTCATTGTTGAGAGTGTGGTATTAAGGTCTCCAAGTATTATTGTATTGCTGTTTACTTCTCCTTTTAGCTCTGTTAGTTTTTGCTTTTTGTATATGAGTGCTCCAGTGTTGGGTGCATAAATATTTATCATTGTAATCTTCTTGATGGATTGATCCCTTTATCATTGTATAATGAACTTTTTCTCTCTTTTACCATTTTTATTTTAAAGTTTGTTTTGTCTAAGTATACCTAACTCTGCTTTCTTTTTTTGGAGGGGGTAGGATGGGACTGTTACCATTTGCTCAAAGTATCTTTTTCTATTCTTTTATTCCTTATGTGTCTTTAAGGCTAAAGTGAGTCTCTTGAAGGCAGCATTTTTTTTGTATCTTATTTTTTTATCCATTCAGTCATTCTATGTCTCTTGACTACAGAATTTGTGTTTAAAGTAATCCATTTATGTTTAATTATTGATAGATAAGGACTTACTATTCCATTTTTGTTAATTGTTTTTGACTGTATTGTAGGTCTGTTGTTCCTTGTTTCTTATCCTGCTGTCTTTTGTTTCTGATGGGGCTTTTTGTTGTTGTTGTTTTTTGGGGTTTTTTTTTTTTGTATCAGTATGTATGCATTGACTTTTTTTATCATGTTCTTTTGTGTAATAGCTACAGGTATTTTTTTCCCTTGTGGAAACCATGAGGCTTACATAAAATACCTTAAAACTGCTAACACCTATTTGAAACTGATAACTACTTAATTTGAATAGAATTCCTAACTCTTACACTTTACTTCTTCTTCTCTCACATTTTAGATTATTATATTACAGTTTATATATTTTATGTTGTATATCCAATAACAGATTATTGTAGTTATGGTTATTTTTACCAAGACTTTTTTAACTTTTAAACTAGGGTTTAAGTGAGTTACACACAATCATTATCAGTTTACAGATTTGAAATTTTGCTATACATTTTCATTACCAGTGAGTTTTATGCTGCTTTCTTATGTTTTTATGATGATAATTAGTGTCATTTTATTTCCACTGAAAGGACTTTAGCATATTTTGTGGGACAGGTCCAATGGTGATAAACTCCCTGAGCTTTTGTTTGTTTGGGAAAGTCTATCTCCTTCAATTCTGAAGGACAGCTTTGCCATGTATAGAATTCTTGATTAACTTTTTTATTCTTTCTGTAATTTGGATATATCCTACAATTCTATCCTTGCTTGAAATGTTTCTGTTAAGAAATTCACTGATTGTTTTATGGGGTTTATTTACATGTAACTTTTGTCTTTTCTCTTGTGGCTCTTAAAGTTCTTTGCCTTTGACTTTTGACAACTTGATTATAATGTATGTCAGTGTAGCTCTATTCAGGTTCAGCCCATTTGGGGAGTTGGGGGCCTTATGAATCTGGATGTCCATTTCTCTCCCAGGTTTGGGAAATTTTCAGCCATTATTTCTTTAAATATACTTTTGGTCCCTTTCTCTTTCTCTTCTCCTTCTTGAATTTCTACAGTGTGGATATTAGTTTTTTAATTATATCCCATAAGTCCTGTAGGCTTTCTTCACTCTTCTTCATTCTCTTTTATTTTTGCTCTTCTGACTGGATAGTTTCAAATGCCCTGTCTTCTAGATCACTGAATGTTTTCTCTGTGGTCAAGTTTACTTTTGAAGCTCTCTATTGAGCTCTTCAGTTCACTTATTGTATCTTTCAGCCCTAGAATTTCTGGGATTTTTAATGGCTTTATTTCTTTGTTGAAGCTCTCATTTTGTTCATGCATTGTTTCCTAATATCATGTTGTTGTCTTTTGTGTGTCTTTATAGTTCACTAAGTTTAAAAGGATTCTCCGAATTGCTTTTTTGACATTTCATAGGTCTCCAATTCTTTAGGGACAGTTATTGAAGCTTTATTAATTTCCTATGGTGTCATGTTTACATGATGTTTCATGATTTTTATTTCTTACATTGGTATCTGTGCATTTGAGTAAGTAATACCTTCTTCCAGATGTTATGGGTTTGCTTTGGCAGAGACAGTTCTTCACCAGTCAGCTCAATTTGTATTTCTGGAGGGTCAGCTGAGAACATCCTTGGGCAGATGGGGCTCGCTATCATTGTCTATTATTGGGTGTGGCCACTGCCCAAGCTCCAATTTTGGAGGAGTTGCCACTGGCTGAGAAAAGGTAAACAGGACTTCTGGCTCAATTCTTGTATAGGATGGGCTCCACAGTTGCCAGGGCTCTTTGGTATATTTTCCTAGATGGTAGAGACAATACTATACTTATAGTAGGTGGAGCTATGAAGTAGCTTCCTTGCCCTGACAGAGTAGAAGAACTGACCCCAGGACCCACATAGCTTGTTCTTTGGGGACCCAAATAAGGCAAACTATGTGCTGAATTTCCTGGCCATATGGGGTCCTTGGTTTGGGTTTTTGTTTGTTTGTTTGTTTGTTTGTTTGTTTGTTTGTTTTATAAATGTGGAAAGTCATGGGCTGTGCTGTCTGTTCAAGTGCCATTGTAAGCAGGGCTGTGAATGAACTATGCAGCTTCCCTTATGCTCTGGTTAGATTCCCTGGGTGGGATAGGCTAAAGGCTGTATTCAGCAATGGGTGAGGCTCTGAATTAGTTGCCTTGCCCAGGCAGAGCAGGAGAACCAGCTCCAAGGTCAGTAAGGCTCTTTGTTTGTGGTCTTAACTCAAGCTGACCCAGGCCTCAGGTTTCCTGGCTGAACAGGGCTGCTGGCCTTACTCTGAAGATAATCAGGTCTGCCTGCTGGACTCTGTCAGTTTTTATGATCAGGCAGATCAAGTAGCCATATTTAGCAATGGGTGGCACTAGAAATTAGCTCCCTGCCTAGGTGGAATAGGAGGGCCAACTTTAAGCAGCTCCACAGGTGTTCTTGATCAGTCTTTCTAGTTGCGAGGGACCAGGAGCTATATTCAGCAGTAAAAAGGGTTATGAATTAGCTCCTCTGCCTAGGTGGCGTAGGGGAACCAACTCCAAGCCTGGCAAGCCTCTTGTTTGTGGTCCTGACTCAAGCCAAGCTATTCCTCAATTTCCCTGGCAAATGGCTTTGCTCTGTGGACAATACTCTAGCATTGCTGGGCTACAAACTTTCCAGGTGTCTTGGCCAGCCTTTCTGGTTGGATGTGGCCAGTAGCTATACTCAGCAGAGGACCAGGCTATGACTCAGCTCCCCTGACTGGGAAGGGGCAGACCAGTGTCCGGGGCTGACATGACTCTTCATTAACGACTCAAATCAGGCAGACATGCACCCCACCACGTTCCCTGGTCATCTGCATACTGACTTGGTTCTGCTGATGAGCAAATCTGCTGATTGGGATTACTACTTGGGTACTGTAGGTAAGAACATAGTCTGCCAGGATCTGAGTGCTGATTGTTGCAAGCCCCTTGTCCCTTCTCCATCACAATCAGATTCACAGTGGTCAAGTCCACAAGCAGATTTCCCTGCAATTTCTGTGGGATGAGACTGAAGTGAGGATTCCCAAGAAATGACCCACAGTGCTAGGGAAGCTGGATGTCTACTCCAGGCTCTCTTTTCCCACTTAAGAATCTGAAGTCTGAGGGGAGACCTTGTATTGTGGTCTGCTGATCTGGGGAAGAGCAATGCAGTGTGTAGCCATTCCTCTTGCCCTTCTAATGTGGTGGGTCTTGGTCTCTGTGGTGCAGGGAGTGCTTCAACCTCACCCTCATGTTCTAAGGTCTCTGTGGTGTCTTGTCCGTGAATAGTTGTTAGTTCTTCTTCTGAGGAAGAGTGAGGTCAGGAATAACCTATATTGCTGTCTTGGTAATGTCACCTGGTTTTTATTTAGTTATCATTCTCATTTTTCATGTATGTCAGCATCTCATCTAATCTTGCATACAATAATCACAGTTAGGAACATGCTTGAGAATGATGTTATTTGAGGCCATATTAAGTTTTTGGAGCAAGGGACAAAAGCTAACGTAGCCTAGGCCTTATTGAGTATTAAAAGGGAAACAATCTAACTTTGTTTTGCAATATTACAGATTGCAAGAGTGTGCAAAGAATAAGTCTTCGTGTATAAGGAGAAATTGGCAAAGAGATTCTCAATCAAAAGTCAGAATGCATATTTCCTTCTCTGATTTTTCTCCTTTCCTCATTCTCATTTTGCAGCTTCCTTGAACATACTCCTCTACAGATGGCTCCATTTTCTTCCCACCCCAGCCAATTGTACATTTCTGAAAAGATAGACATCACAGCTTTTATTTCTTGTTACCCACCATTGCTCAGTGAAAGTTTTTCACAACCATACGTGGTGCATAATAGGTGTTGAAGAAATATTCACAAAAATCAGCAAATGCTTCTCCATTTCCCGAAGATGGTACCATCTTTCAAGAAATTCTCAACACGTTCCATATGAATCTGTGGTATTCTGAAACCATCTTTTTGTGAAAAAATTATCCTCTCAAGCCTTGTTTCCCATGAGCAGGGCCCAAACACACACATTAATGAAGGTTGTGGGTATGGTTGCAGGCAAAAGGAGTTTCTAGAAAACACTTCCATAAAGCAGGGGGTTCCCAAGTAAGCAACCCAGCAGAACATCCCCCCAAGCTCCAAACCAGATGAAGTTGCCACCCTGTCATTTTTTTTTTTTAATTTTATTTATTTATTTATTTATATTTTGGGCTGTGTTGGGTCTTCATTTCTGTGTGTGGGCTTTCTCTAGGTGCGGCGAGCGGGGGCCACTCCTCATCGCGGTGCGCGGGCCACTCACTGTTGCGGCCTCTCTTGTTGCGGAGCACAAGCTCCAGATGCGCAGGCTCAGTAGTTGTGGCTCACGGGCCTAGTTGCTCCGCAGCATGTGGGATCTTCCCAGACCAGGACTCGAACCCGTGTCCCCTGCATTGGCAGGCAGATTCTCAACCACTGCGCCACCAGGGAAGCCCGCCACCCTGTCATTTTAACCCCACAGTAGCAAAGGCATTACACCTCCTTAGCTGTCCTCTGTGAACTATCACGTCATTGAGAGAAGAGATGTAATAAATGCCCTAGTAGAGCCAGCAATTACATTTTCTTCACTTTCCCCTGTATCCCAGGTCTGCTCTCATGGGCCTTTCCCCAACTTCATTCTCTCGCCTTTGGAAATCTTTGCTTCTATACACTAGCCTCATGATTGATTCATTTGCCCTGGCTCTGTTAGCTCATATTATCATAAACACTATTTTTTGAGCGTTCTTATGTGTGTCTGTGTCTCTACATCTAAACAAATCATCTAAAGCACAACTATTAGCTCTTTAAAACTACGTAGAATGCATATAGAAGATTTGGACTTTAGATTTCCTTGGTTTGGCAATATTTTTAAGTTTGGAAGATTTTATGTAACAATCCATAGCTCTGAATTATCTTCAAAATTTGGCAGCATGGAGTCATCATTTTTGCAGGGCAGTAATCAGCTGGAAATGAGTAACAGCTGCCTCCTTAAATTGGCCACTTTTCAATATGCCTCATTCCCCACTACTGCCTCTTACACTACCCTCAGCCTAGCCGATTTATTTAACTGTAAGAGCCCTAGATTAGATAAAGCTGCCAAGTAAGGCGGGTACTACAGGAAGGTCCAGCAGCATTTAAGATACATCCATTCAGCATCTACTACAAAGGGAGGGGAAAAGAATATGTATTAGATATCAAGTATGTGCCAAGTGATCCCTGCTATTGAATAGCTCACAGTCTAGAAGGAGAGATAGCCAAGGAAACAAATAACCCAAAATACAATAAGATGCACACTAAGACCCAGGTAAGAAACAGGTTCTTGTTTGCAACCAGAATTCCTCTAGGCAGGCACTGGCAGAGTGATTCCAGAATCGGATATAAACGCAGGCATGGGACTCTGTATTCAGGACAGAGCTCCAAAAACTAGATAAGATTGTCATTGCAAGGCAGGAATGAGGATTATTACCTCATTCCTCTATACCTCAATTTTTTCATCTATAAGTGGAGATAATAGCCTAACAGCCTCTCATTAAGTTGCTCTAAAAATCAAATGAGGTGATGTATTAGATAATGTTAAGCCCTTAGAGAATGTTTGCATGTATTAAATGGTTTATAAATGCTAGTTATTCTAACTAAATAAAGGCTTTAAGGTAGGAACTTGATTATGCTGGCAGTGGTGAGGTGAGGGAGTGTGGGTATAGGAGACCAACATTTAGTTACAGGGAACGTGCGCAGAGCTCAGTGACTGTGTCCAGACAAAAGAGACTCTACAGACCTTGCAGCAATAAAGAGCTCCTGGCCCAGGACTCCTATTACCCTGAGGGTACCCTCTGCAATTTGGTATGGCTCTAAAAGCAGGATGGCACTTCCTTTTTGATGTTTCCTAGCACCTGCTCCAAGCTTGGCTTTTAGTAAATCACTAGTAAATGGTTATTGACGAAAGTAATGAACAGGTGAGGAAACTTGAAACTAGATTAATGTCAGAATTTTGGGAATGGCAGAGCTGAGCATAGAGATGAGGTTAAAGGGCCCCAGCTGGGTGACTAAACAGTTCTATGGGCAAGGAATACGTAATACAATTCCTGAGTACTCAAAATTTTGGGGCACTTGTATCACCTATGTGTATTGTCCAGCAATTAGCAAAGTTAGCCCTGTCTTCCATACTGTCTAAGATGTTCCTCAGACGACCAATCTTTCCTTTTCAAATTCGGGTCTATTTAGGAAGAACCTGGTTATTTAAATATGAATACATTTACTGTTTGGCAAGGAAGAAGCAAACCACTAAAATAAATAGAGCAGCAGCTTCTGTCTCTTCTCTGCCCTTCTTGTCCCGTTTTTGACTGGCAGAGAGGAGAGGCAGGGCCATCATGTGGCCAAGAGAGACAGAGTAAGACCTTTAGGACAAACAAACCTTGGCTGCCTGGGAAATTGGCCCACTGCTGCTGAAGGGCCAATTTTTTCATGGTTCTGCTTTTACCCCACATTGTTGCAACTCTTGTCCAATGTACACGCCCTACGGCATGAACTCCTCTCCCGTTTTTTGCTGCTGCCAACTTCCCTTCTGGAGTCAACAGCCTGTTTACCAGACATGGGATTAGGGACTGAGAAATTCCAAAAGCTGGAGACATGGTCCCTGAGCACAGTCCCTTAGCTCATTTCCCTTGAAAGCCTTAGGTACATAATAAGATTAGTTACTGCAGTGCCCAACTCTCTACAACCCTCTCATCTCCCTAACTCCCTATGCTATAAGAGAAGAGGAAATTTGGAAAGAATTGTTTTAACCAAGAAACTTCCCAAGAAGAATAACTTTTCTGCTTCTTATATTCTCTTGATCTTGAGTAACTCTTGTCATCTTCAACTCTTTACCTGATTAAGGCCAAATTGTTTGCAAGTGAGACTGGCAGCTGCACAATTACGAGAATTCAATGGCACTTGAAATATTACCTAAGACTCCTTCCCTCTTCACTCAAACTCTGGGTTCTAAGGCATTGGTTCTCAAATTTAGCACCCATCAGAATTGTATGGAGGGCTTGTTAAAACCCAGATTGCTGGCTCCACAAAATGCCTCCCCATCCAGAATTTCCAATTCTATATGTCTGAGATGCAACCTGATAATCTTCATTTTTAATAAGTTGCCAGGTGATACTGATATCATTGATCTAGGGGCCACATGTTGAGAACCACTGCCCCAAGGTATGACTCAGTCTAAAAATTTAATCACTAAGCACTAGAGAAAATTCATGCTGTGTAAAAGAGTATAAAGATTCCAGGTGAAATCTTCTGGAAGCAAAGACCTATGTTATATGAAGAGTATTCAGCTGGATACTGATCAGTGCATGTATGTGAGGAAACTACCCAAAGCTGGAGAAAGCACAACCTGAAAGGATGAGAGGTAGCTGCTCTTGGTCTTCATACAGGGCCAGAAATAATGCCTATTTCTAAGGTTGAAAACTGATAATTCATGGGGCATTGGGTAAAGTACATAGAAGAGTCTTGCCTCAGTATTGGAGAATAATGACCCCTAGGCAGAGCATAGCTCCAGGCCCACCTAACAAATTTTAGCAAGAACCAAAAGGACTAAAGTGTTTCCAAGTAACAACTGCAACCTAGAACCAAGTTTAGAAATATTTTAAAGAATACAACAATATCTGGCATTCACTAAGGTAAAATTCAGTGTGTGACATCCAATAAAAAAATTACCAGAATTATAAAGAAGCAAGAAAATATGACCTATAATGAGAAGAAAAATCAGTGAATTGAAACTATCCCAGAATTGACACATATATTTGAATTAGCAGACAGTGACATTGAAGCAGTTATTTTAACTGTATTCCATATGGACAAAACCTTGAGACATGGAAGATATTTGTAAAATAAATAAATAAATAAATACTGGTTTTGAACTAAAATTCTGGAGGTAAAGAAACCTACACGTGAGATGAAAAATACGTTAAATGGGGTTAATGGCAGATTGTACATTGCAGAAGAAAAGATTAGTGAACATGAAATAGAAACCCTCGAAAATGTAGAATGAAAAGAGAATTATAAAAAAAAATACACAGAGCATCAAGGAACTGTGGGACATCAGGTGGCCTAATATATGTATAATTGAAGTCTCCAAAGGAAAGGAGAAGAGCATAGGAAACTAAAAAATTGAAGAAGTTATAAAAATATCCAAATTTGATGAAAATAATATATTCACAGATTCAAGAGCTCAACAAACCCCAAGAAAAACAACAACAAGATACATCAAGGTGCATCATAATCAAATGCTTAAAAAAGCAGCGATAAAAACACAATCTTAAAACCAATCAGAAGGGTAAAAAAAAATCATTCTAGACAGAACAAAGATAAGGATGGCATCAGATTACTCATAGGAAAAATGCAAACAAGATAGTGGAGCAAGAAAAATGTCAACTTAGAGTTCTATACTTGGTGAAAACGTCTTTCAAAACTGAAGACAAAATACTTTTTCAGACATCGAAAAGCTGAGAGAATTCATCACCAGCAGACCCACGGTAAAAGAATTGTTAAAGAAAGGAAAAAATGTTAAAAGACAGAAGGAAAATAATATCAGATCAAAGTTTGGCTCTACATGATGGAAAGAAAAGCACTGGAAATGGTAACTACATAGGTAAGTATACAATAGTTTTCAACTATTATTTTCAAATTATAAACTTACCAGCTAGGTTTCTCTGGGTAGCCAGGAATTACCTAGATCAGTTCTTTTTCCTCAATTTCTCACACCAACACAGAAGAAAATAAAGGAGAGGAAGAGGCTGGGGAAGACTCATAGAACATGAAGCCAACTAGCCCTTATATTTTTACTGAGATATAATAATATAAAATATTAATTTCAGGTATACAACAAAATGATTCCATATCTGTATAACTGGGAAATGATCACCACAGTTAAGTCTAGTCAGCATCTATCACTGTACATACTTAACGATTTTTTTCTTGAGATGAAAAATTTTAAGGTCTACTTGCTTAGCAACTTTCAATTATACAACACAGTATTATTAACTATAGTCACCATATTGTACCTACATCCCCAGGACTTGTTTGTCTTATAACTGGAAGTTTGTACCTTTGGACCACTTTCACTTACTTTGCCCGCCCACTGCCTCTTGCGACGACCAGTCTCTCTGTACATACGAATCTGAGCTTTTTTTGTTTGGTTGTTTTTTAGATTCCACATGTGAAGTCATATGGTATTTGTCTTTCTTTGACTTATTTCACCTAGCATCAATGCCCTCATCCATGCTGTCACAAGTGGCAAGATTTCACTCTTTTTTATGGCTGAATAGAATTCCTGTGTGTTGGGTGCATGTGCATATGTGTGTGTGTATAATCACATCATCTATATATTACATTCATTGGTCAGTGGATGCATTACATTATAATATAAGTATATTAGTATAAGTAATGCTGCAATGAACGTGGAGTTGCAGAATGAACCTTTTTCAAATTAGTGTTTTCATTTTCTTCAGATAAATACCCAGATAAATACCCACAAGTGGATAAATACCCAGATAAGTACCAGAAGTGGAATAAATACCCAGAAGTGGAATTGCTGAATCCCATGGTAGTTCTAGTTTTCATTTTTTGAGGAACCTCCATACTGTTCTCCATAGAGGCTGCACCAGTTTACATTCCCACCAACAGTCAACAAAGGCTCCCTTTTCTCTACATCCTTGCCAACATTTATCTCTTGTCTTTTTATAATAGCCATTCTTAAAAGTGTAAGATGATTTCATTGTGGTTTTGATTTTATTTCCCTAATGATTAGTGATATTGAGCATCTGTGCCTGTTGGTCATCTGTATGACTTCTTTGGAAAAATGTCTCTTCAGGTTCTCTGCCCATTTTTTACTCAGATTGGTTTTTTGCTATTGAGTTGTATGAGTTCTTTATACATTTTAGATTTCAACCTCTTATCAGATATATGATTTGCAAATATTTTCTCCCATTCATTTGGTTGCCTTTTCAGTTTGTTAATGGTTTCCTGTACTGTGCAGAAGCTGTTTAGGTTGATATAGTCCCACTTGTTTATTTTTCTTTTATTGCCTTTTGCTTTTGGAGTCAGATCCAAAAAATCATTACCAAGACCTATGTCAGGGAGCTTACTGCCTATGTTTTCTTCTAGAGTTTTACAGTTTCTGGTCTTACATTCACAACTTTAATCCATTTTGAGTTTATTTTTGTGTATAGTGTAAGATAGGGGTCTAGACCCATTCTCATGCATGTAGTTGTCCAGTTTTCCCAGCCACATTTGTTGATGAGACTGTACTTTTTGTATATTCTGTCCCCATTATATATTCTTGACTCCTTTGTCATAGATTAATTCCCCATAAATGCATGGGTTTATTTCTGGGCTCTCTATTCTGTTGCACTGATCTATGTACCTGTGTTTATGCCAATACCATAATGTTTTGATTACTAAAGCTTTGTGATATACTTTGAAATTGAGAAGCATGATGTCTTTGTTCTTTCCCAAGATTTCTTTGGCTATTCAGGGTTTTTGTGGTTTCATACAAATTTTAGAATTGTATATTTATGTGAAAAATGCCATTGCAATTTTGATATGGATTGCATGGACTGAATTTGTAGATTGCTTTTGGTAGTGTGGACATTTTTAAAAATAAGTCTTTCAACATATGAACACAAGATACCTTTCCATTTATTTGTGTCTTCAATTATTTTCATCAGTGAATTATAGTTTTCAGTATAGGTCATTCACTTCCTAGTTAGATTTATTCCTAGGTACTTAATTCTTTTTGATTGTAAATGGGATTGTTTTCTTAATTTTTCCTTCTGATAGTTTGTTAATGTATATAAATGCAAATGAATTCAGTATTTTGGTGGAGTTCTTAGAGTTTTCTATATATAATATGTTATCTGCAAATAGTGACAGTTTTGTTTCTTCCTCTCCAATTCAAATGCCTTTTTTAAAAATTGAAATATAGTTGATGTACAATATTATATGTTAGTGTAAAGTAGTGATTCACAATTTTTAAAAGTTATACTCTATTTATAGTTATTGTAAAATATTGGCTATATTCTCTGTGTTGTACAATACATCCTTGTAGCTTATTTTATACATAATAGTTTATACCCCATTATCCCCTAACCTGTATTACCCCTCACTTCTTCCCTCTCTCCATAGATAACCACTAGTTTGTTCTCTATATCTTTTGGTCTGTTACTTTTTTGTTATATCCACTAGTTGGTTGTATTTTTTAGATTCCGCATATAAGTGATACCATACAGTATTTGTCTTTCTCTGACTTATTTCACTTAGCATAATACCCTCCAAGTCCATCCTGTTGTTGCAAATGGCAATATTTCATTCTTTTCTATGGCTGAGTAGTACTCCATTGTATACATATACCACATCTTCTTTATCCATTCATCTGTTGATGGGAACTTAGGTTGCATCCGTATATTGGCTATTGTAAATAATGCTGCTATGACATTGAGGCACATGTATTTTTTAAAATTACTGTTTTTGTATTTTTGGACATATACCCAGGAGTTGGATTGCTGGGTCCTATGGTAGTTCTATTTTTAGTTTTTTGAGAAACTTCCATACAGTTTTCCACAGTGGCTGCACCAATTTACATCCCCACCAACAGTGTACAAGGGTAATAGTTTCTCCACAGGCTTACCAACATTTGTTATTTGTGCTCTTTTTGATGATATCCATTCTGACAGGTGTGAGATGATCTATCATTGTGGTTTTTATTTCATTTCTCTGATTAGCAATGAGCATCTTTTCATGTGCCTGTTGGCCATCTGCATGTTCTCTTTGGAAAAAATGTCTCTTCAGATCTTCTGCCCATTTTTTAATCAAGTTTGTTTTTTACTGTTGAGCCCTATGAGCTGTTTATATATTTTGGATATTAACTCCTTATCAGCCATATCACTTGAGAACATTTTCTCCTATTAAGTAGGTTATCTTTTCATTTGGTCAATGATTTCCTTTGCTGTGCAAAAGTTTTTAAGTTTGATTAAGTCCCATTTGTTTGTTTTCGCTTTTATTTCCTTTGCTTTAGGAGACAGATCCAGAAAATATTGCTATGATTTATGTCAAAGAGTGTTCTGTCTACATTTTCCTCTGGGAATTTTATGGTTTCTGGTCTTACATTTAGGTCTTTCTTTAATCAATGTTTAGTTTATTTCTGTAAATGGTGTTACAGAATGTTCTAATTTCATTTTTTTACATGTAGCTGTACAGTTTTCCCAGCACCACTTATTGAAGAGACTGTCTTTTCTCCATTGTATATTCTTGCCTCCTTTGTCATAGATTAATTGACCATAAGAGTGTGAGTTTATTTCTGGGCTCTCTATTCTGTTCCATTGATCTATGTGTCTCTTTTTGTCCCAGTACCACACTGTTTTGATTACTGTAGCTTTGTAGTGTAGTCTGAAGTCAGGGATCATGATTTCTCCAACTCTGTTCTTTCTCAAGATTGTTTTTGCTATTTGGGGTCTCTTGTATTTCCATACAAACTTTAAAACTATTTTTTGCTAGTTCTGTGAAAAGTGCCATTGGTATGTTGATAGGGGTTGCACTAAACCTGTAGATTGTCTTGGGTAGCATGGTCATATTAACAATATTAATTTTTCCAATCAAAGAACACAGTATATTTTTCCATCTTTTTTTTACCATCTTCAATTTCTTTTATCTTAGTTTTTCCAAGTACAGGTCATTTACCTACTTAGGTGGGCTTATTCCAAGGTATATTATTCTTTTTGATGCAATGGTAAGTGGGATTGTTTCCTTAATTTCCCTTTCTCATATTTCATTGTTAGATTATAGAACTGAAACAGATTTCTATATATTTTGTATCCTGCAACTTTAACAAATTCATTGAGTTTTAGTAGTCTTCTGGTAACATCTTTAGGATTTTCAATGTATAGTATCATGTCATCTGCAAATAGTGACAGTTTTACTTATTCCTTCTAATTTAGATTCCTTTTATGTCTTTTTCTTCTATGATTGCTGTGGTTAGGACTTCCAGAACTACTTTGAATAAAAGTGGCAAGAGTGGGCATCCTTGTCTTGTTTCTGATCTAAGAGGAAATGCTTTCAGCTTTTCACCATTGAGAATGATATTAGCTCTGGGTTTGTCATATATGGACTTCATCATGTTGAGGTATGTTCCCTCTATGCTGACTTTCTGGAGAGTTTTCATCATAAATGGATGTGGAATTTTGACAAAAGTTTTTCTGCATATATTGAGATGATCGTATGGTTTTTGTTCTTCAATTTGTTAATGTGGTGTATCACACTGATCTGTGGATATTGAAAAATCCTTGCATCCCTGGGATAAATCCCACTTGATCCTTTTAATGTACTGTTGGATTTGATTCGTTAATATTTTGTTGAGGATTTTTGAATATATGTTTATCAGTGATGTTGGACTATAATTTTCTTTTTTGTGTGATATCTTTGTCTGGTTTTCATATTAAGTTGATGCTGGCCTCATAGAATGAGTAGGGGAGCATTCCTTCCTCTGCAATTTTTTGTAATAGTTTGAGGAGGATTCATGTTAACTCTTCTCTAAATATTTGGTAAAATTCACCTGTGAAGCCATCTGGTCCTGGACTTGTGCTTGTTGGGAGTTTAATTACTGATTCAATTTCATTACTGGTAATTGGTCCATTCATATTTTCTATTCCTGGTTCACTCCTGGGAGATTGTATATTTATAGATATTTGTCCATTTCTTCTAGGTTGTCCATCTTATTGGCATATAGTTGTTCATAATAGTCTCTTATGAGTTTTTGTGTTTATGTGGTGTTGGTTGTAACTTCTCTTTTTTTCATTTCTGATTTTATTGATTTAGGCCCTCTCTTTTTTTTCTCTTGATGAGTCTGGCTAAAGGTTTATTAATTTTATTTAATTTTTCCAAGAACCAGATTTTAGTTTCATTCATTTTTTCTGGTTTGTTTTTAGTCTCTATTTCATTTATTTTGGCTCTGACATTTATGATTTCTTTCCTTCTGCTGTCTTTGGGATTTGATTGTTCTTTTCCTAGCTCCTTTTGATGTAAGATTAGATTGTTTATTTGAGATATTCCTTGTTTCCTGAGGCAAGCTTGTATCATTATAAACTTCCCTCATAGAAGTACTTTTGCTGCAGCCCATAGATTTTGGATCATTGTGTTCTCATTTTCATTTACATCTTGGTTTTTTTAATATCTGCTTTGATTTCTTCAGTGGTCCATTGATTGTTTAGTAGAATATTGTTTAGCCTCCAGGTGTTTGTGTGTTTTTGCAGTTTTTTCCAAGAGTTTATTTCTAGTCTCACGGCATTATTGTCAGAAAAGATGCTTGATATGATTTCAATTTTCTTAAATTTACCAAGGCTTGTTTTGTGGCCTAGCATGTAATTTATCCTAGAGAATGTTCCATGTGCACTTGAAGAGAATGTGTATTCTTCTGCTTTCAGATGGAATGTTCCATATATATATATATATATATATATGGCAGTTAAGTCCATCTGGTCTAATGTGTTATTTAAGGCCAGTGTTTCCTTGTTGATTTTCTGTCTGGGTGATCTGTCCATTGATGCAAGTGTGGTGTTAAATTCCCCAACTGTTATTGTGTTACTATCAGCTTCTCCCTTGATGTCCATTAATATTTGCTTTATGTATTGAGGTGCTCCAATGTTGGGTGCATATATATTTACAATTGAAATCTTTTTCTTGGATTGATCCCTTGATCATTATGTAGTATCTTTTTTTGGCTCTTGTAACAGTCTTTATTTTAAAGCCTATTTTATCTAACATAGGTATTCATATCCTGGATTACTTATGATTTCCTCTTGCATGGAATACTTTTTTCCATCCCCTCACTTTCAGTCTGTGTGTCTTTAGATCTGAAGTGAGTCTCTTATAGGCAGCACATATACGGGTCTTGTTTTTGTATGCATTCAGCCACTCTGTGTCTTTTGATTGGGATATTTACCCATTTAAATTTAAGATAATTACTGATAGTATGTTTTTATTGCCATTTTGTTCATTGTTTGGGGGTTGTTTTGTAGGTCTGGGTTTTTTTCCCCTTCTTTTGTTTTCTTGTGATTTGATGACTATCTTTAGTGATATGTTTGGATTCCTTTTTCTTTTTTGTGTGTATATCTATTATAGATTTCCTGTTTGTGGTTACAATGAGGTTTTTATATAGCAATCTATATACATACGTGATAATTCTAAGTTGCTAATATCTTAATTTCAAATGTATTTTAACAGCACTATATTTGTACTCTTCTCCCCTCATGATTACTGTTTTTGATGTTATATCTTACATCTAATTGTTTTATGTATCCCTTAACTGCTTATGTGGATATAGATGATTTTACTATTTGTCTTTTAACCTCCATAATAGCTTTGTGTGAGGATGATTTCCTACCTTTACTGTATGTTTGCCTTTACTATTGGGTGTTTTCATTTTGTAATATTCATGTTACCTGTTGTGTAGTTTTCTTTTTCACTTAGAGAAGATCCTTTAACATTTCTTGTTAAGCTGGTTTAGTGGTGCTAAACTGTTTAGCTTTTGCTTGTCTGTAAACCTTTTTCTCTCTCCATCAAATCTAATTAGGACCCTTACTGGATAAAGTATCCTTGGTTGTAGGTTTTTTCCTTTTATTACTTTAAATACATCATGCCACTGTCGTCTGGCCTGCAGATTTTCTGCTGAAAAGTCAGCTGATAACCTTATGGGAGTGCCCTTGTATGTTATTTGTTGTGTTTCCCTTGCTGCTTTTAATATTTTCTCTTTATCTTTAATTTTCGCCATGTTAATTACAGTCTGTCTTGGTGTGTTCTTCTTTGGATTAATCTTGTATGGGACTATCTACACTTTCTGGGCTTGGATGACTGATTCCTTTACTAGGTTAGGAGAGTTTTCAGCTATTATGTCTTCAAATATGTTCTCAGCCCCTTTCTTTCTTCTTCTGGGACCCCTATAATGCAAATATCAGTGTGCTTGGTGTTGTCACAAAGGTCCCTTAAACTTTCCTCATTTCTTTTCATTCTTTTTTCTTTTCTCTGTTCAGCATCAGCGATTTCCACTACTCTGTCTTCTAGCTCACTGATCCATTCCTCTTTATCATTTAGTCTACTGTTGATTCCTTCTAGTGTATTTTTCATTTTAGTTATTGTATTCTTCATCGCTGTTTGGTTGTTCTTTATATTTTTAACTCTTTGTTAAAAACTTCAAACTTTTCATTCTGTGCATCCAATCTTCTCCTGAGTAGAATATGTATGCTAAATTGCTGTACTATGAGTATGAGAGGTTGGGTTCTTTTTTCTTTCCCAACAAATGATCTTACATAGTTTCGACATTTTTAGATACGAATATAGGACACAAATGTACTTGCCAGATATGAACTCGGTTGTTGAAAAAATGCCTAGAAAAACTCAGATTATACTAAAATATTTATTATCTTTGAGTGGTGCTACTCCAGGTTATTTCTTCATATTTGCTCTATTTTCCATCTTTCTATAATGAAAAATGTATTATAGAATGTTGGAATGGCAATTTTCTGCTGGTTTGGGACGTCAGGTCAGTCTGCTAATTACCGAGAGACTTAGTGGGTGACTAATAATTCTTTTAGTGAATTTGTAATTTCATTTTTTCTAAATTATACATATCATTGTTTAAAAAGATTAATATAATAGTTCTACAGGGTTTATAGTAAAAAGTAGCAGTCCAGAGTACATCACCAAGATGGTGACATAAAACATCCCTGACTTTGCTCCCCTCCCCAGCCAAGAACAATAACTAACAGCTCTTCATGGACAAAACACCACTTAGAAAATCCTAGAACATGGGGTGAGGCTGACACACCCCTGCAACACAGAGACTGAGACAGATTGCATTAGAAGGGTAAGAGGAGTGGCTTATCCTGACTGCATTACCCATCCCCCAGGCTGATGCAGGATCACACAGAGAGGTCTCTCCTGAGCCTACAGTTCCAGCAGGGGGAAAAGAAAGCCCAAGATGGTTATCCAGTGCCCCCAGTGTTGTGGGTTGCTTTTTGGGAGCCCCCACTCTGGTCTCACCCCATGGGAACTGCAGGAGAATCTGAGGGACTTGAACACTGGGAATCTGATTATGATGGAGAAAGGGAAGGAGCTTGCAACAACCAGCAACTGGACCTTGGCAGACTGAATTCCTACCTGCAGCACCCAAGTAGTAGTCCCGACCAGAGGCTTTTTGCTCCTCTTCAGAACCAAGTCATTGGCACAGTCTGACCAGGGTACTTGATGAGGTGCAAGTCTGTTAGATTTGGGTCTTCAAACAAAGACTTGCCAGCCCTCAAGCCTGGTCTGCCCCTACTCAGGTAGGGAGGCTGAGTCATAGCCTGGCCCACTGCTGAATATATCTCCTGACACTGTATCACCGGAAAGGCAGCCAAGAGCACCTGGAAGCTATGTAGCTCAGCAATGTTTGAGCAGAGAGTACAGCAGGCAGAGCTGATAGGCTGTAGAGCCAAGGCAGTGACCCTATTTGGCCAAGGAGCTTGGGGCACAGGTCAGCTTGAGTCAAGACCACAAAGAGCCTTACCAACCTTGGAGTTGGTTCTCTCACTGTGCCCAGGCAGGTAAATGATTCAGAGCCCTGTCCACTGTTGAATGCATCCTTCAGTCTGCCCAACCAGGAAAACTAACCAGATCACACAGAAAGCTGCATAGCTCATCTAACAGCCTTGCTTATAGTGGTACTTGTACAGGGAGCAAAGCCTGTGGCTTTTCCCATCAGCAAAGAAAAACCAGTGGTCCTATGTGGCCAGGATTCAGTGCATAGTCTTGCCTGATTTAGGCCCCCCACATCTTGGGACCCTGGGCCCTGGGACACATCTTGATGCTCTGTCAAGGCAGGGAAGTTAATCCATAGCCCCAGTTACTGCTGAGGATAATCTAGGAAGTCTGATCAATGAACCCAGGCAATGATGGAGCCCATCCTAAAGCCTTTGCTTGGGCAGGGAGCAAAGCCAGCAGTCCTATCCAACTGTTCTTAGTGGCAGTCCCCCAACCCCCGACCTCAGAGCCTAAGCAGTGGCCTCGCCCATAACAAAACCCTGATAGTGAGCCCTAGGACATTACCAGCAGTAATGTCCAGAAACCCATGTTGAGCTGTAGTGAATAACTGTCTCTGCCAAAGTGAACCTGTAAAGTGTGGAAGCAGAAATTGCTTACTCAAATGCACAGATACCAACGTAAGGAATCAAGGATCATGGAAGATCAGGTAAACATGACACCAAATAAATTAATAAAGCTCTAATAACTGACCCTAAATAAATGGAGATTTATGAACTGTCAGACAAAAAGTTCAGAATAATCATTTTAAAGTAGTGAAGTACAAGAACACACAGACAACTAAACAAAATAAGGAACACAATGCATTAGCAAAACAAGAAGTTCAAAGAATAGAAACCATCAAAACAAACAAATCTTAGAGCTGAAATACGCAATGACTAAACTGAAGAACTCAATAGAGAGCTTCAAGAGCAGACTCAACCATGCAGAAGAAAGAACTAGTGACCTAGAACATAGGACATTTGAAATTATATTGTAATAGAAGAAAAAAGTATGAAAAAGAATGAAGAAGGCTACAGGACTTATAGGACACAATCAAAAGAAAAAATGTCCACATTATGAAAGTTCTAGAAAGAGAAAAGAGAAAGAGCTAGAAAGCGTATTTAAGACAATAATGGCTGAAAATTTCCCAACCCTGGGGAGAGAAATAGACATCCAGATCCATAAAGCTGAAAGAATCCCAAATAGGCTAAACCTGAATAGAGCCCACCAAAACACATAATAGTTAAACTGTCAAAAGTCAAAGACCAAAATATTTAAGAACAGCAAGAGAAAAAATAGAAATTATACAAGAACCCCCATAAGACTGTCATCAGACTTTCTCAACAGAAAGTTTTCAGGCCAGCAGAGAATGCTGATTTATTTTAAAATATTGAAAGAATGAAAAAATCAACCACAATTTACCAGTATTAAAATTCAATCAGTAACTTAAAAACTCCCAACAAACAAAAGTCCAGGGCCAGAAGGCTTTACAGGTGAATTCTACTGAACATTTAGTGAAGAGTTTTGACACCTATCCTTCTCAAACTACTACAAAAAAATTGCAGAGGAAGAAATGCCTTTGAACTCATTCTGTGAGCCCAGCATCACTCTCATAACAAAACCAAAGATATCACAAAATTACAGGCCAATATCACTGATGAAGATAGATGCAAAAATCCTCAATAAGATATTAGCAAATCAAGTCCAATAATACATCAAAAGATTTATAAGCCATGATCAAGTGGCCTTTATCCCAGGGAAGCAAAGTTTTTTTTGTTAATATTTGCAGATCAATCAATGTGACACACCTCATTTACAAATTGAAGAATAAAAACTGTATGATCATCTCAATAGATGCAGAAAAAGCTTTGGACAAAATTCAACATGAATTTGTGATAAAAAAAAATTCTCCAGAAAATGGGCAAAGAGGGAATATACTGGGTGGGCCAAAAAGTGCCTTCAGTTTTTTAAGTAAAAATAAAAGACACATTTTTCATTTTCACCAAGAACTTTATTGAACAACATATTCACCCTTTTGTTCCACTAACTTCTGCCATTTTTCAGGCAACTTCATAATTCCATCTTCCCAAAACTTTTATCTTTTTGAACAAAGAACTGTTCCAGGTGCCTTTTACAGTCTTCCACGGAATTGAAAATTTTTCCATTAAGAGAATTTTGTAAAGACTGAAATAAATGGAAATCCGAAGGTGCAATATTTGATGGATACAGTGGATGAATCAGAACTTCCCAGCCAAGCTGTAACAGTTTTTGCCTGGTCATCAAAGAAACATGCTGTCTTGCATTATCCTGATGGAAGGTTGTGCATTTTCTGTTTGCTAATTCTGGATGGTTTTTGTCGAGTGCTGCTTTCAGTTGGTCTAATTGGGAGCAGTACTTGTTGGAATTAATTGTTTGGTTTTCCAGAAGGAGCTCATAATAGAGGACTCCCTTCCAATCACACCATATACACATCACCCTCTTTGGTTGAAGACTGGCATTTGGTGTCATTGGTGGTGTTTCATTTCACTTCCCCCATGATCTCTTCCATTCCACTTTGTTGTACAGTATCTACTTTTCATCACCATCAAAGTTTGGTTTAAAAATAGAACATTTTCATTACATTTCAGTAGAGAATTGCACGTGGAAACATGGTCAAGAAGGTTTTTTTCACTTAACTTATGTGGAACCCAAACATCAAAGCGATTCACATAACCAAGCTGGTGCAAATGATTTTTAGCACTTGATTTGGATATTTTGAATATGTCGGCTATCTTCTGCATGTTATAACATTGATTGTTCTCAATTATTGTTTTGATTTGATCGCTGTCAACTTCAACTGGTCTACCGTACAGTGGAGCATTGTCCAGTGAGAAATCTCCAGCATGAAACTTTGCAAACCACTTTTGACACATTCGATCGGTGACAGCACCTTCTCCATACACTGCACAAAACTTTCTTTTTTGCATTTCAGTTGCGTTTTTACCTTTCTTGAAATAATAAAGCATAATATGCTGAAAATGTTGCTTTTTCTCTTCCATCTTCAATATTAAAATGGCTACACAAAAACTCACCAATTTTGATGTCTTTTTTTAAATGCATGCTGATATGACAGCTGTCAAATACAAACTAACAAAATTGTTTCAAATGAAGTTAAAGACAACTAAGTGCTACTAGAGCCATCTTATGGAAAAAACCAAACTAACCTTTTGGCCTACCTAATACCTCAACATAATGAAAGTCATATATGACAAAACTACAGCTAACATCATACTCATTTGTGAAAAGCTGAAAGCATTTCCTCTAAGATCAGGAACAAGACAAGGATATCCACTCTTGCCACTTTTATTCAAAGTAGTTTTGGAAGTCCTAGCCACAGCAATCAGAGAAGAAAAAGAAATAAAAGGAATCCAAATTGGGAGAGAAGAAGTAAAACTGTCACTGTTTGCAGATGATAATATACATTGAAAATCCTAAAGATGCCACCAGAAAACTGCTGGAGTTCATCCATGAATTTGATAAAACTTCAGGATACAAAATTAATACACAGAAATCTGTTGCATTTCTATACACTAACAACAAAAGATCAGAAAGAGAAATTAAGGAAATAATCCTATTTACCACTGCATCAAAAAGAATAAAATACTCAGGAATAAACCTACCTAAGGAGGCAAAAGATCTGTACTCCAAAAACTGTAAGACACCGGTGAAAAAAATTCAAGACATCACAAATAGATGGAAAGATATAGACTGTGTTCTTGGATTGGAAGAATCAATATTGTTTAAAGGACCATACTACCCAAGGCAATCTACAGGTTCAGTGACATCCCTATCAAAATACCAATGGCCTTTTTTCACAGAACTAGACCAAATAATCTTAAAATTTGTATGGAAACACAAAAGACACCAAATAGCTAAAACAATTTTGAGAAAGAAGAATGAGGAATGATAGAGGAATGATACTCCCTGACTTCAGACTATACTACAAACCTACAGTAATCAAAACAGTATGGTACTAGGACAAAAACAGTCACATAGATCAATGGAACAGGATAGAGAGCCCAGAAATAAACCTATGCACTTATTGGCAATTAATCTACAACAAAGGAAGCAAGAATATACACTGGAGAAAAGACAGTCTCTTCAACAAGTGGTGCTGGGAAAACTGGACAGCTACATGGAAAAGAATGAAGTAATGACATTCTGTAATACCATTTACAGAAACAACTCAAAATAGATTAAAGACCTAAATGTAAGATGAGATACTATAAAACTCCTAGAGAAGAGCACAGGCATAACGCTCTTTGATAGAAATCACAGCAATATTTTTTTGGATCCATCTCCTGAAGTAAAGGAAATAAAAGCAAAAATAAACAAATGGATCTAATTAAAATTAAAAGCTTTTGCACAGTAAAGAAAGCCGTTGACGATAAAAAGACAACCTACTGAATGGGAGAATACACTTTTAAATGATATGACTGATAAGGAATTAAAACCCAACATACATAAACAGCTCATACAACTCAACATCAAAAAAACAAAGAACCCAATCAAAAAAATGGACAGAAGACCTAATAGACATTTTTCCAAAGAAGACATACTATACAAATGGCAAACTGACACAAGAAAAAATGTTCAGCATTGTCAATCATCAGAGAAATGCAAATAAAAACCACAGTGAGATATCACCTCACACCTGTCAGAATGGCTGTCATCAAAAAGAACACAACAGGGCCTCCCTGGTGGCGCAGTGGTTGAGAGTCCGCCTGCCGATGCAGGGGATACGGGTTCGTGCCCCAGTCTGGGAGGATCCCACATGCCGCGGAGCGGCTGGGCCCGTGAGCCATGGCCGCTGGGCCTGCGCGTCCAGAGCCTGTGCTCCGCAACGGGAGAGGCCACAGCAGTGAGAGGCCCACATACCGCAAAAAGAAAAAAAAAAAAAAAAAAAAAAAGAACACAACAAATGTTGGCAAGGATGTGGAGAAAAGGGATCCTGTCTACACTCTTGGCTGGAATGTAAATTGGTATAGCCACTGTGGAAAACAGTATGGAGATTCCTCAGAAAACTAGACGTAGAACTTCCATATGATACAGCAATTCCACTCCTGGGTATATATCTGAAAAAATAAGAAGACACTAATTTGAAAAGATACATGTACCTCAATGTTCATAGCAACATTATTTACAATTGCCTAGATATAGAAGCAACTTAAGTGTCCTTCGACAGATGAATGGATAAAGATGTGGTATGTGTATACGTATATATACGTATATATACGTATATATATATATATATGCAATGGAATATTACTTAACCATAAAAAATGAAATCCTGCCATTTGTAACAACATGGATGGACTTGGAGGGTTTTATGTAAATGAAATAAATCAGAGAAAGACAAATACAGTATGATATCACTTATATTTATGTGGAATCTAAGAATACAACAAACTAGTGAATATAACAAAAAAGAAACAGACTCACAGGTATAGAGAATGAATTAGTGGCTACCAGTGGGGAAAGGGAAGTGGTGTGGGGCATGATAGGGGGAAGGTATTAAGAGGCACAAACTACCGTATATAAACCAACAAGGACTCATTGTACGGCACAAAAAACGTAGCCAATATTTTATAATAACTGTATGTGGTATATAACCTTTAAAAATTGTGAACCACTATGTTGTATACATGAAACTAATATAATATTGTACATCAACTATACCTCAATTAAAAACATGTAAAAAAAATCAAGTTGGTTGCTCATTGCCCCCCACGCCTGCAAAAGAATAGGAAAAGTGTGATCTTTGCCATGTTTTTGTTCAGTTTTGCTTGCATTATTATTATTACATTTTACCTGAAAGTTTCTTGTATGAATCCTTTCAAGTCAGTTGTTATTTTGTAACAGTTAATTTGCATAGATAGTAGATACATAATTAATAAATCCACTTAACTGAATAAACCTTAAGAACAAGTCATTTCGATACATTGAAAACAAGCAAATGCTTGGGGGAAGGGGTACTCTGTCAGCCCTTCTACATTGGGGATCTTCCAGGCTTCTCTGTATTATTTGTAACACAAGTAATGCTGTCAGTGTCCACTCCTGGGTTAGTATTAGTAATGCTTAAAATCGTTTTCTAGGTGTAAAATAAATATGTATATACATAGAAATTTCTTCCTACATTTCAGTGAATCATCTTATGCATCTCTGCAATATATGGACCCCATAGTCCGCTCTTTTGGAAACCTCCTTTTCTCACCATCACTGGGCCAACTAACTCAGATCCCAAGCAGCAGGAGGCAGTAATTAGAAATCTAGCTGCATATCAGGCAGTAATTAGAAATCTAGCTGCATATCAGGCGTCTTGGGTGCTAAAAATTAAAAACATGGAGTCTCCAATTATAACACCAGATATGTCATCCTGGCTAGACCCCAGGAGTTTGCATTTTTAACATCACCTTAGTGATTCAAAGACAGTTATTGTCATCCCCATTCACTATGGAACCACTGGTAGGGGAAAAACGCTAGACAGGAAATCAGGATTTCTAAGTTCAGGTATCTCCCTGCCAGGCTACTTATCTGGGTAAGGCACTTGACTTTTCCCCATGTCTATTCAGTAAAACTGAAAGATTGGATGAGAGATGACCTACTTTAAGGTCTTCCTTCGTGCTAACATTCTAATGTTAATCACCTGCAGGGCAGAAGTTTTTTCTTTTTCCCTCAATGGGTGGGTTGAAAATTCTTTCAGAATTAACATTAACATTTCCATTGCCCAAGATATTTGTAGGAGCAGGTTATCTCAATTCTTATAGAAACTTAAAAATTGAGGTTCAGAGAAAATAATCCTTAAGAGTTAACCATTGTATCAATCCGTAGTCAGAAATTGAACCTAAATTAAGTGACATCAAACTTTTATCACCCCACGGTAGACTTAAAAAAATATTTTTTTTATTTCAAACAGATATTTTATTGACTTTTGAACAGGGCGTTAAATGAGCCACCTACATAGCAGAACCCAAAAGGGGGAAAGTGCCTTCAGGAAAGCAGCTCCCTTCTTGGGGTTTGCTGATCATTTTGACCATCTTTTAAATTTTTCTCAGGCTTTGACTTTCAGCTGTTGCATCTACAGGGGATGAAGATCTACTTAATTAACAGGAAAGAAGTGGTTCCATTTCAAGATGGCAGTGTAGGAAGATCCTAAATTTACCTCCTCCCACAAGACAACAAATATACAGCTACATATGGAACAAGTTCCTCTGAAAAAAACCCTAAAAACTGGCCCAGCAACCCCTTCACATCAGGCAAGGAGAGGAAAACCACATTAAAGCAGGCAGGAAAACCTGAAACACAATCTTGCCATAAACTCCACTTCTTGCATGGTAACCCAGAATTGGGAGGAAACTCAAAACCCAGAGCTTCTCCCTGAGGAATGAATGTTTTGTAAGCCACATTGGGCACCCCAACTTTGAAGACCTCCACCTGAGGGATGAACTCCCAAAACATCTGGCTTTGAAGACCAAGTAGGCTCCCACTCATGAGACCCATGGGGCTGTGGAAAACTGAGAAACAGCTCTAAAATAGTTCATGGGCAAACTCACCCATCCCAGGGCCCAGACAGAAGCAGCTCTCTGAAAAGTGCCCAGATTTTGTGAAAAAGACTCATTTACTCATTTTAAAGTGTTGGTCTAAGGGGCCAGAACCTACTGGGATACTCTCTGGGGACAGAGGCTGGTGGGTACCATCTTCCTGCTCTCCCTTTGCCTTGCTAAAGCTGGCAGGTGCCATCATTTTTCTCTTTTTTCCTTTTTTGGCTGGTGCCATCTTTATGCTCCAACTGGTGGGCACTATATTCTGTGCCCTCCTCTGCCTTCTAAAGCTGGTGGGTGCCATCCTTTTATTCCCCCTCTCATTTCTCTTTTGAAATTTCTTCCTGTTTTTTCCTTTTCTCCTATTCCATTTTTCTTTTTCAGTGGATGCCGTCTTTGCACTCTCCCTCTGCTTGCTTCAGTTAGTGCATACCATCTTCACACTCTCCCTCTGCTGTGCTCTAGAGTGCCAATATCTCCTAAGAGGAGCCCCATCTGGTGCCCTGGTTTTTATGTCTAAGGACCCTGTCTTTATGGCTGCCACGCAGGGGATCCCCCTTGTTGCCTGGCTCTGGAGGTCAGGGGGACTTGCATTCCTGGATCTCAAGGGACTGTAACAGTTGGAAAAACAGTTTTTGGTGGACTATTACTCCCAGGCACTGCACAGACAGTAGACTTAAACTTACCTCCAGTGTTTCTGAGAAAGAGGCCTATTTGCTTGTCCAGCAGCTTTGGGCAGAGGGACAGGCTTCTGGTTTGACTCACTTAATAGAGGCCTACAGACGCTCTCAGGGAACAAAGGTAATTACAAATTGTGTACCCTACCTCTTCCTTGCTCGAGATCATTGATATATTCAAGAAAGGAGGTTATATCTTGCCTGGTGCCATGAATTTTTGTAGCTGCTTCCAAGAGGTACCTCTACGTTGCCTGGCTCTGGTGGCCAGTGAAGTGAGGCTTATGCTCATGAATCTCACAGGACTGTAACCAATGGGAAAAGTGTAATTTTTTAATTGAAGTACAGTTGATTTGCAATATTATGTTAGTTTCAAGTCTACAGCATAGTGATTGAGTATTTTTGCAGATTATACTCCATGATACATTATTACAAAATACTGAGTGTAATTCCCTGTGCTATACAGTATATCCTTGTTACTTATTTTATATGTAGATATATGTGCCTGTTAGCCAACTGCTTATATCTTCTTTGAAAAAATGTCTATTCAGGTCTTCTGCTCATTTTTTGATTGGGTTGTTTTTTGATATCAAGTTGTATGAGCTGTTTGTATATTTTGGATATTAACACCTTGTCAGCTGCATCCTTTGCAAATATTGTCTCCAATTCAGTAGGTTTTCTTTTCATTTTGTTGATGGTTTCCTTTGTTGTGCAAAGCTTTTAAGTTTAGTTAGGTCCCATTTGCTTATTTTTGCTTTTATTTCTTTTGCATTGGAGTCTGATTTCTGAAAATATTGTTACAATTTGTGTCAGAATGTTTGCTTTGTGTTCTCTTCTAGGAGTTTCATGGTTTCAGGTCTTACATTTAGGTCTTTAAACTATTTTGAGTTTTTTTGTATATGGTGTGAAGGAGTGTTCTAATCTCATTGTTTTACATGTGGCTGTTTCATTTATCCCAGCACCACTTGTTGAAGAGACTGTCTTTTCTCCACTGTATATTTTTGCTTCCTTTGTTGTAGATTGACCATAGGTGCATGGGTTTCTTTCTGGGCTCTTTATTATGTTCCATTGATCTATGTGTCTGTTTTTGTGCCAATACCTCACTGTTTTGATTACTGTAGTTTTGTAGTATAGTCTAAAGTCTGGGAGGGTTATACTTCCAGCTTTATTCTTTTTTCTCAGGATTGCTTTAGCAATTCGGGGTCTTCTGTGGTTCCATATGAATTTTAGGATTATTTGTTCTAGTTCTGTGAAAAATGGCATGGGTATTTTGACAGGGATTGCATTAAAATTGTAGATTGCTTTGAGTAGTATGGCCATTTTAACTATTAATTCTTCAAAACCAAAACACAGGATATATTTCCATTTCTTTGAATCAATTTCCTTTATTGATGTTTTATAGTTTTTAGTGTACAGGTCTTTCACTTTCTTAGTTAAATTTATTCCTAGGTTTTTTGGGGTTTTTTAAAAAACTTTTCTCATTCTGATATTTCATTAGTGTATAGAAATGCAATAAATTTTTGTGTATTAATCTTGTATCCTACAACCTTGATGAATTCATTTATTAGTTTTAATAGTTTTGGGGTGGTAACTTTAGGGTTCTCTATATAAAGTAACATGTCATCTGAAAATAGTAATAATTTTACCTCTTCCTTTCCAATTTGAATACATTTATTTTTTTCTTGTTTGACTGCTGTGGCTAGGACTGCCAATACTATGTCAAATAGAAGTGGCAAAAGTGAGCCTCCTTGGGTTGTTCCTGAATTTAGCGGGAACACTTTCAGCTTTTCACCATTGAGTATTAAGTTGGCTCTAAGTTTGTCATAAATTGCTTTTATTATGGTGAGATATGTTCCCTCAATACCCACTTTGGTGAGAGTTTTTGTTTTTTTAATCATGAATGGATGGTGAATTTTGTCAAATATTTTTTCTGTGTCAATTGAGATTATCATGTGGTTTTTTCCATTACTTTTATGTGGTGGATAACATTGCTTGATTTACGAATGTTGAACCATTCTTGTGACCCTGGAATGAATCCAAGTAGATCATGGTGTATGATCCTTTATATACACTGTTGGATTCAGTTTGCTAATATTTTGTTGAGGATTTTTGCATCTATATTCAAAGGTATTGGCCTGTAATTTTCTCATTTTTTGTGGTGTTCTTGTCGGTTTTGGTATCAGGGTGAGGGTGGCCTCAGAGAATCAGTTTGGGAGTGTTCCCTCCTCTTCAATTTTTGGAATAGTTTAAAAAGTATAGGTATTAGTTCTTCTTTATATGTTTGGTAGAAATCCCCTGTGAAGCTGTCTGGTTTTGGACTTTTGTTTGCTAGGCATTTATTTTACTACAAATTCAATTTCACTTCTAGTGATCATTCTGTTCAAATTGTCTGTGTCTTCATCTTGACTCAGTCTTGGCAGGCTCTGTTTCTAGAAATTTGTCCATTTCTCCCGAGTTGTTGAATTTGTTGGCATGTAACTCCAATATTCTCTGTTTATAGTATGATTTTTTTGTATCTCTGTTGTATCAGTTTTTCTTTCTCCTCTTTCATTTCTTATTTTATTTGGGTCCTCTGTCTTTAATTCTTGGTGAGCATGGTTAAATGTTTATCAATTTTTTTATCTTTTCAAAAAACCAACTCAAGTCTTCATTGATCTTTTCTATTGATTTTTAAATCTCTTTCATTTATTTCCTTTCTGATCTTTATTATTTCATTCCTTCTCACTTTGGGCTTTGTTTTTCTTTTTCTAAATCTTTTAGGTGATAGGTTAGTTTGAGGTTTTTCTTATTTTTTGAGGAAGGCCTGTATCACTATGAACTTCCACTCAGAACTGCTTTTGTTGAATCCCATAGATTTTGGAGAGTTGTGTTTATTTTCATTTGTCTTGAGATCATTTCTGATTTCCCCTTTGATTTCATTGTTGACCCATTTTTGTTCTTTTGTTTTTTAGTTTTTTATTTGGTAGCGTGTTATTTAGTCTCCACGTGTTTGTTCTTTTCTCATTTTTCTTTCTGTGGTTGATTTCTAGTTTCTTATTGTGGGCAGAGAAAATGCTTGATATAATTTCTGTTCTCTTAAATTTGTTAAGACTTGATTTGTGATCTAGTATGTGATGGAGAAAATCCATGTGCACTTGAAATGAATGTGTATTCTGCTGCTGTTTGTAATGTCCTGTAGATATCAATTAAATCCACTGGTCTATTGTGTCATTTAAGACCACAGTTGCCTTACTTCCTATCTGGATGATCTGTCCATTGATGTCAGTGGAGTGTTAAAGTCTCCTACTATTAATGTATATTGTCAATTTCTCCATTTATGTCTGTTAGTATTTGCTTTATATATTTAGGTGCTCCTGCACTGGATGCACATATGTTAAGGAGTGTAATATCCTCTTCTTGTATTGATCCCTTTACCATTACATAATGCCCTTCTTTGTTTTTTTGTTATAACCTTTGTTTTAAAAATAAATTTTGTCTGATATTAATATTGCTATCCCTGCTTTCTTGTTGTTTCCACTTGCACAAAATATCTTTTTCCATTTTGTCACTTTAAGTCTCTGTGTGTTTTTGCTCTGAAGTGCATCTCTTGTAGGCAGCATTTTGAAGGGTCTTGTTTTTCAATCCAATCAGCCACTCTATGTTTTGACTGGAGCATTTAGTCCACTGACATTTAAAATAATTTCTAGTTATGTACTTAAGGCCATTTTTTTTTTTTTTTTTTTTTTTTTTTTGCGGTAGGCGGGCCTCTCACTGTTGTGGCCTCTCCCCTTGCAGAGCACAGGCTCCGGATGCGCAGGCTCAGCAGCCATGGCTCACGGGCCTAGCCACTCTGCGGCATGTGGGATCTTCCCAGACCGGGGCACGAACCCGTGTCCCCTGCATCGGCAGGCGGACTCTCAACCACTGCGCCACCAGGGAAGCCCAAGGCCATTTTTATTACTTGTTTCCTGGTTGTTTTTGAAGTTTTCTGTTCATTTCTTCTTTTTATTTCTCTCATTGTGGTTTGATGATTTTCTTTTGTAGTATGTTTGGGTTCCTTTCTTTTTGATTTTGGTGTATCTTTTGTAAGTTTTTGATTTGTGGTTACCATCGGGTTCATATGTTGACCCATAATTATATCTACTTGATTTAAACTGATACTCATTTAAGTTCTAAAAGATATACACTTTTACACTCCTCTCCCACATTTTGTGTTTTTGATGTCATATTTTACATCTTCTTATCTCTTTACTGTTTATTGTAGTTATAGTTGCTTTTACAAATTTTTGTCTTTTAATCTATGTACTCACTTATTTAAGTGATCTTCAATCCTTACTGTATGTTTGCCTTTCCTACTGGAATTCCCTTTCCTACAGATTCTTACCTCTTTTCCATTTAGAGAAGGCTTTAACATTTCTTTTAGGGTAAGTGTAGTATTGCTAAATTCTTTTAACTTTTGCTTGTCTGAGTTCTTTATCTCTATTCTAAATGATAATCTTGCTGGGTAGAATATTCTAGGTTGCAGGGTTTTCCCTTTCATTACTTTGAATAAATCATGCCACTCCCTTCTGGCCTGCATAATTTCTGCTGAGAAATTAGCTGATGGCCTTATATGGGTTCCCTTGTATATGACTTTTTTCTCTTCTGCCTTTAGAATTTTCTATTTAACTTTCACTTTGGCCATTTTAATTATGATATGTCTTGGTCTGCAAGTCTGTTTGGGTTCATCTCATTTGGAACCCTCTGTGCTTCCTGTATCTTGATATCTGTTTCCTTATTCAGGTTTGGGAAATTTTCAGCCATAATTTCTTCAGATACATTTTTGAGAGCCTGGAGAAGAGTTCTTAAACAGGTACCACCACCAGGATACAGCAAGAAGCTAGAGACCCAGGAGTTCAGTCTCTGTACAAAAAGACCTATTAACTAGTAATCATAACTGCAGCCTGAGAGTAGGCTTCTAATTAAAACACATATAAGGGATGACTATAAACCTTTCAAAACTTCAGAGGGCAGGCACTGTCTTCACACTCACTCCGCCATGCTTTAGAGTGCCAAATCTCCTGGAGGCGATTTTCTATGTGTCCAGTGACCCAGTTTTTCATCTGATGTCGTTTTTTGAAGCTGCCACTCAAGGATACTCCTTAATTGCCTGGCTCTGGTGGCCAGGGTAGGTTTGCATTCCAGGGCCCCACAGGATAATAACAATCAGAGAAACAGTTCTTGGCAGGTACTGCACAGACAGCAGACTGAAACACACCACCAGTCTTTCTGTGAAAGAGGCCTACTAGCTTGCCCTGGAACTTCAGCCTTGTGTGCCAAACTGAAGGCTGCCCCTAACTAGAGGCTATGGAAATTCTCTTAGGGAATATAGGCCAGGAGGCACCATCATTGCATTCTCCTTCTACCTTGCTACAGGTCACCAGAATCTCCCAGAAAGGAGCTTGTACACTCACCTGGACCCCAATTTTTCTGACAGCTACTCAGGAGACATCTCCAGATCACCTGGCTCTGGTGGCCAGCGGGGCTTACACTTGGGTCCCACAAGACTGTATATATTTGCACACTTTACAAACCTCTGCCTGAGGACCTGAGTTCTAATCAGCCTGAATCTAGTGGCTGACTGAGATCCTCTCCTTTAAGACACTGACTGTTCTAAGCATACCTGCAACTACTAGGAGCTATTAAAAGTAAAATAGGCTGCTTAAAGAATCACAAAGGTTTGAGAGATAGTCATGAGCTAGGGCAGGGTTGAACAATAAGTTTTTTTCTTTCTTTACAACTTTATTGGAGTATAATTGCTTCACAATGGTGTATTAGTTTCTGCTTTATAACAAAGTGAATCAGTTATACATATACATCTGTTCCCATATCCCTTCCCTCTTGCGTCTCCCTCCCTCCCACCCTCCCTATCCCACCCCTCCAGTGGGTCACAAAGCACCGAGCTGATCTCCGTGTGCTATGCGGCTGCTTCCCACTAGCTAACTACATTACGTTTGGTAGTGTATATATGTCCATGCCTCTCTCTCGCTTTGTCACAGCTTACCCTTCCCCCTCCCCATATCCTCAAGTCCATTCTCAAGTAGGTCTGTGTCTTTATTCCTGTTTTACCCCTAGGTTCTTCATGACATTTTTTTCCCTTAAATTCCATATATATATGTTAGCATATGGTATTTGTCTTTCTCTTTCTGACTTACTTCACTCTGTATGACAGACTCTAGGTCTATCCACTTCATTACAGATAGCTCAATTTCGTTTCTTTTTATGGCTGAGTAATATTCCATTGTATATATGTGCCACATCTTCTTTATCCATTCATCGGATGATGGACACTTAGGTTGTTTCCAGCTCCGGGCTATTGTAAATACAGCTGCAATGAACATTTTGGTACATGACTCTTTTTGAATTATGGTTTTCTCAGGGTATATGCCCAGTAGTGGGATTGCTGGGTCATATGGTAGTTCTATTTGTAGTTTTTTAAGGAACCTCCATACTGTTCTCCATAGTGGCTGTACCAATTCACATTCCCACCAGCAGTGCAAGAGTGTTCCCTTTTCTCCACACCCTCTCCAGCATTTATTGTTTCTAGATTTTTTGATGATGGCCATTCTGACTAGTGTGAGATGATATCTCATTGTAGTTTTGATTTGCATTTCTCTAATGATTAATGATGTTGAGCATTCTTTCATGTGTTTGTTGGCAGTCTGTATATCTTCTTTGGAGAAATGTCTATTTAGGTCTTCTGCCCATTTTTGGATTGGGTTGTTTGTTTTTTTGTTATTGAGCTGCATGAACTGCTTTAAAATTTTGGAGATTAATCCTTTGTCAGTTGCTTCATTTGCAAATATTTTCTCCCATTCTGAGGGCTGTCTTTTGGTCTTGTCTATGGTTTCCTTTGCTGTGCAAAAGCTTTGAAGTTTTGTTAGGTCCCATTTGTTTATTTTTGTTTTTATTTCCATTTCTCTAGGACATGGGTCAAAAAGGATCTTGCTGTGATTTATGTCAGACTGTTCTGCCTATGTTTTCCTCTAAGAGTTTGATGGTTTCCAGCCTTACATTTAGGTCTTTAATCCATTTTGAGCTTATTTTTGTGTATGGTGTTAAGAAGTGATCTAATCTCATACTTTTACATGTACCTGTCCAGTTTTCCCAGCACCACTTATTGAAGAGGCTGTCCTTTCTCCACTGTACATTCCTGCCTCCTTTATCAAAGATAAGATGACCATATGTGTGTGGGTTTATCTCTGGGCTTTCCATCCTGTTCCATTGATCTATCTTTCTGTTTTTGTGCCAGTACCATACTGTCTTGATTACTGTAGCTTTGTAGTATAGTCTGAAGTCAGGGATCCTGATTCCTCCAGCTCCATTTTTCGTTCTCAAGATTACTTTGGCTATTCGGGGTCTTTTGTGTTGCCATACAAATTGTGAAATTTTTTGTTCTAGTTCTGTGAAAAATGCCAGTGGTAGTTTGATAGGGATTGCATTGAATCTGTAGATTGCTTTGCATAGTATAGTCATTTTCACAATGTTGATTCTTCCAATCCAGGAACATGGTATATCTCTCCATCAATTGTATCATCTTTAATTTCTTTCATCAGTGTCTTATAATTTTCTGCATACAGGTCTTTTGTCTCCTTAGGTAGGTTTATTCCTAGATATTTTATTCTTTTTGTTGCAGTGGTAAATGGTAGTGTTTTCTTGATTTCACTTTCAGATTTTTCATCATTAGTGTACAGGAGTCCCAGAGCTTTCTGTGCATTAATTTTGTATCCTGCTACTTTACCAAATTCATTGATTAGCTCTAGTAGTTTTCTGGTAGCATCTTTAGGATTCTCTATGTATAGTATCATGTCATCTGCAAACAGTGACAGCTTTACTTCTTCTTTTCCGATTTAGATTCCTTTTATTTCCTTTTCTTCTGTGATTGCTGTGGCTAAAACTTCCAAAACTATGTTGAATAATAGTGGTGAGAGTGGGCAGCCTTGTCTTGTTCCTGATCTTAGTGGAAATGGTTTCAGTTTTTCGCCATTGAGGACAATGTTGGCTGTGGGTTTGTCATATATGGCCTTTATTATGTTGAGGAAAGTTCCCTCTATGCCTACTTTTTGCAGGGTTTTATCAGAAATGGGTGTTGAGTTTTGTTGAAAGCTTTCTCTGCATCTATTGAGATGATCATATGGTTTTTCTCCTTCAGTTTGTTAATATGGTGTATCATGTTGATTGATTTGTGTATACTGATGAATCATTGCATTCCTGGAATAAACCCCACTTGATCATGGTGTATGATCCTTTTAATGTGCTGTTGGATTCTGTTTGCTAGTATTTTGTTGAGGATTTTGCATCTATTGAGCAATAAGTTTTATGTCATACACAAGACCAACCATTTAAGACTAGGAAAGGTGGCAGTTTCATCTAATGCATAGAAAACAACACAGGGAGTCAAGCAAAATGAAGAAACAGAAGACTATGTTCCAAACAAAAGAACAAACCAAACCTTAGAAAAAACAACTCAATGAGATGGAGATAAGTAAGTTACCTAATAAAGAGTTCTAAGTCATGGTCATAAAGATGCTCACTGGGTACTTCCCTGGTGGTCCATGTTAAAGAATGCACCTTCCAATGCAGGGGACGCAGTTCAGTTTTGGGTCAGGGGAACTAAGATCCCACATGCCACAGGGCAGCTAAGCCCGCATGCCACAACTACTGAGCTTGCGTGCCTCAACGAGGGAGCCCACGTGCCGCAAACTACATAGCCCAGGCACCCTGGAGCCCGCACACCAAAACTAGAGAGAGAAAACCAGCATGCCACAACTAGAGAGAAGCCCACATGCCACAACTAGAGAGAAACCCAAGCAGACTGTGCGCTGTAACCAAAAAATCTGGCATGCCTCAAAGATCCCATGTGCCGCAACTAAGACCCAACGCAGCCAAAAAAAAAATAAGGAAAATAAATAAATAAATATTTTTTTAAAAGATGCTCACTGAACTTGGGAGAAGAATGGATGAACACAGTGAGAACTTCAGAAAAGAGACAGAAAATATAAGAAAGGACCAAAGGGAAGTCACAGAGCTGAAGAATCATAACTGAGCTAAAAGATACACAAAAGGGATTCAATAGCTGATCCTAAAGAGATCCACACCAAGACATACTACAATTAAAATGTCAAAAGTTAAAGGATTAAATCCTAAAAGTGGCAAGAGGAAGCAACTTGTTACATGCAAGGGAGCTCCCAAAAGACCATCAGCTGATTTTTCATCAGAAACATTGCATACCAGAATACAGTGGCACGATATATTCAAAATGCTGAAAGAAAAAGAATCTCCAACCAATAATACTGTGCCCAACAAAGTTATCATTCAGAAATGAAGGAGAAAGAAAGAGATAAAGAGTTTTCTAGACAAGCAAAAGCTAAAGGGCTCATTACCATTAAACCGGTTTTGTAGGAAATGTTAAAAAGACATCTTTAAGTTGACAAAGGGTGCTAATTAGTAACAAAATATGAAAGCATACATGTCACTGGTAAAGGTAAATATACAGTAAAGGTAGTAGATTAATTACTTTTAAAGCTAGTATGAAGGTTAAAAGACAAAATAAAATAACTGAAACTGAAATAATTAGTTAAGTGATACCCAAGATAAAAAGATGTAAAATGTGACATCAAAACCTGAATGTTGGGCTTCCCTGGTGGCGCAGTGGTTGAGAGTCCACCTGCCGATGCAGGGGACACGGGTTCGTGCCCCAGTCCGGGAGGATCCCACATGCCGCGGAGTGGCTGGGCCCGTGAGCCATGGCCGCTGAGCCTTCATGTCTGGAGCCTGTGCTCCTCAATGGGAGAGGCCACAACAGTGAGAGGCCAACGTACAGCAAAAAAAAAAAAACAAAAAAAACAAAAAAACCTGAATGTTGGTGGAGAAAGTTAAAATGCAGAGCTTTAGAATTCCTTCAAACTTAAGTTGTTATCAACTTAAAATAGACAGTTATACATACAAGTTGCTATATGTAAGCCTTATGGTAACCACAAAGCAAAAACGTACAGGAGATATATTCCTTTCTAATTATCTTTTGTCTAAGTATGTCACTAAAGAAAGTAAAAAATCAGGGAGAAAAAGAGCAGAAAAAGAAGAAAGAACAGAGGAACTATAAAACAGCCAGAAAGCAATTAACAAAATGGCAATAAATACATACCTATCAAAAATTACTGTAATGTAAATGGATTAAATTCTCCAATCAAAAGACAGAGTGGCTGAGTGGATTAAAAACAAAAAAGACCCATCTATATGCTGCCTACAAGAGATTCACTTCAGATGTAAGGACACACACACACACTGAAAATGAAGTAATGGAAAAAGATATTTTAGGCAAATGGAAACCAAAAGTAAGCTATGATAGCTATATTTAATCCCACAAAATACACTTTATTTAAAAAAAATTTTTAATAAATTTATTTTATTTACTTATTTTTGACTGCATTGGGTCTTCATTGCTGCCCACGGGCTTTCTCTAGTCGCAGCAAGTGGGGGCTACTCTTCATTGTGGTGCACAGGCTTCTCATTTCAGTGGCTTCTTTTGTTGTGGAGCATGGGCTCTAGGCATGTGGGCTTCAGTAGTTGTGGCATGCGGGCTCAGTAGTTGTGGCTCATGGGCTCTAGAGCACAGGCTCAGTAGTTGTGGCGCATGGGCTTAGTTGCTCCTTGGCATATGGGATCTTCCCGGACCAGGGCTTGAACCTGTGTCCCCTACATTGGCAGGTGGATACTTAACCACTGCACCACCAGGGAAGCCCCCAAAATACACTTTAAAACAAAGACTATAATAAGAGACAAGGAAGGATATTACATAATGAAAAAGGAGTCAGTCAACCAGAGGATATAACATTTGTAAATACTTTATGCACCCCAACATAGGAGCACTTAAATATACAAAGAAACTATTAGCAGACCTAAAGGGAGAAATAGACAGCAGTTCAATAATAGTAGAAGGACTTTAACACCTCACTTACATCAATGGATAGATCATCCAATCAGAAAATCAGTAAGGAAATATCAGCCTTAAAAACATGTTAGGCCAAATGGCTTTAAAGATACAGACAGAATATTTCATCCAAAAGCAAGAAAATACACATTGTTCTCAAGTGCACATAGAACGTCCTCCAGGATGCATCACATGTTAAGCCACAAAACAAGTCTTAACAAATTTAAGAAGACTGAAATTATATCAAGCATCTTTTCTGATCAAAATGCTACAAAACTAGAAAAACAGAAAATTCACAAATATGTGAAGATTAAACAACATACTACTGAAGAACCCATGGATCAAAGACACCAAAAAGAAGTTTTTAAAAAGACCTAGAGACAAAACAAAATAGAAATACAACATACCAAAACTTGTGGGATGCAGTAAAAATAATTTTAAGAGGGAAGTTTTTAGCCTTAAATGCTTACCTCAAGAAACAAGGAAAATATCAGATGAACAATCTAAAATTACACCTCAAGGAACTATAAAAAGAACAAATAAAGTCCAGAGCAAAAGGAAGGAAAAGAAGATCAGAGCAGAAACAAATGAAATAGAGAATAAAAACATAATTGAAAAGATCATTGAAACAAAGAGGTAGTTCCTTGACAAGATGAAATTGACAAACCTTTAGCTAGACTCACTAAGAAAAACAGAATTCAAATTAGTAAAATCATAAATGAAAGAGAAGACATTACAACTGATACCACAGAAATATGAAGGATCATAGGAGACTACTACAAACAATTGTATGCAAATTGGACAAATTAGAAGAAATGGATAAATTCCTAGAAACATACAACCTTCTAAGACTGAATCATGAAGAAATAAAAAATCTGAACAGACCAATTACATGTAAGGAAATTGAATCAGTAATCAAAAACTTCCCAATGAAATAAAGTCCAGGACCAGATGGCTTCACTGGTGAATTCTACCAACATACAAAGAAGTAATACCAATCCTTCTCAAACTCTTCCAAGAAATATAGGGAGGGAAAACTTCCAAACTCATTTTAGGAGGCCAGCACTACCCTGATACCAAAATCAGATAAACACCACAAGAAAAGAAAATTACAGACCAATATACCTGATGAACATAGTTGCAAAAATACTCATGAAACATTGACAAACCAAATTCAACAATACATTAAAGAGATCATACACCATGATCAAGTGGGATTTATTCCAGGGATGCAAGGATGATTCAACATCCTCTCCTCTCACAAGCACATCAAAATCTCAACTACTTGCAGAACAACCATTGATGAAAAAGACAGGAACCAATCAGAAAACATCTTCTATAACTAAAGCTATAAAGAAGGAACCACAATCTGACAGGTAGGAGAGGTGGACTCATGACTTACTCAAGTTCCATACCCAAGGGTTGGTGACCCACAAACTAGAGAATAATTATATTGCAGAGCTTCTCCCACAGGAGTGAGATTTTGGAGCTCCATGTCTGTCTCCCCAGCCTGGGGGTCCTGCACTGGGAAAGATGAGCCCCCAGAACATTTAGCTTCAAAGGCCAGCAGGGCTTACTTTTAGGAGTCCCAGAGGGATGGGGGAAATAGAGACTTCACTCTTAAAGGGTACACACAAAATCTCACACACTCCAGGACCCAGGGCAAAAGCAGTAATTTGATAGGAGCCTGGGCCAGACCTACCTGCTGGTCTTGGTGAGTCTCCTGGGGAGGTGCAGGTGCAGTTATGGCTTACCATGGGGATGTGGACAATGGTAGCAGCTGTGTTGGGGTCTCCTTCTACCATGTGGATGCTGGTGCTGGTGGGTGCCGTTGTGGAGTCTTCCCTTTAGCTGCTTAGTGCCAAGACCTGGCTCTACCCAACAGCCTGTAAGCACCAGTGCTGAGACACCTCAGGCCAAGGTACTAACTAGACAGGAACATAGCCCTGCCTATCAGCAGACAGGGTGCCTAAAGACCACCTGAGCCCACAGCCACCTCTAGAAATGGCCCTCCCTACCAAAGGGCCCAGGCAGGACCCAACTCTACCCCCCAGTGGGCATGCACTAGCTCCCAAATCCCCTGGGCCCCAGCCCTGCCCTGTAGGAAGTCTGCTCTAGTCCCTGGACCAACCTCATCCACGAAGGGGCAGACCAGATGCAAGAAAGCTGCAGTCCCACAGCCTGCAGGCCAGCCTGCCCACAGTAGGCCACACCCTGCCTTTGGACCAGCTGGGCCCCAGCCTTGCCCACTAGTAGGCCAACACAAGCTTTAGGACACCTCGAACTCCATACCCAACTGTGTCAGGGACTATCCACCACCCCCACCCCCCAACCAGTGATCTGATGCCAGCTCTGTGATCCCTGGGCCCTGCAGCCAGACCCCAGGAGAGGGCTCTGCCTCCCAGTAGTCCGGCACTAACCCCAGAACCTGGCTTCTCCCTCCAGAGGGCAGGCAACAGCCTTGGAGTCTTATGGATCCTGACTCTACCCACCAGTGACCAGCACTAGGCCTAGGGCCCCATGGGGTTCTGCAGTCAGCTGCCTCTTGACCCATTCCCACCAACCAGTGGCTGGTAGCCTCTGCACAAGGCAGGGCCTGGCAACTAATCAAATCGGGGTCCAACCAAGCCTGCAAGATCACCCACATAGTCCACCATGACAGATGGATCCATTGCAGCCCTCATAGGGGGAATCCCTGAAGAATATAACTTGGATGATAAGAGGGGAGTACACTGTTGGTATGCATAGGACATCTGCTACAAAAGGCTAGTTCTCCCAGGTTGGGAAACATAATTAACCTACCAGATACATGAAAATACAAACAGCAACTTAGGCAAAATGAGGCAACAGAGGAACATGTTTCAGATGAAGGAAAAAGAATGCCAAAAGAAGAACTAAGTCAAGTGAAGATAGGCAGTCTACCTGAGAAAGAGTTCATTCAGAGTAGTGATCATAAAGCTGATCAAAGTTGAGTATTATGTTGTCTGTGGGTTTGCTATAAATGGCTTTTATTATGTTGAGATATGTTCCCTCCAGACCCATTTTGGTGAGAGTTTTTATCATGAGTGAATGTTGAATTTTGTCAGATACCTGTGTCGATTGAGATGATCATGTGGTTTTTGTCTTTCCTTTTGTTAATGTGGTGTATCATGCTGATTATGTTGAATCACCCTTCCAACCCTGGAATAAATCCGACTTGATCCTGGTGTATGATTCTTTTTATGTATTGCTGGATTTGGTTTGCTAATATTTTATTGAAGATTTTTGCATCTATATTCATCAGGGATATTGGCCTTTATTTATTTATTTTTGTAGTGATTTTGTCTGGTTTTGTTATCAGGATGATGAATGCTCCATAGAATGACTTTGGGACTGTTCCCTCTTCTTCAATCTTTTGGAATAGTTTGAGAAGATTAGGTATAAGTTCTTCTTGCATGTCTGTTAAAATCCCCCAGTGAAGCCATCAGTTCTGTACTGTTTATTTGCAGGGAGCTTTATTATTACAAATTCTATTTCACTTCTAGTGATCAGTCTGTTCAAATTATCTGTTTCTTCTTGATTCTGTCTTGGCAGGATGTATATTTCTAGAAACTTGTCCATTGCTTCTAGGTTGTCCAATTTGTTGGCATATAACTGTTCATAGTATTCTCTTATGATTTTTTTGTATTTCTGTGTATCAGTTGTTATTTTTCCTCTTTTGTTTCTTATTTTATTTGGGTCCTCTCTCTTTTCTTCTTGGTGAGCCTGGCTAGAGGTTTGTTGATATTGTTCTGCTTTTGAAAAAGCCAACTCTTGCTCTTATTGATCTTTTCTATTGTTTTTTATCTCTTTTATTTGTTTCCTCTCTGATAGTTATTATTTCTTTTTTTAATATCTTTATTGGAGTATAATTGCTTCACAATGTTGTGTGAGTTTCTGCTGTACAGCAAAGTGAATCAGCTATATGTATACATATATCCCCATATATCCTCCCTCTTGAGCCTCCCTCCCCCCCATCCCACCCCTCTAGGTGGTCACAAAGCATCAAGCAGATCTCCCTGAGCTATGCAGCAGCTTCCCACTAGCCATCCGTTTTACATTTGTTATGTTTATATATCAACGCTATACTCTCACATCATCCCAGGTTCCCCTTCCCCACCGTGTCCTCAAGTCGGATCTCTACATCTGCATCTTTATTCCTGCCCTGCCACTAGGTTCATCAGTACCATCCTTCTAAATTCCGTGTATGTGCGTTAGCATACAGTATTTCTTTTTCTCTTTCTGACATACTTCACTCTGTAGGACAGACTCTAGTTCCATCTACCTCATTACAAACAACTCAGTTTTGTTCCTTTTTATGACTGAGTAATATTCCATTGTATATGTGTGCCACATCTTCTTTATCCATTCATCTGTCGATGGACACTTAGGTTGCTTCCATGGCCTAGCTTTAGTAAATAGTGCTGCAGTGAACATTGTGGTACATCTGTCTTTTTGAATCATGGTTTTCTCTGGTTATAAGCCCAGTAGTGGGATTGCTGGGTCATATGGTAGTTCTATTTTTCATTTTTTAAGTAACCTCCATACTGTTCTCCATAGTGGCTGTATCAAGTTACATCCCACCAGCAGTGCAGGATGGTTCCTTTTTCTCTACACCCTCTCCAGCATTTATTATTTGTAGATTTTTTGATGATGGCCATGCTGACCGGTGTGAGATGTTACCTCATTGTGGTTTTGGTTTGTATTTCTCTAATGATTAGTGATGTTGAGCATCTTCTCATGTGTTTGTTGGCAATCTGTATGTCTACTTTGGAGAAATGTCTATTTAGGTGTTTCGCCCATTTTTAGATTGGGTTGTTTGTTTTCTTGATATTGAGCTGCATGACCTGCTTGTATGTTTTGGAGATTATCCCTTTGTCAGTTGCTTCATTTGCAAATATTTTTTCCCATTCTGAGGGTTGTCTTTTTATCTTGTTTATGGTTTCCTTTGCTGTGCAAAAGCTTTTAAGTTTCATTAGGTCCCATGTGTTTATTTTTTGTTTTTATTTCCATTTCTCTAGGAGGTGGGTCAAAAAAGATCTTGCTGTGATTTATGTCATGGAGTGTTCTGCCTATGTTTTCCTCTACGAGTTTTATAGTGTCTGGCCTTACATTTAACTCTTTAATCCATTTTGAGTTTATTTTTGTTTATGGTGTTAGGAAGTATTCTAATTTCATTATTTTATGTGTAGCTGTCCAGTTTTCCCAGCACCACTTATTGAAGAGGCTGTCTTTTCTGCATTGTATATTCTTGCCTCCTTTATCAAAAATAAGGTGACCATATGTGCGTGGGTTTATTTCTGGGCTTTCTATCCTGTTCCATTGATCTATATATCTGTTTTTGTGCCAGTACCATTGTCTTGATTACTGTAGCTTTGTAGTAGAGTCTGAAGTCAGGCAGCCTGATTCTCCGGCTCTGTTTTTCTTTTTCAAGATTGCTTTGGCTATTTGGGGTCTTTTGTGTTTCCATACAAATTGTAAAATCTTTTGTTCTAGTTCAGTGAAAAATGCCATTGATAATTTGATAGGGATTGCATTGAATCAGTAGATTGCTTTGGGTAGTATAGTCATTTTCACAAAGTTGATTCTTCCAATCCAAGAACATGGTATATCTCTCCATCTGTTTGTATCATCTTTGATTTCTCTCATCAGTGTCTTATAGTTTTCTGCATATAGGTCTTTTGCCTCCTTAGGTAGGTTTATTCCTAGGTATTTTATTCTTTTTGTTTCATTGGGAAATGGAACTGTTTCCTTAATTTCTCTTGCTGATTTTTCATTGTTAGTGTATAAGAGTGTAAGAGATTTCTGTGCGTTAATTTTGTATCCTGCAACTTTACCAAATTCATTGATTAGCTCTAGTAGTTTTCTGGTGGCATCTTTAGGATTTTCTATGGATAGTATCATGTCATCTGCAAACAGTGACAGTTTTACTTCCCTGATTGCCGTGGCTGGGACTTCCAAAACCATGTTGAATAATAGTGATGAGAGTGGATACCCTTGTCTTCTTCCTGATCTTAGATGAAATGATTACAGTTTTTCACCATTGAGAATGATGTTTGCTGTGGGTTTGTCATATATGGCTTTTATTATATTGAGGTAAGTTCCCTCTCTGCCCACTTTCTGGAGAGTTTTTATCATAAATGGGTGTTGAATTTTGTCAAAAGCTTTTTCTGCATCTATTTAAACAATCATATGGTTTTATCCTTCAGTTTGTTAATGTGGTGTATCACATTGATTGATTTGTGTATAGGGAAGAATCCTTGCATTCCTGAAATAAACCCCACTTGATTGTGGTGTATTATCCTTTTAATGTGCTGTTGGATTCTGTTTGCTAGTATTTTGTTGAGGATTTTTACATCTATGTTCATCAGTGATATTGGCCTGTAATTTTCTTTTTTTGTGACATCTTTTTCTATTTTTGATATCAGGGTGATAGTGGCCTCGTATAATGAGTTTGGGAGTTTTCCTCCCTCTGCTATATTTTGGAAGAGTTTGAGAAGGATCAGTATTAACTCTTCTCTAGATGTTTGATAGAATGCACCTGTGAAGCCATCTGGTCCTGGGCTTTTGTTTTTTGGAAGATTTTTAATCACAGTTTCAATTCCAGTGCTTATGATTGGTGTTTATATTTTCTGTTTCTTCCTGGTTCCATTTGGAAGGTTGTACTTTTCTAAGCATTTGTCCATTTCTTCCAGGTTGTCCATTTTATTAGCATATAGTTACTGGTAGTAATCTCTCATGATCCTTTGTATTTGTGCAGTGTCAGTTGTTACTTCTCCTTTTTCATTTCTAGTTCTATTGATTTGAGTCTTCTCCCTTTTTTTTCTACTGAGTCTGGCTAATGGTTTATCAATTTTGTTTATCTTCTCAAAGAACCAGCTTTTAGTTTTATTGATCTTTGCTCTTGTTTTGTTCATTTCTTTTTCATTTATTTCTGGTCTGATCTTTATGGTTTCTTTCCTTCTGCTAACTTTGGATTTTATTGTTCTTCTTTCTCTAATTGCTTTATATATAAGGTTAGGTTGTTTTTTTGAGATTTTTCTTGTTTCTTTTTTTTTTTTTTGCGGTACACGGGCCTCTCACTGTTGTGGCCTCTCCTGTTGTGGAGCACAGGCTCCAGACGCGCAGGCTCAGCAGCCATGGCTCATGGGCCCAGCTGCTCCGCGGCATGTGGGATCCTCCCAGACTGGGGCACGAACCCATGTCCCCTGCATCGGCAGGCAGACTCTCAACCACTGTGCCACCGGGGAAGCCCTTGAGGTAGGTTTGTATTGCTATAAACTTCCCTCTTAGGACTGCTTTTGCTGCATCCCATAGGTTTTGGGTCGTTGTGTTTTCATTGTCATTTGTTTCTAGGTATTTTTTTGATTTCCTCTTTGATTTCTTTAGTGATCTCTTGGATGTTTAGTAGTGCATTGTTTAGTCTCCATGTATTTGTATTTTTACAGTTTTTTTCTCCAGTAATTGATATCTAGTCTCATAGCATTGTGGTTAGAAAAGATGCTTGATATGATTTCAGTTTTTAAAAATTTACCAAGTCTTGATTTGTGACACAAGATGTGATCTATCCTGGAGAATGTTCCATGTGCACTTGAGAAGAAAGTGTGTTCCTTTGGTTTTGGATGGAATGTTCTCTAAATATCAATTAAGTCAATCTTGTTTAATGTGTCATTTAAAGCTTGTGTTTTCTTATTTATTTTCTGTTTGGATGATCTGTCCATTTATGTAAGTGAGGTGTTAAAGTTGCCTAGTATTCTTGTGTTACTGTCGATTTCCCCTTTTATGGCTGTTAGCATTTGCCTTATGTATTGAGGGGCTTCTATGTTGGGTACATAGATATTTATAATTGTTATATCTTCTTCTTGGATTGATACCTTGATCATTATATAGTGTCCTTCCTTGTCTCTTGTAATAGTCTTTATTTTATTTTTTTAAATTAATTAATTTTTTTTTTTTTGGCTGTGTCAGATCTTCATTGCTGTGCACAGGCTCCCTCCAGCCGCGGCGAGCATTGCGGTGCACGCGGGCTTCTCACTGCGGTTGCCCCTCCCATTGCGGAGCATGGGCTCCAGGCATGCAGGCCTCAATAGTTGAGGCACGCAGGCTTCAGTACTTGTGGAGCACGGGCTCAGTTGCTCCGCGGCATGTGGGATCCTCCCGGACCAGGGCCCAAACCCATGTCCCCTGCATCAGCAGGCGGACCCTCAACCACTGCACCACCAGGGAAGTCCCTAGTCTTTATTTTAAAGTCTATTTTGTCTGATATGAGTATTGCTACTCCAGCTTTCTTTTGATTTCCATTTGCATGTATTATCTTTTTCCATTTCCTCACTTTCAGTCTGTATGAGTCCCTAGGTCTGAAGTGGGTCTCTTGTAGACCACATATATATGGGTCTTGTTTTTGTATCCATTCAGCCAGTCTGTATCTTTTGGTTGGGGCATTCAGTCCATTTACATTTAAGGTAATTATTGATACGTATGTGCCTATTACCGTTTTCTTAATTGTTTTGGGTTTGTTTTTTTAAGTCTCTTGTGTTCCTGCCTAGAGAAGTTTCTTCAGCATTTGTTGTAAAGCTTGTTTGGTTTGCTGAGTTCTCTTAGCTTTTGCTTGTCTGTAAAGCTTTTGATTTCTCTGGCGAATCTGAATGAGATCCTTCTGGGTAGAGTAATCTGGTTGTAGGTTTCTCCCTTTCATCACTTTAAATATATTTTGCCACTCTCTTCTGACTTGCAGAGTTTCTGCTGAAAGATGAGCTGTTAACCTTATGGGCATTCCCTTGTATATTATTTGTTGCTTTTCCCATGCTGCTTTTAATATTTTTTCTTTGTGTTAATTTGATTAATATGTGGTTCAGCGTGTTTCTCCTTGGGTTTATCCTGTATGGGACTCTCTGTGCGTCCTGGACTTGATTGACTGTTTCCTTTCCCATGTTGGGAAATTTTTGACTATAATCTCTCCAAATATTTTCTCAGACTCTTTCCTTTTTTCTTCTTCTGTGACGCCTATAATTTGAATGTTGGTGCACTTAATGTTGTCCCAGAGGTCTCTGAGACTATCCTCCATTCTTTTCATTGTTTTTTCTTTATTCAGCTCCTCGGCAGTTATTTCCACTATTTTATCTTCCAGCTCACTTATCCATTCTTCTGCCTCAGTTATTCTGCTATTGATTCCTTCTAGAGTATTTTTAATTTCAGTTATTGTGTTGTTCATTACTGTTTGTTTGCTCTTTAGTTCTTCTAGTTCCTTGTTAAACATTTCTTATATCTTCTCTAGTCTATTTCTAAGATTTTGGTTCCTCTTTACTATCATTACTCTGAAGTCTTTTTCAGGTCATTTGCCTATTTCCTCGTCATTTATTTGGTCCTGTGGGTTTTTATCTTGCTCCTTTGCCTGTAAGATATTTCTCCATCTTCTCATTCTAATTTACAGTATTTGAGGTCTCCTTTCCCTAGGCTGCAGGGTCATAATTCCTCTTGCTTCTGTTCTCTGCCCCAGTGGTGAGGTTTGTCCAGTGGCTTGTGTCGGCTTCCTGAAGGGAGTGACTGGGCCTGCGTCCTGGTTGGTGGAGCTGTGTCTTTTCCCTCTGATGAGTAGCGCCATGTCAGATGGTGTGTTTTGGGGTGTCTCTGAGCTTAGTATGACTTTAGGTAGTCTCTGTGCTGATGGGTGGATTTCATTCCTGTCTTCTTTGTTGTTTAGTGTGAGGCGTCCAGTGCTGGGAGCTGCTGGCAGTTGGTTGGAGCTGGGTCTTGGATTCAAATAGAGGCCTCCTTGAGAGCTCTCAGTGATTAATCTTCCCTGAGGCCAGGAATTCTCTAGTGATCCAGCACCCTGGACTTGGTTTTCCCACCCCAGAGCCTCAGGCCCGACTTCTGGTCAAGTGACCAAGACCCCACAAGTCACTCATCCCAGCAATAAAGGGGATTTTTTTAAAAAGACTAACAAAACCCCAGAGAAATGGAAAAAATAAAATCAAACAAAAGAAGGAAACACGCACACACAAAAAAGAAACAAAAACAGAACCAAATAAATCAAAAAGCAAGAGAACAACCAGACAAACAAAAGAACCCAAGAACAAAATCAAACATTTAAAAAGAAAGCTGACAAAAACGTAAAACTAAAGAAGAAAACCAGAGTGCCAACTGAGGAATGAGGTAAAGAAACCAAAGAAACTGACAAAAGTGATAAAAACATAAATATAAAAAAAGAGAAAGAGGAAAAGAAGACAGAACAACAGAAAAGCAACATAGAAATAAAAACGAAAAATAGAAAATAAAGGGAAAAAAAGACAAAACCCCAGAGAAATGGTAAAAACAAAATCAAACAAACGAAACAAAAAAACAGAAACAAGGAAACACACACACAAATAAAGGAAACACAGAGCCAAATAAAACAAAAAGCAAGAGAACAACAGACAAACAAAAGAACCCAAGAACGAAATCAGTTTGGATTAAAACTAGCAAAATAACCTAAAAACAAAACCAAAGCAGTGTGCCAACTGAAGAATAAAGCAAGGAAACAGAACTGATAAAAATGATTTAAAAAATCATAAAGTAAAATAAAATAAAAAATGAAATGAAATAAAAAGGGAAAAAACACAGGACAACAGAAAAGCAAAGTAGAAATGGAAATATAAAAAAAGAAAAATATATAATAAAAAGAAGAAGAAAAAAATAAGAGAACACAGAACAACAGAAAAGCAAAGTAAACATAGAAACATATAAGAAAAAATTAAAAATATGTTATAAAACATGGAGATCCCAAAAGACTAAATTAAAAAAAACTAGGGGCTTCCCTGGTGGCGCAGTGGTTGAGAGTCCGCCTGCCGATGCAGGGGACACGGGTTCATGCCCTGGTCTGGGAAGATCCCACATGCCGCGGAGCAGCTGGGCCCGTGAGCCATGGCCGCTGAGCCTGTGTGTTTGGAGCCTGTGCTCCACAACAGGAGAGGCCACAACAGTGAGAGGCCCACATACCGCAAAAAACAAACAAAAAAATCTCAAACAACTACAAACAACAAATAAAAAGAAACCAAAAAAAAAAAGCCAGAACCAACAACAGAATGAATGAAAACATGATAAAGTTCATAGTAATAATTATGTTTCCCTGGGGTCTCTGCTGTAAGTTTCCTTGAACATGCCATGAGCCACAGCCCACCTGTGCTTCCCCAAGAGGCTCTCCTCTGCCTCTGGGCTGGGCTCTGGACCTGCTGTGGGCCCTGTGGGAGGCACTCAGACTCTGATCTGGCCCAGTTTCTGTGTGTGCTGCTCCCAAAGTTCACAGCTGCCTGAGCTAAACCGTTTTCATTTGTGGGAACACTCATTATCTACTCAGATATTCCATAGACATAGGGTCTACCTAGCAGATCGCGGGGGTTTAATCTGCAGCTTGTAGAGCTGATGGAAAGATTTTCAATCTTCTGTTGTCACCCCATCCCTGGGGTTCAGCTTTTGTTTTATCCCCACGTCTGCGTGTTGTCTACTCACAGGAGTTTGGTCCTGAAGCTGCCTTGGATCTCTTGGGTCTCCCCCTGTGTGGACCAGGCACAGAGGTGGTATGACTGCTTGGATCATAGGAGCCCTGGCAGCACCAAATGTGCAGGGAAGCCGGCGGCCATGGGCACAAGAGATATGGCCCTAGTGAGTGCCTTTTCTGGCATATGAGGGCCAGTGTAACGCACGTGAGGGCCAGCCCTGGCTGGGGTTTTTCTGGTGCCTGGCAGCAGGTGTATGAGGGCCAGCCCTGAGAGGGGCTTTTTTTTATTGCTTAGCAGCGGCATTCAAGAGCCAGTCCTGAGCGGGCTTCTTTTATTGTTGTCGGCAGGTGCTGGCATGTGGGGAGAGAGAGGCTACAGTAGTGGCTCCTCCTCCTGCGTGTGACTCAGCAATAATGCCCTGCTTCCAGGGCAGTCCCATCTTCCTCCATAGGCATTCCCTGCTGTGGATTTCCTCCCCCCCCAACCCCTCAGTCCACCTCCCCACAGCCAGCAGCAGTTCTCACTCTGAGCCTGCTCTCCAGTCCCCACACACCAGCTCCCAGCCCCTTGCACACCTGTGAATACATCCCAGTCCAGAGCACGTAGGGCCGAGGTAGACTGTCTGTGTATTTCTCACTCTGCCCCGTCTGCCACAGATCAGCCGCTTCACCCTCTTCTGATAGCCTCACATGCTTCTCTCTGTCCCAATCAGTTTGTCTGTTGGAGAGGGGGTTTTCCTGAATTCGGGAATCTCTCTGCTTTAGCTCCCCCCACCCAGGGTGCAGGTCCCTTCCCTCCATCCTACCCAGTTATGCAGGGACCTTTATAGCCCTTTCCTGTGTCCAAGGTCTTCTGCTAGTTTTTAGCCTGTGTTCTGTGAGAATTGATGCATCTATAGATTTATTCCTGCTGCACCCATGGAGAGGGATGAACTCCACCTCCACCTACTCCACTGCCATCTTCTGATCATTATTATTTCATTCCTTCTTTTGACTTTGGGGTTTTTCTGTGGGGGGGGGGTTCTTCTCTTTCTAATTATTTTAGATGGTATGTTAACTTATTTGAAATTTTTTTGTTTGTTGAGGAAGGCCTGTATCGCTTAAGAACTTCCCTCTTAGAATTACTTTTGCTGCATCACACAAAGTTTGTAAGGTTGTGTTTTCATCTTTGTTCGTCTCATGGTATTTTCTGATTTCTTCTTTGACTTCACCACTGACCCTTTGGTTTTTTAGTAGCATGTTGTTTAGTCTCCATGTGTTTGTTCTTTTCCCATTTTTCTTTACATTATTGATTTCTAGTTTCATACAGCTGTGATCAGAAAAGATGCTTGAAATAATTTCTGTCCTTTTAAATTAGTTGAGGCGTGTTTTGTGACCTAGCATGTTGTCTATCCTAGAGAACATTCCATGTGCACTTGAAAAGAATGGGTATTCTGGTTTTGGGGAGATGTAGTGTCCTTTAGATATCAGTTAATTCCAACTGGTCTATTGTGTCATTTAAGAACTCTGTTGCCTTACTGACTTTGTCTGGATGATCTGTCCATTGATGTCAGCGGAGTGTTAAAATCTCCTACTATTTTTGTATTGTCAATTTTTCTCTTTATGCCTGGTAGTATTTGTTTTATATATTTATGTTCTCCTATATTGGGTGCATATATATTGATGAGTGTAATATCCTTTTCTATATTGATCCCTTTATTATTATATAATGCCCCTTCTTTGCTTTCTTTGTGGCCTTTGTTTTAGAGTCTATTTTGTTTGAGTATTGCTACCCCTGTTTTCTTGTTGTTTCCATTTGCATGAAATATCTTTTTCCATCACCTCCCTTCAGTCTCTGTGTGTCTTTCTCCCTGAGGTGAGTCTCTTGTAGGCAGCATATAGTAGATTCTTGTATTTTTATCCAATCTGCCATTCTGCATCTTTTGATTGGAGGATTTAGTCCATTGACATTTAAAGTAATTGTTTATTTATTTATTTATTTTTGGCTGTGTTGGGTCTTCGTTTCTGTGCAAGGGCTTTCTCTAGTTGCGGCAAGCGGGGGCCACTCTTCATCGCGGTATGCGGGCCTCTCACTATCACGGCCTCTCTTGTTGCGGAGCACAGGCTCCAGACACACAGGCTCAGTAGTTGTGGCTCACGGGCCTAGTTGCTCCGCAGCATGTGGGATCTTCCCAGACCAGGGCTCAAACCCGTGTTCCCTGCATTAGCAGGCAGATTCTCAACCACTGCGCCACCAGGGAAGCCCCTAAAGTACTTATTGATAGGTATGTATTGCCATTTTAAACTTTGTTTTCCAGTTGTTTTTGTAGTTCTTTTTAAAAAGTTTTTTTTTTGTTCTTTTGTGGTTTGATGACTTTCTTTTGTATAATGCTTGAGCCCCTTTCTTTTTGGTTTTCGTGACCCTATTGTTCATTTTTGATTTATGGTTACCATGGAGATCAAGTATGTTGACCCGTGACTACATCTGCTTGCTTTAAAGTGAGTCATTCAAATTCAAACACATTCTAGAAGATCTACATTTTTATACTCCTCTCCCACATTTTGTGTTTTGATGTCCTATTTTCATCTTCATGCTTATCCTTTTACTGTTTATTGTAGTTATAATCACTTTTATAATTTTTTGATTGCTTTTAATCTATGTCCTTATTTAAGTGATCTTCAATCCCTTTATATAGTTTCCTTTCCTATTGTGATTTTTCCCTTTTCTATGGAGTCTTGCTTCTTTTCTATTTAGAGACCCTTCAGTATTTCTTTTAGGGTAGGTTTGGAATTGCTGAATTCTTCTGGTTAACTTGACTGAAAAATTATTTATTTCCCCTTCTATTCTAAATGATAATCTTGCTGGGTAGAGTATCCTAGGTTGTAGATTTTTCCCTTTCAGTACTTTGAATATATTATGCCACTCTCTTCTGGCCTGCAAGGTTTCTGTAGAGAAGTCAGCTGATAGCTTGATGGGGGTTCCCTTGTAACTGACTCTTTGTTTTTCTCTTACTGTCTTTAGAATCTTCTCTTTAACTTTTTTCATTTTAATTATGATATGTTTTGGTGTGAGTCTGTTTGGAGTCACCTTTTTGGGACCCTCTGTTCTTCCTGTACCTGGATATCTGTTTCCTTCTGTAGGTTTGAGAAGTTTTCAGCCATAATTCCTTCAAATACATTTTCAATTCCCTTCACTCTCTCTCTTCTCCTTCTGGGACCTCTATTATGCATAGATTGGTATGTTTTATATTATCTCATAGATCTCGTATGTTGTTTTCTTTTTTTTCATTTGTCTTTCTATCAGCTGTTCTGATTGTGTTATTTCCATTATTCTATCTTCCAGATCACTTATTTGTTCTTCTGTGTCATTTAGTCTGCTATTCATTGCTTCTAGATTGGTTTTTATCATGGCAATTGAGTTATCTAATTTCGACTGGTTCCTCTTCATAGTTTCTAGTTCCTCATTACAGTGATACACATTTTTATCAATAATCTTTCTTAATTCCTTTAGCATTTTCATTACCTCCTTTTTGAACTCAGGATCTAGTAGATTGGTGAGGTCTGTTTCATTATTCTTTTGGGAGATTTCACTTGTTCTTTTTTAATTGAAAATAATTCCTCTGCTTTTTCATTTTACTTAACTTTCTCCTAAATTCATAGAGACAGAGATAGTTATCTACTGTGGTCTTGAAGGGGTGTTTTTATGTGGGAGAGTCCTTGTATAGACTATATATGTCCAGTATTTGTGATACAGGGCTGGTTTCGTTATGGATGCCAGCCACGTCTTTTCTCAGAGTGTGCTGGCCATTATCTCCTTGATGGGGGTGTGATTTGTGTTGTAGTATCTAGAGCCTGTGCAGGATGTGAGGTGGGGCTTACTCTTTGCTCTGTGGCTGTCACTGCCCTGTTGTGGGTGGGGTTTGCTCCCTAGTTGTTGGAGTAGAAGCACTGAGGCTCAGGTTTAGTCAGGCTCCATTGCTCTTGAGTGTGTGCCCTACCTCAAAGGAGGTGATTGCTGAAGCAAGTCAGGCCTGTTTGGTCACAGACGACCTATGCACCGCCTGTATAGGTGTCCATAGTTCTGCTCAGAACAGCCCAGGGCTGCATCTCTTTCTCTGTTTTGTTTGTCCCAAATCTAGTGCAAGATTGTGGTGTGGAATAGGCTGTGGTTGGGAGTTGGGGCATTGTGGCTTCAGGAATTGTTGGGGTGCCACTGCTGCCTGAGATCTAGGCTGCCTCTATGGCAGACTCCTCCCAGAATCTATCTGCTCCAGATCTAGTGCTTAGCTGTGGTATGGAGTGGGCGGAGCTGGGCATTCTCATGGGAAACAAGCCACTGTGTACTCCTGCCCAAGGCCTGTCTACCCAAGATTCAGCACTCAGTTGTTGCATGCTCTTGAGGAGCTGCCCACTCTGTGTGCTGTCAGTGTCCACTGCAGCCCCACCCACTGCCCGATATTTGCACTGACAGTGGGCTCTAGGCCTCCACACAGATCACACCCCAGGAGCTCCAGTCAGTCTCTGTATAGCTAGACAAAATCTTTGCCCAGATCTTTTGCCAGGCTGTGGTGTGGAGTGAGCAGGGTTGGGGTGTTCACCCTTTCAGATTGGGATGTGCAGTGAGATTGCAGTTACTAGTGCAAGGCTTTTCTCTCTGTTGACTGTTAGTAAGTGTGCACTACTCGTGAGTAGAGTCTAGGCTTCTCCAACCCTTCTGTCTGCCTCAGCAGATTTCCCAGCAAGCAAGGGGGCTTATCTCCTCCATGCAGGACCCCAGGGCTAGGATGCCCAGATTGTAGCTCACCCTGTTCACTCTTCAAGGTGAGGGTCCACCTGTGTGGACCTTCTTTTTCTTATAGATCACTCCAATGCGTGCACATCCCAAGCTAATGCCATTTTCCCCCCATCCTACCCAGGTATATGGAGATCTTTCTCACAGGTTTGGTTGTATAGGATTTCTTCTGCCACTATCCAATTAGTGTTCTGTGAGATGTATTTTTCATGTGTTTGTGGGGGGAGGTGAGTTCTACATCCTTCTACTCTGCCATCTTGATATCCCCCTCCTTATTTTTCCTTGGTAAATCTATTTTAACTTTTTTGAGGAATCTCCATATTGTTTTCTGTGGTGGCTGAACAAATTTGCATTCTCACCAACAGTGTGCCAGGGTTCCCTCTCCTCCACATCATCACCAGCCCTTATTTCTTGTGTTCTTGTTGACAGCCATTGTAACAGATGTGAGGCGATAGCTCGTTGTGGTTTTGCTTTTCATTTTCCTGATTCGTGATATTAAGCATTTTTCATTGTACCTGTTGGCCATTTGGATGTCTTCTTTGGAAAGCTATTTACGTCTTCCAAACTATTTTTAATTGGATTTTATTCTGTTATTGAGTTTTATGAGTTCTTTATATATTTTAGATATTAGCCCTTTGTCTAATGTATGGTTTGCAAAACTTTTCTCCCATTCTCTAGATTGCATTTTCATTTTGTTAATTGTTTCTTTTGCTGTGCAGAAGTTTTTAAGTTTGGTGTAGTCCCATTTGTTGATTTTTGCTTTTGTTGTTTGTGCTTTTTGGTGTCATATCCAAAAAATCATCGCTAAGATCAATGTTGAGGAGATTCTTCCTACATTTTTTCTAGGAGTTTTATAGTATCAGGTCTTAAGTTTAAGTCTTTGATCCATTTTAAGTTAATTTTTGTGAGTGGTACAAGAGAGGGGTCCACTTTCATTGTTCTGCATGTGTTTATCCAGTTTTCCCAACACCATTTGTTAAAGAGACTGTCCTTTCCCCATTGGGTTTCTTGGCCTCTTTGTCAAGTTTTAATTGACCATATATCCAGGGGTTTAATTCTGGGCTCTCTGTTCTGTTCAATTGGTCTGTGTCTATTTTTGTGCCAATACCATACTGTTTTTATTACTATAGCTTTGTAGTACAGTTTGAAATTAGGAAGTATGATACCTCTGCCTTTGTTTGTTATCATCAGTATTGCTTTGGCTATTTAAAGTCTTTTGTGGTTTCATACAAATCTTAGGATTGCTTTTCCTACTTCTGTGAAGAATGCCATTGGTATTTTGATGGGCTTTGCATTAAATCTATAAATGGCTTTGGCTAGTATGGACATTAGAACAATAATTCTTCCGATCCATGAACATAGGATGTCTTGCCATCTGTTTGTGTCCTCTTTGATTTCTTTCAGCAAAGTCTTGTAATTTTATTATATAGATCTTTCACTTCCTTAATTAAATTTATTTTAAGTATTGATTTTGGTGCCAGTGTGAATGAAATTATTTTTCAGGTGCTTCATCATTACTGTATAGAAAAGCAATTGATTTCTGTATGTTGATTTTGTATCCTGCAAGTTTAATAAAAATTTTGGTTATTTCCAACACTTTTTTGGTTGAGTCTTTGGCATTTCTTTGTACAAAATCAAATAGCATCTGCAAATAGCACCAATTCTACTTATTCCTTTCCAATTTGTATGTCATTTATTTGTCTTACCTAATTGCTCTAGCTAGGACTTCCACTACTATATTGAATAAAAGTGGTGAGAGTGAGCATCCTTCTGCTGTTCCTGATCTTAGAGGGAAACTTTCAACCTTTCACCATTGAGTATGATTTAGCTATGGGTTTGTTGAATATGGCCTTTATTATGTTGAGGTATATTCCTTCTATACCCCGTCTTTTGAGGGGTTTTTTCATGGAATGTTGTTGTATTTTGTCAGACACTTTTTCTGTGTATACTAGATGATCATGCGATTTTTATCTTTCATTATATTAATGTGATGTATTACATTTATTGATTTGTGTATGGCAAACCATCCTTGTATCCCAGGGATAAATCCTACTTGGTCATTGTATACAAACTTTTTAATGTGTTCTTGAAATCAGTTTGCTAACATTGAGAATTTTTGCATTTATATTTATCAGAAATAGTCTAGTTTTCTTGTGGTGTTCTTATCTTGCTTTTGTGTCAGGGTAAGGCTGGCCTTGTAGAATACATTTGAAAGTGTTCCATCTTTCCGACTTTTTTTGGAAGTTTGCGGAGAATTGGTCTTAATTCTTTTTTAAATGTTTGGTAGAATTCACTAGTGAAACCATCTGATCCTGGGGTTTTCCGTGTTGGGAGGTTTTTTATTCAATCTGTTTATTGTTATTGCTTTGTTCCAGTGTTCTATTTCTTCCTGATTCAGTCTTGGTAGGTTGTGTGTTTCTAGAAATTTATCCATTTCTTCAAGTTTATCTAATTTTTTGGCACATAATTATTCATAATAGTCTCTTATGACCCTATTTATTTCTGTAGTATCAGATGTAATGTCTCTTCTTTCCATTTTAATTTTACTTGAGTTTTCTCTCTTTTTTCTTAGTCTAGCTAAAAGTGTGTTTATTTTATCTTTTAGAAGAATTGGCTCTTAATTTCACTGATCATTTGATTTTCTGGTCTCTATTTCATTTATTTCTGTTCTGATCCTTATTTCCTTCCTTCTGCTAAATTTGGGCTTAATTTGTTCTGCTTTTTCTACTCCCTTGTGTAAATTTAGGTTATTTATTTCAGATCTAATTTTTTAATATATGCATTTTTTCATTATAAACTTTCTCTTATGAACCATTTTTGCTGCATCCCATGAGTTTTGATATGTTGTATTTACATTTTCATTTGTTTTGAGATAATTTATTTCCCCTTTGATTTCTTCTTGACCCATTGGTTGTTCAGAAGTGTGTTGTTTGATTCACATATATGTAGATTTTCCACCTTTCCCGTTTTCTAGTTTTATACTGTCGTGGTCAGAAAAGATAGCTGGTTTGCTTTCAATCTTATTAAATTTGCTAAAATTTGTTTTGTGTCCTATTATATGATGTATTCTGGAGATTGTTTTGTGTGCATTCATGAAGAATGTGTATTCTGCTGCTGTTGGATGGAATATTCTATAAATGTCTGTTAAGCCCTTTTGTTCTAAAGTATGGTTCAATTCAAACGTTTCCTTGTTTTCTGTCTGGATGGCCTATACATTGCTAACAGTGCGGTATTGAAATCCCCTATTATTATATTGTTGTTTCTTTATCCCTTTAAATATGTTAATATTGATATTTGCTTAATATATTTCAGTGATTTTTTTTAATTTTTAAAAAACTTTTTGAAGTATAGTTGATTTACAATGTGTGTTTCAGGTGTACAGCAAAGCGATTCAGTTATATATATATATACATATATATATGTATATATGTATACACACACACACACACACATATACATTTAGGTTGCTACCATGTCTTGGCTATTGTAAATAGCGATGCAGTAAACATTGGGGTATCTTTTTGAGTTATGGTTTTCTCCAGATATATGCACAGGAGTAGGACTGCAGGATCATATGTTAACTCTATTTTTAGTTTTTTAAGGAACCTCCATACTGTTCTCCATAGTGGCTGTACCAATTTACATTCCCACAAAGAGTGGAGGGAGGAGGGTTCCCTTTTCTCCACATGCTGTCCAGCATTTATTATTTGTATATTTTTTGATGATGGCCATTCTGACTGGTGTGAGGTGATAACTCATTGTAGTTTTGATTTGCATTTCTCTAAGAATTACTGATGATGAGCATCTCTTCATGTGCCTTTTGGCCATCTGTATGCCCTCTTTTGAGAAATATCTATTTAGATCTGCCCATTTTTTGATTGAGTTTGTTTTTTTGAAATTGAGCTGTATGAGCTGTTTGTGTATTTTGGAGATTCATCCCTTGATGGTTGCATAGTTTGCAAATATTTCCTCCCATTCCATAGGTTGTCCTTTTGTTTTGTTTATGGTTTTCTTTGCTGTACAAAAAATTTTAAGTTTAATTAGATCCCATTTGTTTATTTTTGTTTTTATTTACATTACTCTAGGAGACAGACCCAAAAAGATACTGCTGCAATTTATGTCAAATTGTGTCCTGCCTATGTTTTCCTCGAGGAGTTCTATTATCCAGTACTACATTTAGGTCTTTAATCCACTTCGAGTTTGGTTCTGTGCATGGTGTTAGAGAATGTTCTAATTTCATTCTTTTAGATGTAGCTGTCCAGTTTTCCAGCATCACTTATTGAAGAGACTGTCTTTCCTCCATTGTATATTCTTGCCTCCTTTGTTGTAGATTAATTGACCATAGGTGTATAGGTTTATTACTGTTCTATCGTATTCCATTGATCTATATTTCTGTTTCTGTGCCAGTACCATACTGTTTTGATGATTGTAGCTTTGTAGTATAGTATGAACTCAGCCTGAATCCACCAGCTCCATTTTTTTTTTTTTCCTCAAGATTGCTTTGGCTATTGGGAGTCTCTTGTGTTTCCATACAAATTTTAAAAAATTTTGTTCTAATTCTGTGAAAAATGCCACCAGTAATTTGATAAGGATTGCGTTGAATCTGTAGATTGCTTTGGGCAGTATAGTCATTTTGACAATATTGATTCTTCAAATCCCAGGTCATGGTATATCTTTCCATCTATTTGTATCATGTTTGATTTCTTACATCAGTGTCTTATAGTTTTCTGAGTACAGGTCTTTTACCTTCTTGGGTAGGTTTATTCCTAGGTATTTTATTCTTTTTGATGCAACGGTAAATGGGATTGTTTCCTGAACTTCACTTACTGATCTTTTGTTGTAGTGCATAGAAATCTAACAGATTTCTGTGTATCAATTTTGTATCCTGCAACTTTACCAAAATTCATTGATGAGCTCTAGTAGTTTTCTGGTGGCATCTTTAGGATTTTCTATGGATACTATCATGTCATCTGCAAACAGTGACAGTTTTACTTCTTCTCTTCCAATTTGGATTCCTTTTATTTCTTTTTCTTCTCTGATTGTTGACTTTGAATAAAAGTGGCATGAGTGGACATCCCTGTCTTGTTCCTGATCTTAAAGGAAATGCTTTCAGCTTTTCACTGTTGAGTATGATGGTAGCTGTGGGTTTGTCATATATGGCCTTTATTATATTGAGGTATGTTCCCTCTGTGCCCACTTTCTGGAGAGTTTTTTTCATAAATGGATGTTCAATTTTATCAAAAGCTTTTTCTTCATTTATTGAGATGATCATGTTTTTTATTCTTTGTTAATATGGTGTATCACACCGATTGATTTGCAGATATTGAAGAATCCTTGCATCCTTGGGATAAATCCCACTTGATCATGGTGTATGGCTCTTTTAATGTATAGTTGGATTTGCTTTGCTAGTATTTTGATGAAAATTTTTACATCTATGCTCATCAGTGATACTGGCCTGTAATTTCCTTTTTTGTGTGGTATGTTTGCCTGGTTTTAGTATCATTATGATTCTGGCTTAACAGAATGAGTCTGGAAGTATTCCTTCCTCTGCAATTTTTTGGAATAGTTTCAGAAGGATAGATGTTAACTCTTCTCTAAATGTTTGGTAGAATTTGCCTGTGAAGCCATCTGATCCTGGACTTTTGTTTTTTGAGAGGTTTTTAATCACAGATTCAATTTCAGTACTTGAAATTGGTCTGTTCATATTTTGTATTTCTTCCTGGTTCAGACCTGGGAGACTGTACCTTTCTAAGAATTTGTCCATTTCTTCTAGGTTGTCCATTTTATTGACGTATAGTTGCTCATAGTAGTCTCTTACGATCCTTTGTACAGAAAGTCCCCTACATACGAACCTTCAAATTGTGAACTTTCAAAGATGCGAATATGCTTTCAGATGAGGAGTCCAAAGAGGTCTTCAGCAACTTAGTGACCCTCAGTGAGAAGCTGGAGATAGATGTGCAAGAGAACAACTTCATTGAACTCCTTGTTGTGCAACATAAGGAGCTTACTTACGAAGACCTGATGGAATTGGAGGCCCAAAGAAGAGATGAAGGAGAGACAAGAGGAAGAAGAAATAACTGAAGAACAAAGAGATTCATGATGCAGGAAATGGCAAGGGGATTTTCTTTATTTGAGGAGGCACTGTTAGTTTTTGAGGCATAGGACTGGGATGTAGAATGAGACACGAAGGTTGCAGCAGCCATTCAGAATGCAATCCAGTGCTACCATGTCATCTATGACAAGAAAAAAAGAGCTACTACCCTGACATCACTGGGTTTTCAAGAGGGTAGATAGAGTTAAATCCAGCAAAGAACAAGAACCTGTGCCATCAACATCAGCCATGAGTGTAACTGCAGCTTGCCCTCTGTCTCCTATCGCTGACGATCCTTCAGCTCTACCATCTCCCACTTCCTCTCCCTCCTCCAGTCAGTAATTCTTCTTGCCTGTTCACTTGATGGCAGCCCCTGTATGCCAGCTGTTGTACTGTGCTACTGTACTTTTCAAGGTACTGTACTGTAAGATTTTAAATGTTTTATTTTTGTTTTTTATGTATTACTTCTGTGAAAAGTATTATAAACCTATTACAGTACAGTACTCTATAGCCAATTGTGTTAGTTGGGTACCTAGGCTAGCTTTGTTGGACTTACGAACATGGACATGCTCTCGGAATGGCACTCATTCATATATAGGGGACTTACTGTATTTCTTTGGTGTCAATTGTAATTTCTCCTTTTTCACTTCTGATTTTATTGATTTGGGCCCTCTCCCTTTTTTTCTTGATGAGTCTGGCTAAACGTTTATCAATTTTGTTTATCTTTTCAAAGAACCAGGTTTTAATTTCATTGATTTTTTCTACTGTTTTCTTAGTCTCTGTTTCATTTATTTCTGCTCTGATCTTTATGATTTCTTTCCTTCTACTAACTTTGGGTTTTGTTTGTTTTTCTCTCTCTAGTTGCTTTAGTTGTAAGATTGAGTTGTTTGAGATTTTTCTTCTTTTTTAAGGTAAGCTTGTATCATTATAAATTTCCCTCTTAGAACTGCTTTCGCTGCATCCCATAGGTTTTGGATCATCGTGTTTTCATTTTCACTTGCCTCTAGGTATATTTTTTTTAATTTCCTCTTTGATTTCTTTAGTGATCCATTGGTTGTTTAGTAGAATATTGTTTAGCCTCCACATGTTTGCGTTTTTGCAGTTATTTTCTTGTAGTTGATTTCTAATCTCATAGTATTATAGCTGGAAAAGATGCTTGACGTGATTTGAATTTTCTTAAATTTACCAAGGCTTTCTTTGTAGCCTGGCCTTTGATCTATCCTGGAGAATGTTCCATGGGCACTTAAGAATGCATATTCTGCTGCTTTAGGATGGAATGCTCTATAGATATCAATTAAGTCCATCTGGTCTAATATGTTACTTAAGGCCTGTGTTTCCTTATTGATTTTCTGTCTGGATGATCTGCCCATTGATGTAAGTAGGTTGTTAAAGTCCCCCACCATTATTGTGTTACTGTCAACTTCTCCTTTTACATCTGTTAACATTTGCCTTATAAATTGAGGTGCTCCTGTGTTGAGGCATATATTGATATATTTATAATTGTTGTGTCTTCTTCTTGGATTGATCCCTTGATCATTATATAGTGTCCTTCTTTGTCTCTTATAACAGTCTTTATGTTAAAGTCTATTTTGTCTGATATGAGTATTGCTACACCAAGTTTCTTCTGAGTTCCATTTTCCATTTCAGTCTGTATATGTCCCTAGATCTGAAGTGGGTCTCTTGAGACAGCATATGTGTCTTATTTCTGTATCAATTCAGCCAGTCTATGTCTTTTGGTTGGTGCATTTAATCCATTTACATTTAAGATAATTATCAATATGTATGTTTTTATTGCCATTTTGTTAATTGTTTTGGATCTGATTTGTAGATCTTTTTTCTTCCCTTCCTCTTTTGTTCTCTTGTGATTTGATAACTATTTTCAGTGTTGTATTCGAATTCCTTTTTCTTTTTTTGTTTATATCTATTATAGATTTTTGGTTTGCAGTTACAATGAGGTTTTGATATAGCAGTCTATATAAATACATGATTGTTTTAAGTTGCTGATCTCTTAATTTCAAATGCATTTCAAATATCCTGCATTTGTATTCTCCTCTTCTCACGATTACTGGTTTTGATATATTTGTGGATGATTTCCCACCTTTACTATATGTCTTTAATGGTGAGCTTTTCCATTATGTAATTTTCTTGTTTCTAGTTGTGGCCTTTTCTTTTCCACCTAGAGAAGGTCCTCTAACATTTGTTATAAAGCTGGTTTGGTGGTGCTGAATTCTTTTAACTTTTGCTTGTCTATAAAGCTTTTGATTTCTCCACTGAATCTGAACGACAGTCTTGCTGGGTAGAGTATTCTTGGTTGTAGGTTGTTTCTTCTCATCACTTTAAATATATTGTGCCATTCCCTTCTGGCCTGCAGTTTCTGCTGAAAACTCAGCTGATAACCTTATGGGGATTCCCTTGTATATTATTTGTTGCTTTTCCCTTGTTGCTTTTAATATTTTCTATTTTTCTTTAGTTTTTGTCAGTTTGATTAATATGTGTCTCAGTGTGTTCCTCCTTGGGTTAATCCTGCCTGGGACTCTGCTCTTCCTGGACCTGGGTGACTGTTTCTTTTCCCATGTTAGTAACGTTTTCAGCTATTATCTCGTCAAATATTTTCTCAGGCGCTCTCTCTTCTCCTTCTCAGGTCCCTATAATGCGAATGTTGGTGTGTTTAATGTTGTCCCAGAGGTCTCTTAAACTGTTTTCATTTTTCATTCTTTTTTCTTTATTCTGTTCCGTGGTATTGATTTCTCCCATTCTGTCTTCCAGCTCACTTATCTGTTCTTCTGACTCGTTTATTCTGCTACTATTGATTCCTTCTGGTGTATTTTTCATTTCAGTTATTGTATTCTTCAACTCTGTTTGGTTCTTTATATTTTCTAAATCTTTGTTAAAACTTTCTTGTAACTTCTCACACTGTGCATCCATTCTTTTTCCAAGATCCTGGATCATCTTTATGATCATTACTCCAAAGTTTTTCTCTGGTAGATTGCCTATCTCCACTTCACTTAGCTGTTCTTCTGGGGTTTTATCTTGTTCCTTTGTTTCGAACATATTCCTCTCCCATCTCATTTTGTCTAAATTTCTGTGTTTGTGGACTCAGTTCCACAGACTGCTCGACTGTAGTATTCTTGCTTCTGGGTCTGCCCCCTGGTGGGTGAGGTTGGTCTAAAGGCTTGTGCAGGCTTCCTGGTGGGAGGGGCCAGTGCCTGCCCACTGGTGGGCAGGGCTGTGTCAAGGGGTGTGTCTAGAGGTGGCCATGGGCTCAGGAAGTTTTCAGGCAGCCTGTCTGCTGATGGGTGGGACAGTGTTCCCACCCTCTTGGTTGTTTGGCTTGAGGCATCCCAGCACTGGAGCCTACAGGCTGTTGGGTAGGGCCAGGTCTTGGTGCTGATGACCCAAGCAGGATGTCTGCCTCCTCGAGAGTCCACATAGCTGAGCACTCCCCCAAATCTCCACCACCAGTGTCCATGTCCCCAGGAAGAGCCACAGCCACACCTTCGCTTCCCCTCTAAGACCAGCATGTAGGTCCAGCTAAGGCTCCTATGAAGTCACTGCCTTTGCCCTGGGTCCCAGTATGGGTGAGACCTTGTGTGTACCCTCCTAGAGTGGAGTCTCCAGTTCCCTCAGTCCTGTGGAGCTCCTGCAATCAAGCCCTGCTGGCATTCAAAGCCAAATACTTTGGGGGCTCCTCCCCCCAGTGCCAGACCCCATGCTGGGGAGCCTGACATGGGGCTCAGAACTTTCACTCCTGTGGGAGAACTTCTGTGATATAATTATTCTCCAGTTTGTGGATCGCTCATCCAGGGGGTATGGGATTTGATTACAATGCAAGTTCACCCCTCCTACTGTTTTGTGGTTTCTTCTTTACATCCTTGGATGTAGAATATCTTTTTTGGCAGGTTCCAGTCTTTTTTATCAATGGCTGTTCAGCAGTTAGTTGTGTTTCTGGTGTGCTCAAGAGAGGAGGTGAGCCCAAGGTCCTTCTACTTTGCCATCTTTTTCACCATCTGTTTATTTCAGCGTTCTGATGTTGGGTGCATGTATATTTGGTTGTTGTATCTTCTTGATGTATTGTCACTTTTATCATTATATAATGATCTTTGTTTCTTGTTACCACTTTTGGCTTAAAGTGTGTTTTGTCTGACATAAGTATGGCTGCTTGCTTTCTTCTGGTTTCCATTTACATGAACTATCTTCTTCCATCCCTTCATTTTGAGCCTTTGTGTGTCTTCAGGGCTGAAATGAGTCTCCTTAGGCAGCATATTGTTGGGTCTTGTTTCTTTTTTATCCACCCAGCCACTCTCTGCCTTTCAACTGGTGAATTCAGTCCATTTTCCTTTAGAGTGATTATGTAAGGACTTATCATTTGCCTTCTGGTTGTTTACTATCTCCCGTTTTTTTTCCTCTGCTTCGGTATACCTTAGCAAATTGGTGGTTGTCACTGGTGATTTGCTCAGTCTCCACCCCCCCTTTTTTTTTTTAATGTTTTATGACTCTATAATAGATTTTTGCTTTGTGGTTAACAGAAACAGAAAAGATCTTATAGACAAAAGTCCTTTTTATTCTGATAGCAACTTATCTTTGTTCACCTATAGAGGTTCCACTCTTTTATTCCTGCCCTATTATATTTTTGATGTCACAATTTACCTTTTTATGCCACAAATTCATTAATGTTATAGTAGCTATAGTTATTTTCTGTTTTACATAAACTTCATACTATAATTAAGTGGTTAACAAACCATTCTAATGTAAAGTTACAGTTTTCTCATTCTAATTTTCACCTTTACCAGAGTATTTATGTACTTCTATATGTTTTTGTGTGACTAACTGGCATCTTTTCATTTCAGCTTGAAGAACTCTTTTAGCATTTCTTGCAAGGCAAGTCTATTTATGAACTCCCTCAGTTTTCATTTGGGAAAGTCTTTATTTCTCCTTATAACTGAAGGATAGCTTTGCTGTATATTTTTGGTTGGCAGTTTTTATCCTTCAACACTGAATATGTCATTCCTCTCTCTTCTGGCCTGTAGAGTTTATGCTGAGAAATCCACTGATAGCTTAATTGGGGGTTCCTTTGTAGGTTACTTTTTTCCCCTGGTTGCTTTTAAGATTTTTTTTTTAATTAAATGATGCTTTTACATCTTTATGTGCTCCATTCTTTTTAATTGCCTTATTATTCTTTCTTTTTTTTTTAAATTGGGGTATAGTTTTTTACAATGTTGTGTTTGTTTCTACTGTACAGCAAAGTGGAGTTCTCTGTGCTATACAGCAGGTTATTAGTTATCTATTTTATACATATTAATGTATATATATCAATCCCAATCTCCCCATTCATCCCACCCCCCCCACCCTAAGATTCTTTATCATTTATTTTTGACAGTTTCATTAGACTGTGTCTTGGAGACAGTCTTTTTGCACTGGGATAAGAGGGTGTTTTATTAGCTTCATGGACCTGTATGTCCAATTCCTTCCCCAAGTTTGGGAAGGTCTCAGCTATTATTTCTTTAAATAAACTCTCTACCCCCTTCCCTCTCTCTTCTCTTTCAAATACAGTTAATCTTGTATTTGCTTTTCTGATAGAATCTGATAGCTCTCAGAGTTTCTTCACTTTCTAAAAATCTTAGTTCTCTCTGAATCATTTCTAAACTCCTATCCTTCAAGTCACTTATTCCTTCTTCCATCATATCTATTACTTATGCTTGCTAATGCATTCTTCATCTCATTCACTGAATTCTTCTGCTACAGAATTTGATTCTTTTAAAAAACTTCAGTCTCTTTGATAAAGAACTTATGGTCATTAAATTCATTCCTGAGTTCATTTATAGCATGTTGAATTTCTTCATAATAACTATTTTGCATTCTTTATGAGTCAGATCACAATATTCCATGCCTTTGAGTTCAGTTGCTGTAGAATTACCGTTTTCTTTTGGTGATACCATATTTGCTTGATTTTTCATAGTGTGTGAGGTTATGCACCTCTCCTTTTGCTTTTGAAATTGCAAACACTTTTCTTAGTGAAGGATTTGTTTACTTTGGCTGTTACAGGTCAGCAGGCTGGCATTTAAAAATCTTCTTTTGTGTTCCAGAAGATGATGCTATAGCTCAAGTTTTTGATTTTTTCTTACCAGGGTTAGTTCTCAAGCCTGCACTCAGGAGTACACAAAAAAAGCTGGGAAGTGTGGGCTTAGCACTTGGGGCTTTGGGGGGTGCCCATGACCTGACAGGGAAATCCACAAGTGGGATACTCTCAGAGATCCATGAGTGGACCTCTAAATGAAATCCCAAAGCAGACAGCAGGAAACACATTATTTCAATGCCCTTTGACATTCTTGTCTGCTTCCTTCCCCTTCCTCTCCTACCTTCCAGTCACAGAAATCCCTCCCCAGAAATGCAAGTGCTGCTGGAGACAAACAGGTACCTCCAGCTACTACCCATGTAGCCAGCCAGTCACTCACCACTTGTGCTTTCCACCTCCTCTGGCAAAGAGGTAGACACTGACCCCAACAAGAGTGTAGAGCACTGCAGTGTCACCCTGGGGGAAACAGGTGCCTCAGTGGGTTCCTTTCTCTCCTCTGCCTTCAAACTCATCTCTATCCAGCTCTGACGGTGTCCTGGGATCTCCCATCAGGTTGGCTGGACCTCCACAAATTCTCCATCTCCCATGAGCATCCACTCAGTTTTGTACTCTCCAGGTTCCCCTTTTCCTGATCATGGCAAGTGGGGGTGGTGCAGGCTCACTGACTTCTCTTGTATCCACAGCCCCCTCTGAGGTCCTCTCCACCTACTTTCAGATGCAGAGGAGCATAGTAATGACCTGCTGTCCTGGTATAATGTGCAGAGGCACTTTTGTTCAGTTACAGATGTGTAATTAGTTATACACCAAAGAGGAGAGAAAAAAGGAACAACTCATGCTGCCATGGTCCTGACATCACTCCAGAGAAGTCTGTGTTCTGCTTCTGGATCTAGGTGCTGCTTCCATGGGTACAACCAATGTATAAAAATTTATAAGGGACTTCCCTGGTGGTGCAGTGGTTAAGAATCTGCCTGCCAATGCAGGGGACATGGGTTCAAGCCCTGGTCCAGGAAGATCCCACATGCCGTGGAGCAACTAAGCCCGTGAGCCACAACTACTGAGCCTGCGCACCACAACAACTACAGAAGCCTGCACGCATAGAGCCCATGCTCTGCAGCAAGAGAAGCCACCGCAATGAGAAGCCCTCGCACCACAATGAAGAGTAGCCCCTGCTACCCGCAACTAGAGAAAGCCCGTGCGCAGCAACGAAGACCCAATGTAGCCATAAATAAATAAATAAATAAATTTATAAAAAGATTTTTTTTATAAAATGTATCAAGCTGTACAATTTTATATATGTATATAATACTTCAACAAACTTTAAATGTGACTCCACTCCACTTCTGGTGGGTATATAGCCAAAATAATTGAAAGGAAGGACAAAGAGATATCTATACACCCAAGTTCATGGCAGCATTACTCACAATAGCCAAAAGGGGGAAGCAACCCAAGTGTCCATCGACAGATGAATGGATAAACAGAATGTTGTATACACATACAGTGGAATATTATCAACTATAAAAAGGAAGTAAATTCTGATATATGCTATAACAAAGATGAACCTTGAGGACATTATGCTAAGTGAAATAAGACAGTCTCACAAGAGGACAAATATGAGTGATTCCACTCCTATGAGGTACTTAGAGTAGACAAACTAAAAGAAGGACTAGAATGATGGTTGCCAGGGATTGAAAATAGTGAGAAATGAAGAGCTATTGTTTGATAGAGTTTCAGTTTTGCAAGATGAAAAGAGTTCTGTGGATGGATGGTGGTGATGGCAGCATAACAGTGTGAATGTATTAATACCACTGAACTGTATACCTAAAAATGGTTAAGATGCTAAAATTTATGTGTATTTTACCACAATTTTTTAAAAGTTAAATGTGACTTTAATATATACCCTAATATGTGTTAGTAATACATACTAATGAAGTTATTAACTTGACCTCTGATGAAAATTCCAGAACTTTAACACCTCTACTCTTATTGAGCTACTCGAAACTCTACATTTTCAATCCCGTTGAACACTTCAAGAAGTGGAAAAAGCCAACAGTGGACTCTCCCAAAGCAGCCAGGTGAGATGCATAAGACCCCTTTCCTCTCACACAGGACCTTATACTAAACAAAATGCTTTGACCTCCTTCCCTCCACTTATACTAACAAATCCCTTGTGAAGGAGGCAGCTCGGACAAGTCTGTTACCCTCACTTCAAAGCTGGGGAAACTGAACAGGAAAAAAATGAAATCACAGCACCACCACCCCCAAAAAAACCCCCAAAATCTAAATTTTCTGATACCAAATTCAAACTGGAAGGCATCCCCCTAGAACCCTCAGGCTCATTAATAGACTTAAAAAGCAAATTCGACTTACAAGTTAATTTTGTGCTTCTATTGTTCCCACAAGAAAATGCTTTATAATATGTAGATCTTTTTTACATGTTGAAAAAATTCACTTTGACTTGAAAACATTTTATTTAATTTATACAAATAACTACTAAATACAAAAAGTAGATTAAAACAAAATAGTTATTTTTTTCTGGCAGAGTTTAAATGCACATAATGGATAATTCTGAAGAAAATGCATTTTCCCCACAGCGTTCAGGACTAAAATTCTACTGAAATCTTTGCTTCTAAATCAGTAATATATTCGGTGGTGTCACATGGGTAATGGCTAAATACGTTCTGCATATGAACTGAAAAAAAAGTTACAGTCTACACACATAAATGTGAAGCACTTAAAATGTGAATTTAACGGATAATAAAATGTCCATTTCAGAGTATAGTGTTAAAAACATTTCAGTAATAAAATCATAAGACCACATAAAAATAAGCTTTAACATATGCATGAAGCAGTTTTGTAAAAACTGCTACTGCACAAGTAATAAATAATTTGCAAAGTTGTGTATAAACAATTCCTAATGTTCAGCGTCATTGTAAACATCAGCACATGTGTAAAATGCAGCAAAGTCTGACATTATATTTTGTTTTGCCAAATTGAATTCCTATTATCCAAAGACAGACCAGTGGAGTACGGAGCCAATGTTTCCACAAGTTGGGTCTTTAAAATTAAGAGTAACAGTGCAAGTAAGGAATGCAAAGAATTCCTAGTGCAATAAAGAAGAGAAGCACAGGCAATATTGCTGATTAAAAATTCACCACCTCCTTGAGTTTCCCGTGGGGAGTGTCTAGGAGACCTGTGAAGATATGCAAAGCCACTGTCTTAATGCCCAGATCTCTTTTAGGATTTCTCTGTGTTCCTCCAGTTCCCTACCTTTGCAACAGTGTCTGTCCAACATGAGTCTCTGCAGCGTGAACAGTTTGTGAAATGCCCAGTTCACAGTCATTGAGCGAGGTTAGGGTGGTTTTGGTGTCTCCCCAGCACACGGCCGGGTAAGATGTCGGCCTTGTCAAAGCAGTCATTTGGGGAGGGAAACAGATGGATTCTGTTCTGACAACCAGTCAGGCCAGCATTAGGTCCCAGCTGGACAACGACGACAACGTCAGACCTTCCTTCTTGACACCATGAAAATGTCAACAGTCAGTTTTCAATTTGTCTAGGGAATTATCAATTTTGGTCAAAGTCTTTTTGATACGCAGGGCTGTGAGTCTGGCAGATGGATTTTGATACCAGCATTCTTTCATCAGCTTGGCCAGGGAGGTTAATGTCTGAGGAGAGAAAGAACCAACACCACAGTGAAAAAGTAACTGGGCAGATGTTACGTCCACTGTTTTGCAGGGCTCTGCAGGTCTTGTGATGTTCAAGTGATGTTATTACCATTTTCCTTACACAAATAATCAAGGCCTTAGCCACTGATAAAGAAACCACTCTTGAGTTTCTTAAACTCTGCCCTTTGGACTCCTAATGCTACCAATTGACTATCAAGTCAGTTACACAGACCAGTGTGGTTGATGGTTTGATGGTTTTATGGTGCTAACAGCCGTAACACTAACCCAGAGTTAAAACTGAAATATGCAAATCGGGTCATTTCTCAATGCCTTAGATTTGCTACTTAACAGCAGCAATAAGGATTGTCAGCATTAAACTGCCTATGTTTGGAAGAGATGCAGAGATAGAAAAGAGGTTAAAAAGCATCACTCAGGTCTCTTGGTTTACATGTGAAACTGCAGTCCTAGGGCCAGTGGCATAGTAATGCATGTCCCAATTCCTGGAGCTAATCAAGGGTAAAAAAATCTTGTGAATGTTGTCATTCATTAGCAAGATCTATCAGAAATGGCTCTTTCAAGAATGAGACCATTTTGTGAACCTGCTCAACTAGGTCTAAAGCTCTTCTACATAAAATAGGGAGAGAAAGAAACAGGGCAGATCACTCAAGAACTCTACCAGCTGAAAAATCAAGAGAATGCAAACAGCAAACAGCTAAGTATAGCTCTAAAACCAAGAAAACATTGTCTTACCGGGTCTGAGAACCATCTGTTGGGTATGTTGGGCCTCTGTTGGTCTACACAGACCACCTTCCTCATATCTTCAAAACTTGGGTCATTGGGAACCACATCATAGAACGGTGGCTTGTAATCCTCCACAATACCTATACACATGGACAAGAATTGTGTTGGGTTAGCAAAAGAGTAGAGGTTCCCAGGGTTGTACTGATGGTTGTCGCAGGTTACAACGTTGACAGAAAAAGTACTGATCACCTTCCTCAAACTTCAGGGTGATTCTGAAAGCTACAGGTAGGTCTTAAAATAAGTGGAAAACAAAGCAATAAATAGAAGCCCTGCAGAGAACTGGAGGAACAATAATTGTTAGAAGAAAACATGACTACCTCTCCTGTAATTATAACAAAACGCTCCAAGAGTGCATACAAACAGCTCTGCAGTGCCCAACAGGGCACAAGAGACAGAACAAGAGTCCCTTCAGTGATTAAAAAGGACAAAATACCTAAAGACGGTACATGAATCTACTGTTTTCAAACCATAAACTGAAATAAAAAGTTGGCCACAACTAGAGCTGGAGGCAAACAAACAATCCAAGACCATCACCAAAATACCCCTTTTTTATGATCAGGGGAAAATGCATTGCTATAAAATAATCCCTCCAACTGGGAGGATGCAAGTAATGTAATATGAAATGCTATTTCCTCACTCATTCATTCTGTATGTTCTGAGTACCCTCTATCATTCACAGCTGTTTGATGGCTATTAATTCCTCTCAGATCAAAGGCACAAAATAAAATGCAGACGACAGTCTTTTGGAAAGGCAGGAGAATGGCTGAAAAGAATGAACTTTTCCCTTACTCCCAAGCAAATGTGAATGTCGCTTATTTCAGCTGCTGCCCCTGCATGGTTTCCAATGCCTTAGAAACCATTTTTCCCAGCAAAATTACATCAGTTCCTTACCTTTCACAAAGAAAGTAGTTCCACAAAGAGAAAAATTTAAAGCAATAATTTAGAATTAGAAAGTTGATTCTTTTCCTTTATAGAAATGAGACCCAGAAAATCCCTTATTTTTCTCTCATCATCAAAGGCCTCAACAATGAGGACAGTGGATTAGTTTACTGCCCTCTTTCCTTCCTCCATGTAACTTTCTTCTGTTCCTAAATACCTACCAGAGTGATCGTTGGCGCAGGTGGAAGGAGGCTGTTTTAATAATTTTTAAGTTTTTCTAGCTCCTATAAGCTACCTGAAAAGCTTCAATTGCCTTTTCATTTATCAAAGAAATTAACAGTGAGAAGTTGTTCTCACAAATCCCACATAAAGACAAACCATTTATGAAAAAGATTAGTCATGATAAGGGACATCTGTTAAATACTACAGTTTTGTTAAACTACATAGATTCAAGAGTTTATTTTAAAAATGGAATGTAGTCCAAATTTAAAAATTCTAGTTGATATTAAGACTAACTTACCCACATGGCTTGACTGTGTTTGTAATGTGTATTAGTCAATGGATTAAAACCTTTCCTGACAAATGGTAAACAGTTCAGATTGGGCATAAACTGCTGCTTTCAGAAGTCTTGAGATACCTCATCTCAGAGACCTTACCTACTTCTCTTGTAAGGACCCCAGGAAGCATTCAACAATATTTTAATTCTTTTCAGTACATGTATTACTAGGAGACATCACATAAAATACAGCTGGACACAGACCTGCAAGATAATTTATACCTTTATAAGGGCCACATGAACTTATAAGAAACAGTAGGATTGTGCCTGTCACCACCTCTCAGCTTTTCTGAAGGAGAATATATTTAATAGCCTGGTTTCAGTCTTTAAAAATCTAGCATAACAGCCAGCTATTTGAAGTAATTTGCCTGGCTAGCTTGGGAAGGGTTATGGGAACATCATTTTTTCTATAAATGCAAAAGAAAAAAAGCATGGCTGGATTTTTAAAACATAGGATCTGGGGATACTCAACAATAAAATTCACTATACAAAGATGAAGTTTTCCCTTGGGTTTATATTTCCCATATTTTAATCTTATTAAATACTGCTGTGTTTTAACAAAAGGAATCAAGTTTAAAAAGACCATTTAATTGATCATGCCTGGAACTTAGTCATGCCTTTTTTGTCAACCATTGGTCAAATTGTTGACTGTTTCCATCTGATGTTGGTCATGCTTTCCCAGCATAAAATAAACCTGGTATTAAACTCCAGCAGTTATATGGAACACCCTCTAGTCAAGGAAAGCAATTATTTCAATCAATATAAAGTACATTACATACCAACCATGTGTGGAACACCATTCTAAATGTTGAGGATGATAAAAGTATAAGACCTACTCTCAGTTTTCAAGGAACTCAAAGTCTAGTGGAAGATGAGAACAAGTCCCTCTCTTTTCTCCTTAGATAATGGAAATCTTGTTTAAAAAAAAAAACCTCAAAAATGTCTTTCACCCCTTTGTATACTTTATATCTTGAAAGGCAAAGATAGATTGGAAATTCTCACTAAGTTTTACTTGCGAGTTCCTAAATTGGCTCAAAAACCATTTTGGTCCCTTAAACTGTGTGAGCCAGAGGTTGTCCTTGGCACTAGGGATATAAAAATAAAGATGTGATGTTGGTGATGAGAATAATGGGAAAGGAAGACACGAAAAAAATTACAAAGTAGGACCAGGGAGAAGAGGTGAGGGGGAGGGCGTGGTGCTCAGTGGGTTTCAGAGAACTAAACACCTGTGTGGTTTAAGTACCAGATATAAACCAGGTGCCATGGAAGCACAAGTAAGCTTTCTGGGAGCTAGGGCCTGGCTGAACATAGAAAGATGAGTTTTCAAGAAAGAGGAGAGGATGGGACAAGAATACACCAAGGAGAGGGGGCAATCCAGGCTGGGGCCCAGTGATATGGGACAAAGACAAGGGGTTACAAATGATCCTCCTGTGTTGGAGAGGAGGAGGGAAATTCCCTGTAGCTGAAATCAGTGCACACGGTGGTGGGGAGCGTGAGCAGTCAGGGCCAGACTGTGAAATTACCTGTGTTGCCAAGGTAGGAAGTTACTTACAACTGTTCCTCACTCTGCCAGAGAAGACGTGGACTCTCAGTCCTTTTACAACAGCACCCAACGAGCAACTGCCAAATCGTGAGCCAGCGAACAGAACAGCGTGAATTCAGGAAAAGCGACTAAAAATACAAAGTACTTCGAGTGCCAAAGGAGTGGTACAAGCAACAGCGGATCCAGGAATGCAGTGGAAGAGGAGCTCTTAAACAGTGGTCAAGGAAGGGCGAACCGTGCCAGGCCTCGCTTTTCCACTCGAAGGGCCACGGAAAGAATCGGAGAAACTATTCATAACCTCCTCCCCACAGCTTTGGGCATGTGTATCTGATTTATACAATTTTTTTTTCCTGGACATGTGTCTAACGGAGAGTTTTCTCTTCTCTGGGGCAAATATATCTACCAACAATATCCCTATCATTAATTTGCTGCATGGTTCTGAGTAAACCCCTTAATTGCCAGGCCTTAGTTCCAACACCTTGAGAGTACACATCACAAAGCAAATGTGCAGATTAATAAGAACAACCTAGAAACCTTCAAACCCCATGAAACGTCAGAGGGGTTTTTCTAAAAATGCAAGTTTCTGGAAACAAGGCCTTCCTCATGACCTTCCCTACCCAAACCAATAGCTTTTGGCTCTCAAAGCTTTGGGGATTTCTCAATTGCAGATAAGGGACTGTGGACTTGGCTATCATTTGAATAATCTGAAGGTGAGGCAAAGACAGATCCAGGGGATGTCAGAATCATGCAGATCACAGCCTTCCTTTCCTTCAGAAAAAGAAGCTGAGGACCACCCAGGGAAAACGTACTTGTCCAAGTTCACAGCTAGCTAATGACAAACATTAACCTGAATCCAATTCCGTTTGTATTCTAGAATTCTTCCCAACAAGCCCAAAATGGGATAATGCATTAATCTCGTCACAAGGGCCTGCTCACTTCATGTCCGTGGTCTCTCTTCACTGCACCGCAGCTTGGGTGGACACCCAGGTAACAGGCAAGGGGGGCAGGATCCCCAGCATCCGCATCCCTGCAGAGAGCTCCCGTTAACAGTGAACTCCTACAAGAACCATGAAACCCTTCAGAGATTGGAACATTACGACTAAAGCCATTTTACAGAGAATGAGAGTGGTTCATGTTGGGCTTCTGATAGGACTCTAAGTTAATACAGTGTTTCCTTCAGGGGTGGCCTGTGAGAAAATTAGATATGGTTCCAGGACAAAACTTTTTTGTCTTATTAAATAACTCCATATGTATTATTAACGTTACCTTCCATTTAATGCCATGGGATAACTGGTTTTCCCACTTCCAGTAGTGACATTAATTTCCTTTTAAAAAGAAATGTTTGAAAAAGTTAGCTATTTAAATGATTAAGAAAATAATGGCACAAGGGGCATTTAGATATGAAAAGAAATCATAAAGGTAGTCTGTGTATGAGAGAATCTTGGGAAACACTGTTTTCAGAGAGGCATTTTTTTCCTGGTAGGAAGAGGATTCAAAAAGGTATATCAACTATTTGTGTCACTTTGCTTAACATTCCTCACAGAAGGATTTCAAACACAGTTTTCAAGCCATGGCCCACATCAAAAAACGGATGGAGCTGCTCACAGCAGAGGGGACAACAGCCCAGGGGGTTCTGGTCACCCTTGGTGCTGCCTTGCTGCTGGAGGTTTCAGAGAACCAGCACCTCATGCACTCCTGTAACCAACCAGGTGCACTAGCTGGGAAGCTCCGCCTCTCCCCAAGGCAGGTACTCCTTTCAGAAACAGGAACAGAGCTGTCCTGCCAGCTCTGTTCCCTGCTAAGTAAAGTATCTGTGTGGCAGTGATGACCTCATCCTGCTCTCCCCACTACAATTCATGGGCATATGGAACCATGCACATTATTCAAATCAAGACTAAATGCATTATCTGAAATCTGTTAAAAGTAATTTCTGTTACTGGGATTCTCAGCAATATGGCATAGCCAAAATAAATGGTTCACAGATTGCTTCATAGTCAGGCCCTACTAAAAATATTTATTAACCTGACAGTTGTCAGAAGAAACGTCAAAGGGCCTAGGTCAAAGGGCCGAGGAGAGATGCACAGCCATGCTCTGAGTTAAGCTTTGACAAGACGCCTTACATCTCACGCACCCTCAGACCTAGAGGGAGAAGCTCCAGAAGACTTCCAAGCGTTTGCTATCTGTAGAGGTCTCATGAGAAGAAGAATGTATCATTCACTGGATGCTGTTACAAGGTTGACACCACAGATACTTGTCTTGGTGGAGACACCTGCTGTTAAAGATGTGTCAAGGAAAAGAGACCAGTAAGCAGTGAACAATACCCAGAAAAGTTCTGCTGCCTTCTGGTTATTTTGTCGTGAGGTCAGTTGACTGCCCTCCTTTGGTCTAGATCTTTAAATCAGGGACACGAAATTCCAGGAATCAGTGAGAGAAAAATCCCACCTCCATATTCCCGCCCCCAACCACTCACCTAAAGGCTCAAACGAAATAAAACAAACCTGAAAGAAATTGCTTGAATGAATATTAAAAATTTTCCCTAATATGAGTCTTCCCTTTGTTCAAACCTTAATATACACTAAGGTAGTGAAATAAAATTGTGAAACACATTGGATATTAAGTTGCTGAAGAAAATCAGAGTTGTCATGGTTTCCATATACAAGCCCATTGTGCTCAGGAACTTGAGGCACACGCCATTCCTTAGCAAGCCCACGGGCTCATTAGAAGAGGTTTTCCGAAGTATGTGTGCCAAACATAAGCTTATTCTAACAAGTATTTCCTAGTCCCCACCCCATTAAGAGATACAGCTCAGCCAGCAGGGTTTTTTCAATGAGATACAAGTGCTTTTGATGCATTTCAACACTGGATTCCATCACAAAATGGAATAACCAAAGCCAGTCACAGTGAAACAGAAGTATGTCCACATAGCCCTCCTGTGGGCAGCGAAGAGGAAACACGTGAAGGGTATAACAGAGGCTCATGCTGCCTGGATGATGCCACAGTCAAAGATGTGCTACAGGAGGGACAATGAAGATCATCTTAGTTAGCTTTTAAATCCATGGGCAGATGACCACAGTATTAGAGCAAGACAACTCTGGCGTTTCTGCATCCAGGGATCCAAACAAGGTGTGACACCGAAGGCTGAGGTTCCAGAGAGAGGACTTCTAATCTCAAGAGGGAACTGCTGCAGGATGCTTGGATGGGGCTATTGGAAGTTTTTGATCAGACCAAAGCTAAATGGCACACGCGAAGAGCTGTGATGCACCCATTTATCTGTGGGATCCACGTGTCAATTTCTGTCTGCACACCACACCGAACCCAGGTAACCAGAAACCAGTGTGTCTGCAGAACTATAAAAGGAAGAAAGGAAGAACACTGCCAGAGAAGTAGCAAAAATCTAGAAAGAAAGGCCAAGGCCTAGCTACAAGACTCAAAGGAGAAAGGGACCCCTCTTCAGCTTGGGAGAGAGAGGAAGCTTCACCTGATGCATAAGAACACAAATCAGGAAATCCTGCTCAGATGGGCTGTGTCAGCATTCCAGGGATAGTCTTTATTTCCTGGCCTGGGTGAGACCGATATATGCCATTTTAACCTGAGATCCCAAGAGTACGGTCACTGACCTAGCAGCACAGCATCAACTGGGGCCCTGCTAGAAAGGGAGATCCTGGGTCCAACCCTAGACCTACTAAATCAGAAACTTGGGGACGGTTCAGTACTCTGTGTTTCTAGGTGATTCTGCTGCACACTCTCCAGCTTAAGAACTAGTGATTCAAGCAAACCCCTGCCTTAGATTCATATAGAAAATTCACCCGGAAATGGTGAGAAAATGGCTTTCCTTCTGACCAATTCCAAATTCAGTGTCAAACTAAACACAAACAGTAAGTTCCCAAAGACACTACTGAGAAATTTTCAGATGTGGAAATGGACTTAACTCTCATTTCCTGTACAGACACAGCAGGAAGTTTATTATTATTAGCAAAGAAATGTAAAATTCCCATGAAAATACAAGATGTGACATATTTTTATACTCATGGTTCACTTGAGGACTGTATTACTGCAAGAGAACTATCTGGTCATCAATTTTTATAATGGACTCAGAAACTCAAAGATGCATAATTATAATGACCTCCCTAAGATATTCATATATTTAAATGAGGTACATTTAGTATGCAATAATTTCAAAAATACATATTCTTTAATGTCAGTTCTTAAAGCAAGTAAGAAAGTGAAATAGGTACATCACACCCTGGGGTGAGCGGGATATTGTAAATTAGAACAACTCTTATGGAAAGCAATTTGGCAGTTACGTGTGAAGCCATAAAAACACCCATTTTAAAATAAAGACTATCAGAAGAGACAAAGAAGGACACTAGGACACAAGGGATCGATCCAAGAAGAAGATATAGCAACTGTAAATATTTATCCACCCAACATAGGAGCACCTCAATACATAAGGCAAATACTAACAGCCATAAAAGGGGAAATCGACACCCCACTTCCACCAATGGACAGATCATCCAAAATGAAAATAAATAAGGAAACACAAGCTTTAAATGATACATTAAACAAGATGGACTTAATTGATATTTATAGGACATCCCATCCAAAAACAACAGAATACACATTTTTCTCAAGTGCTCATGGAACATTCTCCAGGATAGATCATATCTTGGGTCACAAATCAAGCCTTGGTAAATTTAAGAAAACTGAAATTGTATCAAGTATCTTCTCTGACCACAACACTATGAGACTAGATATCAATTACAGGAAAAGATCTGTAAAAAATACAAACACATGGAGGCTAAACAATACACTACTTAATAACGAAGTGATAACTGAAGAAATCAAAAAGGAAATTAAAAAATACCTAGAAACAAATGACAATGGAGACACGACCCAAAACCTATGGGATGCAGCAACAGCAGTTCTAAGAGGGAGGTTTATAGCAATACAATCCCACCTTAAGAAACAGGAAACATCTCCTGTAAACAACCTGACCTTGCACCTAAAGCAATTAGAGAAAGAAGAACCCAAAACCCCCAAAGTTAGCAGAAGGAAAGAAATCATAAAAATCAATCAGAAATAAATGAAAAAGGAATGAAGGAAACGATAGCAAAGATCAATAAAACTAAAAGCTGATTCTTTGAGAAGATAAACCAAATTGATAAACCATTAGCCAGACTCATCAAGAAAAAAAGGGAGAAGACTCAAATCAATAGAATTAGAAATGAAAAAGGAGAAGTAACAACTGACACTGCAGAAATACAAAGGGTCATGAGAGATTACTACAAGCAACTCTAGGCCAATAAAATGGACAACCTGGAAGAAATGGACAAATTCTTAGAAATGCACAACCTGCCAAGACTGAATCAGGAAGAAATAGAAAATATGAACAGACCAATCACAAGCACTGAAATTGAAACTGTGATAAAAAACCTTCCAACAAACAAAAGCCCAGGACCAGATGGCTTCACAGGCGAATTCTACCAAACATTTAGAGAAGAGCTAACACCTATCCTTCTCAAACTCTTCCAAAGTATAGGAGAGGGAGGAACACTCCCAAACTCATTCTACGAGGCCACCATCACCCTGATACCAAAACCAGACAAGGATGTCACAAAGAAAGAAAACTACAGGCCAATATCACTGATGAACATAGATGCAAAAATCCTCAATAAAATACTAGCAAACAGAATCCAACAGCACATTAAAAGGATCGTACACCATGACCAAGTGGGGTTTATTCCAGGAATGCAAGGATTCTTCAATATACGCAAATCAATCAATGTGATACACCATATTAACAAGTTGAAGGAGAAAAACCATATGATCATCTCAATAGATGCAGAGAAAGCTTTCGACAAAATTCAACACCCATTTATGATAAAAACCCTGCGAAAAGTAGGCATAGAGGGAACTTTCCTCAACATAATAAAGGCCATATATGACAAACCCACGGCCAACATCGTCCTGAATGGTGAAAAACTGAAACCATTTCCACTAAGATCAGGAACAAGACAAGGCTGCCCACTCTCACCACTCTTATTCAACATAATTTTGGAAGTTTTAGCCACAGCAATCAGACAAGAAAAGGAAGTAAAAGGAATCCAAATTGGAAAAGAAGAAGTAAAGCTGTCACTATTTGCAGATGACATGATACTATACATAGAGAATCCTAAAGATGCTACCAGAAAACTACTACAGCTAATCAATGAATTTGGTAAAGTAGCAGGATACAAAATTAATGCACAGAAATCTCTGGCATTCCTGTACACTAATGATGAAAAATCTGAAAGTGAAATCAAGAAAACACTCCCATTTACCACTGCAACAAAAAGAATAAAATATCTAGGAATAAACCTATCTAAGGAGACAAAAGACCTGTATGCAGAAAATTATAAGACACTGATGAAAGAAATTAAAGATGATACAAATAGATGGAGAGATATACCATGTTCTTGGATTGGAAGAATCAACATTGTGAAAATGACTCTACTACCCAAAGCAATCTACAGATTTAATGCAATCCCTATCAAACTACCACTGGCATTTTTCACAGAACTAGAACAAAAAATTTCACAATTTTTATGGAAACACAAAAGACCCTGAATAGCCAAAGCAATCTTGAGAATGAAAAATGGAGCTGGAGGAATCAGGCTCCCTGACTTCAGACTATACTACAAAGCTACAGTAATCAAGACAGTATGGTACTGGCACAAAAACAGAAAGAAAGATCAATGGAACAGGATAGAAAGCCCAGAGATAAACCCACACACATATGGTCACCTTGTCTTTGATAAAGTAGGCAGGAATGTACAGTGGAGAAAGGACAGCCTCTTCAATAAGTGGTGCTGGGAAAACTGGACAGGGACATGTAAAAGTATGAGATTAGATCACTCCCTAACACCATACACAAAAATAAGCTCAAAATGGATTAAAGACCTAAATGTAAGGCCGGAAACTATCAAACTCTTAGAGGAAAACATAGGCAGAACACTCTATGACATAAATCACAGCAAGATTATTTTTGGCCCACCTCCTAGAGAAATGGAAATAAAAACAAAAATAAACAAATGAGACCTAATGAAACTTCAAAGCTTTTGCACAGCAAAGGACACCATAAACAAGACCAAAAGATAACCCTCAGAATGGGAGAAAATATTTGCAAATGAAGCAACTGACGAAGGATTAATCTCCAAAATTTATAAGCAGCTCATGCAGCTCAATAGCAAAAAAACAAACAACCCAATCCAAAAATGGGCAGAAGACCTAAATAGACGTTTCTCCAAAGAAGATATACAGACTGCCAACAAACACATGAAAGAATGCTCAACATCATTAATCATTAGTGAAATGCAAATCAAAACTACAATGAGATATCATCTCACACCAGTCAGAATGGCCATCATCAAAAAATCTAGAAACAATAAATGCTGGAGAGGGTGTGGAGAAAAGGGAACACTCTTGCACTGCTGGTGGGAATGTGAATTGGTACAGCCACTAAGGAGAACAGTATGGAGGTTCCTTAAAAAACTACAAATAGAACTACCATATGACCCAGCAATCCTACTACCAGGCATATACCCTGAGAAAACCATAATTCAAAAAGAGACATGTACCAAAATGTTCATTGCAGCTCTATTCACAATAGCCCGGAGATGGAAACAACCTAAGTGCCCATCATCCGATGAATGGATAAAGAAGATGTGGCACATATATACAATGGAATATTACTCAGCCATAAAAAGAAACGAAACTGAGCTATTTGTAATGAGGTGGATAGACCTAGAGTCTGTCATACAGAGTGAAGTAAGTCAGAAAGAGAAAGACAAATACTGTATGCTAACACATATATATGGAATTTAAGAAAAAAAAATGTCATGAAGAACCTAGGGGTAAAACAGGAATAAAGACACAGACCTACTTGAGAATGGACTTGAGGATATGGGGAGGGGGAAGGGTAAGCTGTGACAAAGCGAGAGAGAGGCATGGACATATATACAGTACCAAACGTAAGGCAGATAGATAGTGGGAAGCAGCCGCATAGCACAGGGAGATCAGCTCCATCCTTTGTGACCGCCTGGAGGGGTGGGATAGGGAGGGTGGGAGAGAGGGAGACGCAAGAGGGAAGGGATATGGGAACAGATGTATAGGTATAACTGATTCACTTTGTTATAAAGCAGAAACTAGTACACCATTGTGAAGCAATTATACTCCAATAAAAATGTAAAAAAAAAAAAAATCCAAATTCTTTGACCTAATAGGTCTACTTTTTTTCAGGTTAAGAATAATTCCCCAAATGAAAAAGTTGTATGAACAAAGATGTCTACATGGCGGAAAGAGGATATCTGACAACATAAGAATGGTTAAATTAATGAAATATCATGGGACCATCTAAAATAAAAACAGACTAACAACATTTAAAAAACACAAATGAAAAAGATGATACAGAATTATATTTACACTATGATCACAACTAAGTAAAAAAATACGTACATAGTTGCATAGAGAAGAAGGGGAAAGAAAGATGAATACTGGAAGGTAAAGGCAAATTTTTCTTATTTTTCTTTCTACTCATTTTTGTGTTTGGGGTTAGAAATAACAAAAATATTAACAGGTATGCAAGCAGCATTGAACACTTTCAAGTTTGAGTTTGGATAAACTGATTTGTGTGTGTGTGTGTGTTTGTGTGCATGTGAATATTCATGGGAGAAGGAGGACTAGAGAAAGAGAAGGAGAAATATCAAGTTAGTCATTGCCAAGGGACAGTAGCTGATTTAAAATGAGACATGACATACCCTTACCTCCCCCTAAAAATCAAACCACACCACAGAACAGAAGCTCAACCCACAAAATTTTAGGAACAATCTAAACCATGATGTAAGGGGGAGATCAGTAAATCAGAAAGCAACCAAAATAGTCTCTCTTCCTCTACCCTTCAGGATATTTTTTCCAAAAATAATGTTAAACACAGGATAGATCAAGAAAACTATTTGTTGAGCTACATTTTAAATTGATGGCTCTATTCTCCAACTGATTCCTATTAATCACAGCTGATCTTTGAAAGCCATTTGGGTTTAAGCCTGCGACACAGGGAAGAAATTTGCAACATGAGTTCTTACAAAGCGCAAATCCCAAGTTTCTGCCAAGTTTGCCTTTCATCACGCAGGCTTGCCTGGCATGGCTCCAGCACCCATAGCTGGACTGGACTATCCTGGCCTTGGAATATTAACTTCCTCTTCGTCTGGGGCAAGTTCCCCACCACACAGTTTATAATGACACCAACCCTTCTCTAAAGTGTTTAAAATAAACTAATTAGAATTTGATTTTCAACTCTAAGGCACTCAAGAATTATTAGGGACAGGGATGGGGAAATGAAGTCGCTGTGCAATTTCAGGCAAAGTTCAGAACTTTATAAATCAGCAAAACAATCACTCTGGTGCAAACAATTCTCAAGGCACTTGAATGGCACAAAATGCAAGTCAGTAGCTCTCAACAATTGAGAAACAGTTACCAAGAAAATGTTCATGACTCCATCCCAAAAAAAAAAAAAAAAAAAAAAACACCTTTAAAAGAACTGTCTGTTTACAATGCATGTATGTTTATGTTTAATTTAAAACACTGTCTTTGATACCCTTAAGAGTGTTTGTTAAAAGCAAACACACTCTGCTGTTAGGGAGGGAAAAAAAACTACCACAGAGGCTTGCCAATTTAAATTATTGCACACTAAAACTATGTTACGTTACCCCAATTTCACTTCGCTCACAGAACCAGGACTTCCTACTCTCTGGCTATTGTTCTTGAAAATTGTAGTTACCCCCAAAATTTCAATCCTTACAAGAAACTATCAGTGGAAGGTGGGATGGAGCACATATGTCAGTGACTTCATGCATAATTTCTTTAATACTTCAAATCTAGGATTCCAGTGGGTCCCAGGAGGGTAAAGTATCTCCTGAAAATGAATATTAATTTAAATATATAGCATTTTCTTCTGTTTTTCTGGAACAATTTCAGACACATTCTTTGTGAAATAGGACTTCCAGTTGTGAAGATATGAAGAGGTCGATTTAGTCGATTCGAGAGATTCTGCTATAATAACCACTTTGTGGGTAGATGGGGCATGTGCTATTTGAATGAGGATATGTAGTGCTTTCAGAATACAGTGAACTTAAAATTCAACAATGTATTTGTGGCTGATTTGAAACATGGAGGTGAAAGTTCACTGTAGGGAATATGGGGAAAAAATTATCGATAGACATATGATTCCCTAGCTGCTAAGGCAACACCATTTCATAAAGCTTATTTATGAGGACCAGCACGAGCCTCCTCCTATTCAGGGCTTCCTGAATGTAAACTTCACTTACTTTGCAGGTACAGCCTGCTTCTTACAAATGAGTGAATTCTGAGTGTGCAACCTGAATCTTTTCTCAATAATCCAAACTTAAGAAGTAAAAATATCTATAATAGCAGAATTCACCCTTAGATTTCCTTGAGGCTTCTCACGATAAAACTCACTTGGGAAAAGAGCAAAGGAGGAGGAAGGGTGGGAAAAAAAGGCAGAATAAGGACGGAGGAAGGAAAAATAAAATATGGACTGATAAAAAAACAAACCAAGGAATAAGTAGTCTCTTGCAGAAATACTTTTTCCACCACGGTTTCCCCTCCTGCAGTTAAAACAGACTGCCATTACGCGCCTTCCACCTACCAGCCATAAAGCAAATATAAATGCCAACAGCTTCACAAGCATGATTCATGGAACAATGTGTACTTAAATATTCCCTTTGCCCTTTTAAAGGTAGCAGAATCAAGAGGACTCGGACAAGGACAATATTATCTGAGATCAGATACCTACCATTGCTCACCATCCGCCTGGCCACTTCCCACAAGACAAGTCCAAAGGCCCAAATATCGACTCTCTTATAAGAATCGAAACAATCCACCTGGATGGTTTCATCTAGAACTTCGGGGGCCATGTAGCGTTTGGTGCCCACACGGGGGTTGTTCCCCACGTCGAGCTGATTGGTGCTCTGGGAATGCATGACTGCCAGGCCTGAAAGGAAGAAGACAACATTGTCAATCCGCTCCCTTCCTTTCTCACAGACGGCTGCTGAAGATTTTAAACCAAACCCAACGAACAGCGCCCTCTTGTGGCATCCATGGTGACTGCCGCATTACACCCAGAGTCATCTCTGGAGTGCCCTTGTGATGGCTTCTGTTGAGAGCAGGAAAAAGGGCTGATGCCAGAAACATTCTGAGGCTCTTAGGTTAATAGATGAACCTCAGAGACAAAAAGTTTGGGGTAAATAATAAACTAATACACCAAACCAATATGAGGCCAGTGTTCGAAATCCACAGGAAAACAGACTCACTTGTTAAATGGGAGCCTCCAAGTGGCTTAAATAACAAGGAGCAAATTAAGCTCTCAGGCTCCAGCACAGCTCCCACTAGACTGCAAACACAAACTTCAATCCATGTGAGGCAGGGACTTTGAGGTAATTTATCATTACATAAAGGGCCGACTGCTCCGGGCCCTGCTCCATCCCTAAAAAAGGGCCACTCATCTGAACAGTAACGTGGACCAAACCCACAGGGCTTTCTCTGCAGCCACATGTACAGAGAACATTAAGCTGGCATTATCTTAAACCATGATTCATTTCCGAATTCCTCAGCCAATTAGAGAGACCCAGCGTTCCTCACAGACCAAGGGGAATAGACAGATACGTGCATGGTTTATTTGAGAATGGAATTACTTTTTGATACATATGCAGACCAACTGAAAGTGATTCCTGTAACACTCAAAATAATGAAAATTGCCAAACTGGAGCAGGCAGACCATGTACACCTTTGTAACCCAGGGGGGAAGCCTCAAGTCATCTATGGAGAATGCTTCTCCTCCCACTCTGTGGCTTTGCATGGGTGAGATGATAACTCCATATAAAGCAAGGGAGATAGCACGTATGTTATCTCAGCCTTAATACCAAAGATACTGGCAACTGCGTTTGACTAAATCAGACTGGTTCCTCTTCTCCTTATTTTTGTAGCCAACCCTAAGATTCTATGGCCATTACAAACATTTTGCAAATCATAATGCCCCTCCACCATTTCCAGAACCAGAGTGAAGATGACAGAATACAAAAAAAGGTGCAGTTTAAATAGACAATAGAAATACCAGCTGTGGCGGTTTAAAAATACATCCACAAGTGTTTTGAAACTTCTCCCTTCATGAGGGGAAACTCAATTCCTCATGCCTTGAGCGTGGGCTGGACTACCAAACAGAATACAGCAGAAGAGTGTGTGTATCTTCAAGATTAGGGCATAGAAGGCATGTGGCTTCCTGTTTGCTCTCTCTGGGCTCATTCATAGTGTTATGAGGACACTCAAGCAGCCCGGTGGACAGGACCACATGACAGGGAACTGAGGCTTCCCATCAACAGACATGTGAGTGAGCCATCCTAGAAGTTCCTCCAGGCCCGACCAAGCCTTCAGATGCCTGCAGCCCTGACTGATGGTATGACTGTTACCCATGTAAGATCCTGAGCCAGAACCAAAGACCTGAGTTGTTCCAAGACTGTTCCAAGACTGATAATAAATTTGTGTTATTTTAAGCTGCTAAATTTTAGAGGTAATTTGTTTCCCAGTAATCCATAATTATTACACTAACTAAAGAGACAAACCAACCAAATGCAATGTGCCTCAATTCTTGTTTGAATAAACTGGAAAAATTTGAAAATGGCTATTAAATGATATTAAAGCATAATCAATAACTTTGAGGTGTGATAAACTGTGATTATGCAAGAAGTATTTTTAGGGGATGCACTTTGAAGTATTTAGTAGTAAAGAGTTGTGACTTCAACTTATTTTCAAATGAATTTGCAAACATATACACTCAGCCACATACAGATAAAGCAAATTTGGCAACATTTTAATAACTGTTGAATCTAGGTGTTGTGGATATGAATGACTATCATACTACTTTTTCAATCTTTATGCTTGAATTTTTCTATGATCAAAAGTTAGGAAAATACAATACTGGTATTTTTGCTAAAATACTAGTAGTTTTACAGTATTAATGATAGAACATAATTTCTAACAAGTGATCCTTAATTTCTAGGTATAAAGTAAAAAATTAATATAAATTGCAGTCTTACAGGAGCTGTCTCCTGTACTACCAATCTACTTCCTTGAATAATGACCCCTTAACACAGATTTCTGTATGAAACCGTGAATCCAGCTGGAAAGCTATAGGTAAAAATAAACGTAATTAAATAATTAATTAGTTGGATTTGCTAATTCCCCCCAAGTCCCATAAACCAAAACCAACAGCTGCCTCAATTTGTCCATCTTCCCTTAGCCTCAGGACTATAACAGCAGCTACCATTTGAATGACTATTTGCCAAGCATTTATAAAATTTCTGAATCTTACAAGAATTGTGTGAGGTGGGCATAATTGACTTTTAGTAACATGAATAATACATAAACACACTATCATAAAAGTTGTAGAGACATTCAAGGCACAGTGTCAAACACTGAAGTCCCCCTTGCTCAGCCCCCCACCCTTGCCCTGAGTGTAAGCAGGTCAGCACTTAGGGCAGGTAAATAGATAGATGAAAAAACCTGTACAAAAATACTGGATCAGGGACTTCTCTGGTGGCACAGTGGTTAAGAATCTGCCTGCCAATGCAGGGGACATGGGTTCGAGCCCTGGTCTGGGAAGATCCCACGTGCCGTGGAGCAACTAAGCCCGTGCGCCACAACTACTGAGCCTGCGCTCTAGAGCCCACGAGCCACAACTGAGGCCGTACGCCTAAAGCCCGTGCTTTGCGACAAGAGAAGCCACCACAATGAGAAGCCCGCGCACCGCGACGAAGAGTAGCCCCCGCTCGCCACAAGTACAGAAAGCCTGCGTGCAGCAACGAAGACCCAATGCAGCCAAACATAAATAAATTTATTTAAAAAAAAATACTGGGTCAATAATTGGGAAACTCAAATCACCTTAGTTCCATAAGCCATGGCACAGCCAAAAAAGTCTTCTACACCACAACAAAAACGTTAGGGTCGGGCTTCCCTGGTGGCGCAGTGGTTGAGAGTCCGCCTGCCGATGCAGGGGACACGGGTTCGTGCCCCGGTCTGGGAAGATCCCACATGCCGCAGAGCGGCTAGGCCCGTGAGCCATGGCCGCTGAGCCTGTGCGTCCGGAGCCTGCGCTCCGCAAGGGGAGAGGCCACAACAGTGAGAGGCCCGCATAACGCAAAAAAAAAAAAAAAAAAAAAAAAAAAAAAAAAAAAAAAAAAAACGTTAGGGTCATGCCTCCTTATACTTGGAAAACACCGTAAAATAATTTCTCAACATGAACACAAGGACTTTAAAGGGATAAAGAAAGAAATTTTATTTGAAAAAAAATAGATTTATTTGAAAGAAATAAATTTTCCTGATATGTCAAATCCCTTGTGTTTAAAAACAATTTTATCATTTATGTAATTAGAGCTAACACTGCCTAAACCTTTATCAGTGTAACAATAACTATAATGATATGAAAATAAGAGCAACCATTTTTTATTCAAGGAGAGTGAGTATCCTCAGTAGTCCACCGAAATGAATAACCAAAATTACAATTCAGTTCTCGTTAGCATAATTATTCAGACAATATTCTAGGGGTCTAGGATGAATAGGCTTTATAGAGAATGCCACTATAAATGAAAATAATCTTATTTATAATGCAATTAAAGCTGCATTAAGCATTACCCTAACACCATAAGAATGAGATATGCCAGCAGGGCAAATGGTAAATTAGTTTGAGGATTTTTTTTCCCCCTCTTTCTTTGATTGATAATTTGCCTTGGTTACAGAAGAACAACTTTATAAACCATTTTTAAGACAAATTCATTCCATCGGTTATTTCATTGTGTACCTACTTTGTGTAAAGCTTGTGAAATCAGAATGCAACAGTACTGGTTGCCTCTCAGGGTGGGCTGGAGCAGGAACGGACTGAACCAGCACGAGGTGACTTTCTAGAGTAATGGGAAGGTCTGTATCTTGACAGCGATTTGGATTTTACAGCATTTGTCAAAAATCTGAGAGTGTATACTTAAGATCTGTGCATTTCGTATGAAATGTAAATTTTACCTGAAAAGAGAAAAAAAGTAAAGAACTCCAGTGAATGATATATTGGTGTGTATGCTGAAGCCACTGGAGGGAAGGGCTCTTTTGTCTGCAATTTACTTTGAAATGTATCAAAGATTAAGCTGTATTGATAAATGGAGGCTGGATATGTGATAACAGTAAAATGTTCATGGGAGAATCTAGGTGGTAAATATACAGGTGTTCACCGGGAAGCCCTTTCAATTTGCATGCTTGAAATTTTTCATAACAAAGTGTTTGGAGGGAAAAAGATGCAACCTGGCTAAACAAGGGAAGACAACAAAAGTTAAAACAGTAATTAAAAAATATTTTTAAAAATTTACCCAAATCTGCTATGCAACACTGTCCATTCTTCTTAACCAGGATGTTTTTGCTTTTTAAATCTCGGTGAGCAATGGCTGGTTTCCCTTGGGTCCCAAAGATCTCTATGTGTAAATGTGCGAGACCACTAGCTATGGACAGCACTATTCGCAGGCAGCTCACTGTATCCAGAGTAGTAAGCTGAAGGTAGTCATACAGCGATCCCATTTCATGATAATGTGTGATTAACCACAACTGTGTACTGGAGTGTCTTGATGTCATGTCTGAAGCAATGAAACCTGGAGAGAGCAAGAACAAAATTAATAGACATGTGAGAATTTCACATTACAGCTTAATTTACTATACAGAAATAGTGACCCATACAGTAGAGATCACCTATAACAAAAAATAATTAAACTTACCAACTGCCATGAAAGGAGGTTTACAGAGGCATCAACAGAGAAAAATAATGTATTTATACCTTAAGAAGACACTGCTAGTGAATAGGAAATTTTCATATTCATTTCCATTGTAAATAATCCTTTGAAATTTTTTTTACATTGCATTAAGATTCAGACAGAAATAATGTCTTTGTGTTTACCCATAATGAGAGTGTTAAACCCTTTATCATGTTGACGTTCCAAGCACAGATCATTCATCAACCACCTAGAAAGAACACAAAGCCTAGAACCTAGACACCTGTGTTCTAGTCTTGATCTGCCTGTGATCTGCTTTGTAACATTAGGCAACTCATTTGGGCTCCTTGGATTGTCTCTGCTATAAAATCAAGGGGTAAGTTTATATTAAATGCGACTGATTCATCGATTTAAAAAAGGAACCTATCAAATATAACAGGGACCTAGGATGCTCTTTGTCAGTCACACAGGAAAACCAAGATGATAGTGTTTGTTGGCTAGAAAAGATGACAGAGTTAAAACGGAAATATTATGATATAATGTGAAAAGTCCTGTAATATATATGTGCAAAGGATAACAGGAGCCCAGAGCAGGGAATCATAATAATTCAGACTAGATGTTACAGCAGGCTTCCATCAAGAAGTGACAACTGGGGCTTCCCTGGTGGCGCAGTGGTTGGGAGTCCACCTGCCGATGCAGGGGACACGGGTTCGTGCCCCGGCCCATGAGCCATGGCTGCTGGGCCTGCGCGTCTGGAGCCTATGCTCCGCAATGGGAATGGCCACAGCAGTGAGAGGCCCGCGTACCGCAAAAAAAAAAAAGAAGTGACAACTGAAGTCGTCTTGAAAAGAAGTGAGATACTGATCCTGTGATAAGCTGTAAACATGAAAAAGAATATATATGTATAACTGAGTCACTCTGCTGTACAGCAGAAATTAACATAGCATTGTAAATCAACTATACTTCAATAAAATTTTTTTAAAAGTGAGATATTGAAAGATGTAGATAAAGAGGAAGGAAGAAATTTTTCTAGACATTCTGAGGGGACTTTTCAGCACACTGAAAGAACTCGCAGTCAGAGGCACTTCCTAACCTATGAAATAAATGGTGATGTGTGTGCCTGTCTTTCCTGCTACAGAGGTGCTTTCCTAGCATTATAGATCTATACCTTATAGACACCCATACGGACAGTGAAATTTGGGACTCAGAAATATAAGGGGATTTTTTTTTTTTTAAAGACAGATATGGCTTGAAGAATTAAATGACTTGTGAAAGTGTAAAGGAAAAGGAGACTATATAAACATGCTGTGCTTTATATAAAGTACTTTATATAAAATTTGTATCACTTGCACAAATATTTTCTCATGGAATTTTTCTCAGTAGACCAGAAAGATAAATATTATACTCATTTTACACATGATGAAGTTGCTGCTGGGAGGTGCCAAGGATCACACAGCTATTAAGTTGCTACCAACTCCAAATCTGGTGCCAGCTGCTCTGATACACCATACCTTGCGTAGGAAAGTTCTGGGAACAAAGAAAGGTTTCCCTATTTGATCATCATCATCATCGACAACAGAAGCAGCTAATAATTAGTGAGAATCAGCAATGTGCCAGGCACAGTTTTAAACATCCTACATGCAATCCTCCAACAACCACATGAAGGGGGTAGATTACATCACTGACATTAAGGTCAGTAACCGTCCCCAGCAATCTGGCTCCAGAACCCATACTCTTACCCACCATATCATCCTGCCCTCAAACAAGCTGGCTTCTACTCGAGAAAGACAATCTGACATTTGTACCTGTGGGATATCTGTAAAGTGAACCGAATAACACTTCCGCACCTTGATCCCCATCTCTTTCTCCCTCTTCCTCTAAGCTGGTCCCCACAGCCAGACTTAGTCTCTCACTCTTCCCTGTTATCCCACCTGCCTTTGTCTCCCCATAGCTGATTCTCTTAGAACCCTTAGCTGGCCATAATATCAAACAAAATGTGCACTCAGACATTTATTTATTCTTGCTAAAGAAACTGTTTCTGCTACAACAAGGTCCTACTGTATAGCACGGGGAATTAACATTCAATATACTGAGATAAACCATAATAGAAAAGAATATAAAAAAGAAGGTCTGTATGTGTATAACTGAGTCACTTTGCTGTACAGCAGAGATGGGCACAACACTGTAAATCAGCTGTACTTCAGTTAAAAAAATGTTTCCGCTTTTTCACTTTAAACCACATGATATTCATCTCTCTAAAAATGTTTTTAACATCTTTATTGGAGTATAATTGCTTCACAATGTTGTGTTAGTTTCTGCTGTATAACAAAGTGAATCAGCTATATGTATACACATATCCCCATATCTCCTCCTTCTTGCCTCTCCCTCCCACCCTCCCTATCCCACCCCTCTAGGTGGTCACAAAGCACCAAGCTGATCTCCCTGTGCTATGCGGCTGCTTCCCACTAGCTATCTGTTTTACATTTGGTAGTGTATATATGTCCATGCCACTCTCTCACTTCATCCCAGCTTACCCTTCCCCCTCCCCGTGTCCTCAAGTCCAATTTCTATGTCTGTGTCTTTATTCCTGTCCTGCCCCTAGGTTCATCAGAACCATTTTTTTTTTAAGATTCCATATATGTGTTAGCATACGGTATTTGTTTTTCTTTCTGACTTACTTCACTCTGTAGGACAGACTCTAGGTCCATCCACCTCACTATGAATAACTCAATTTTGTTTCTTTTTATGGCTGAGTAATATTCCATTGTATATATGTGCCACATCTTCTTTATCCATTCATCTGTCGATGGACACTTAGGTTGCTTCCATGTCCTGGATATTGTAAATAGTGCTGCAATGAACATTGTGCTACATGACTCTTTTGGAATTATGGTTTTCTCAAGATATATGCCCAGTAGTGGTATTGCTGGGTCATATGGTAGTTCTATTTGTAGTTTTTTAAGGAACCTCCATACTGTTCTCCATAGTGACTGTATCAATTTACATTCCCACCAACAGTGCATAAAGGTCCCCTTTTCTCCACACCCTCTCCAGCATTTACTGTTTGCACATTTTTTGATGGCCGTTCAAACTGGTGTGAGGTGATACCTCCCTGTAGTTTTGATTTATATTTCTCTAATGATTAATGATGTTGAGCATCCTTTCATGTGTTTGTTGGCAATCTGTATATCTTCTTGGGAGAAATGTCTATTTAGGTTTTCTGCCCATTTTTGGGTTGGGTTGTTTGTTTTTTTGATATTGAGCTGCATGAGCTGCTTGTGTATTTTGGAGATTAATCCTTTGTCAGTTGCTTCATTTGCAAATATTTTCTCCCACTCTGAGGGTTGTCTTTTCATCTTGTTTATTGTTTCCTTTGCTGTGCAAAAGCTTGTTTCATTAGGTCCCATTTGTTTATTTTTGTTTTTATTTCCATTCCTCTAGGAGGTGGGTCAAAAAGGATCTTGCTGCGGTTTATGTCATAGAATGTTCTGCCTATGTTTTCCTCTAAGAGTTTTATAGTGTCTGGCCTTACATTTAGGTCTTTAATCCATTTTCAGTTTATTTTTGTATATAGTTAGGGAGTGTTCTAATTTCATTCTTTGATATGTAGCTGTCCAGTTTTCCCAGCACCACTTATTGAAGAGGCTATCTTTTCTCCATTGTATATTCTTGCCTCCTTTATCAAAAATAAGGTGACCATATGTACATGGGTTTATCTCTGGGCTTTCTATCCTGTTCCATTGATCTGTATTTCTGTCTTTGTGCCAGCACCACACTGTTTTGATTACTGTACCTTTGTAGTAGAGTCTGAAGTCAGGGAGCCTGATTCCTCCAGCTCCATTTTTCTTTCTCAAGATTGCTTTGGCTATTCAGGGTCTTTTGTGTCTCCATACAAATTGTGACATTTTTTTGTTCTAGTTCTGTGAAAAATGCCAGTGGTAGTTTGATAGGGATTGCGCTGAATCTGTAGGTTGCTTTGGGTAGTATAGTCATTTTCACAGTGTTGATTCTTCCAATCCAAGAACATGGTATATCTCTCCATCTGCTTGAATCATCTTTAATTTCTTTCATCAGTGTCTTATAGTTTTCTGCATACAGGTCTTTTGTGTGTCCTTAGGTAGGTTTATACCTAGGTATTTTAACTCTTTTCACTGCAGTGGTAAATGGGAGTGTTTCCTTAACATCTCTTTCAGATTTTTCATCATCAGTGTATAGGAATGCAAGAGATTTCTGTGCATTAATTTTGTATCCTGCTACTTTACCAAATTCATTGATTAGCTCTAGTAGTTTTCTGGTAGCATCTTTAGGATTCTGTATGTATAGTATCATGTTATCTACAAACAGTGACAGTTTTACTTCTTCTTTTCCGATTTGGATTCCTTTTACTTCTTTTTCTTCTCTGATGGCTGTTGCTAAAACTTCCAAAACTATGTTGAATAATAGTGGTGAGAGTGGGCAACCTTGTCTTGTTCCTGATCTTAGAGGAAATGGCTTCAGTTTTTCACCATTGAGAATGATGTTGGCTGTGGGTTTGTCATATATGGCCTCTACTATGTTGAGGTAGGTTCCCTTTGTGCCTACTTCCTTGAGAGTTTTTATCACAAATTGGTGTTGAATTTTGTCGAAAGCTTTTTCTGCATCTATTGAGATGATCATATGTAAACCACATGATATTCATCTTTAATAACTTTCTCCAAAATGAATATCCCAAACTATAGAAGTACCACTCAAAAGAAACTAAATTACTGCTATATATTTGCGTAGCCTTCACTGATTCCTCTGGCCAAGGGAGAGCAGCATCTGATTGACTGAGTGATTGATTAAATAAATAAATAACTACAATTTATTATCTCACCTTCTCCAAGTCCCCAAGTTCTTAGAGAAGGATTTTTGGCTGTCCCATTAGTCAGGCTCTAGACCTTCAAGAAAACTGACTTTTAAATAAGTAAGATTTTTTAAAAAACTATTTACCACTCAAGTGTGAATTGTACAACTACATTTGCTTCAACATGCTAGACCATTTTTATGGGACTTTTGTATTTTGAGTCAAAGCACTCTACTGTTAGTGGAGACTGAACAGGTGCCCATACATTGGAAGCCTGGCCCAGCCATTGGACGTGTTCATATAACACAGAGAGAACGTGATTAGGGCAAAAGCCTCTTACATAACAGCCAAAGTCATCCACCCAGGTGCCTCATAAACTAAAATAAAACCCTAAATCTTAAGTGAGGTAAGCAGTGCCCTTGTAACCCTCTCACTGGCAGCTCTCGTGGGAACCAGGTGCTGGGCAGCTCTGCTACCTGAGGAGTGAGGCCACCATGCTGGGGAGCACAGGGCTTGAGAGTGTTGGTCCCCAGAGCCAGACTACTGGGCGTCCACATGGCTCACCATCCTGAGCTGGGTGATCCCACATGTGTCATATAAAATCGCCACCTTGGTTTCCTCATTTATAAGATATGGATAGCACCGTCCTGTATCTCAAAGGGTTACTGTGAAAATAAAGAGTTATTGTAGGTAGAATGCTTCATATGATGGCTACCACACAGTAAGTGTTCAAGAGTAGCTGGTTACTATTATAGTTCAAAATAGTTCTGGGTTCAATTACAGCCCCAAAGTTTGTAATTTAATATCTTTTTTAGGTAGTTTCCTTCACTTCCAATTGGTCTCAAGGAATTCTGACTGATTAAATGGTTAAGCAGTACCTTTTAAGAGTATGTGGCAGTTCTGGAGATGGAGGGTGGTGACGGTTGCACAATATGATTGTACTTAAATCTCACTTATATGATTAAAATGGTCAACTTAATGGATATTGTACCATTTTTTTAGTGCTATAATCGCTCTTAAAAATTTATTTTATTGAAGTAGAGTTGATTTACAATGTGTTAATTTCTGCTGTACAGCATAGTGATTCAGTTATACATATATATATATATATATTCTTTTTCATATTCTTTTCCATTATGGTTTATCACAGGATATTGAATATTCCTGTGCAATACAGTACGACCTTGTTGTTTATCCATCCTATATATATATTAGTTTGCCTCTGCTAATTCTGAACTCCCCTACTCCCCACCTCTCCCTTGGCAACCACAAGTCTGTTCTCTATGTCTGTAAGTCTGCTCGTTTCATAGATAAGTTCATTTGTGTCATATTTTAGATATAAGTGATATCATATGTACCATAATTTTTTTTTAAAAGAGTGTAAGATGAGACTTCGGAGTGAAATTGTCTTATTAACTGAAACTCCCTGGTTTCAGTCATGAGGAAAAGGATGCTCAGAAGCATAGAACTTTGGCCCAAAGTCACAGAGTGGGCCTCTAACGATGCTGAGAGTAGAAACTGGCTTCCCAAACTCCCAGACACTGTTCCAACCACCAAACAGAGCCTCCCATCATTCACTGATCTGCTGACTTCTACACCAGACACAGCAGAAGGAAGAGCTGAAATCCAAACTAGTCATTGGAAAGATATCATTTTGGGGGGGATAAACTATGAGGGCCCAGAATTTTATACGTGTGTGTGTGTGATTTAATTATGTATTTCGAGGTGGCTAGAGTTAGCAATACTCAAGGGTGGGGGAAATCATGATCTGATATTCAAAACAATCTTCTGATAGAAAAGAAAATGTCACAGAAAACCTTAAAGTCTCTACATCCAAAAAACTGCTAAGGCAGGGAAAGAAGTTTAACCAAAAAAGGTGGTAATTTCTACGAGCTGTCTCAACTAAGAGGACCGACTACACAGTAAAATTAATCCATATAGCTGTAATTATGATGAGGGTAACAAGATCTCATGAATTCACAATTTCCATGGATCATTATGTAATAAGAAGTGGACAATGTTTTGCCTTCTGTGATCACACTAAGGGAACCTAACTTCTCTCACATGAATCATACTGCAAAGGTGACTTTCAAATTTCCTGCATGATTAAATCCAATTTAATCAATATTTATTAAGCACCTACCACGTGCAGGGAACTGTCCTCAGGACTGGGTGTGAAAGCAAAAACAATGGAAATAATTCTTGTCCTGGGTGCACAGTGGAGTGGTATCACAGGTCATTTAACTCAAGAGCATGGATAAAGTGACTACTTGCATAGCACGGCAACATCTAGAGCGTTTTGCTCAATGAGCCCATAAGCTCATGAGAAGAGAGGGGCTGCCTGAACATGCCCTTCCTTCAGTGAGTCTCAGACCCCACGTGCTTCTCAGAGTACGTGCACCTGCCCGTTAAGAGCACTTCTACTGTTTAAAGATAAGTACTTCTTGTACATCATGACTTTTAGCAGAGCCAGTGGTTTATCTGTTACCCAACCTCAGTCTGTTCCAGTGTCAGAGGAAAAATTGGGACATTTAAAGGTAATTTTGACTGTAGATGAATTTTCACCTCACACTATGACTCTAGAATCTAAGAAGCAATTCCATGAGCTAACTACCATGTGGTTAAGAGTTAGACCATCCAGTGTGGTTCTCAGCTCCATTATTTAACCTGCTGGGTGATGTTAACCTCTCTGTACCTCTGTTACCTTATCAGTTACAACGAGGAAAATAAGAATATCTGCCCTCTTATGGTCATGGTGAAGATTAAATGAGAAAATGTGCATGACACAAAGCAGTGCTTACTGCATAGTAACTATAGTCGTTGTTGTTAACACACATGCATCTAACTGCAATACAAGGCGGTCACGATAAGAGTTATATAGGAGGTAAAAAGTGCAGGAGTGCAGAAAAGCCCAAGTAAATCCCTTGGGAGAGTCTGGAAGGGAACTAAGAAGTTTTGATGAAGGAAGGAGTGGGTGGAGGGTGGAATGGGGATAGTGGGTGACCAAGAACAGCATGAATGAAGACACAGACAGCTGAATGTTCAAGGGCAATCCCAAGGCGTGACAAATACTGGAACTGACTGCATGTGGGCATATTTGTACAGGAAGTAGCAGAGTCCTCTTGGGACCCCAAAATAGGGAGTCTGGAATGCCAGGCCCAGAAGTCACAAATGAGGCAAGCGATGTGGGAGTCATCAAAGACACTCTGAGCAGAAGTGTCTCAGCTCCCCAGTGGAAGATAATTCAGTGTGGCAAGATGGACTGGAAAGGGGAGACCCATAGCAACGATACAAGTGAGGAGGCCTAGGTGATGGCGAGGGCCCAAGGGGGAAGGGAAGCGGAGAAAATGACAACGGCAACTGAGACAAGTCTGAGATGGAACATACCACCAAACCGTTAAAGCAAAGCTTTGGACAACTGTCAAACCATGATTTGTAGACAACCTGACTCAGGCTTAATACTAAACTGGCAATACTGGAATAGAAATAAATTCTGGCAATGGCCTTCCTATAAGCCAAACCTGATCCCACAGCCATGAAGTGGCCAACACTATCCTATAAAGAGTCCAGTTCTATAGAAACTTTATAGCCACTATTAAAGAAGCACTCCAGGCAGCATTCATCATATATGTATTAGTATAAACACATGTAGAAAAACTTTTCAAAAACAAGTCAACGGGCTAAAGGAATATTCTAACCCTTTATACTTCCATAGCAGTATTTCAATGGGCTCTTCACATATTTCACAAATGTTTCCAAGCTTTAGTTTCCAAATTAAAATGTATGCTAAATCCTTCTCTAAATCTGGGCTTTAAAAACGATGCCTTGTTTGAAGGAATGTGCATTTAATTACGATATCCCTGGGAGCTATGAATCTCTAGGAAATCGTCCAAAGATCTTTCTTAGTTTGATTCAAGTAATAAATATTCAAAAAGGGTGGGGTAAGCAGAACTACAGAGGAAGCCTTGAAGTGAACAATATGGGGCACATTTTTGTTATTTAAATAACAACCTGCAGAGGAAGACTTAGCAATAACAATTTCCTTTTCATCATCCAGAGAATCTTCAAACTTAGCTTCTTTGCAGACTTACACAAGAAATTCATGTGGAAAGAAAATTAAACAGTGTATAAATGCTGATGGTCCCTATGTCACCATTTAGGGGAGACTTGCGAATTCAGACACACCAAATCTGAGAGGGCAAAGGCAGGCAATTATTTCTTCCTAGAAAAAAATTAATGAGGGGGTTATTTTTGTACTTACCTAAAATATTTTCATGCCTCAGCATCACAGTGTTGTACAATTCTGTTTCCCTGAACCACGACTTCTCATCCCGGGAGGAGAAGATCTTCACGGCGACATTCTCTCCTTGCCAACTGCCCCTCCACACCTCACCATACCTGCCTTTCCCTGTGGAAAGCAACACAGAGGTGACATTGGACAGTAGAACAGGACTAGCAACTCTTAATCCCTCCCATGGAAAAACACAACTCAGGGGTATAAATACCACTACTTTTTGCCTGTAAAGACATCCAAAAATAAGGTGGAAACTGCCCCTCCCGGCCACCCTACTGTGCTATCAAATGAAACACTCAGAATCTGCATCTGTACAATGAGCTGCTAATTACAAAGTTTACATTTACATTCCTCTATGAAAAGGTATGAAATGCATATGGTTTGTAAAAGCACATGAAAGTTAGTAAAACTTAGAAAATGGTACAGATGATTAGATTTCAATGTTGATGAAAGCCAAAATACGTGTATGGGGCTTAACTGAGTAACTTACTTGATTCCTTCCCTTAATAAAGGATCAACATCGGCATTTTCTAAGAGTCCACATTTGTGAATTTACATATGCATTTATATTTTGCACAAAAGAAATCACTGAGTTTGAGATATGTGTTCCGAAGGATTAACACACACACACGCACACACACATACACAGAGCAATGCTGTGTAGGAGATCGACAGACAGCCACTGCCATCCTTAAAGGATTTCTTGGCGGAGGATATATTTCAAAAGAGGATTTGCAAAGTCTTAAACACATAATCCCAGAACAGTCCCGATTTCTGACAGTGGTCATGGGTGTTCGCTTGCAAGATGGTCCCTGTGATGCCACAAGTGGGTGACACTGAAAAGGCCACTTGGAGAAGACATTTTCAAAAAACGGTGACGAGTTGTGATCTGATCTGAGGAGTTCATGCCCCCTCCTGCAGCCCCAGCACAAGCTGACAGCTTGTCAACTACATGCTCTTTTGGATTAGTCACTGGTACTTAGTAGGGACATTGCTTATCGTAAGGGAATCTAGATTGAGCAGTTTTGATTATGTTTTGATTATGTCTGCTCCCGTTTTTCTCCTTAATGACAGGTAGGTGATCAGGGAGGTTGGGAGGAGGAGGGAATTACCGCGAGACTGTGGGGATCAACACGGGGTGTGATCAAGGTGAAGGCAGACGCGGCACCTGGAAAACGATGCAGCAGGAGATACGAGTTGCAGGGCAGCGGGGCTTTCTACCAAGGCAAGTGGCTGCTGGGAATCCCAGCTGGTAATAAGCTGCTGCAGCACTACCTATATATACAGGAATGCAGCTCTTTGCTGGAAAACTAAGTCGCTAAGAACCCAAACATGGAGAGAGAAAGCATGTCTGTCCAGGAGATAATGTCTGGATATAATCAAAACATAATCAAAACTGCTCAATCTAGATTCCCTTACGATAAGCAATGTCCCTACTAAATACCAGTGACTAATCCAAAAGAGCGTTAAATGAAGCCAGTTGGTCTTTTGTGGGCCACTGGCAAGTCACAAAAGTAGTATTTAGTGCAGGATTAATTGGAATAAAGTCATAGCAATTGCCCAGCATTTGTAATTTAAGATGAAGGCTAGTGCTAAGATCTACAAAATCGACTGCTACAAAAGAGAACTCTCATCTTTTCCTGCCTTTGGTTCCATTCTGTATCTTTATTTGCCCTTTGTCCTCATATTCTCATTAGGAAGGAGAGAAAAATATCCCAGGGCATTGTGGACATTACTATACAGTTGCCTTAAATCCTTTTTTTTAGAGCAAACAGAGACAGATGTCAGTGTAAGTAGACAGAATTGAAACAGAAACCTACTTAAATGGTTTTCAAAGGCTGTTAAGTTGTCAAATGCTTTTTGCAAATGCAACCTTATGCGGAAGTCCCTGAAAACAGAAGCAGAGCTGCCCAAAAGTCCTGGCCATGGAGACCCAAAAAGGGGGGGGGGGGGGGGGTCCCTAAAGCACCTGAAATTTGGAGGTTCATTGATCACCATCTGTAACAATGGATCTAGTCCAACTTCTCATGTTTTTCAACCAAAAATGGTAACATATTATCCAAACAGTTCATTACATACATTTTTATTCAAGCCTGTACTACAGAACACCAACAAGATGCTACTGAAAGGCATGGCTCTTTAGCACTGAACCAATAAAATGCTATAACTGAACATAAACTATTTCAAAAAATGCTGAAGAATATCTATACAACCGGAAACAGTATGCATTTTTAAAGGTGCAGTATTATTTTGCCCTTTGGGCTCTGGGGTCCATCTCTGAGGACCGGTCATGAGGGCTGCTGCTCTGTGAATGGTGAGTGGCCATGGGACAGGAGGATGGGGGGTAATGTTCCCCTTCACTTCTTACCCCTGCCCAGCCACCCTTGTTCATAATCAAATAGGATGTTAGCTGGTACAAGAGGACAACTCTGGTTGTAAGCAGTGAGCACACTGGGGGCTTTTCCACTTTTAGTTTCTCTACACACAGTCCACCGTGGAGGAGAAGCATGAAGTTGGAGTTCAGAAACAGTTGCAGTAGCTACAGACGTAGAGAAAAGGCAATAGGCTCCTGCTGGCCACCTGTGTGCCTGAAGGTGGCAGTCACTTCTACTACCTCTGCCCGCCACCCCCTTCCACTACTGCATTTGAGGGTGTCCTGGTTTCCATGAAAACAGGAAGAAAAGTCAGAGGATAGCAGCCAAGTGGTGAAGGCAGCCTATGTTGGCCTGTCACCTCCCAAAAGCAAAAGATGATATGGCGAGAGCTGCAAAGCCAGCCCCCCAAAACTGGGAGAACCAGGAGATGTTTCTAATCCATTATTGCTACTGTGGCCATCCCTGCATGCCATCTAAAGGAGAAATTAATGAAAACTGTCATGTGACTTGCAAATGCCTACCTCATAAAACTAAAACTAATAAAAATCAGGACTTTAAAGAAAAAAGCATTTGCACCACCTTCCTAGACGGCAATCCGGCAATATGTAAGACAAGCCATAAAAAATCACGAGGGGCTTCCCTGGTGGCGCAGTGGTTGAGAGTCCGCCTGCCGATGCAGGGGACACGGGTTCGTGCCCCGGTCCGGGAAGATACCACATGCCGCGGAGCGGCTGGGCCCGTGAGCCATGGCCGCTGAGCCTGCGCTCCACAACGGGAGAGGCCACAGCAGTGAGAGGCCCGCGTACCGCAAAAAAAAAAAAAAAAAAATCACGAATTTTGACCCAGGAACCCCAATTCCTAGAAATTTATTCTGCGTACTCAAAAGAAGCAACGTGTGCAAAACATTTTTCAAACAGTATTGTTAAAGTTATCACGCAATAGACAAATACATAATCTTTAAAATACCTGTGATGTGTACAAATACATGAAAATGTGTGTGAGCTTAAAACTGAAAACGGACAAATTATATACACACTATGATTATATCTCTATACAAATATGTTCCAATATGGGAAAAAATGTGAGAGGCCACAGAGAAATGTACACAGCTCTTGTTTAAATACAGCAGTTATGAAGGGTAGCTTTGGTACATTTATTTCATTTTTTTTTAAGGCAGGGGAAGAGAGAGGAAGTATAAAATTGCAATAACCAAGTTTACTGTCCAAAAGCCGACTTACCTCAGATTCCCCAATGCCTCTGGTCTGGAGCAGCCATGTTAGTTCATTTTCAAGCATTCCCATCATCCTGAAGGGTCTACTTAAAACTGAAATCTTTTGACTGGGCACTCTGTATCCTGCCTAGTGGATACTAGTGGATACTAGTTCTTTGACAAGAACTTCACCAAGTTCAAGTGCTCCAACACAAGTCACAGATTAGAGGCATACTACCACATGGCTACCTCACATCTCCTGACGTTTAACAAGCAAGAGGCAACACGAAGCAGATTTTCCAAGGTCCATCCTACTTCTAGAACCACGGCACATAACCCGCAAAGAAAGGGAAAAAAGAATTACCAACACACTCCAGCAGTGTGATCTGACGGGCTACTGTTCGTTGTACCAGAAAAGGAAGACCAGAGCCGCTTCCCGACGTACACGAATGATCCAGTAAATCCTGTGGTTCAAAACAAGAAGAGAAAGTATTGAGGAACTGCTCCCAGGTTAGAGTATGAGCGTGCACGTGGGTGTAACTGGCATGGAGGCAGTGGTCCTGGACACATGGCCTGTTCGTGTGCATGGATAGCCCCACTGGAGGAAGAACTGGTTTCATTTCTTAGGAAAACCAGAAGCTAGCCCTTTTCCTAATATGGGATAGGTTTTCCTGAGGGATGAGTAGTCCTTTCTTGTATCCAGAGTTTTAGAAGAAAATATATAAAGAAAGAAGCTGAGTGGACAAAGTCAAAGATGTAAATTAACAAGTCCAACATGCAGGGCTGAGCCCAAGGGGAAACAGTAGCTAGAAGAGCAAGTGGAGCAAAAATCAAAGGCCTTCAAGTCCAAGAGCTGAGCAAAATTGACCATATTCGGCCCTGCTCAGAATACCTATCAAAGGATGCACTTTAGTTGACATGCCAAGGAGCTCTAATAAGGAACAAACAAATTAGGAATAAGAACCAAATGACTCTAATGTTGTTTGTCTTGTAAAGACTCCAGTGGCCATCTGAGTCCTCAGACTGGTACACTCAAGCAGAGAGGGCTACCTGGATGGAGGTTACTAGGTAGGTGGGGAACAAGAGTCACAAAATTAACACCTCTATGTCGTTTCTCTTTTTTTGTTAACAGTTGTCTACTTTTTAAAAAAAAAAAAATTTTTTTTTTATTGAAAGACTCTTTAAATTCTATAGTGCTTTACAATTTTCAGAAGTTTCTCACACATGATTTCATATATGTATGTCATTCTCGATGTCAGTTACCCACAAAGCAGAGAGAAAAAATATGACTTTCATTGAAACATAAAACCATGCCCCAAATCTACTTCTAAAAATGAACACACTGCAAAAAAGATTCCCAATTAGTTCATTCATAAATTTTCCCTTCTTACTCTCAGTGCAAGCCAAGAAGCAGAAGCATTTTTGAATCAGGAATGGATTATCTATAATAAACAATTTTGTGCCCATGGTGATCGTGGGAAGGTTGCAGTAACGTTGATCTAACACTCCCCAAAGCTGTCCTTTCCCAAACATTTTAGCTGGCCTGTTACATTAATACATTGCCTTGTTTGAGTCTCATTGTCTTTTACTTACTCTGAGCACCACTGTGAAGTACTGTTGATCAGCAAAATTACCAAAATCTGAACATCTAAAGGAAGAAATTTAGAATCCTTAAAAGCCGCAAAATGGATATTCAACAAGAAACTGAATGTAGATGAAGTAGAGTTTCACATCTTCCTATTTCTTTTGCTGTTCGTTTTTCTCTTTATTCATTCAATTTTTTTGAGAGAATAATTCTGAAATTACTATAGAACGTGTTGTTTTTTCATAATGTACAATCCTGGTTTTAAACCTAGTTCATAGGCTCCAGGGTGAGCGGAATCAACCAAAGACTAACAAACATCTACTTCAACTCTTGGATCCCAAGACTTCTTTTTCAGTGTAGGAGAGCTGTTTAGTAAGGTACGCATTGCTGAGTCATATAAATGAGAATATCACTTAAATAAGCAAGTATGTAGACCAATAATGACAACTTGTTTTTAAACAGTGTTGTTTACTGTGTCATTATATCGTGATATACTGTCATCTAAAACGGTTGAGTTGAGAAGACTATTTTAGCATATTTGAAAGCATTCCGCTTTCAAAATTATAGAAGCCATTTAAATCATAATTTACACTAGAGATTCCTATCAGTGCCCAATGTGATTAGTTATGTTAGCCGTTCTGAGGAACAAAGTTCTGACTACTGCTAAAGTTTTGTCAAGATTCAGCTTTGTATCGTCCTTGCTCCTAACTCAATGAATTCATTTAATTTGCCTTAAAACTTGAAACAAACTTCTAAGTACACTTCTAAAGAAAAACTATATTTTTCTACTTTTTGAATGAAATGTCCTTATCTCCTCTTTTCCCAGTTTCACTGTAGCACAATTAAATAGGTAGGTAAAAGGAAGCTAAACAAGGTTCCTTCCCCTTTTTTTTCATACAAAAAAGTACACTTGACTGTGGTCCAGTGATGGGGAAGGCAGCAGGATAGAATATTTCCCAGCCTGTATCAGCCACCATCAAATGTTTTAATAACTCGCCAAGGGTAGTAGTCCAGGTGTAGCACCTGAGCTACAAAGACTGGTGAGGGCAAGTCTTCTCCAGCAACAAGGCTTAACTGCAGAACTCCCAGACACTTTTAAGTTTGTCGTCTAGCAGAACAAGACTTAATACAGATGATCTTATGTGATGGCATTAAATAACACTGAATCACATTAAAAGCTACCACCTTGACCGTCTTTCATCAGTCAATGACAAGGAGAGTCTCGATTTAGTACTGGCATGACTTTAACATCTTTCTAACACAAATCTTCACCTTTTTTAAAGGGGGCATCCTACTCAGCACAGTACCCCTGTAGAATGTTTTTACTTTTCCTTTCGGCACTCGATGGTAACCTATTCAATAGCATGCAATCCTTTTCTCACTTAAAGTTTAAAGGTGCTTTAAAATTAACACTTGACCAACAATTTTAAAAAGTGAAAAAAGGAAGACAGTCGCTTTTCAATGTGATTTCATCATTTTAAAATGTGCAAAAGAGTAACTTTAAAACATACAAATACAGTGGTTCCAAACCGTGTGCCAGGCTAGCTGCTAGCCACACATTGACACTGAGACAGTGAAATGTGGCTGATCTGAACCAATATGTGCTGTACGTATAAAATACACAGATTTTGAAAATTTAGTTTAAAAAAAAAGATGCAAAATATCTCAATAATTCTTTAATTATATGTTGAAATGATAATAATTATATATGTTAGGTTAAGTATATTCTTAAAATTAATATCACCTGTGAGGTTTTTTTAACTTTTTTTAAGATGGCTACTAGAACATTTCAAATTACAGATGTGCCGCACGTATTGCTATTGGACAGCACTGGTTTAACCAAATGAGTGCAGTCCACAAGGGGGCGGCACAGGAGCACGAAAAATTTCATAGCTGCTTTTTTGGATGTCAGGTTTTAAAATTCTTAAATTACAGGGCGCTGAAATAATCTAGAAGGGAAAGTGATTTTTAATATTAAGCAAAAGGTGCTTTTTTTGAAATCACTTTTACTGCTAAAACTAGAGTAACTGAGCACCATAAATTCCAAGCCCTCCCCCACCATCAAAATTATAGGCAACCACTGTCTGTCCTGTCCCCTTACTCCCAAAAGAAAAATAACTACCAAGGATCGACTAAAATAAATCCACTCCCTCATTTAATGTAAATGTCTGTCTAAAATAAATGTTCTCATGTAGAGGAGACTGAACTCACATAGGGGTGCCGGCATATACTTGCTGAAGACATAAGTGACCAGTAGCATGTGTGCACTCACTGTCCAGTCACCAGTTACTGGTTAGCATTTCGTGCTTGAAATAAGAAAGCATCTTCAGCCATCTTTGTTATGCTCGGGGTCCCCTGGGGCCACAAACTCACTGCTAACGTGCTGTCTCCGACATTGGTGGTGATGAGCCCTTCGATGGTGCCATACTCCACATCTCTGGGGTTGAGGCGTTCTTGGTTGCGCCTTTTAAATTTTCGGAGAGCAACTCCCAGCAGGCAGGCTAGAAGGCAGACTGCAAACACTACAGACAGAATGATGAGGCCAACCTCCAAGTGGAAATTCTGTGTTCCAGGAAAGGATTTCCCTGGAGATGGGAGAGAGAAGGGTAACTGGCCGTAAGGCTCATTGTTTACATATTATTTAGCATAACCAATGCCTGACAAGTAGCTCGCTCCTGACCCTGACCACACAGTCTCACAAGTCACAAAGTGTTGAAACTAAAAGACTTCCTAATACCTGGCCAACGGCCCAGTCATTTAACCATTATTCATTTAGACACAACAGGAGTTTGAAAAAATTCCACTGAGAACCAATTTATTAATGCATCTATGTGAAAAGTGTTTTTAAAATATAAAGTACTAGACAAATCTCTGATACTATCCTTAACCTGGATTTGATCTGTAAGGATGTTTTACCAACAAGCCCTTACAGACAGACACTATGCTGTAATATTCCTATGAGCAAGTGCTATCTGAGTTAAGACCAAATGATCCAACCTGTGGTCTCTCTCTTCAATGTATCTTGGAGGTCTACTGCTGAATTCTCATTGCTATTACATCGTGATTTCTGCCTAGGAACCTATTCATTCACCTGTTCTCTAACTCGCTTATTCAACATCCATTCACTCACTCAAAACGTTCTATCCTTGATTCACTCGCTCACCTAATCACTCATTCACTCTCTGGCTCAGAAATTATGACATACCCATTCAAACATTTGTGCATTCACTCGAATACTCTCGAATACTCACATGTCACTCAAGCAAATATTCACTTTGCCTTGTGGGTTAAATCAAAGTTCCTCAGTTGCATACTGAAGGTCCATAATTAAAAGATCCCAAGGCAATAATCACCTCTGAATCTCAGACCCTTTCCTGACATCACGTCACCAAGCCCTGTTCTTCCCCACGTATGCCTTACTCTTCCCACGTCCCTGGCCTCTTCAGCCATCCAATCTCAAGCCGAACTTCCTTGATAAATTTAACTTTCCAAACCCAAATTAATCAACAACTTGGCAGATGTCACTTGTATGATAAAGTGTAAAGCTAATTATGTACAGCATTAAATTATGAATATTGCACCTCCTTAATTAAATCAGAAATTCCTTAAGTAAAGAAAATAAATTCTGTGTTACAACTCTAATCTGGCAGAGTGTTCTGCGGATTAGAAACTTTTCACACTGCAGATATAATTTCTACATGAATGCAGACATTTCTTCATGGTCCATCCACTCTATTAATAACAATTTAACTCACAAGGTTTAAGAATTTATCCCATGAAGTACCCTTTTAGGTTTAACCATTAAATACTTGACCTCGCTTATAAAAACATCTCTTTTATTAAAAACTCTCTTTTATTATTGAACCCTATTTGCTTATCAGACTTTAACCTTTTCTATATGCCTTAAGGTCCTCACCATAACTTCAAAAATTATGAATTATGTAACATGACCTTGTATCCGTTTTTTACATTTTTCTGTCTCCTCCCTTTCTAGCTGACATTTCTGGCCATGGATGCTCTTAGTAGCCTCTCCTACTGTTTATTTCTTCTTTTGTGAGTGCAAAATTGGTTAAGTATGTCTATTAAAAATGTACTATATATTAAGAGAGTAAATTTGGCTTGGAATGAGTCTACAAAGACCAAGGTACATTCATGTTTGCAGGGACTCTGAGATAGCAATTTAGGGCTCATTTTATGAGGAAACAGTTTCAGAGGAGGACTGAAATCCATATTGACTATAATACGGAGAAGATTCCACAAAAACCACAAGGTTGATGTGAAATCTCACCCAGCTTCAAGTTTCGGTGATAGATTGCTGGGCATCAGATACAGGTTGTCTCCTTCCTCATAAAGAAGGGAAGGTATTCCACTAAGACATCAGAGTCTTATGTTCCACTTTCCTCCCTACACACTCAACATAGAGATGAGCATTTACGAAGCAGAACTGTTTCAGAAATTATGACATCATAGCTCCTTTCAGAAAAGGATGTCAGGAGCTGTTCACCTGCTCATGACCACCAAGAGAGATCTGGTCAGCCGAGCCATCCCCAAGGTAGACATCACCTTGCTCACTTTCCCAAAAACATCCATCCTCCTTGTAGATTCCAAAAGGCCATGCCTTTCTCCTCCTCACCAGAGGGACTTCCCTTGTCACCCACTGTTGGAACAGCAGGAGGAAAGCCTTGTGGCTACTTACATCTTTAACCCACACAGAATCAGGACGATACTGACAAAAACCCTTGATCTAGAAATAGAAAAGTCCATGGGAACCTTTAGTGGGCAGCTGGGCCGTGATGTTCCTGTTACACCAGTCCCCTTGGCAACACTCCACAGCTTGGCCAGGTGACGGCGGGGTCTTACAGGTCATCTTCCCCTGTTCATAGACCTGGAAGCAGCCTTTCTGGTAGACGTGGAAGCCATCGTTTATGCTCAGCGAGGAAAAGCACTGCTGGCCTTCACAGTGGTCCTCATTTCCACAGGAGAGGCCTTCACACACACACATGTAAAGTTTGGGGTTAACCTTGGGCTTTTCATCTGCAAAGGGAAGAGAGCAAGGGAAACAAAAAAATCACTGCCTGGGTTTCAACCCCACTGGGGGAATGATACAGTGTCTCCAAGAGCATTACAAGCACGTTAACCAAAGTCAGGGGAAGTATCACCACTGGCCATGATTTCCATATTTCTGTTATCTTGTAACTCTCAGCTGACCAACCACCAAATAATAATCACTTCTCAAGATATGAATGTGTTGATATAAGCTGGGTACTCTTTTATATCCTATACGAGGCCAAAGAACGATTATCATCTGTCCACAGGTTTCTGAAAATGAACTTCTCCCACTGTGGTTTTCATGGTATCTTTGGTCTGATGGGCTCTCACATCCCGATTCTTGAACCGAAATAAAATGTTTTACCAGAACATAATGCTCATCACCTTTATTTTGTGTTTTAAAAAAAGGCTCCTAAATATATGGCGTCTGTTAATACCAGCTCCCGTTACCTCCACACGAACCTCCATCAACTACTAATACAGGATTGCTGACATTGCTGCCGCCACCTATCTGCTTCAGAAATACAACAGTACAGTAAGAGTTCCCAAGGATGCATGGTCTATACTTCCATATCCATATTATCAATATTTTCAGCTAAATGTCTAGATTAATTTTTCAGTAGTACAACACTGAAGTTTTTACATTAATTACGAGATTAAACACTGCTTAAACATTTTCAACTGGCAGAAAAAAGTTGGCACCAATTATTGAGGATGAGGGCACAAAACACAAAGGGAATAAAACAATGTTTGAACAGTAAGGTAACAAGTGGGACCAAAGGAAAAGCCCACACAGGTGGGTCCAAGGTGCAAGTTGGATCATCAGTGAATGACACTGAACCAGACCTCCTAATTGCCTCTTTCTGAAAACACTCATTTGAAGTTTCATCTTTCAAATCACTTTCTTCTCCCCTCTTTTGTTAGAATAATTAGTTCAGACTTGAGGGTCCCAACAGTTTCCACCAGTGGGGAAGGAAAGTGAAGACAGAATGAAAACAGCCAAGTCCTAGAGGCCACTGATTAGCTTGATGAGACCACTTTCACCAAAGCACTGTTCATATAAAGAGAGTCAGCTTTCAAAACTCCCTCCGAAGGACTACAGCACAGACAGGCTGCCCTCTAATCCCTGAACCCTCTGTAGCAGGTCTGTGAGCGAACTGCTTCTTTCTTAAAATAACAGGTTGGATGGCTGTGCTTTCAAGAGGAGACCTTAAGGTAAGGTCTTTGAAAATGTCAAATTCATTTACACAGATTTGTGTGGGTGTGTGTAGAGGTGTGGGTTACCTCAGAAAGAGAAAAAGCATTCTCCATCTTTCTTCTTCCCTCTTCAAAGGAGTGAAAAATAGTTCACTGCCCACTGTAATGTGGGTGCCTTGTCCCACAGAGTAAGGGCATGCAGACACACAGACACAAGCCTTCTATTTATAATTGACTTGCTAGGTCTTTTGAAAACCACAAGGGGCTCATCCAAGAGCAAAGACATGCCTGAAAGCAGAAAATCCAAAATAGCCGCTGACAGTGTATGTATGTCACCAGACTCACCCCCAAGGATCAAGAGCCCGCAGACATTTTTAATGAGCAGTAACTTTAATGTGCCAAGGGACAGTCTTTATTTCTCCCTGCCTAGAGAAGTCCAAGAGAAATTCCAGCACCAATCTATTTCTATGAGGATGAGAAACATATATATCTGTTGACATAATCCAGCAAAAAGTTTACACTTGCCAAAAGCAAGTTGAAAGATAATATTTCTAGGGAGTCTAGACATGCTCGCCACTCTCAAATGGCACAAAGCTGGGCTGAGAGTTGCCAACTATGCTGCCCAACAGGTGATGATTCTTTGGAGGGAAATGGATGGGTGGGGTGAGGGGCAGAGCTGGTGGTGTCATATTGATTTGTGAGCACAGCAGAGAATTAAAAAGACTATATTCAAAAACTGGGCAATAAAGCAATTTATGTAAATTTGAAACACAAACATGTATTTCAAACCCCTAAATAATTGTTAAAGGTCATTGATATCCAAAAATACATACTAAACACATTAAGGGGGTTGTACCTATTGATGCTGGGTTGGGGAGGTGAGGTGAGTGTTAGGATGAAGGGGTAAAGTGAGAATAATATAGGAGAGGAGCTGATCACAGGCTGATAATGAATTGAGGCATATGAATCATTCACTCGCTGCACCTACGGTCCCCCAGGAACAACAGCAAACAGTAACTGTAGACCGACCATACAGGGTTCACTCATCACTGATCCTATGGGAATGGATGGTCCAGAGTACCAAAGAATTAATGACACTCTGTGGTTCAAATACAAAATTGTCAATTAAAAAAAATAACAATAATAATTTCTCTGGTGTGCCCTCAGAGTGAACTCTGCTCTTAAAGTTCCAGCCCAAACTGAACTCTAGGTACACAGGTGCAAGAGGCCTACTGCCTTTCCAAGGTCTCTAGCTTTTGAAAGGATGTGGGGACTTTCTGACAGATGTTTAAACTGTAGCCTAGAGAATTTTGCCAGAATTGAGCAGCCTCAAGTAAATACCATCTTTCCTAAGATTCAACCCACTACAGGCAACTCTGCAGTGCATCCAGGCATAATGAGGTATAGATCTTTTTTTTTTGCAGTACGCGGGCCTCTCCCATTGTGGAGCACAGGCTCCAGACGCACAGGATCAGCGGCCATGGCTCACGGGCCCAGCCGCTCCGCGGCATGTGGGATCTTCCCAGACCGGGGCACGAACCCGTGTCCCCTGCATCGGCAGGCGGACTCTCAACCACTGCGCCATCAGGGAAGCCCCCGAGGTATAGATCTTAATCAGATCTTATCCTGAGGGGTCATAAACTAAGTCGAAAACCAAGGTTTTCATATCTCCCCCACCACAATCAGGAAAAAGGGAAAAAGAGGAAGAAAGACAGCTCAGTAATATGTAATAATTAACTCAATCCCTGCTATGGAGGGACCATAAGCCCAGTTCAGCAGTTAGCAAATGGGAAAGTACAAAACCTTCAACAACTTCGCTTCCTATTTTGCTTTCCACCAACATTTAATCTTCTTAATTTGTATATTCCCATATAACTAATTAGCAGAGCCCTTCGTGAATCAATTCTTTTATATACAGCCAGATATAAATGAAGACTCTAAATTCATGAGAATGACCCCATACACCCATGCACATGTCTGCACGTACGCACACACTTCAGTTAAACGCCACTTTGGCAATTTCATCCGACAGAGTGGATTAGTCGAAGAGATGCCAAAAGGATTTTCTGAGCTAGGATTACTAATTCAACAAAGCAGGTTAAAAGCAAGGTAGTAACATTTTCAGATCTTAATACCCACAAGTCTAAGGAACACGGCAGGCCCCCCCAAATGCCTATGACTCACTGTTTTGGTCTTGTTAAAATTTAGGAATAACCATAACATGTGTGGGCCTGTGATATCTTATTTGGGGTAGCCTGGTGGGTCGGGGAGGTGTCAGAATTATCACAAAGCTTTTTTAGGGCCCCAAGCAAGGGTCTGTGGACCTCTAATCTCTCAGACCAGGATATAAATACTCTACACATCAGGGAACGCTGAGGAAGGATAATCACCTTCTGTGACTGATTTTCAACAGTCCAGCCAGGAAGCACCACATCTGATATGAAGCATTTTACACTTGCCTGTGCTAATAACTAGGAAGTGCCCTGGCAGAAGGCAGCCAGTCTATGCTACCTAATTGACACTCATTTAAATAATGGAGTAATTGAAACGTCAAGCCAGAGGTATTCCCTGTGTGCAGAGCTCACCCACACTGTCTGTTCTAAAGGCACCTCCCGGCATTATTCAGTGTCATGGCTGGCACCCTGTGCCCTCTGTAGCCCCAGAACCAGGCCCGTGTGAACACACTCGCAGCCCGCGTCTGGCTGGGAGCAGCAGGGAGTCCTCGGCACCACCTGGAAGGAGCCAGGGCTGGCTCCGCAACCAGAAGTACAGGCTCGGAATCCCAGGGGTTCACCGCAGCCAAAACTTTTAAAAGATTTTTCTTGTTCTGAGCGATACTCACGCTCACCATCTGGACACACCTACTCTCACAGCCTAATCCTAAACTGGCAGAGGAAGAGGCAGAGCAAAGAGCATCGAGGACTTTTTAAGGCTGTCCAGGGCTTCCCTGGTGACGCAGTGGTTGAGAGTCCGCCTGCCGATGCCGGGGACACGGGTTCGTGCCCCGGTCCGGGAGGATCCCACATGCCGCGGAGCGGCTGGGCCCGTGAGCCATGGCCGCTGAGCCTGCGCGTCCAGAGCCTGTGCTCCGCAACGGGAGAGGCCACAACAGTGAGAGGCCTGCGTAACGCAAAAAAAAAAAAAAAAAAAAAAAAATTAAGAAAAGACTGTCCACAGTTTGGGATAATCTCGTGCCTTGTAGTAAGAGTAGCCGCATTTATGTCTTAAGTGGGACTGGAGCAATCTGGGCACAAGCTACAAACGGCTCTCCATGCTCTCCCGCCCACCTGCCCAGTCACGTACTCCAGAATACTCTAAGGCATTTAAACTGATGATCATTCTAAATGGTGAACAAAACCCCACGTTTCCCACTAAAGTCCTTGACAGAAAAGACAAATGAGAAAATGGTCCAAGTCAACCAGCCTGTAGCCGTGATCCCAGGAGTCAGCAAAAGAAACAGGCTGAATCTCTTGTAGGCTCGACTCAAAGCAGCACAAATAATAGGCAGTTATTAGACTACTGCTATAAAAGTCCAATAGCTCAGAACTTTATAGGCTAAAAAAGGAACCCCAAACATCCCTGGACTCTTTCCAACAGTATAAACGATTCATTCATTTGAAATGACAGCTTATATTAGGCTCATAGATATGGGAGTCCTTCCATCAGCTCCTAATCCGAGAGTGCAGTGTGGCATCTCTCCAGAATCAGAAAGCATTTGAGATCTCTGGCATTAAACAAAGGCTTACGGAAGGATTTTGCAATGCCAGGTATCACTGCCAGCAAGCCTGCTCCTAAGACGGAAACACAAAGGTCTGTCCGGAATGCCTAGTGAAGGGCATTTGATGGCCTGGCACGAAGGCAGGCTCTATGTCCAGAAACAAAAGACACCCAAGTACCTAAATGCTCTCATTATAATAAAACATCCACTTAGAGAAACCAAATCATATATTTTTTTCCTGATCAGAGAAATTGATACTTGGTAAAGCTGTAAAAGCCAAGAAGCAAATATGTTCCAGGAGTTAAGAGAGAGAATAGAGGCGTTTGAATAGGATCACATACAAATTAGAATAATGACAACAAAAAATGATGGTAGGGTTTCCACGATTTTGAACTCATCATGCCTCCACTCCAAATGTGTTCTTCCTCCAGTGTTCCCTCACTGAGCTGACCAGACTCACCCCCACTCAGATGAACAAGCTTGATTCCATGACCCTAAAAAAGGAGATGCAGGGAATCTCCTGACAGTCCAGTGGTTAGGGCTCGGTGCTTTCACTGCCGTGGCCCAGGTTCAATCCCTGGTCAGGGAAGTAAGATCCCTCAAGCTGCGCAAGCTGCCAAAAAAAAAAAAAAAAAGGGGGGGGGGGGAGACACAGTGGTCACCCCGGCCTACAAAAGCCCTGGTTGACCTGCTTTCTGCCTCTTCAGCTTCCCCTCAGATCCCCTCAGTTCTGGGAAGGGCTCCTCCCGCTTCAGGAGCTCAGGTCTTGTCAGGTGTGGAATTCCCTCCATGTGGGAGGCTCAGCTCCCTCCCTGCCGACGCCCCCATCCACCCAGTGTGTGCCCATATTCCCGAGACCTCACCTCACCTGTTACCTCCTCAGAGAAGCATTTGTTCACACACCCAAATGTAAAGCAGGAGCCACCTGTCTGCACTCACATGGGTGTGTCTGCATGGCTGCTGACCGTCAGACTGTGAGCCCTATGAGGGAAGGAGCTGAGCCCGCTTTGCTCACTGTTAGGCTCTCCACAGCTGCCTCAGCACTTGGCAGGAGGACAAGCCTGATGAACGTTGGTTTCAGAATGAATTTTCTCTTCACAGACAGGATTTAGAGGTGGGAAGAGACATGATGCTGGTTTTCAGAGAAGACTGAGCCTATAGAGTCTTTAAATGTCAGCAGAGATCTTCAGGCAAGGCTTAGTCACCGAGCCAGCGTGTCTGTGCAAACCCCTTCTCCCTACAGGAGCTCGCCACAGTGTCACACCTGCTCACCTCCTCAGGCTTACAAGTGTGGAAAATCAATACTTTCTGTGGTGTGGTAGGTTTTGTGTTTGCTTGTTTGTGTGTTGGAAGAAAGAGGTAAAATGCAAGAGTTCCAAAAACAAGGCGTAATTTAATACATCAATAGAACAGCAAGGCTTTTATGGGAGGTCCTTCCTTGGATGACTGATTTGAGGACTTTTGGCTACTATGATGCTACGGTGATGAGGATGACCAAAACACAACGAGTGCCTTGGCTTCAGCCAGTTTAGGGAGGTCCTGCAGGACTTGCCTGCTCAGCAGGGACAAAGATGCCCCTGGTCTCTGCTGCCCTTTTTCTCCTATCAGTGAAAACAATGGCATTTTCAGCAGGGAGTGAGGAAGAGTGAATTACATCAGTTTCCCCTTCTTGCTTTGCTGAAGGTGATAAGGATTCCTAAGTCACCCTGCATTTGAACTGCTGAAGCTGAGAGGGGGAAAAAAAAAAAAAAAAGGAATTCCATCTGTTTATTTTGTGGCTGGGCTGACTCCTGGTCTCTGAAATAATCCGTGTAAGTTAAGCCTATTGCAGCAGTCTCACCTTCTATTTCAAAGCCAAAAACTCAGTCTGTGTTTAAATGACTAACAGGTTAAAGAGCACTGTGGGGTATGACCTGAGACGATACTGGTCTGTCTCTTCCATGCTTTTTATGATTCCCTGAACATAGCAAAGACTTAGCTTTAACACATATGCCATGTCTGTGAAGCGACTCCTTCATAAGGGGGGAAATAATGACCCCTTTCTTCATTTTGTCTTCAAACTTCTTGAATCGTCACTTCAGAGAAACACATGATTACGAGGCCTAATGAAAAGCACCCCACCGCAGCCCACCCCACATGGTACTGACAATTCTTGCATCTGAGTGAAGCTCTACTTGTTGGGAGAGTAACAGAGAGGACCACAGACTGAAGAAGGGGGAAAAAGCTGAGGAATTATAAACATTTCAGAGAAGTCACTCCTTGTTCAGATTCAGGAGAGCCAGTGATGTGGTACCATCTATATAGCATGTCTTAGGCTAGAAGCTCCGATCACAGTGTGGGAAAAGGTGTTCCTGACTCTTTCTGGTTGTCTCCCCCTCCTCCCGCGATATCTGGGGAGTGCACGGCTGCTCCAGCAAGCGTTTCCTACCCAGGCTCTACACTGAAAATTCTGGTTTTACAGGACACCCTAAACGAGGGCTCTACACGGGAACGGACAGCAGAGAAGGGCCAGCTCCCACTTCTGTTTCTCCTCCACTGCCCTACGTGACCTTTTTCTCTGGGAATCAGGGACAGAACCTCCAAGGCTGCCAACCTTTGCTCTGCTTACCATCCGCCAGCCGCCACCACATCCCCACACCCTTTCCGGAAGCTTTCAAATCACAGAGATAAACCCTTCAAAAGATGGGCACGGCTCCAATTTGTTAACAACAGTCTTAGAATGCCAGCCTCTAGGCATCGTGGCACCCAGAGCTAAAGGCGAAAATGTCTAGAATTAGTTAAATTCAGCTAAATTCTTCCTCTCTAGCTCCCTACCCTACCCCATCCCAGAGAGAAGCGCAGAGGGAACAAGGTAATCTCTAGACTATTTTCTTTCCAGCCCAAATGAAGCCAAAGAGATCAAGATAGCCAAGGGTGAAAAACTGGGGCAGAGCCCAAGCCTCTGATATTGCTGCTTCCCTATCTCCCAATTTCCCAGTCCTGTCCCAAGGCCCTACCAGGTCCAGATCTCCATGAAGGATCAAAGAAAGAAGGAATCCCATGTCTTCCGTCCCATGAATACATGCCTTGTGCATCTGTATTCCAGCCTTTATAACTTGATCTTTGTCTTGCCTATCTTCTTTACCCCATCAGTCTAATTAATATGGTTCACAAGAATTCATTAACTCCCAAATTCAACACGCTTAAGATTGGCTTCCTCATCAGAGACTAAAGAGCCTACAGTCACCATAAGACAGTTGAGTGCAGGTCATTTTGAGCTTATTCTTTTTCACCCCGGAGCCCACAGAAAGGCCCCAGGTGCCTACACTCAAGGTAGAAACAGAAAGACTTTCTTCAGAATGCTGTGAACCAGAACTGGCTTTTTAAGCACACATGCCTTCCCCCCACACCCCAGTCTCTGTGGCACAGCACACCATTCCCAGCTTCCACAATAATCTTGGACCTTGGCAGAAGAAAGGCAGCTAAATCTGAGATGTGTCACGAGGCCACTGGCTGAGGAGCAAGAATATCTAAACACAAACCAAGGCGAGAGCAACAGGCCAGAGTTTCCACAGACTCCCTTTTAGCTCCTGTGGTTGTAGAGCGCTGATGGCCTAAAGATAACCCACGACTCTAAGAAGGGTCACTTTTAAATAGTAGCTTGAGTACCACCAGTCATTTCAGAAGTATTTCCTTCCAGAGCCTGCTTCCATCCACATCGGCGTGCCAAGCCTGCCCAACGATGGCAAGCCCGCAGCAGAGATGAAAGCCCGGAAGGACACGGAAAGAGTCCCAAAGGGAAACAGACAGCTCCTAACATGTTGGTTCTGTTCTGTGCCCACATTTGGACTGCTGAGAAAGAATCATCTAGCAAAGAGCCACCTTGTAGAAGTGACCTACTGACAATCACTGGGGATTAAAGAGCACGTAGAAAATCAAACAAAATAGTTTTAACTCACTGCCTCCCCTCTCTAAAACTGAGGCAGGGTACACCATGACGGCTACCGTCTAGGAGTGTTTTAGGAAAGCCTTTCCCTCCAAGAGAAAACATATACCTCTCAGTCTGCTTGTCGGACCCCAGTTTGGCTGAGCACGGAGAACTGTACGGCGTCTTCAGCACATACTGCACGTATGCAAGCACTGTGGCCACCCACTAACCACAAAAGTGCCCAGTGGAACTGCTCAGAGGAGCCTGCTGCTTTTTCGTTTCCTTTGAAGCCAGGGCCAAAGTTCCCAGGATCTTCCTAAGAACCCCTGAGATCCGCTCAGCCCCTCACCTATCCACCCAGGGAGCCCACACTGTCCTAAATGGCAGTCGGCCAGGGGCTGGTGTACAAGGGACAGGCGTGCAGGGGGCTATTTTCAGTTGCTATCTGCTCAAACGCGAGCTGCACATGCTCAGGAGGCAGGCAAGTTTGGGTTGCCTTTCAAACTCTGGGTGGTCAAGAGACATACACCTTTCACAGCTGCCCGGGCAACCAGCTGCCCAGTCCTCCTCCCAAGACGGGAGCAATGAAAACAGCGTAACCTGGCCAGCCACCATGCCAGCGAGCAAGCTGCACCTCTCATGTCACTGCCCGGGTTATTCTGAGCTGGGCTTATTGACACTCCATGGCAACACAGGAACAAAGGACCAGCTAGAGGGATTTAAATGTCTTGCAAAAGTTGCTAAGAAAGTCAGCAGCTCAGCCTTCTGTTTTCATAACGGAAATTAGTATTAGATTATTGTTGTTCACTGCTGCTATTATTTGTGAGCTATCTGCAACAAAGGTCTTCTCTTGGAACTAAGGGTTTTGTTTTTGTTTTGTTGGCCACCATCAAGTTGCTATAGTTGGGATGCCTTTGAAAAGGCAGCATGTGGGCCTGTCTGCCCCGACCCTGCAGGAGGACTAGTTTTTCCCGTCCCTTCACCTCTAATCTTGCTGTAACCTGTGATCCACTTCTACCACAAAATTCTTTCAAGGCACACTAAGTGCATCTAATTAATCTTTCAATAGCTCTCACTGACCTCAGGATCGAAGACAAACACCTCATGCACAAGGTCCTGCCAGGCTAGTAGGGCCTCAAATCTCAACCCGAATGCCTTCTGGAGGCTGCTCTGGCCATGCTGGACCACCCGGGTGGTGACCTGTATCCCCCCACTTCTCTGGGCTTGGCCCTTCCCCTGCCTAAAAAGTCCTTCTCAGTCCTTCCTTTGCTGGTCTAATGCCTGTTCATCTTCCCAAACTCTGCCTGTCCCCAATCCCAGCCTGGTGCTCCATGAAGGCCCTTCCGGCCAACACCCCTAGTGCTGTGCTGTAACCTTTGTCCCTTCCAACTAGACTGTGACTCTTTGACAGCAAAAACCCCTTCTCGGTATGTTGACATCCCCAGTGCCTACCCCGTGTGCTCATGGTAATTTATCAACTGCAAGAATGTAAGATTGTCTTATCACTGATTCTCTTTTCCCAGACTTGGAATAAATTCTTTCAAAGGATGATGTGTGCTTTCTTACCCTGTCCCCAGCCCAGATCAGTTCCTGGGTCTCTTATTACCTTTTCTGTATTAGGATAATTATTCTTTCATTCGTCAAATATTCACTGAGCACCAAATACATGCCAGGCGCTGTTTTAGACACTGGAGAGAAAACACCACCACCAAGTCCTGGCCTCTCTCACCCTAGGCCTCACTTTGCATGGCTGACGCCTCACCACCACGCTGCTACTGCTAAGCATGGCTCTGCGGTAATGGCTCTTGAGAGCTCAGGTAACCCACATACAGAAACACGGTAAGAAGGAAGAAGGCGGCTCACGATGGTGTCTGACTCCGCCTCTCTCCTGAGAAAGGCTTGATTCCTATGCGTGGCCAAGAGCCTTCCTTTCAGAAGACACTCTGATTAGCAACACCACTGAACTATCAAAAATTACCCTAACCCTTTGCAAAACTGACAGCGTGAAGCATATGAACGAGGACATAATGTTAAAGATAAACACTGTGTAACTCTGCATGGTATCCTGCAGCATTACATACATCACAGGCGCCAAAGGTTAAACTGGACTGTTGGGGTTTTTTTCTTTTCCCTATCTCTTCCTTCTAGCTTTACCGAATGGGTGTGATTTTTTTTTCATTTATATTGGCTTAGTGTAAATACCAGAATTCAGAAGGTAAACAAATGCAGCAAATAATAAATAGAAGAGGCTACTCCCTGCTCCAAATCACCGTTTGAATAAAAAATATAAGCACAGGTTTTTGTTCTTGCTTTAAGGTGAATCTCACCACCCCCTTCCAAGAGGAAATGTCTCATTCTGCCTCCTATTCCTTCTCTCCTTCCCACATGCCCCAAATATACATATCCTCAGAAAGTCCATGTTCCCCTCTAACCCATAACAAAGCATTAGATGCAGCATTACCGTGGATCTAGGAAACACCCAGCTCTGCAGAGCTCAGATTCAGCTGATTAGAATCAGGCAGCAGCTGTTCCAGTGTTATGACCACGGCTGAGAAGGCACATATGTAAACTTCCCTCTTCCTGTCAAATCACTGGCTTGCGGAGAGAGGATGGTCAGGCTACATGAAGTCGTAAAAATAAATAAATAAATAAATAAATAAATAAACTTTTAAAAGGTCTGGGCCAGCTTTGCTGGAGACTATCTGGGTTAGCTGTCAGAGCCTTCACCTGAGGGCAGCCAGGATTTCCCGGCAGCGAGCTCGTGGGAGCAGACTGGAGGTGTCTTTCTTAAACTGTGGGTTATGACCCATTTGTGGGTAGCGAAATTGATTTAGTGGTTCAAGACAAGGTTTCTTTCTTTCTTTCTAAATGAAATAAAACTGAATAGAATAAAAAAGAGAAGAAGCAGGAGTACATTAGCATAGTAAGAGTCATCACTCTTTCATGAAATTTTCTTTTCAGATGCATGCGGGTCATACTCCAAAATGTTTCTAAGTGTAGACGCACTGGGTCCAACTCTAAAATGTTTCTAACTGTGAGTCACAGTGAACATTTTGAAGGCTGCCCTGCCCTGTGTCTTACACTATCTTGGAATCGACATGAGTTCTGAGTAATTATGACTATTTCATATAACCATTATCTATGGAAGCTTGCCTGAGGTCATGCTGGGCTACAGAGGGAAGTTCTGGAGGACAGCTGGTAATGTTTGGGAATTACAAATTAATTTTTAAATTTTTTTATTGAAGTATAGTTAATTTACAATGTTGTGTTAGTTTCCGGTATCCAGCAAAGTGATTCAGTTATACATACATTATATTCTTTTCCACATTCTTTTCCACTATGGTTTATTATAGGATATTGAATATATTTCCCTGTGCTATACAGTAGGACCTTGTTGTTTATCTATTTTATATATAGTAGTTTGTATCTGCTAATCCCACACTCCTAATTTATCCCTCCCTCATCCCCTTTCCCCTTTGGTAACCATAAGTTTGTTTTCTATGTCTTGAGTCTACAAATTGATTTTTAAATGTTTTGTTTTCCTTGGTGTTTACTTTTCAAGAGCAAAAGTAGCACACATGCCATCCCTACAAATCTCCTGCTTCACCAGTTCTTCCATAAAGAGGAGATGGCATCCACCCTCTCCCCCTTGAGACCGATCTTTATAAAACAGAAGCTTAGAAGCTATTGCACTGCCCACTCACTGTTGACCACAAGGAAACCATTTAATGAGCTAGGGCCTTGGATTTGTTTTCCCATCCATTCAATATTTGACTCTGACTGAATTTTTAGAGTCCTCTCCACACCCTACCACTAACTCCTCTCATATAAATGCATTGAATATGAACATTTTATAATGTTCACTGGGAAAAAAAAAAATTGGATGTGGCTTTAGTTTAACTACCCACAGCTGAAACAAACATTCCCCAGAAAGGAAAAGCTGAAAAGAAGCTTTGTCACAGCTCACCTTGCATCAATAATATACTCATTCTGTTAGGTGAGAAAATGTGACAATGAAGAAGCAGTATCTTAAAAGTGTACAGCTTCACCTGATATTTACATTTTAGGAACTCACAGTGGCCAACAGCTCAGTACATCTCATCTCTCTCCCCAACAAATCTCTCACATGATGATGTGTCAATGAAAAAGATTTGATTCTGAACAAAAAGGATAAATTATAGTAATGAGAAATGAGGGCAACAAATTTAATACTGAGACATTTCTCTTACATTCATTCACCCCTTCACTAACTTCCTGAATTCTCAATAATGAGAAATTCAAAGAAAGGCTTATTCTATTCTTCACCCCCAGTGGCAAAGAGGGGCACCTTTGTGGACCCTAACAAAAAGTCTATTGACGTGATCTCCTTCCTTCTCTCATTGGGTAATTGGGCTGGAAAGTCTGAGTAGTGATGGCTTTGGAAATACTAAAATCAAGTCAACCCAGAAAATAATTTAGTACTTAGCAATCTTCTCTAAGACAGGCCGAAGTCTGTTGCAACGAAACTCTGCAAAAGTCCAGCCTTCCTTGCTGCAATAAAATCTAACTATGGCTTGCAAATTTAATAAAATGTGGGTCATCTTAGCTTTGAAATATTTCTGAAGAAGCAGTATTCCACTTTAAGTTATTTGTGCCATGGTCGTCCCTGCAAATGCTCACAGGGACAAAGGTAAAACCAAACAAGCAGGTTCTGGAACAAAAATGGACTTCTCCCGGGTGGCATAATAGCAGTATTAGAGCATGATTAGTCTTATTAATGGGAAGGAAAAGGAAGGATATACGGGTAATTAGGGCTCAAGTGCTCTTCTCTGTGAGAGCAAATAAAAATCTTCCTGCAGCTGGAGTTGTATATATAATGAACATGAAAAATGAATATTGGTATGAGAGAGAAATAAAAAACACAAACCCAGGTAAAAGGGATTCATCATTTGCTGTTGGAAGCTCTCACCTCAGCCTCTCAAATGGACTGGATTGAGCTGGATTCTAGCATGTACCAGATGTAATATGAATGTGGATGTAGCTAATTTAGGGTACCAAAAAATACAAAGTTCTGAAGAAGACTAGTAATGATTGAAACTCTTGAATACCAATCCTCAAAGTATAACACCTTTTATTGGCTGTATAACCTTAAGCAAGAGTTTTAACCGATTCAAAAGCACATCCCCACTAACCTATCTCATTAGGGTAATGATGAGGATTATGGGAAATAACGAACATAAAACAGCCCAACATTGGGCACATATTAACCACTCAATAAATATTACCTATAAATCATCAAAGAGATAGTTCTAGTAAGCAGTATTTTCCAAACTTACTGGGTCTTTTTGGCCCCAGAGCATTTAGAATTCCACAGAAATTGAGAAATGTTCTAAAGTACACCCATACTAGTCAAACTCTGCCAAAAGTACTCTTTGGGACTTCTTATTTGACATGTTAACACTGTATCTAATCAATATTTAAAAGACATCTGGGAGTAACTAGGGAGAGAAAAGGAAAGAAGCTTTCTGGTTTTTTGTTTGTTTTTAATAGACTAAGAGGAGTACAATACCCAACAAAATATATTAGAACAAAATCTCTATGACTTTCTTATTTATGCACCAAGAATGCCATTAGCTCCATTGAAGCCCAATTAATAAGGTGCTGTAGCTGCTCTGCAAACATCAAACCTGGGTCTGTTTCCTTTTAAACTTGGTAGTCTAGGGCTTCCCTGGTGGTGCAGTGGTTAAGAATCCATCTGCCAGTGCAGAGGACACGGGTTCAAGCCCTGGTCCAGGAAGATCCCACATGCCGTGGAGCAACTAAACCCATGTGCCACAACTACTGAGCCTGAGCTCTAGAGCCCACATGCCACAACTACTGAGGCCCGTGCACCTAGAGCCCATGCTCCGCAACAAGAGAAGCCACCACAATGAGAAGCCCGCACACCGCAAAGAAGAGTAGCCCCTGCTCGCCGCAACTAGAGAAAGCCCGTGCGCAACAATGAAGACACAACGCAGCCAAAATAATAAATTAATTACAACAAAAAAACAAACAAAAAACTTGGTAGTCTAAAGCCCTGCACTAGACAATCTATGAGGCTAATATAAAGTTTTTAGTTATTTGCCCTATTATTTACCTCTTTTGGTTAAGTATTTTGTACTCGACATTTGCTTTATGACTAATGTTGAGTATATTACAATTAGTTCTCAGTGGTTTTTTAAAAAAAAATTTCTAGTAAATATGCAAAAACAAAGAGTCTTTTCATAGAATATGCTATTGATAGTTAACTAGGAGGGAAGACAAGACTAAGGCCACCGCTATTAAGATCAGAGTACTCTAGGTTGTAGCACTCACTGGATGTTGTTTAAAAAAAAAAAAAGCTATCGCAACGAAAGGATATGTGTTCTTTTCCATATCTGTAAACATCCTAGTGCTGGTGTTATATTCAATAGCAAAACCTTAGTGGCATCCATTTCCATTTCAGCCAGACTAACTTGTTTCATTACAGATCTTCACTCTGGCATTAAGAGGTCATTTGCTGGATCCTTTGGGCAGCTTAAGAGCTTAAAGCAGGAAAAAACAACCAATGGCTGGGTTGCTAACATTGTTCCATAAATGCCCTTTTCACCTCCTCTTTCCCCATTCGTTCTCCACTTCCCCTTCTCTATTTATATTACATTTCCACCTCAATTTCTCTTCTACTCTTTTTTTTTCCTATCGTGCCCACACCAAGAGTCCACCAGGACAGCACATGAAACCTGAAGGACTGTCCGACCACACAGAACTGCTACCATACCTAGGGAAGCACACAGAATCTGGAGGGACTTCATTTCACAACATTCTTTATTATTATTTTTTTTTTACTGATCATATTATGTAGCAACTAAAAAGAGGAAAAATCCTAGCAAGTTGCCTATTACGTCTCCAGACATTGTCAAGTGTCCCTTGGGGGAAAAAATTAACCCCTCAGATGAGAACTACTATTAACCCACCAAATATTCCCAGCCCATTTCTTCTTAGTAATTCTTTCAACCTAGGACCCAACCCCTCTTCTAGTTAAACACCTCCTACTCCTTTAAACTTGCCACGCAGGATCCTTATTTTATATCTTCTTGGCACTAATTAAAATGAGTGCAATATTATTGGACTGTATCAAACAACACTGCTTAAATATAGACTATGGATACCTAAAGTGGTTGACGATAGCGTTTTTTAATAGAAACTTAATGTAAGCTGCTTTATATAATTGTAAATTTTCATAGGAGTATAAAGGAACAGATAAAATTCACATTTTTTGTTGTCTTCAAAACCGTGTGTACTTTACACTTAAAGCATATCTCGGCTTGTATCAGCTGCACTTTGAGTGCTCAATATGTGGCTAGTGGCTCCCTAACTAAAATACATGTCAATGAACATGGGAAGGAGGGAGGAACAGATCAAATATTATACACCTAATATATAACAAAATAGATTTCTAGTATATCAAGCACTGATTTGTCCACAGTGTTGGCTACATTAACTTATATTATATGCCTCCTTGGAAACTTATCAAGTGTATAAAACTGATCACTATACCCCCAAGAGCCTGTAAGAGAGGGATTAGTCTTACTGGCCCATCTGATCACAACAAGGCTGAGATTCACACCATAAGCACCACTCCTCACGGAGCAACCCTTATAAAATAAAGTGCAAACTGCTCAATGCACAATAAAATAAGAGTTTGTTTACACATCCAGAAAGATTTACACCAACATGCTAAAAGCAATTACATGTAAGTGCAGGGAATTATAGGCAACTTTTATTTTCTTTTTCTCTTGATTAGCACTTGTGGACTCCACAGAGGCAGTGCCATCCCCAAGTACCTTTTTGCAAATGGGGAGAAGGGAGGATAGTGAGAATGAGTTAGGCCCTAAAATGCCTCTGTGATCCCATACAACTAAGAGTTACCCTGTGCCCCTTCAGGTTCTCACTGGCCCACCTACTAAGCATTCATTTACACGAAAACTGCTGTATAATTAATTGAACCTAATATCTAACTCTTTTATACATAAAAATACAAAGTATGTCTTATACTGTCTTAATGTATATGAAATTTTCTCAAAATATAACCACTGTGTAAATCAAGGCACAAACAGTTCTCTGTTTTGTTGGGATTCTACCAAAATTTGTTCACCAAGTCAGCAAATTCAAGCGCTGCAGACAAGATCACTTGTGATAATTAAGTCACCGATACAATACACTAGTACCAATATGTTTTCTGTTTTCTAAGACATCAAAGATTATTATATGTGTGTGTGTGTGTATAGGTATATATTTTTATACAAACATTTGTTACTTCATTACATCTTCTAGTGTACTCATGCCCAACTACACTAGATTATATTACATTTGTCTATACATACTATTTTAATTATATGACATATTTAATTACATATTATTTTCAGAGAATTTTCTCTTCATTTCAGATAGCGAATTATATTGAATTTTTAAAATTTATGTTTATAAGAAAGGTATGGTGTGTATAGGTTGCACTCCAAGAAAATCAAGGGACATTATCAAATATGTATAAAAAGGGGATGTTCACATGCAAAAAAAAAAAGAAATCTAGACACAGACCTTATACTCTTCATAAAAATTATTCAATTAACAGATCACAGACCTAAATGTACAACACAACACTATAAAACTCCTATTAGATAACATAGGAGAAAACCTAAATTACCTCACCGAGTATGGCAATAACTTCTTTTTTTTTTGGCAATAACTTTTTAACGACATGATCCATGAAAAAAATAATTGATCAGCTGGACTCCATTAAAATTAAAACTTCTGCTCTGTGAAAGATAATGTCAAAAGAATGACAAGACAAACCACAGACTGGGAGAAAATATATGCAAAAGACATATCTGATAAAGGACTGTTATCCAAAATACACCAAGAACTCTGAAAGCTCAACAATAAGAACAAACAGCCCAAATAAAAATTAGGCCAAAGACATTAAGGACACCTCAATAAAGATATACAGATGGCAAATAAGCACATAAAAAGATGCTCCACATCATACATCATCAGGGAAATGCAAATTAAAACAATGAGACACCACCACATACCTATAAGAATGGCCAAAGTCCAGAACACTGATAACACCACATGTTGGTGAGGATGTGGAACAATAGGAACTGTCATACATTGCTAGTGGGAATGCAAAATGGAACAGCCACTTTGTAAGACAGCTTAGCAGTTTCTAACAAAACTAAACATACTCTACCATACAATCCAACAATCACAATCCTTGGTGTTTACCCAAAGGAGTTGAAAACTTATATCTACACAAAAACCTGCACATGGATGTTTATAGCAGCTTTATTAATAATTACCAAAACTTGGAAGCAATCAAGATGGCCTTCAGTAGGTGAATGGATAAATAAACTGTGGTACATCCAGACAGTGAAACATTACTCAGCACTAAAAAGAAATGAACTATTAAGCCAGGAAGAGACACAAAGGAACCTTAAATGCAAAATACTAAGTGAAAGAAGCCAATATGAAACGGCTATATACTGTATGAATCCAACTACATGACATTCTGGAAAAGGCAAAATTACGGAGGCAGTAAAAGAATCAGTGGTTGGCAGGGGTTGCAGAGGTGGAGAGAGAGGAATAGGTGGAGCTCAGAGGATTTTTAGGGCAGTGAAATACTCTGTATGATACTATATTGATGGATATATGTCATTATACATTTGTCCAAACCCACAGAATGTACACCACCAAGAGTGAACCCTAATGTAAATTACAGACTGGGGTGATTATGATGTGTCAATGTAGGTTCATCAATTATAACAAATGTACCACTTTGGTTGGGGGGATGTTGATAAAGGGGGAGGCTATACATGTGTCAGGGCAGGGGGTATATGAGAAATCTCTGTATCTTCCTCTCAATTTTGCTGTGAACCTAAAAAACAGCTTTAAAAAAATAAAGTCTTAAAAATGGGGGGAGGGGAGGATTGCTAAGTCTGATAGGATTAAGAACAAACTAGTTTACAGTAAGCCAAACAATACACAGTATACTCATCCTACCCCAAATAGTTGTGAGCCACTTACCTTCCATACTAGGGGAAGGGAAAGCAATCATCATTAGCACAGGAAGAATCATCACTCCATCTACCATTGTACAACTGTGGAGGGAAAAAAAGAGATATCAGTAAAACAAAAAAATTTAACTGTAGGATGACAAATTAAATTAAGCATACCACCTTCAAACTGCCGTTCAGGGCCTTTCTTACAAATCCCCCTCACATATGTTGCCTTATTTCTTAGTACATTTAAACATATACCCTTTTACATGGATCTAAATAAATCATCTTAAAGAGTTAATCAGATTTACCTCCTACTGGTGGCCACTCTGAGGCAACTTTCTCTGAGTCTACCCACTTACAAAGAACTCAAAAGGGACATGACAAATTCTCAGCTGTAAGGCCAGGCATTCCTAAAGGACTTTAGGTTTGAATTTTATTTTATGCCACAGAATGCAAAATTGGCACCAAGTTAAAAACTCTTAAGAAGCACGAATAGACTGTTCTAACACGATGTTAAAGATTAAGTGACTGAATAATCCAAACTAATTACTATGTTTGAGCCTTCCTTTAAAAGGATTAGAGGTGAAGCAACCTACATCATCATACAGCCCCCAAAAAGAAAAAAAATAAAACAAAACACAAAACTGTAACTTATCCCTCATCTATGGCAAAGCAATGTGTTCTTACATTAACTTCAAATTTAACAAAGCATAGACACAATCAAGACATGAAGAAATCATATAAAATCTTAATATATGAAACTATAACTGAGAGAAAATAAGATACTTGATATAAATTTTAAGTTGATATTGCCCTAAAACTACATTGGCAGAAGCTCAATGTTCTGAGTCAAGGGGTTACAACAAAGAACTTTTCCATCTGAATAATTCCTATAAAATTTTGGAAATATGATGGGAGTTTGGCTATACTAATTCTTTATTACAAAGAATAATTTAAAAAAATTAAACCTTGAACTAGTTGCAATTTTCTGGATGGTAAAAAAAAAAAGAGAAAATGGGTAAAGTTCTTTAGTGAATAGGTTCATGTGCTATCTTACTCTTAAAGCTTCAAAGAAAAGAGCAAAAGCCCACTGCTATCTAAGCTGTTTGGAATGGACTCCTTCTGACTCATCTTCTTAAAATCAGTTTTTTGGTTAGCAGTCTGACTGCTCATTCCCCGCACCTCTATTCTATCTTACCATCCCTCACTTCAATTTGTCCACAACTGTATTTCAGACTAACCCTTCTCTAACAGCAAGGTGAGGGAAGGGGGTAAAGGAGAGTTTAATGGACCTTCCTTTTACATTTTTAAAAGCACATGGAACTTGAGTGACTCCCTTTCTACTGTTGCTGTTGTTATTATTACTATTATTCCCATGTTCACATAGATCTTTTCTAGAGCAAGCCCTTGTTTGATAAAAATGCAAATGCCTCACTTCACCCTGAAACCCCCATAACCAGTACTGACCCCTCCATCACCATCTCATCTCTGTGTCTTTGAACAGAAACGCACTGTTGGTTCCCTCCACCCCAGATGCCTTGAGCCTCCCCCCTCCACCTCTCTCCTACCCAACTTCCTCTTCCTGTCATCCAGGATCTAGCTCAAAAGGCAAATGCTTGGTGCAACACCTCTCCATCAGCAGTGATTTCAATCCCCCAGCACTGGTCTAACACCACTCCGAATCAATCATTTGTCTATGTCAATCTCCAGCAGTAGCCTACTTGCCCCTAAAAGGGGTGCATGCATCCAAGGGCCACACAAGACAATGCATTAAATTATGGGATGAAAATACTACAACTTTTATCTTATAAAAACTGATTTAATCTAACAGAGCGATAAATAACTTGATCCCTTATTTGGTCTCGTCTCAGTCCCTTAGGACAGTCCACTACAAGAGGTATCTTGCAGAAGAAGTGGGAGTTACATAATGTGAAAGGGTGGACATTGTTTGCTTATAGAATACAGCCATGTGCTATACTCTTGAGGGTTTATTGAAGTGGAATTACAGGTTGTAATGGCTAGATATAATGAAATGAGCCCTCCCCAAATTGCAAGTGTTCTAAATCCATTAAAGAAACTACAGATTGAATATGTTATTAATGAAAGTACCAGAGAAGAGTAAGAAAATGGTGGAACTTATATGGCTATTCCTAGTGGTTCTTTGTTAATCAGTTTAAAGAAAAGCAATTAACATTCAGTTCACTGTGACATGAAGCAGGCTCACCAAATTCAGAATTTAAAAATACATTAAAAACTGATTTGCATCCAGTACCATAAACAATAAACATCATCCTGAGTAGCTTGAGATTTTCGTCAATAATACAATGTCATTACCGTTAGCCATACCTCAAATATTTCATCTTAAATCTTTTTAAAATTTCTATTTTATGTATGTCTTATAACACATAGTTTTACTTTATATAAAACTCATAAGCAACATACATATTGAGGGTACACACTCAAAAAACTTTTTTTTTTTTTTTTTTTTTTTTTTGCGGTACGCGGGCCTCTCGCCACTGCGGCCTCTCCCGTTGTGGAGCACAGGCTCCGGACGCGCAGGCTCAGCGGCCACGGCTCACGGGCCCAGCCGCTCCGCAGCATGTGGGATCTTTCCGGACCGGGGCACGAATCCATGTCCCCTGCATCGGCAGGCGGACTCTCAGCCACTGCACCACCAGGAAAGCCCCCTAAACACCTTTTAATTGATTATTATTGTGCAAGCAAAATTAAAACAATAATTTAGGCTCCTAAATGGAAAACAGGGAATACAAAGGAGTTATAAATTCAGGCTTCCAAACTAATCTGCTGTTTATAGATAGATAGCTCAAAATCTGCCAAAAATCTTTGGGAAAAAATGTCAGCAGCATTTACTGGTTGCCATTCTGTTCAGTGTCTGGAGTGTCTCTGCTGACCAGTTAATTCAGCTATTAAAAATGGTACTTTCAAAAGGAAAGGGAAAAGAAATGTAGAGAGGAGAATGTTCTGGAATAAATTTCCTGATCATATTTTACATATAAAGAACATCAATATGCTGAAGTCCCAACGTGAAGCCCCAAGGATCTATTTCGAATTTTTAAATATACTAAAAAGAAAACATTGTCCTTAAAAGTAATTTTCAACTCCCTTGCACTCAAGTATTTTTGGCCAAGGAGTTTCAGATGTGGGCTGGCCAAAAAGATGAACGGGTGGTGGGAAAAGAGACTGGCAATAATTCAATAGTTCAGGGATGCTTTACTCCAGTAGTTTTTAAAAATTTTGACCTCAGAATCTCTCTATTACTCTTGAAAATTATTGAGGACTCTAAGGAACTTGTCTATGTAAGTTATTTCTACCAATATTTACTCTATTAGAAATTAAAATGGAGAATGTTTTAAATACTGTATTTGTTTTAAAATAACAATAAACATATTACCCTATTTTTTCTGAATTAAAAAAAGAACTGTATTTCCCCCACAGAAAGGTCTAATGAGGAAAGTGGCATTACTTTGCATTTTTGCATATCTCTATAATGTTTGGCTTAGTAGAAGGCAACTGGATTCTCATATATGATTCTGCATTCAATCTGGAATGACATGTTGTATCAGCTGAAGAAAAGAGAATCCAACTTCGTACATGAAGACGTATATGTGACTGAAAGAAGGAGGACCTTTCCTGAGAAAGTCTTGGAAACTCCAGAGGATCTCAGACCATGCTTTGAGAAGCACTGCTTTACTCTTAAACGATCAGTCCTTCTACCATACCAGGTAACCAGATGGTACCAGATATTTTAGGCTGGGCATTGGCTCGATACCTGACGAAAATGTTACTGCTCCACACGTTTAGAAATCTCTTTAAACTCTCTAACATCAAGGAAGTCAACAATAAGTCTAGTGGTCAAGGGAGAAGGCATTAGATATCTATTTCATGTAGGAATAATACTTTATGTGCACAACGAAATATTTTTTAAATGAGACATAAAACTGTGATCAGCAGGTACTCCAGCGTCCATCTCCTTTAGGTCCAACCAAATCCTTTTGCAATATTCTAAGGCTAAAATCCCTGACTGCAAAAACTCATAGGCTACTGGGGGTTACAGAATATTATCTGAAGGGTTTGGAGTATAAATTTTTGCCCCAGTATATACCACCTCCATTCTGTTCTTGGATAAGGCCCTCTAGCCCTGGTAACTGATCTTAATATTTCAGACACAAGGCAAAGAGCTATGCAGAAAAAGGTTAGGGACCTCGGGTCTTAACTAAGGTACCCTCTTTAAAATCAGTGCCATCTTTTACAGTGTCTCAGGACTACTCCCTTGGGAGATAGAACAGTCCCATGATATTGTACTCAAAACAGACTTACCACCAGGGCAAAACAGAGCTGCTTTCCAAATCCTATGGTACTTGTCAAGCTCCATTTATAGATCAGACTGACATCCAGTTAGGGAGCTAGCGTTTAGCTCAATTTTTAACACATGTGGGCTTGAGACCAAGTTTGGCACTTCTTTCGCTCATCACAATTTTACAGCTGGATAAAGCCACAGACATACTGCAATACATCCCCCCCAAAATCACAAAGCATTTTGATGTCAGTCACAGAATAACCAGGAGTATAATGCACTTCTATATTCAACCTTTAGAACTCATATTAAGCAATATAGTTGATAATCTACTATAAAAATGAAAGATATTTCTAAAACCTAAAGTTATGAACAACAAACAACTTGTTATCTGTATGCTGAGGATGAAAGCAAAGCTGTAAGATGAACCCTGAGATTCTTTCCCATCAGAAAATTCTACAAAATGTTCAATTTGTCTGGCCTGGTGGCCTAGACTCATTTGGTTTGTCCATTTGTTCAACACATAATCTACTGAGCACCTACTCGTTCAATAGGGACTTTCTTGATACTCTTCTCAATTCAATTTCTAACACTCTCCAAGTTAGAAAGAATCTTGAAAGATGGATTGTACATTCACCCATCCTTATTTTGAATGACTTTTTCACCATCCACGTGAAGTCGCTCACTCACCGTTGGTGAGGACTGTCACAACTGTTCCATGACAGTTTTTTTCTTTATGTCTCTTTTATATGGCCTATGCTACGCCTTCCATAAGAAAAAAAAAATCTTTCTCTTTAATATAAAAGGTAGAGGCAAAGCAGAAAAGAAGTAGAGTGATTCTGCTTTCCCTTAGTTATCTGTCAACAGCACATCATTATTACAGTAACAGTAGCGCCACTTACTAAGCAGCCAGGCACTGTGCTTAGGGGTCCTATGTATTATCTCTTTCAACCTCTCCCCAAAACACTCTAAAATAAATACTCATATTAACCCCAGTTTACAGATAAGAAAATGGGTAGGTAGAAGTAACTTGCTTAAGCACACAAAGTCAAACCCAAAGCCATGTGACCAGAGTTCAGGTCCTAATTAACAAACGCTCACAACCTTCATTAAACCAGCCAGCCACTGTTTAGCTTCTGAAACTATGGAACTAACCATAGTCTTCCTTAACATTTTATCCAAGCTTCAACACGTTGTGCACTTTACCCGTCTTGATTTTCCTCTCAGAAAACAATCTTTACTCATGGTTATTTGGGCCACCTTTCAATCATGCCCTCTCTCCATTTCTCTAACCTCAAATTAATTTCATATACCCTGTAACCTCAGATTTTCTCCCCTGCCCCCGAGGGGGAAAAAAAAATCTTGATGTGAAAGGAAAGACAAGCCACGTTGCTAGTACACAAGTGGTTGCTACCTCCTCCCTCCCATCCCCATTCTTCAGTTCTCTTGTGACGCATCATAAAATAAAAACAGGCATTAGCATTAAGTCGGGCACATTTGGGGGGCAAATTAGATCCAGCAAGACAGACTCTAAACATACAAGCTTGAGGGAAGGTATACTTACAACCACCACCTCCAAGGGGGACAAAAATCAGCCATTATGTGACAACAGTTATGTCTCTTCTATGCTCAACAAGCAGAGAGAGAACCCAAGGACAGCTTGCTCCAAACTACCTGGGACTTTGGAAAGGGTGGAGAGAGACATGGGCTGTCAGTTATAGCTGCAAAGAGAGGCTAAACCAAAGCATCATACCATATAAGTTAAGTCAGGGTCTTTTCTCCAGTTCACAAATGACCTGTGAAATATTTTTAACACCACACTCTGTCTGAACTGGCAATGTGCAAGTTGCCAGGGCTTGGTTTTTATATAGACTTCACTGCTGCGGGAGGGTTTCTGGTGGGGTGTTACTTTCAGAATATTAGCATGTAATTTGATCTTTCAAGATAGATGAATACAAATAGCTTCTTGGACAAGTCCTATAGAACTGAAATCCAGCCCCTGGATCAGTTCATCCTGTAGTTAGAGGAAATAATTACAGATTATTTCAGGAAAGAAAGGGTTTTGACTGAAAGAGTTACACTACAAACATTCCAGCTGTGACAGATGGACCCAAGATATGGTTTGGAAAGGCCAGGAAAAGAATAATATAATCTGGTTTAAAAAAAAAAAAAAAGGCAAGGGTAGGTAAATGAGGCTTAACTGAATGAAAATAAGTAAAAGGATAAGCTACCATGTTAGAACCAAAGAAACCCCAGTAGACTTACTTTAATTGTATACAGGACGAAACTGACTTTGCTACACCCCTACCAGATGTAAAGATAATAACTAAGCTAAGCTTCTGAGATTCCAATGTTTTGATCACCCACAGCATGCCTTACTGGTATCTCAAGTCTCAGTTTTATTTTGACGCGCTTGACTACATGGAAACTGTCCCTTGTCTTCCACTTCATTCCCTCTGTATCAAATAGCCACGGCTCTCCGCTTTGTTTCAATTGATAGGACCCATCATCTCCCAGCTGTTTTGTTCTATTCTCTTAGGCAGCTCAGGGCTCCTCTCCCTCCAGTTTACAAACTGGGACTTTCTTTTATTTTATTTTATTTTTTTCCTACTGGTAGAAAGAACCCTGTTATTCCCCCTACCCTCACCCCCAACTCCACCTGTGAAACTCTTAGATGAGTAACTGTGAAGTCCATCTAAAATCCCACCTCCTCCCAAAGCCCTCAGATGCCTTCTCGGCCCTCTGCTGCATTTCTCACTGCCTGCAGTTTCCCCTTTAGCCTAAGAGTGCAGACCCTTCCTATCCCTCCTATTACCAGACAAGTGGTATCTCAGGCACTGCCATCTGACACAACTGTCCCAATTCTAAGGCTAATGTGACTAACGCGTAATAATTTGAAGGGGGGGTGGAATTAAATAAAAAAGACGTCAGCACCAAGGAGGTCTATTTCTCTCTCTCTTTTTAAAATGGGAGGCACTAGAGCAGATTTCTGTGGAGGTGAGAAAAACCACCCTTTATACACTAATCTGACCAGAGCCCTTCTCATCTGTACCCCACACACATTCAAGCCCATTCCTGCCTCAGACCCCCACACGCTCAGCCCACAGCGCCCTGCCCTCTTCTTCACAGCACTTAATGCTGCGTGACATCTGTCATTTATGTATTAGTTTATTGGTCTTCATTATGTCTCTCCCTCTCCCATCCCTCCTTACTCCACACACCAAAATTTAAGCAGCATGAGAGTGAGGACTCTTGTCTGGCTCATGACTACATCGCCATCCTGGCACATACGAGGCACTCAATGTAAATTAAAACACATTAATTCTAACATCTTAGTCTATGTTACACTTTGGTTTGGGTGGGGAGAGGAGAGTGAGGTTTAAGGAATGTTTTACAGGCTGGCAAGGAAATGACTGGGGGAGAGGGCTGCTCCTCATCCTCAATGTAATATAGCTGCAACCAGGTACTGGAGATAAATTAAAAGATATCATTTGTAACCTGGATTTCAGTTTTCAAGGGTGTCATCCAAGAGAAGCAGCCAAACAAAAAGACGGCTGGCAGACTCTGGGTATACCAGACAACTCCCTGGTGGACAATATCCCATTTGGATAGGACTGCTTGGATCTCTAGTTGCAGACACCAGCTGATCTGCCCAGAGCCATCCCCAGTGACCTCTGAGACAGCTTCTGTAGCTTGAAAATACATCTCCTACAAGTCAGGAATTGACGTATCATCTCCCCCCACTCTGCCCCCCACTATTCTCCTAACCTAACAGTTATTGACGCTATTTGGAAAGCCATGCTTCCATGCCTATTAATAACCTTCAGAAAACCCTGAGGAAGTGTCAAGAGAAAAATAGATCTGGCTGATGGAAGCCAAAGACTCAATCAGAGGTTATAATTAGCAATTAATAGGTTTGAAGGAAAAGAAAGTTGTAACATTTTCTGTATCATATGTTATCTGTTCAGGAAGCTTAAAACAAAATATTTAGCCAATGAATTCAAGGAATGCTGAGTCAAGAACACCAGTCTTTACAGAAAGAAACTCTTTTAAAGACCACTTATCTATTTAAATAAACCAGCTACTAAGTTTATCCCCACATCAACAATTCCAGAGAATTTAGCCTGGTTGATATCATTAAACCTTTATAGTTATTTACATCGTTATAAAGTTTCTTCAGGTGACACCTTAAATAGCAACCAAATCAATCTATTCTAAAATAACTGAACAACTAATTAACATTCATCCTTAAAAAAACTTTTCTTAGTGGTCTTTCTCCTCTCCCCTCCCCCAGTTAGAATGTGATTAACGGAATTCTCTCACAACTTAGCTTGAAATATGCTTTTGCCCCTGGAGCAGCTAAAGCAGAATCAGATAATTGTGGTATGACTCAACAAATGCACAGCTGTTCATTTAAATATATCCATCAAAAGTATAAATATGATCATGAGAAAGAAAATGAGCCGTGTACACAGGGTCAATGTACAAGTGGAACAAGTTAGCATCGAAGTAACCACAACAGAAAACAAGGAGGAGGGGAAATAAGATAGGGAGAGCCTCTGATACCACACAGAAAGAGACCAGAAAACTTTCATAACCAAAAACCACCCACCCAAACCAAAACGCTCGGACTTCCCTGGTGGTGCGGTAGTTAAGAATCCGCCTGCCAATGCAGGGGACACGGGTTCAAGTCCTGGTCCGGGAAGATCCCACATGCCGCAGAGCAGCTAAGCCCGTGTGCCACTACTACTGAGCCCGCGTGCCTAGAGCCCGTGCTCCGCAACAAGAGAAGCCACCGCAGTGAGAAGCCCGTGCACCGCAACGAAGAGTGCCCCCGCTCGCCACAACTAGAGAAAGCCCTCGCGCAGCAATGAAGACCCAACACAGCCAAAAATATAATAAATAAGATAAATAAATTTATTTTAAAAAAATCAAAATGCTCAATTGACCTAAACTAGAAATTAATGGCATGTTAAAAGTAAAAATAAATGCACTCTACTAAGTGGGGAGAAAGAAACGAAATCTAGGAGACAGAAGACGCTCCCAAGTACACAGAGGTAGAAAGCCTACAGGGTAGAAATGATGAATCCAACCTATTATGAAGAACAAAGACATGAAGGCAGAGAAAAACAGGAGGCGCAGGGTACTCACCTCAGTCCTCTCCCCACAACCTTCGAAGTCAGACATTAGGAAATCCAGAAAATGCAGGGATCCCTCCAACAGTCAGTCCCAAAGCAAATAACTGGAAAGCACCACCCTGTACCAGGAAACCCCTCTTGGAGGTTCTATACGAATAAGAGTGTCACCTGAACACAAAGAAAAGGAAACCAAACAAGAGAGAACAGAATGTGAAGAGGAGCAGGAGTGCTGAATAAGAAAAAAGGGCCAACGTCAGCCAAAAAACCCCACTCCTTCCTCCTTCCTCAGGGAGGGGCCCAAAGGCCCAGTCAGAACTTGAGAAGCAGAGGTCCCTATGCAAAGACTTGAGTACCTTTCCTCCTTTAATGAGTAATTCAAAATATTAACAAATAGAAAGAACATCTAATTCATGATGACCATTTTCAAGCTTTCCCCAAACCATCAAAACTCAAGTGCTTGGCAAAAAAATAACCTATCTGGTACTGGGGTGGCGGGGTGGGGGGGCGGCTAACCTCATTCTTGGCCTGACCACTCAGTCATCATCCTGCATAAGGAACCATTCACATCCTCCACATTTACAGGCAAACCTCTCTTACATTATTATAAGCAACAACTATTTCAGCCACCACTACCTCCCTCGGCCCCAAGTCCTCCCATATCTACCCTCTTCATACCCTCGCAGAAAACTTTCTAGAAAGAGCACTCTACAAAGCTCCTTCCACATCTCCCCTCTCCATCCGGTCCATCATCAAAATGCCTCTGGCTAAGGTTCTAACTCTTTGTAACCTTACCTTATCCTTCAGATTCACAGGGGAGCTTCCTCAGAAGTCAGACTCTGAAGCCTCACCCACCAAGATTTGTATTTGATTGACCTGAGATGAGGCCTAGGAATCCCCCAGTCCCCCAGCAATTTGGGTGATGCTGAGAATGCTGAGGGTGGCATCAACTGGTCCATTCCCTAGGTTCTTCCCTAGCTGGGATTCAGAGGCTCCATCTCTCTGCTATCTTTACTTTTATGGGTTGGATCTGCTCAGTTTCCTTGGATGGGAGTTTCCTCTTCTGCCACTCATATCTTTTTTTTTTTTTTTTTTTTTTTTTTGCGGTACGCGGGCCTCTCACTGTTGTGGCCTCTCCCGTTGCGGAGCACAGGCTCCGGACGCGCAGGCTCAGCAGCCATGGCTCACGGGCCCAGCCGCTCCGCGGCATGTGGGAACTTCCCAGACCAGGGCACGAACCCGTGTCCCCTGCATCAGCAGGCAGACTCTCAACCACTGCGCCACCAGGGAAGCCCTGCCACTCATATCTTAAACGCTGGTTTCCCTTGAAGCCTCACATCTCAGCCCTCCCTTCTTCTCATTCAAGATGCTACCCAGCTTCAAGGCCACTAAGCCAAACGGAACCACCAGGTTAGGATTCTTTACTCATTTTTCCACTTCCCTGACTATTCCTTCCTTATCACCTTCTTTCCCTATCGTATGTCCTCGTCTTTTCAGTTTATAAAATTAATTTTAAAAAATTCTGCATAACAGGCATTTCAAGTTACATTGAGAAAAAGGATAATAAACCCTATTTTTGACCTCCCAGTTTCAAAAATAAGCCACATCCTACCACTCAGTTCCAAAAATACGAAATCTTACTTCCTCTATTCTGCCCATTTTCTTCCTGATGTATTTTAATGAGAATCCCAGAACTCACATCATTTCACCCACAGATTCTTTAACAGATAAGGACTTTTTCTAAACATAACTATAAAACCAACATCTCATCTAACAAAATTAAAAGTATTCCTCCTCCAAATATCATCTAAAAGCTAATCAGGGGCTTCCCTGGTGGCGCAGTGGTTGAGAGTCCGCCTGCTGATGCAGGGGACACGGGTTCGTGCCCCGGTCCGGGAAGATCCCACATGCCGCGGAGCGGCTGGGCCCGTGAGCCATGGCCGCTGAGCCTGCGCATCCGGAGACTGTGCTCCGCAACGGGAGAGGCCACGACAGTGAGAGGCCCGCGTACCGCAATAAAGAAAAAAAAAAATGGATATCCCAGAAGTAGACCACAATGTACATGGGAATTTATAATACAAAAGAAATCAAAAGGGAAAATTTGGGACTATTCAGTAAAATTGGAATGACTAGCCAATGGGACAGAGACTGCTTATTTTCCACTAAAATTCCTTCTTCACTTCTTCTTGGGCACATGCTGACCAGCACGGACTGCATTCCCCACACCCCCTCAGAGCCAGATGTGCCCACAACACTATGTTCTCACCAATGGAAGCAGGAAGTGACATGTGATCACTTGCCCTGAACTTTCTCCTTCGTCCTTCACAAGGAAGGAACCCAGCTATGGTAGCAACCCAGCTTTGACCATGCAGATAACTACAGTGACAATTCCTAGAGCCACAGGACAGAAGGAACCTGACTCTCAACGACCAGTGGATACGGGCAGTTCTGCTGACTTGCTTTGCTCACACTGGAACTGTTAAGTGAAGAAAAAAGTCAACCCCTCTGTTCTTTGAACCATAGCATATTTCAGTCCCTTGGTTACAGCAACTCAGCCTTACCCTAATTAATAGAGCACCTAGAGAAAAATTAAGTTGGATTCATACCTAAAGTTCCAGATGGATCAAAGATTTAAGCCTAAAAAAAGAACCACATGACACTACAAGGAAAGATAAGTTTTTAACCCTAAGAATGGAAAAGGTCTTTTAACTGTATTACAAAGTCCTGAAGCCACAAAAAGGCTGATTATATATTTACCTCTATAAATATTATGGGGAGGTGGTGGGGGCGGGGGGGCGGTGTGCCACATGGCTTGTGGGATCTCAGTTCCCCGACCAGGGATCGAACACGGGCCCCGGCAGTGACAACGCCAAATCCTAACCACTGGACCGTCAGGGAATTCCCTCTATAACTAGTATTTTTAAACGTCTTTTATCTACTGTCTCTTCCACTAGGACATAAGCTCCATGGAGCAAGAACTGGGATCTATTTTCTTCACTATTGTATAACCTACTGCCTAGAATAAGTGCTTAATGCATAAGAGGCATTCAATAAATATTTGTTGAATGAATTGGTAAATTTAAATATACAAAATTTTAAATAATCCACACTGCAAAATAATTATTTTTACACAAATGACCAAATATCACATATCACAAGGAGAGAAGGGGGGGGGTGCTAATTTGTTAATGCATAGAAGCTCCTGTGAACTGATAATAAAAAGATCAATAACCCAATAGGAAAATAGACAAAGGACACTAACATAGAGGGAACAGAACAGGAAATACAAATGGCCTTTAAACTTATGAAAAGATGCTCAATGTCAATCAAAATAAGAAAAAATGCAAATTAAAGCTCCATTAAACTGTCATTTTTCACCTATAGATTTGGCAGAGAAGAAATTATCAGTTTGACAATTATACTGTGATTGGCAAGGGTATGAGGAAGCAGGGTTTTCATCCATTGCTGGTGGAATCTAAAACTTTGCAAGCTCTATGAACAGAGCAATTTGGCAATATTTCTACCAAAATTAAAATGTGCATATCCTTTGACCCAGCAATTCCACTATTAGAAATGGATCCTATAGATACGTTCACAAACATGTTTAAAATGATATATGTACAAGGTTATTCCCTACAGCCTTGTTCATGATAATAAAACTGGAAATTATCTATATGGTCATCAATATAGTACTGGTTAAATAAATTCTAGCCCATCTCTAAGTGGAATGCTTTTTCACTTGGGTAAAAAAAAAAAAGAGAAATTGCAATAATCTTTAGATTATTGCTGGTATATGCCTGAAATCTCTGAAAGAATATATAAGAAATTGGTAATAATGGTTGTCTCCAGGAAGGGTAACTGGGACACAGAGGGAGGAGGGAGACTTATTTTTCACTCTTTTTGTACCTTTTAAACCTTATAAACATTGATTATATTATTACCTTCCTAGAAATAAATATTTTATAAAAATAATAGCAATACAAATATTCATATCGGCCCCATATATCTAAAAACTTGTCTGGTGATTCTCACTGTCAACCACACTAGGAAGCTATTGAGCTGAACAATTTTAACCCTGTTTCATAATTAAGAATCACAGGGTTAGCAATTAACTAACACCATCATCTCCTCCTCCTCCCTCAAATAAATATATGTGCAAAATAAAGTCAGTCTCTTAATTCCACCCCTGTTATTCATTACTTTCTCTTAGAACTCATTCAACCTCATGCCACCTTAAATGGGCATGAAAATATCTCATAGTGCTCCAAGGATGGTAGCCAGAACTAACAACTATGCTAATACATTAACACAGCCTAGTGCCAAAGATGTTCCTTCCAAGCATCCAGAAGATGAAAACTTGACATAACGGACACCTCGGCAACAGCCCAAAGCTGTGCATCATCTGCCTTGGAAAATAAAAACTCACATCCTCAATGACTAAGAGTCCAAAGTCAACAGTCATGGCTTTTGTCTTTTCCCTAATGTGAAAGGTCTCCACCCCCCGCCATATCCCCCTTTAAATTTTAGGCTAACCCCATCACTTGAGGACTGATTGTTATTATGTTATAGCCATATAAGGAACACTAAGAAGTCATTACTTATATTGAGATTCTGCTTAAAAGGGAAAATTCTGCTTAAAAGGGAAAATATCCAAAGCATATCAAGTGAAAGGAAAAAGCAAGTTGTAAAACCAAATGTGTAGCCACGTTCCATCAATTTTTAAACATAATTAATACACATAATTTGTGTGTATATGAAAAGTTTGGATGTGAAAAATTGTGTTCCAAATTATTAGCTGTGGGTAAAAGAGAAAAGGGAGAAAATTTTATCTTTATACTGTTTTGTACTACTTGAAATTAAATAATCAAAAATAAACTTTTACATAAAAGAGTAAAATTTTTGAAAATAATAAATTAGACTTTCCTTAAAAAAGAGAGCACTTGGGCTTCCCTGGTGGCACAGTGGTTGAGAGTCCGCCTGCTGATGCAGGGGACGCAGGTTCGTGCCCCGGTCCGGGAGGATCCCACATGCCACAGAGCGGCTGGGCCCGTGAGCCATGGCCGCTGAGCCTGCACGTCCGGAGCCTGTGCTCCACAACGGGAGAGGCCACGACAGTGAGAGGCCCGCGTATCGCAAAAAAAAAAGAGAGCACTTGATAGCTACTAGAGACCTTCCCCCAAAGTTCTGAACCTAAAGAGGCTACAGAGACCTCATGCTTCTGTCTCTATGTACAAGTTTCAAACCATATCCAGGCAATCCCGACTTTTAACTCAGAGACACTCCCACATACATTTAGCACTTCAGGCCTCCCCTCATAGAAACATCTTACAGACTCTATTCTAAAGTTGGTATTTGTGTTACCTCCATAGCTTATCACAACCTTAATAGCATTTCATCCTGAGAGCGAGACTTCTTTACAGAAATTTCAAAGTACTCCAAGGAAGCATATTATGAAAATGTAGTTCTGGGAAAGGTAAAAGTATGGATACAATAAAAAGATCAGTGGTTGCCAAGGAGTGGGTAGGGGGCAGGGATTAATAGTCAGAGCACAGGATTTTTAGGGCGGTAAAACTTTTCTGTAGGGTACTATAATGGGGGATCCATATTACTATACATTTGTCCAAACCCAGAGAATGCACAACAAGAGCAGATCCTAATGTAAATTATGGGCTCTGGGTGATAATGATGTGTTAGTGCGGATCAACTACTACAATAAATGGACCACTCTGCTGGGGAGACAGTCTGGGAGAGGCGGGGTGTGGGGGGGACAGGGGCACCTATGAGAACTCTCTGTATTTTCTGCTCAGGTTTGTTGTGAACCTAAAACTGCTCTAAAACATAGCCTATTTAGAAGGAAAGAAAAAAGTGGTCCTATAAGGTGAAAAGAATGACAGAAGCATTTTATACGTAGGGAAATGTTGGTGGTATTTGAACAACTTGGCCAGAGTTAAAAGATAACTGAGGGCTTCCCTGGTGGCACAGTGGTTGAGAGTCCGCCTGCCGATGCAGGGGACGTGGGTTCGTGCCCCGGTCCGGAAAGATCCCACATGCCACGGAGCGGCTGGGCCCGTGAGCCATGGCCGCTGAGCCTACGTGTCCGGAGCCTGTGCTCCGCAGTGGGAGAGGCCACAGGCCACAACAGTGAGAGGCCCGCGTACTGCAAAAAAAAAAAAAAAAAAAAAAGACAACTGAGCAACTCCACCAAAAAAAGCCTACATTCAAGGTAATGCAAAAATAAAGAACCATTGGGTTTGGTCCTATCTCTCTTATGTTGGATTCATACAAACCAACGAAATGATCATCATGGCTAAGAACTGACCGTGTCAATTTGATCTCTGCCAAGGAGCATTAAAAGAGGTGATTTGTTGAAATGTCTCTACTGCTGGCCCTGGCAAGGCCACTGAGAGCTCCTACGTAAAAAGCTGGCTTGGCTACCTTAGAGCTGGCTCCGGGGCATCTCCTCCCGCAGTCCTTCCAGCAGTGGCTCTTCCCCAGAGCTCCGCTCACTTGCTCCTGGAGCCTTGGAGGTGGGAGAGGTGCTCCCAGAGTCTCCTGGAATAATGAGAATTCTCCAGTAGCTCTCGCGCTGGCAATGTGATGCTCACAAGCGGCTCGGGGCTATGGAGGGGAAGAAGAAAGAAAACCAGCTAAGCAGAAGAAAAGTCTGTAGCTGTGAATGTGCAGGCTAAAGGAAGTGCACGCTTGACAAGCCTTTCAATTGAGACCACAAAACCAAGGCCGATTTACAATTGCAGCAAGGATGGAAAGGGCTGGAAAACAGACACGTGGTAAGTTGAGTTCATAGGTCCATACCGATCTTAAATATTTTTCTAAATGACACAAAACCCAGTGGAATCTGCAGTTGGTAAACTTCAAAATCAAGCTCCTTTTAAGTCCATATACCACGTACTCTAGCCATTACAAAAACAAGCAAAAAAACAAAGGCTTTGCATATATCAACTATGATATGTACCTGGGAAAAACGAAGTTCAAGCAGTCCACAAGTATAGAATGCTCCTAGAGACACCCCATGTACCACAGTAACCAGTTTCTCGTGTAACCACCCAAAAATAACCTGGTTTGGGTCCATTTTCAACCACCACTCTCAGCTGTAGACAGATCTAGTTCAAAGACTCATAAAACAATGGTGGGGTTAGGATCACACCACGGAAAGGAAGGGGGCTCTAGATAACTATCAAAAAAAAAACAAAAAGCCACCCAAGCTCCTTTTCCCTTTAGGAAGACTTTAAAAACATCAACATTTGTCAAAGGAAGAGGAAATTTTTATTAGAACCAAACTTTCCCATTCAAATAGCTGAGCAACACAAAACATTGAAAAACGTACTCCTTTTGGAAAATAGTACCTTTTTATTTTTTAACCTCAAAGGACACTTTGCCAAGAAAACTTTCATGTAAATAAATCAAAGCAGAAAACAAATCCAAAATACACTATTCCTCAATAATTATTTGGAAGTAAAATCACATAATTAAAAGAAAAATCACATCAACCTTGAAATTCAAGGGAAATGCTTTACAAATAATATCAAAACTTGCCTCGCTTCAGTTTAAATTGAGCCTCAGAATCAATTTGAAAAGAGCATTGAGAATGTAAAAATAAGACACAAAAAAATAAGACACTAAAATAAGACCGACAAAAATATCCCCCCGTAGAAAGGTCAACCAGAAGCTTGACATTTTCAGCAATCATTTAGTGAAGTTAAAGAGTAAAAAGCCATTTCTAGAGTGGACATCCTTAAAAACAAACTCTTCAGCTAAGCAGCATCCACAACCCTTGAGTTTCAGAGCAAACTGTGGAAATCCTGGTGTTTTCCTAGATGCTGGGGACAGGGGAATTTGGCAGATTCACGCGGAAGTTGCCTCCCCATATGCCGAAGACTAACTGCATTTAGAAGGGGCAAGTGCAAAGGGGCCTTGGCGGCCGCCCTGCCTAGAGCCAGCCATGTCTTCAAGTTACAGGTACTATTTGGGGAGGAGCTTTAGATAAGCAAGAAAAGAAGGAAATACTGGTACATATTTTTCTGATTCTTTTTAAAAATCAGAGTTTTTTTTTTTAATTACAGAAGTACTTCTAATTTCCCTCCCAACTTCCCAGCTCTATCACCTTCCTGCAGAGAATTCCTTCAAGAATGTGCTCAGGTTCTCCTGCCTCGCTCAGCCTTCCCTAATGATTCTCACATTTTCCAGATCTTTCCATTCTAATTCCTCTTGTATTAATATTCCATAGGACTCAATTCTATATGACCTGGTACTTAATCCTCTTCCTTGAACTGGGTTTGTCTCAAAAAAAAAAAAAAAAAAGGGGGCTTCCCTGGTGGCGCAGTGGTTGAGAGTCCGCCTGCCGATGCAGGGGACGCGGGTTCGTGCCCCGGTCCAGGAAGATCCCACATGCGGCGGAGCGGCTGGGCCCGTGAGCCATGGCCGCTGAGCCTGCGCGTACGGAGCCTGTGCTCCGCAACGGGAGAGGCCACGACAATGAGAGGCCCGCGTACCGCAAAAATAAATAAATAAATTAAATTAAATTAATAGATAAATAATAAATAAATCTTTAAAAAATAAAATAGGCACGGATCACATTTTCTTCTTCTTTGACTCGCATACAGTTGGTGCTCAAGAGTTACTGGATAAAAATCAAGTCTTCAAATTAAGCATAGTTTAATATTTGTCTAAAAATTATCAGCCTGTCAAATAACCCATGGATTGAAGTCAAAACTGTGGTGTACTACAAGGAAGAACAAGTCAGTAAAATGACAGCAAAGGTGGAAAGCAAATTCCAAATACTTAACTCTTAAAATGTTCTGCTCAGGACCCATCTCTGCACAAATACACTCCATGCCAATAGGCAAGTGTGACAGATCCTGAAAGGTAGTTGAAAGTAGTTTTGTTCAAAACGCCAAGAGAGATTTAAATAATAAAAACAAATAAAAAGAGGCATATGCACCAATTAAAATCAGTAAGATAAAATAAATATCTATACAGATATCCTTCGACTTAACGATGCGGTTACATCCCAATAAACCCATCGTAAGTTGACAATGTCCTAAGTTGAAAATGCATTCACAATTTCTTACCTACCAATCGTCATAGTTGAGCCCAGCCTAATTTAAACTTGCTCAACACTTACATCAGCCTACGGTTGGGCAAATTCACCTAACACAAAGCCTATTTTATAATAAAGTGCTGAATACCTCGTGTACTTTACTGATTACCATACAGAAAGTGAAGAACAGAATGCCTCTAAGTGTATCGGCTGTTTACCTTTGTGCTCACGTGGCTGACTAGGAGCTGCCGCTGCCCTGCCTCCTAAGAGAGGGTCGTACTGCATGTCGCATGTCGTTGGCCCGGGAAAAGATCAAAATTCACAATTCAAAGTACACTTTCTACTGAATGTGTATCACTTTCGCACCATCTTAACACTGAAAAATTGTTAAGTCAAAACCATCGTTAAGTCAGAGACCATGTGCACACAGCAAACTGCAGCAACTTGTCACAAAACTTGCATTGAGCTGAGTTTTTCCAAAACCTTGGCCAATTTATTTGTTTAGCTATGGAGGTTTAATTATTGGCAACTAATCATGCCATGTGAAAATCTGACCCATAAAGGTTAGAGGCACATTCCTGTGAAGTGGTGGAGGGTGGGTGTGAGGAAGGGGGAAAGGAGAAATACAAAAAAACATTCTAACTCCAACTGCAGGCTTAACATAGTAGTACATTTTTCTTTCATCCAATTTAAGAGAACATGCATAGTTTCTTAAAAGTCATGGTGATATGATGGGACTGAATACAGGCAAGCACAAAAGGTACTTAAAATCTAACACGTTCTTGGCAGTCAATACGGCAGCTAAGCGACAGGGAAATCGGGGCAAGTTTTCTCAACTTTTTAATTATAACTATATCCTTGGCTTCTAGAAACTGTGGCTTTCAAATACTACAAATCCTTGCTCTTTCAAGACATCATCCCTTGTACGGTGATGGATGTTAATTAGACTTATTGTGGTGATCATTTTGCAATATACACAAGTATTGAATCACTGCAATGTATACCTGAAACTAACATAATGTTATATGTCAATTATACCTCAATTAAAAAAAAAAAAAGACAAAAGACATCATCTCATACCTTCCCCATCTATCCACCCAGCCTCATAACCCAAATAAACCATGGTGTGTGTATCTTTGATATAGAATTACTGTTAACTGAAATTACTTTAAGCAGCGTACGGTAGCAAGAACATGGACTTAGGAAAGAGCCAAACCCAGTTTTCCAACCTAATAAATGTGATCTTACACAAATCATTTAACCCGTTTGTTTCAGTTTCCTCTGCCACAAAACAACGTTAATATCTCCCATCTTTAAGAGTTAGTAATAATGTCAATTATCATTTAGTTCTAGAACTGTGCTAACCACACAATTGCATTATCTGATTTAATCCTAACACCACAAAAATGGAGAGGAAGGTCTATTTGAAAGATAAGAAAACAGTGTTAGAGAGGTTAAGTAAAACTGTCCCAAGATCACACTTTTGAAATATGTGGTAAAACAAATCAACTCAAGTTATGCTGAGTCCAAAATCTGTGTTCTTAATTGCCTGTAAGTTAAACTGTATCTTGACTATTTGTAAGAATTGAAGTGAATTCTTGTAGTAAATATTCTTAGGTCCCTTTACTGTTTTCTACCTCTTAAAATAATAGAAGTGCTAAAGCAGCATGATAGAAAAGCATAAAGTATACCAATCCCAAACAATAACACAAATCATCCACATGATGTCCTCTTGTTCTGGCTCTAAAATAACAACGCTACAACCAAGCATATAAACGTCAAGGATCCTTGAAGAATAATCTACTCCAGATACTTGAATACGTGGGCAAGATAATACTGGGTATTATCTATCAGTAATTCTGAAGAAAGGCAACAGAGATATCAACCAATTCCCAAGATTCCCAATCTCCCAGTGGGGAGAAAAATAGGTCACACACCCTAGACAAGCTTGGGGGACACCACAGAGCTCAAAGAACAAGGAGAGCCACATAAGTTGAGGAAAGATAAATGCTGATTAAATCAGGAAGCAGAGAGGAGCACAAAGATACAGCAAATCTCCTTCTCCAGAAATTTTCAAATTCTCTGTAGACATTACGCTTTGGGATTTGGGAATGAGAAATGGGAATGTCCAGGAAGTTCCCCAGAATTCCCCAAGTTATAAGTTATTCAACAAACACTTCCAAACACCCTTTACTCATTATTATGGATATCTAAAAGAAAGGTTAAATAAATAAGAAATAAACTTAATAGTATTTCCAAAGAATTGTAGTCTATAACAAATGTTCAAATGCTAGAGAATGTCAGTGAGCACTATTGCGGAGCTTTCCAATAGCAAGCCAAATCCAGCCCTCAGTTTGTTTTCGTAAATAAAAGTTTTACTGGAACACAGCCCCACTTGTTCATTTCACGTATAGTCTGTGGCTGCTTTCACACGAAACAGCAGAGTCGATAGTTGTGACAGAGTCCATATGGCTTGCAAAGCCTAAAATATTTATGATCTGGCCCTTTAGAGAAAAGGTTTGTTGATCCCTGAAATAACCTTCCTCGTAGATCCAAATGCAGGTTAACAGCATTACACAGAATCACATGTTGAAACTGCCATCTTAAAGGCTTATTTTGCTTTGGAAACGTATTTCTTGGAATACCACTCACAGGATTTGTATACAACATGCTATGCATATAAATTTATATTTATTTTATTTGCAAGGATGACTCACCAGTAGCAGCAGACAGGGCCATGAATACACATTTATAACATAGCAACAGCTACAAGCAATCATGACCAATTCTCTCCTCTGTGCTCCTATCCTGACCTGGCTCTGGGAAATGTCAATCTTATCCTTCAGTTCTGTAGGTTAGCTTTCAACTTGACATCAGTGGATTCCTTTCATGTACTTATGTCTGTATGTTGATTGTTTTAATTCTCACAGGAGAATTTCAACACTTTTTCCCATTTACCTTTTTTCTTAACTGATTTTTCTGGGGATTTGGAAAAATATAAATTTCCCAAGAAATCCTGGGAAGGAATTCTACCATGAAAGCACTACTCTCTTCAGGTGTATATTTAGATGCTGAGTAGGAATCCAACTCACCAGAAAAAGAGCTGGGGAGAGGAGGCAAGCATGAGGATGAACCAAGTCTCCAGGATGTTTTAAGGAAAAGATTAAGGTCTGTCTCAAAGCCTAGAAAGAAGACCAACCAAAGTGGAGACAGGAAGAAAGCAAGATTTCCTAATGCTTTGGCCCCTGGGATGGATTTAAGGTCCAAATTTCAGAGCACCTTTCTCCTCCAGAATTTAAATTATAATTTGGCTAAGATGAGAGGCATCTACTGTGGACCATGACAGGAGTGAGTGCAATTAAGTACCAGACTATATTTCTGAAGATAACATGCTTATAAATTATAACTTCAAACATCCTCATCCGAAGTGGTTTGGAACCCTACCAAAATCCCATTTCTCTGTCCAGCCTTTTAAAGGCTCATTTATTTGTGCCAGAAATATAAAGCATGAGGATCATAATAAAACTCAAGGAAACAAAGGCAGTGGGATAGAGTAGCAGCAAGAGGGTTCCAGACTTGAACCACAGAGTCCTGGGCTGAATCCCAGCCCTGTCAGTCACTACACAGGTAGTCTTGGGCCAACTGAGCTGCCGTCTCTCCCAGGCAAAACGGGCATCAGGACGCCCTTGCAGAGTGGCCATATGTGAAGTACGCGGCATGCGGTGGGTGGTAATAGATGATAGCTATTAATAAAAATTTAATATTTAAGGAGCAGGTGTACAAGAAGAGGAAACAGTGAGGAAGACTGAGAATCACAAGGGTTGAATTAATAGGTTGAATCATATGAAATTGCCAAACTTTGACCACTTTGACTCATAAAACTAGTAATTTAAAAATAAATATTATAAAAGAAGCCTGAAAGGAGAGAACATGGAAGACTAATACCCCATACTCATTCCTCCACTGGTGGCACCTTAGAAGAAATCCAGACACCAGATGGGAAGGCTACAGACTAAAATAGAAAACACCTTCGTCAACTCCTCACCAGATAGGAGGTGTGACTTCAGGGAAGAGAAGATTCAACAGAGACAGACAGAAAGACAGAAACACACACACACACACCCTCGCTCACACGTAGCCCATGTAATTCACTTGTTCTCTCTCTTCCTTCTCCATTCCTGCTCTCTCCTTTTCTTTCCTTATTTCTTTCCCCACACAAGGCCCAAAGGTGACTTTTGTTAACCATTTTGGGAAGGAAACACAGCATTTCTGGTCAGCTGATGTCACCAGCTGCATGGCAAGCCTTTCTGCAGGCCTTGTAGAGCAGCTGGTAGCTCGATAAAGAAATCCAATGGATCCATCACTTTCCCCCCCTTATTTTTCTATCTTCTCTTCACACCATAGTTATTAGTTTTGTTAGTCTTGTTAACAAAGACTAAATCTTGTTAGTCTTCACCCAATTAATGAGTCTGTGGTTATTTCACAGAGTCATGTCAATTCCTGGATGAGATCTGAGTTTCAGGGCACCCAACTAGCCCAATCCTAAGTAGCTCTAGTGCAGCTATATCTAAGTCTCAAAAAGGTTCTGAGTGAGGAATCAGAGCACCTTGAGTAGACAGGGATTAAGAACTGGCAGAGGTAAGAAAGAAGTAACTTGTCATTTCTTCCATGCCCCCAATGCACTACTCTCTAAAGAGAATTGGACTTCACTGGTAATCAGATCGCCTTTCTCTGTTGGGTCCCAATTTCAGGTATGTAAATCCCATTCTTGCAGAACTTCCCCACTCCCCATTTCCATGAGGCATGCATGTTTTATCTGCTGTCTGGCAGTGATGTGGTAATCCTTGATGATTACCCTCACATGTAATACCATGCAGGCTTTCATCAGTGGATGATCTCAAAGCACTGTTTACAAGAGTTTGCAGGATGCCACCCACGTGGGCCGGAACCAGATTTTCTAGTTTTCTAGTGGGGTGTTTGTTTCTCCAAAGCTTCACTCTGGGGTTCCCGGGTCTATATACCTTTACTAGACAGACATTAGCAAAGCTTCAACAGGGAGCTTCTTGAAAATAGGCATTCTGTATATCCAACGTCCTGCTGTATATCCAGCGTCCTGCTGTACCTCTAATGCCTGGTTCAGCATCACATCAGACTTATTTAAGTATTTGTGGAATGAACAAAGCTTAAAATTACAGAAAAGCAATAAGTATTAACAGTTTCAAGCTCATAAACTTGGTAAAGAAAATGTGTAAATCACTAAATGGCTAAGTTTCTACCCTAGACTTAAATCCAAAGCAGCGCAAAATGTACCAAACTCTTATTTGACAGTAACAAATTAATATAAGAAACATAAAAAAATATAAAGAATTAGAGAAAAGTTACTATTTCATAAAAGCAGTCTTCATTTTAGCATGGCAATAAGTTTTCCTAGTACATGTATTCACCAAACAACTACTACACATTAAGGTTAAGTTTTTCAGAACCATATCTACAGAAATTTCCAGAAACACTGAAGGGGGTTATTACAAAAGAGGGGCACCAAAATAAATGAACAGAGAACTAATGCTTTTAAAAACCATTTTTCCAATGCCCTCTTGCAAATATTTATGTCAATTACCAACCTAAATAAAATTTTCACCAGATCATTCTCCCTAATTAAGATTCAGTGAGAATAAAAATTTTTTAAAAACGCAATCAACATTCTTTTTCTAATTGTTGGGTTTATTTTTATTTACCCATAGGCACTTCCAAGGCTAGGCAGGAAACTGCCTGCCCCCTGTTCCGTCTTGTGGACAGAACTAGGTAACAAACAGAAAAAGATCCAGTAAAGTTTAAAAAAATTAAGAGTGAACAATATCTTGTATGGCTGTGTTTTCTTGTTGTGTGCTACGTGTGTGCACTAATATCCATAATTATGTCAGACAAGCTATGCATTTTACAAGCAGTTGCCAGACCTGCAGTGAGTTATCTGAAAAACTAACATGCAAGCTTCTTGAAGAGGAAAATAGCTTCTTATTTACTGTTTAGTTTTATAATAATTGGGTACCATCCCTTCAATACTAGACAATCAACAAATACTTGCTGACTGATGAACAATGATGAGATTAATTTAAAATAAGATTAAAGCCAGGAATCCAGGGGACTCTGGGTCTATCACTCACCGAGCAGCCTTGAACATTAGGTTTCTTCAAAGCCTGCTCTATCATCTCGATACGATTATTGCAGGGGGTCATCAGGCTCAGTGGAGAAAGCATTATATTAATGAGGTAGACACACCCCTGCACCATAGCTGTGTGACAATGGTAAGTCACCTGTGTTCTCTGGCATCCATTTTTCCTACCTAGAAATTGAGAGTGGTGGCCCAAGTTGCTAAGTTTCGTCCTACCTAAAAGATTCTCTGTTTAGATATTTCTTTTACAATTGCTAGCAGGATTCCTCAAAAATTATGCTATCAGGAAAGGCTACCTCTTTAATTAAAGATGGTTTTCCAATCTACTCCTGTACTGAAATGTGAACCAACCCGCTCATTAAAAAATAATAACATTTTTCATTTAATTTAGCAATTTAGTTCTTAACTCACCGAGGTTTGCTTTTAATTTAATTTGCCTACCAATAATTTGTTTGCCAACTGAAGAATAACTGAGTAAGAAAATGCACAAAAGGGTGCAGAATAACAGTGGCGGGGTGCGGGGAGGGGGGCGGTGTCTGTCACGGCCAGTCTCTCCAGGGGTATGGGAATGTGTCCAGTTCCCAAGACAAGGAATCTGGATTAACAAAACTCAAGTCGGCATGTCTACATCACCCACCACCCAAAGCTGCTAACCTTCCTTTATGTCCTATCTCATGCAATGGAACCACCCAGCCCTTCCTGTCTCACACCAGCAGCACTCCAACTCTTTCTCAGTGATTTCCTCTGAGAACCTGCCAACAGTGCCAACAATGGCTCTCCTGAGCATGTGCAAATTCCTGATTTCTGGGACCTGGCCTGAGACTTCTCCCACCTCATCCAGTTATCACTCCCCAGGCACTCTGACCCTAACTGCACCTTACAGCTCCCTGAGGACGCCTCCATCTTGTTCGCCTTCTGCCTTTGTACTTGTCCGCCTGAAATGTTTTCTCCATCTGTCAATTCCTATACTTTAGGATCAGCTCAAGAATCACCTCCCTATGGAAATCTTCCCTGAAGCCCCCACGACCAAACACACCCTAAGATACATGCACCCTCAGCTGTTATTACGGCACCTAAAAAGTGCACTTCGGGCTTCCCTGGTGGCGCAGTGGTTGAGAGTCCGCCTGCCGATGTGGGGGACACAGGTTCGTGCCCCGGTCTGGGAGGATCCCACATGCCACGGAGCGGCTGGGCCCGTGAGCCATGGCTGCTGAGCCTGCACGTCCGGAGCCTGTGCTCCGCAACGGGAGAGGTCACAACGGTGAGAGGCCCGCGTACAGCAAAAAAAAAAGTGCACTTCAATTTTTTTTTTTTTTATTTCACTGCCTAGTGAGCCTGTGAATTCCTCAAAGATAAGTAGTACTTTTTCATTTCTGAAACATCAGGGATAGTCTTATAAACAACAGGTCCTTAATAAATGCTGATGAATGAATGGGTGAACCCTGATAATGGATTCAAAGCAGAAGAGGAACACTCTAAGGGAAATATGAACAGTAAAAATTGAGAAATAATTATGCTAATGGAAAAAAGGAGGTAGGCCTACCAGAATACACGTTTAAGGTTGTCATGGCTTTTCATTCAAAGCAAAAAAACTCCCCCAGATCCTAGGTTAAAGAGACTAAGAGAGAACTAAAGTGTTTATTTCATACAAAAAGACAGTATGTAAACTAAACGTATACACTAAACCATAGCTTCCTACTGACTTACATATGAAAACAAAGAAGTATCCCCTACTCCAACAGTTTAGACCATAATCTTTTCCTAAATTACATATATACAGAAAAATAGCTTGAGAGCTACACTCAAATACCATGCTAACACTGTAACATTACTGGAAATTAAGATGTCAATAAAATGTAAGAAGGGAAATGATTCATCTTATAAGAATAATGTTAATTTTTTTTCTGAGAAAATTATTCCCAAGGTGGTCACGTGGAGCCAGGCCTCCACACAATTCCCAAAGCTAGGCTCTCACTCACTGGCCTCCCTCCAGATGTCTTCAGTCAAGGTGCTGGGGGCCAGAGGGGGAAAAAGATGAGTCCTTCTTACCATGACAGTGCTACCTTCTTAATGGTTCTCCCCACCCAACCCATTTCCCCAACCTCAACCTTTTTACACCACACAGTGGGAAGAAAAGAATAAATACATAAATTGCTATATAATGCAACTGAACTTAGTAAACATAAAGAAGGTAAGATAAAGAAGCCCATGGCCAAAGTTGAATGCTAAGGAAAAGAGAAGGAAGATACCAAGAACAAGCTTGCCTGTTATTAGCACTGGCTGCCTGGGATCACTTGAAGTTTACACATAAAATTGCTTAAGGGCATGAGTCATTTCAAATCATGATGTATTGATTCATTTAATGTGTTCAAGCAAACCTGCGATGAAGGTGACCTAGAAGTCCTGAGATGCAGATGACTATCCAATCAAAATAAGGGGGGTGGCAGACATATTTTGAAAATCAAAACCATAAATAAATGTTCAGAAAATTTTTACATAAAAAAGAATGAAATAATGCCATTTGCAGCAACATGGATGCAACTAGAGATTATCATACTAAGTGAAGTCAGAAAGACGAATACCATATGATATCACTTACATGTGGAACCTAAAATATGGCACAAATGAACCTATCTACAAAACAGAAACAGACTCACAGACATAGAGAACAGACTTGTGGTAGCCAAGTGGGCGGAGGGAGGGAGAGGGATGGATTGGGAATTTGGGGTTGGTAGATGCAAACATTTAGAATGGATAAACAACAAGGTATAGCACACGGAACTATATTCAATATCCTGTGATAAACCATAATGGAAAAGAATATAAAAAAGAACGTCTATATGTGTGTAACTGAGTCACTGTGCTATACAGCAGAGATGGGCACTACACTGTAAATCAACTATAGGTCAATAAAAAAATTGAATTTAAAAAAAAAGAAAATTTTAAAAAATCCTGTTGCTTTCTCATTACAAACGGGCAGAAGAATGTGAGATTTCTTAGTTTATCAAAATTGAGCACAGGTTTAAAAAACAAGATTGAGAATTTACTGTTCTAGAGGATTCTGTCAACAAAAACTGGTGTCAACCAGGGGGCTGGTCCAGGAACTTGGCTTCTACTCTCACTTAGTTCACAGGATGATTGGGAGCCCAAACTTCAACTTCTACTTCAATGATCTTAGCTTCAAAATCAGTCTTACATGCTGATGGTTTCTTTTGGGGATGATGAATATGTTCTAATATTAGATAGTGTTGACAGTTGCACAACTCTGAATACTAAAAGCCACTGAATTGTACATCACAAAAGAGTGAATGTTTTGGTATATGAACTAAGTCAATAAAACTGTTATTTTAAAAAATCACTCTTAAAGCTCTTACGCCTTTTTCTATATAACTTAGACCTGGAGTGTATGCTGTGCGGTGCCTGCTAACTACATGGGCATACGCTGTCTCCCGATTCATTTGGTGGAAAGAGCCAAAACATTGGAATCACACAGTTTGGGAACTGAACCTAGCTCTGTCACTTCCCAGGCTCTGGGATCTTGAGCACATTACTGTCTGAGCCCCAGTCCCCAGCTATAAAACAAGCAGACACTACCTACCTATCAGATGAGGAGACTGTGAATCTGCAAATCACCCCCAAGCTCAGACTGATGGTAACTGGCAGAAAATAAAATGGGATGGGCTCTAAGAAAAGATGTATTGGGGGGATGAGACAAAAGGGTAGATGCAAAAGCCGGAAGGATGTAGCAAGTGCAGTCAGGACCAAAGCCAGCCTGCCTAGAATTAGGGCAAACCCTTCTGGAATCTTCCTTTTGGTTCCAGTGATGCTATGGGGTGGTGGTGCTGTGAAGTGGGAGGGTGAGGATAGGGCTGTTCCCAAGCAAGCGCTATTATCAAGACTACCTTATCTATGGATACTTAAATCTCAGGATTCTTACTCAAGGAATTTTATATGAGTAACCACAAAGCAGAGACATTATCTATACTTTTCATCTCCTCACGTGTCATTAAGCATTCAGTCCACTAATGAAATTATAGCCTCTTGATTTGGGTTGCTATTAATTAGAACACATAGTTTTCCACCAGGATTCATTTTATATAGATTAATTCTATACAATAAAACATGCCTGAAGTTGAGCGTATTAGCAGTCTTTTCATCGCAAGCCTCAAGATTCCACACCTGTGATTAACTTACATCAGCACAAGTTGAAACTTCAGCTTTTCCATCATTTGTGATATTGCAACTCTTAAGAAGCAACTTACCTGAACTTATATATAAACTTACCTGAACTTATATATAAAAACTTATATATATATATATACATATATATATAGCGTGTATATATGTCCATGTGTATGTACACACAGACACATATATATTTTTAAAAAACATATAAACTTTATGCCACACATTTCTACCATCAAAAAGCAATTCCAGAAGAGGTAAAAAGTTGAGCAAGTTCTCCTGTCCTCCCCGCAAGTAGAGCCTACACCACAGCCAACTAAATTCTCTCACTCCAAGTTGCTCGAGAGACCAACAGGTTAACAAACTAGTCTTCCTCAGCAGCACTTTAAGGCGCCAGGAGATAAGTATGAAAAAAAAACAAACAAACAAACATTAGCAATTGTCTCTGTTTACCATCCACACTGTCAACAATTCTGAGAAACATTCCACTGAGTTTTTTCAGGTCACTAAACCCTTGTCCATTTCATAAATATTTGCCTCCTGATTTTGCTTTTCTACTTTTTAAATCTCAGAGGGAAATGATAATGTTCTATAAGTGTTAGAATGGCTTCGTTTCTAAAATTGGAAGGAAGAAAACGCTAGCTTCTGTTAGTTCTAATTTTGAAAGTGTTAAGTATTAGGAGAGGGCCCTCTCAGATAATAACCTTTTTTTTTTTTTACATTTTAGTTGTCTCAAGTGCATTTTTGTTGCTTCTACTAGCATTGCTGTGCAGTCAGGTTTATCTTAACACATTCTAGCATACATTCAACTGAGTCGCCTAGATTTATAGCCAAATTTAGACTGGCTTTTAACACAATCGGAAAGTGTCCTTCCAGTTTTTCACATTGGACATATGAAGAGCGGGTCAGATACATGTCTAGAATCTATATTATTTCAAACATAATTTTGTATGGTGAACTTTCCTACACACACACACACACACACACACACACACACACACACACCCATGCTTTAACTGCTACTTCAAAGTTGCAGTCAACTCCTCATGCCATTAGCAAAGACAAGATCCAATATGTAAGATAATTTAGGGGAAAAAAAGGCAAATAAATATAAATATTCCATAGAAATAGGTGCCTGTCAGGTTGGGAAAAGCTTCCGTAGCTTCTATGTGGGAATATATTCTCTCTCTAAAGAGAGGTAAGTGGTTCCCAACTCTGAGGTTTATTGTACATCAAACATCAAGAATGTTAAGGAGGGCTTCCCTGGTGGCGCAGTGGTTGAGAGTCCGCCTGCCGATGCAGGGGACACGGGTTCGTGCCCCGGTCTGGGAGGATCCCACGTGCCGCGGAGCGGCTGGGCCCGTGAGCCATGGCCGCTGAGCCTGCGCGTCCGGAGCCTGTGCTCCGCAACGGGAGAGGCCACAACAGTGAGAGGCCCGCGTACCGCAAAAAAAAAAAAAAAAAAGAATGTTAAGGAAACTTAGTATCTCATACAGTTACTGTCATTTCTCAAATAACTATGAATTCATGGATATGTATATATATCCACATTTAATACATATTATATGAATATATAATCAATCCATATATAATAAAAATGCAACTACAACCTTTAATGAAGGCTCTTTTTTTTTTTTTTTTTTAAGGAAATTACCATCACTCCATGCCCTACCCCATTCCCAGGTGTCCTCCATCATTATCTTTTTTTCTCTCCTACACTGTGGTTAAAACCCGGAACGGAGGCCGCACTGCCTGAGCTAGATTTCAGGCCCTGCCATTTGCTACGTTTAGCACCTTAGGCACATAACTCATTTCCTTCATCTGTAAAATTAAGATAAAAAGAATTGGACCTGCTTCACAGAGTAATAATCCTAAGGGCTAAATGAATGAATATATGCAAAGCACTCAGAGCAGAACCTGATACAGGAGCACCATGAAAGGGTAAGCCATCACTATTATTGATACTGTTCTTATTATTAGAACCAGAATCTTGACTTTTGTGATATTCACTTCCTTGTTTTTCTCAATAGTTCTTACCTTTTAAGGACTAAAAAACAGTGTTACTCTGACTTGGCTTGTAAAGACTTTGACTTGTCTTTGAATTCCCGTCTTCTCTCACTCTGCAAGACATAGTAGAATGCAAGGGACAGGGTGGTACTGAAATGGCTCTAACGGACATCAGAACTTCTTGACCTCAAGAACAATAAGAAATGACCTGCAATACTCACAATGAACTGCAGTGTAGCTCTGCTGCAAGGCAGGACTGAAAACGAATGGTAAGTCCAAGGATCCCTCAAACTCTAAAAATAGAGTTTATTGGTAGACTAAAGGGAAACCTTCACACTGCTAATGAGTATGCAGATTCCATCCCCCAAGGGATTATCTAGTGAGGAGAATACTAAGAGCAAGTCACCACCAACCAACCAGCCAACTGACATCTCTAATTTAGTACACATACTACTCAATAGGGGTGCATAGGTGAACATCTATCAAGAACACTATGGGGCTTCCCTGGTGGCACAGTGGTTGGGAGTCCGCCTGCCGATGCAGGGGACACGGGTTCGTGCCCCGGTCCGGGAAGATCCCACATGCCACGGAGCGGCTGGGCCCGTAAGCCATGGCCGCTGAGCCTGCGCATCCGGAGCCTGTGCTCCGCAGCGGAAGAGGCCACAACAGTGTGAGGCCCGCATACCGCAAAAAAAAAAAAAAAAAAAAAAGAACACTATGGAGCCATTTATACTATAAAATCTAAACAATGAAAACAAAAGTGTCACAACTGGAACTCACCCAAGTCCTTCAAACATATAAAATTAACACATGATGCCCCGACATTTAGAAAAAGACAAGCTGGCACAGTAGTGCAAGCATGACATGTTAAATAAAGGCCATTCAATATCTAGTATTAATCACTGAGGAATCATATTTCCTCAAAATGGTCTCTCTAGTTTGCCAGCTAAATAAAAACTATACTAGGAAAGACCACACACTTTTTTTTAAAAAAATGACTACATGAAGGCTTACCTAAAAGAACAGTCTGCCCGTGGATTTTACTTTAGTCACAGGAGAAGAAACCATACTTGAGATACTATGGCCACCGCCACTTGGTGTGGCCTGGAAGGAGAGGTCTACAGCCAGGAACCTTGAGACCACTCACAATCCACATGGAGTTTCCAAAAGGGGAACACAGGTGGCACCTAAAGCCATGACTTACTGCTCTTCCCTTTACATTTTACCCAACATCTTCACTCTGCGGTCAAAGCCCTCCATTTCAGGAGGGTAACCTGGGCAAGCTTCACTCCCAGCCAAGCCACCACCAGGTATTTTTGTCAAGATTCACTTCCCCCAGGGTGCTTGGACACACGTGCCCTGCCCTGGCTTTGCCCACCAGGAAGCGACAGCCACCCTCTGCCAGCAGGACTTTGCCTTCTTCAGCTCTGTGTCCTCAGGCCCTGGCATGGTGCCTGGCACAGGGCATGAACTCAAGGAAGTGTGCTAAAAAATAACTGACTGTCCTCCTCCACGGAGCTTTCCTGGATTTAAAAGCACTGTATACCCCTACCCTCCCCCATTCTGACAGGTCTAGATAAAGAACACCCCAGCTCCTGTTCTGGATGCCCACTGCAATACACAATAAACACCAAATCACTGGTTCTTTATAATTTCTTTCATTCCAGCTGCACCGAAGAACAGAAGCAGCCTTAAGGAAGTTAATTCCTCAAGCTTTATGTTTCTTTCACCTGTAAAATGAGGCTACAGATACCAACTTCCTAATATATGTAAAGTCTGTGGCGTAAGACTTGGCACAAAAGCAAACACCCAAATATCTGTTCCCTCACCATCATACACCATACATTAAAAAGTCAGAGTAACTTAGATATCAAACTCACAGGAAACAGAGACAGGACTAGGGCATCGGAACCTTTCTTTTGAATTTTCACAGCTGCTCTCTACACCACTCACATAGCACTTCTTTCCTTCACTTCTCTGGAGACCCCAGGGCTTACATGGCTGTGGGATAGTAAGTGCCCAAAGTCAGGTCTCCTGCTCGCAGCCTTGCCTGGCCCAGGGTCCAAGCAGAGGGCGTAACTCAGAGAATGGGCTCAGAAAGTACACAGAGAATGAATGTAAGTAAACCAAGCCTTTGCCACTCTCCAAAATGAGATTTTTTTTTTACTTTATTTTTTTGCTAAATTTGAGCATGGAAATTCAAAGATACTTGTAGGGAAACTAGAGCATTACATCTGTGACCAAGGACTTCTCCTGGTTCTTAAGCAGAACTCTCAAACTTTAAGGATCATAACACTTAGATGCATTTTATATAAATTAACAAGTTTCTATTGTCACAAACCCAAACTAGCCCAGACAAATAGGCCTGGAAACTACCAGCCAACTTCATTCTGTGAGTAACCATTAAGTTTTAATCAGATTGCAGTTCAATTTCTGCTACAGTGAGCATTAAGGAGGGCTCCTCAAGGAAAGCGGGCAAAAGTGGGAAGAAAAGGAGGAGAGGTGGGGGGAGGGGGGAGGAGAGGATGGGGGAGGGGAGGGGAGGAGGGGAGGAGGAGGGGAGGAGGCGGAGGGGGAGGGGAGGGGAGGAGGGGGAGGAGGGGGAGGGGGAGGGGAGGGGAGGAGGAGGGGGAAAGAAGGGGAGGAGAAGGGGAGGAGGGGGAGGAAGAGGAGGAGGGGGAGGAGGAGGAGGAGGGGAGGAGGAGGGGAGGGGGAGGGGAAGAGGAGGGGGAGGAGAAGGGGGAGGAGAAGGGGGAGGAGGGGAGGAGAAGGGGAGGAGAAGGGGAGGAGGGGGAGGAGGGGGAGGAGGAGGAGGAGGGGGAGGAGGAGGAGGGGGAGGAGGAGGAGGAGGAGGAGGAACGGAGGGGGAGGGGAGGAGGGGGAGGGGAGGAGGGAGGAGGGGGAGGGGAGGAGGGGGAGGGGAGGAGGAAGAGGAGGAGGGGGAGGAGGACGAGGAGGAGGGGGAGGAACAGAACAAAAGAACCGCCCTGAAGCCAGCCCTGTAACACAGACTCCTGACTGAACACTTCTGCCACTCTTTGCAGCTGTTGTCTCCCGCAGTTGGCATGAAGTGCTGCCAGTCTGGGACCAGCTTCCAGTGAGGACAGCATTGTTTTATTGGCTACTTAGGCAGTGCACACACCATTAATGGAGTTTTTATCTCTCCATTTTCCTGTCAGTACAGTACCAGCCAGTCTGACTCTGTTATTATCATTAAGAAAGCTTTTTTTTTTTCTTCCCCACATACACTCTTTAATCCAAACAACATCTGGGAACTCCAGCCTCTATCACATAAAAGGGAAACAGATTTAGAGGGAAAGGGCGGGGGGGGCGGGGGGGGCCGTACAGTTCCAGCCACACTGAACAACAACCAAACTGCAACAGCAAGCTTATCTGGAGACACCTATTATCACTGAAACACTGTTCACTTCAAAAGGCAAGGTACTTTCCACCACATTGCTTTACACCTCCTCTTGACCTGCACTATATGGAAAAAAATCCCATTTTGACATGTAGCTTTTTTAATTAAAAAAAATTTTTTTTGCCTGCACCTCGAGGCTTGTAGGATCTTAGCTCCCCAACCGGGGACTGAACCCAGACCAAGGCAGTGAAAGTGTCGAGTCCTAACCACTGGACCACCAGGGAATTCCCAACATGTAGCTTTGGGAAAAAAAAGGAAAAAGAACATCTTATTGCTGCTTTCCTAAATGGGAAGTTCACTTGTGAAATAAAAGAATCACATTTAGAACATAATTTTTTAAGGAATGAACTTTTCTCCAAAAAAGGAAAAAAAAATAAAGAACTTTTATGAGACATTACTGGTGAGTACATCTCTAGTATACAAACTAACAGGAAGAAACTGGAGCCATTAAAGCCAGAAAACATGTCCTCCTGTAACAACAGACAGCTGTCTCCTCTGTCCTTTAAGTGCGCTTTTTGCTTAGATCATGCTCCGTGCGTCGTGGAATCAATACAGGAAAATGCACAGAGCCAGCCACACTGCCAATTCACACAATAGAGCAGGTTCAAGCCCCCGCAGCTCCTGTCCCTTTCCCGTCCCTGGCACATGCATCTGGGGAAAATGCACACCCGCTTTCTCCGTCACGCTTGAACATGCCTCGTGGGGTCTCCAATGGTGGTCCTTCCAGCATTGCTTCTACATAACCAGAACCTAAAAGTTACAGACCTAAATATGCAGATGTCTAGCAACCCATCATGCACCTCACCCCTACTCCTTTCTGAGTTTTCTAGAATGCACCAAGAACAACTCTACTTAGGTTAGAAGGGATTTACTTCCCCAGACATGCTTATCGCCAAGGAGAAGACACAATCAGAACAGAACATTTAAGGAAAACCAAACTTTGAGTGTCAGCAAAGGTTAATAGTTTATTTTTAATTTATCTTTTCATTCCATTCAGCAAAAAGAGGAGGAAATCACTAACTGTCTGAGCCGCAGGCTCCCGCTCACTGGAAGCTTTGCCTTAGAGCCCCTGGCAGTCTGCTGTTAATGACAGTCTCAGTAACCTGATCCTCTCACAGTGGGAGACTTGAGTAAGCACTGGCCTCTCTCGGGTCTCGCCTTTCCATTGTCCCACCCTGCAGGGCCAGCTGTTTCTGACAGCCAAATTGCTGCGTGCTAAGCAGTGAATGCTGTCAGAGAAGGAATTTTCATTTCTATAATGCATAGGCCTCTGTGGACAAATTATCCAGCTTAATGGTGCTGGCTGCAGGACGCTGCTCCGGGCTTGAAGCACTGCCAAAATGCAGCCTCTCCTCCCTTCTCCCCAGCTCTGAGCTGACAAGACCGTCACCCAAAATGAATGTGAATGGCCAGAGAAACAGGACACGTGCTTTCAGGGACAAACAAAACATATGTCAAGACTGGCTGTCCAGCTACAATCTTTGATGTAATGGCATACAGGGAAAGCTAATTGTGCTAATGTCACACCATAGAGCTACCAAGTGTGGCATCCATTAAGACCTACTGTAATTTGATACCCTGCAGTGAGCATCCCTGGGGCATCAGCAAAATCACTGGCTCTGTGCTTCCAGGGGATGTCAGAGACTTACCTAGAAAACACACCCAGAACTTAGAAGGTGGTAACCATCAAGTAACAATCCAGGAGATGGAAAAACAATACTCATCCGTGAGGCCCCCAATGTGTGATTTATAGAAGCATTTTGTAGGAACCGTTTGCCTCCCCAGTTTCTGTCCACACCGCCTTCTGGCAACAACCCGACTTTGGGCTGGGGATATAGCTCCTCCTATTTTGAGAGGATGGCAGAGGTAGAGTAGGGCGACCAGACCGACCAGAACACTGCATTCTACTGAGGTGTGGGATGTGGCTTATGCTGGTCCAATCAGAGTGACTCTTGGGATTTTACGGGAACTGCTAGAAAAGAAAGTTTGATTTTCCCATTACACTTGAACCTTGGAGAATATGCCATAGTCATTTTGCTGCCAAGAAGGGAGAGCCTGCCTGAGAATGGAACTGACAAAGGAAGAAGAATTAGGGGGGAAATAACAGCATCCCAGGGACACTGCTGGAGTCCTGGGTCAACCCAGATCTAAAACCTGCCCTACCCTAGGCTCCCCAGGATGGCCACCATTAGATTTTCATCTTACTAAGGCTAACCTTGGTTGTTTTCTGCCCCTTGCAAATGCAAACTAATAGATGAACCACAATGCCATCCTAAGAACACCCACAAGTGAACACAAAAGCTTATGCTGTACCTTACCACATAAACAAGAAAAAATTTTGCATTTTTGGTCATTTCCTATGAGAACTTACTCTTTCACTTCTCCCTTCTAGTCCTTATACCCTAATGTGAGCTAACACATGCCAAGCATCACCTGATTTTGGCCTCCTCTGCAAGGCAAATCTAAATATCTGTCCAGAATTCAAGGAGAGATGAGGAAGCTAAAATCATGATCCGCAATTTCGTTTGGTGTCATAAATCTTCACACGACCTGGCCCGTGTGGCATAGAGAAAGTGGACTCTAGTTAGTGAATGGTCGCATCAGCGCCATGTCAATGAAGCCAACTCAGGGAAAGGCCAGGAACCCCTCACATCCCTGACCAGAAGGGGGAGGGGGCCACCAGCTCTGCCGCTAAGGGTTCAGGTCGGTCAAAGCACCAGCACCTGCAGGCTGTAAGCCGCCCAGGTCATCCTGCGCGCCACATCCTGCAGCCATCCGTTTTATCATTAACCACTGTCTGGCCAACAAGGGCAGGGTTCAGCTCAAGAACACCGGGAACTTTAAGGCAGGAGGCGTATCCAGAACCATGGTGGGTCCACAGCCACTCACTGTGACTATAAATATCCTCCTGGCTGGCCGCCCGACAGCAACCACAATGCCTGCTCCCTGTTGGTAAAAGAACTGCAGGTCTTTTCCCCTAAGAAATTCAGCACAACCAACCAGGTATGGCAAAAACGATGAAACGTGCATACAAGCTTACTCAATGCCCTGGCAAGCCTTGTTTCCCATCCCGCTCTTGTCCATTCTTGGCTTCTGATCCCCAGAGATCAAATAAAGGAGACTTTAAAGCTGAAAATCACTTAAGATCTCAGCCTGGTGCTTAGAAAAAACTGTAGAACACAACAGGCTCAAAACTGTGATAGAGGGAGGGAGAGAGGGAGGGAGGGAAGGCGGGCATAAGACGGCCAACTCACTCTCAACCCCTTTTCATCGTAAGCTCATTAAGGAATTCCAGACCCTTACATTCATTCTTTTATCTGAGGATCTAAGGGGGAAGGATAGGGGTGAGGGATGAACTTGCTCTCTGACTCCTCACCTGGGGCAGGCAGGGGATGGGGGGAGCAGAAAGAAGCACAGAAGGCCACTAAGACGGAAATCATGTAAATAAATAAATGACCACATTTACCCAGCTGCTTCTCAGGGACAATAAAAAGGACCAAACTTCTCAGGACAGACTTACGCTCAATGGTTAAAGATCCGTCCAATCCCCTGAACCCAGACATCACCCCAGTGCTTTAGGAGCGGTCATTCTAGGGAAATATCTCTTGTTACCTCCACTGCTGAAAAACAGAAACCATAACTGTGATCCAAATACTGAAGAAGATCCTGATAAGGTCTTCTGAACCATTTCCTCCCCAGCTCTGGCACACAGCTGGTGTCCCAACATGCAACTGCCCCCAGCATGGAGGGATTTCTCTTCCAAACAACTTCTTGACCCCTAGGAAAGGCCAATTTAGAAATAAACTGCATAGAGTAAAAAGGGCATTCTGAACCCTACCAAGTTCACTGCCTTTCCTCCCCGTAGCCATTCGTCTACTTAACCAACAGGTACTGAGCACCTACAAGGAGCCAGGCATGGCTTTAGGCACTGGAGGTATGACAGCAAATGTGACCAAGTTCCTACCCTCGTGCAGTTTACATTCAGGCAGAAAACTCCAGGTAGAAGTTCTTTCATGCATGTAACCATGTATCTCTTGCTGTAAGGCACTAAATCCAAGAAGATTCCCTCCGTTATACGAACACACGCCCCTATATAAGGTGTACTTTAACTCATGAGCCAAATAACTCTGGCAAAAGTCTTTGACCTCTAGTCATAAAACCAATATTCAATGTCAGCTGATGGCCCAATTTACTCAATTTGTAGCACTCTGTGCCCTATCTCCTCCCCCAGCCCTGAAATTATCTGATACACTGAAGGGCTCAGAGGAAGGAATTTTAATCCAAAATATTGCCTCTGGGCAGGAAACTGTTCTAAGGCTCATCTACTATGATTTCTTTTCTTCAGTCTGGAAACCAGCAAGGCAGCAGATGAATTCAAGGTTTCCTAGTACAAAGAACAATGTATTGTAATCTCTACGATAAAGTGATACGGAATAAACTTCTCAGACCTTAACAGTCACAAAATTATTGCTAAAAATACAAATTTAATACTAATTAAACCATATTCTAAACTCTATCCTCCCATTGAGTTTGTAGGTAGGAGCCTTAAACTGATGAGAGGTGTAGCTTTACAGAGCAAACATGATCAAAGTGTCAGCTCAGGAATACAGTCACTAAGTGTGTTTTTATTCCTGTCATTTTTCTTTCCACAAACCAGCCAAATCAATACCATACAGATTGCAATGACTGACGTATTCAATACTACACTACCCCCTCCCACATGCTGGACTGTTTACTAAATCCTGCGAGTTAGAATCTGACTGTGGGTAACATGGAAACATTCCTCAATACCACTAGTGTCCTGATCTTCCTTACAAAGTAAATAATAACAGCAGCCACAATTTTCTGAACACTTCTCGGGTACCAGATACTGCTATGCTAGACATTTGCATGCATATTACCACACTTAATCCTCCCAGCATGCATAACCATACAAAGAGGAACTACTATCTCCATTTTGCAGATGACAAGACTGAAGCTCAGAGAGGTTAAGTAACTTCCTTAATGTCACAAAGCTGCAAAAGTGGCAGAATGAAATTGAAACCCACACTCACCTGACACCACCAGCCATTCTTAACCATTACCTTAAAGTCTCTGCATTCCTTTGAACATGCACCTTATAGAGCAATCCTGCTCTGTAACGCTATCACTATAAGCAATGGCTACATTTCACAGACTCAAGTAGTTCTATCAGGATTCATGGATATAATAAAACTCCAGATGAAGGTATCACCAGCTTGAAAATACCAAAAAGGCTGAAAATCAGTCACCTTCAAATGTTTAGTACAAAAAACACCAGAGCGCCACTTAAACTTTAATAGGGTTAGACTGCCAGCATCCATTCAAAGTAAGACTGAGACTAAAGAGAAAGAAAAAAAGAAGATTATTATCAGATAACCTTGAAATTAAGCCAAATGAAGAAAACAGTTGGGAAAAAACAGCCTAAGACCTGTGCTCACTGCTAAGCTTTAAAAAGCAGCTATGCTTACAGGGCAAGGCCAGGGAGAAATGAGCCTGTAGAGCAGATGACCCTGTGAAGGCATCTCCTCAGGGAAAGCAAGGTTGGGGGCTGCCCTTCAAGAACTGTCTTCTAGGTTTATAAAATCCACTGGAAAGGATTCCGGTGGAGATCAACACTTCCAAGAAGAGACCAGGCAGACCCAACCAACAGAGACATATCTGCCACAATCAGCCTCAAAGCTTTCCCTGGCCGACCTCCAAACCCACTGTCCCCCGCTAGGTTTGCCCTTGCATTTCTCTGTTCTGTTTCAGCTCTGCAATTCCACTATCAGCTTTGCTCTCTCCCAGCTACTCACTTAAGGTTCCTGAGAAATAAAAAGCTCCCCCCAAAACAGTACCAGAAATTAAGGAAAAACTTGAGGTGAGAAAGAGCACTTTCAAAACAGCATCCTGATAATCACTATGGCAAAATTTTTACATGTCACTTTTAGTTTAAAGAAAAAAAAAATCTTTATATCAGTTTCTTAAGCACCCTGCCAGTACCTAAGGGTTGCATAGCAAAAGAGCCTTCTTGCCCTCACACGCTTAGAGTCTGGCCATGCAAAATAAGAGAACAGAGGTGAGGGGTTCCAAATTATGTAATTATGACAGTGATGTCAAGAGGTCAAAGAAATAAACCATGATTGATGACTGCAGTGCTGTAGTGGGTTGAATGGTGCTCCCTCCCCACCCACAAGAGATACTTCCACATCCTAACTCCTAGAACCTGTGAATGTGACTTTATTTGGAAAAAGGATCTTTGCAGATATAATTAAATTAAGGATCTCGAGATGACGCTGTCCTAGATTATCCCGGTGGCACCTAAATACAATGACAGGTATCCCTATAGGAGACACACAAAGGAATCACAGAAAGAAGAGGGAAAGACCATGTGAAGACGGAGGCAGAGACTGGAGTAATACAGGCACGAGCCAGGAAATGCCTGCAGCCAGCAGACTCTGGAAGAGGTAAGGCAGGGCCCTCCCCCAGAGCGCTCTGAGAGGGCCTGGCCAGGCCCGACATCTTGATTTCAGACTCTGGTCCTCACAACCATGAAAGAATACATTTCTGTTGGTTTAAGCCACCACGTTTGTGGTGATTTGTTATGGAAGCCCTAGGAATATAATACAGATGGTGAGGGGAATGCCGCTGGGAAGGCCTTAAAGGGCAGGGGCAAGTAACTACAGGCAGGCAGGCAGGAGGGAGAGACCATACACGGAAAGAGAGACAAGCTGGGGGTGGAGGAACAATGTGACAGAGAGAGAGAGAGGAGCCTGAAATGTACTTGGATGAAACAGCAACTTGAATGCCTATCTAGGTCATATTAATTTTATTAGCTAATAGTGGAGTCACCAAAGACGTCTGAGCAAGGGAATAAAATGTACAACGTGGTGTTTTAGGAAAATTAATCTAATATTAAAAAGCAGGCTGAACTAGAAACAAATATCCAGCAGACTATCCTTTTGTGAAGAAAGATTCCTGAAGAACAGAAGCCAAATATCCACGTTCTAATCCTCAGAATCTATGAATGCTACCTAATATGACAAAGGAACTTTGTCGCAGATGTGATTAAATTAAAGCTCTTGAGATGGGGAGATTATCCCGGATTATCGGAGGCGGGGGAGGATGTAATCACGAGGGTCCTTTTAAGAAGAAGGCAAAGGGAGGTTTACTGCAGAAAGAAGACAATGTGAGACAAGGCAAACAGACTGAAGCCATGTGCTTTGAACCTGGAGGAAGGAGCTACAAGCCAAAGGAAACAGATTCTCCTCAGTGCCTCCAGAACTATGATGATAAATTTACGTTGTTTCAAGATATTAAAAGTGTATCGTGCCTTGTCACAGTGGCAACAGCAAACTAAGCTTTATGTTCCCTCCTATGAAATTCAGATAAACCTTTCTTCCCCTGAACTCTTCCCCTTTCTTGCTTCTCCCCCCGGCTCACCCAAGCTGGTCCCATTTTATTCTTCCAAAGTTCACGTTCAGCATCCTCTGTTTTAACATCTCCTGAGTTGCTTTAGACTTCTGTGTACTTCAAAGCTCAACATTATTACCAGTATATGCCCTACAAGGGAGGTGGAGAGAACCTAGTAATTTACTTATCCACCCATCTTGTTCCAGAAGGAATTTAAGAATAAGCTGGTTCCTTCTGGGGCAATGAAAATGCTTTCTATCTTCATCCACGTGATGCTAATATGGATGAATACAGATGAAAAAATGCATTGAGTTGTAGGTTTAGATTTGTGTATTTTACTGTATGTGTGCTATACCTCAATTAAAAACATAAAAGAGGGGCTTCCCTGGTGGCTCACTGGTTGAGAGTCCGCCTGCCGATGCAGGGGACACCGGTTCGTGCCCCGGTCTGGGAAGATCCCACATGCCACAGAGCGGCTGGGTCCATGAGCCATGGCCACTGAGCCTGCGCGTCCAGAGCCTGTGCTCCGCAACGGGAGAGGCAACAGCAGTGAGAGGCCCGCGTACCGCAAAAAAAAAAAAAAAAAAAAAAAAAACTTGACCCCCCCCCCGAACTGTAGTAAAAAATGTTACATTTCAACTCATTGCACGCATACATATATAAAAATGAAATAAAAATTTCATGAAGTACTTCTTACCATTGCAACACATGAGGTTTTATTTAAAACTTTTATTTCTAACGCTGAGTCTGACTCACTAAATTGATCCAGTAATAGACTGCAACCCAGTTTGCAAAAACAGTAAGGCCCAGGTAGCAGGGGTTCAACTGGACAGGAAGACGATAACATCAAAAGGCAACTCTCCTCTGATTTTATGGCTACAGGGGAGAAAAGTTGAAAAGTTTTACTTTACAACAGAGAGCCAATTAAAAAAAAAAGCTTTGAAACAATTTGTATTAAAAGGAAACAACCTGGGAGTTCCCTGGTGGTCCAGTGGTTAGGATTCGACACTTCCACTGCCGTGGCCCAGGTTCAGTCCCTAGTCGAGGAACTGAGATCCCACAAGCTGCGTAGTGTGGCCAAATATAAATAAATAAATAGGGTTGATCCAGGTAAAGAAAAGGGAGGTCAGCTTCAAAAAAAAAAAAAAAAAAAGGAAACAATCTGTATTAAAAGGAAAGTTTTTAATATGCTCATTAAAATTTTCTTCTTGGGCTTCCCTGGTGGCACAGTGGTTAAGAATCCACCTGCCAATGCAGGCGACACGGGTTCGAGCCCTGGTCCGGGAAGATCCCACATGCCATGGGGCAACTAAGCCCGTGTGCCACAACTACTGAAGCCCACGTGCCTAGAGCCCTTGCTCCATTACAAGAGAAGCCACCGCAACGAGAAGCCCGAGCACCACAACGAAGACAACAGCAACTAGAGAAAAGTCCACGCGCAGCAACAAAGACCCAACGCAGCCAAAAATAAATAAAATTAAAAAAAAAAAAAATTTCTTCTTAACCACTGCCAAGTCCCAGCCATCAGCATCCCAATTTTGAGACAATTCGATATTGAATCTTCAGTTCAATGAATCTATATGTTATGAGATATGAAAAGGTAAACAAGATATAATCCTTACCTTCAAAGAGTTTATAATCTACCAATAAAGAAAAAAAAGTGAAAAATACAGAACAATTACAAACAGTAATGTTGTGGGAACACTAAGGAAGGAGAAACTGCTTTTAGCCAGAAGATGAGATATGACAAAGGCTGTACGGAGAAAGAAATGGCATTTGAACTGGGGAGGGGGTAGAGAGTAGAGGGGGAAAGCAGTTGACATATAGAGGCATTTAGACACAAAAATGTACAGAGGAAGCTGGCAAATAAATAGTTGGCTGTGGCAGATTCAAAACATGGCCCCCAAATTCTTTGGCTCTCTTGCCATCAAGAGGTGGAATCTATGCTAGTCATTAGAGAAATGCAAATCAAAACTACAATGAGGTATCACCTCACACTGGTCAGAATGGCCATCATCAAAAAGTCTACAAATAATAAATGCTGGAGAGGGTGTGGAAAAAAGGGAACCCTCCTACACTGTTGGTGGGAATGCAAACTGGTGCAGCCACTGTGGAGTTCAGTATGGAGGTTCCTTAAAAAACTAAAAATAGTTACCATATGATCCAGCAATCCTACTCCTGGGCATATATCCAGAAAAGATGAAAACTCTAATTCGGTAAGATACATGCACCCCAATGTTCATAGCAGCATTATTTACAATAGCCAAGACATGGAAGCAACCTAAGTGTCCACTGACAGATGAATGAATGGATAAAGAAGATGTGGCACACACACACACACACGCACGTGCGCGCACTCACAATGGAATATTACTCAGCCCTAAAAAAGAAGGAAATAATGCCATTTGCAGCAACATGGATGGACCTAGAGATTATCATACGAAGTGAAGTAGGAGAAAGACCAATATCACATGATATCACTTAAATGTGGAAATCTAAAAAAATGATACAAATCAACTTACTTACAAAACAGAAACAGACTCACAGACGTAGAAAACAAACTTATGGTTACCAAAGGGGAAAGTAGGGGAATGATAAATGAGAAGTTTGGGATTAACAGATACATACTACTATATATAAAATAGAGAAACAACAAGGACCTACTGTATAGCACAGGGAACTATATTCAACATCTAGTAATAACCTATAATGGAAAAGAATCTGAAAAAGAATACACACACACACACACACACACATATACTGAATCACTTTGCTGTACATCTGAAACTGACACAACATTGTAAATCAACTGTATTTCCATTTAAAAAGAAGAGGTGGGATCTGTGTACCCCTCCCCCCCACCCTTGAATCTGGGCTCTGTGACCGCTTGACCAACAGACTGCAGTAGAAGTGGCACCGTACCAGTCTCTAGGACCAAGCCTTAAGAAACTAGCAACTTCCATTTCCTGTCTCTTGCAACACTTGCTCTTGGAACTCAGCCGCCATGCTCTAAGGAAGCTCAGAATAGCCCATGTAGAGAGACCACATGTAGGTGTTTTAGCTGACAGCCAGCATCACAAGCCAGACATGTGACTGAATGAGCCTCCAGACGATTCCAGCCCCCAACCTTCAAGCATTCCCAGCTGAGGCCCCAGACATTGTGGAACAGAGACAAGCTGTCCTTGCTGTGCACTTTCCAAATCCCTGCTTTGCTAAACTGTGAGTAGAGTAAGATGGTTTTTGTTTTATGCCACTACATTTGAGGTGGTTTACCGTGCAGCAATAGATTGACTGGAACAGTATAGTCAAGGGTATAAGAGGACGTGGTCGAAGATAACCATGGAAAAGAGTCTGAAGGAAGATGCCACATATCTTAAAGTCAATCTAAAGAGTTTAAAATTTCTTCTATATGCCTTGGTGAGCAGCTGATGGGCTGAAGGTCAAGGGAATTATATGACTGGATTAGGAAGTTATATTAGCCACAGTTTCTCCAGCAAGCTCAGAGAAACGCTTGACATAGATAAGGTAATCTTAAATGTAGATCTCTTAATTGTCCCCATTTTACAAATGAAGTGCTTGAGAGGTGAAGATCATCTAGAATAGTATGACATCTAATTCAGTAGAAAAACCCACTGGCTCTGTCTTCAAAATACATCCTGATTCCAACCACCTTCTTCTCATAACTCCAAGCCTGGTCCAAGCCATCACTATCTCTCACCTAGACCAGTGATTATCGAACTAAATTTACCATCCATAATCAAAGAATAATTCTGTAAAACACCCTGTCCAGTGAGTTGGGTTCACTGATCACATGTTAAATCATGGCAATGTCAAAGTGCCCTAACAGTCTCTGAACACATAAACCCAGTTTCTGTACCTATCATATAATAGATCAGATACAAATACCTCTTGGGATAAGCACTATGGGCTATCATTTCCAAATTCCCTGCAGATATCTATCTTTGGGATGTGGGAACGAGAAAATAAAATTCCTGAGAGTTCTTTTTTTTTTTTTTTTTTTTGGTGGTACGCAGGCCTCTCACTGTTGTGGCCTCTCCCGTTGCGGAGCAGAGGCTCCGGACGCACAGGCTAAGCGGCCATGGCTCACGGGCCCAGCTGCTCCGCGGCATGTGGGATCTTCCCAGACCGGGGCACGAACCCGTGTCCCCTGCGTCGTCAGGCAGACTCTCAACCACTGCGCCACCAGGGAAGCCCATCCTGAGAATTCTTGAAATCACAAATCATTTTTAAAATATTACCAACATTCTTCACTCTTTACTATTGTGAGTATCTTTTTAAAATTGTTTAACTAAGAATGCTTAGTAGTATTTACAAAAACTGAAACATACAGAAAACATTCAGACACTGGATAATGACAGCAAACATTATTGTATAGTATTTGAATAACCTAGCAAGGTTAGCAGCACTATGCAGAATCACATGTCAAAATAGCCAATTTAAAGACTTATTTTGCTTCCAAAACTTATTATCTCTTGGCACACTACACATAGGATTTTATTTTAAAAATACTCTACACATAAATTTATTAATGTTTATTCGCAAAATGAATCTTTGTTTGCAGTCGTTGGGCCACGAACACACTATACAAGTGTAACCTGGCAATAGCAACACACAAGTCCAAATGGTTAAATCGTGACCTCTTCTCTCCGTGTGCTCTTCCCTGGATTCCCAGAATAGTCAACCTTAACCTTCTACTCCATGTGTCAGCGTTTCCTGCTCTGGCTTTCAACTTGAAGTCAGTAGTTTCCTTAGAGCCAATAAAATCTCTATGTAGATTGTGGCTAGTGGCTGCCTCCTGGACAATGCAAGAATCAAGAACCTTAGAGGATGGAAATTGAAGAAGAGATAAACAAGCTATCTCAGAAAATGCCAAAACTGGGAGGAAAAGGAAAGGAAGTCGGCAAAAACCAAGTCAGAAAGGATTAAGTGATCAATACATGTTTTGGAAAAATAAAAATGAGGAGAAAATGTCAAGGTCTACAGACACAGACCAAAGTCCCAGGCAAATTTGAGCATGGATTTCAAACACTTAGCAAGAGATAATTCCTGAGGATCTCAATACTAAGAGCAAGTCACGCAAGATGAACCTAACTTCCTTTTTCAATAAGATTCCCAAACTAGAAGTGCAAGGAAACACAGATTTCAGCAAGGCAGCTGACAAAGTATCTTATGAAATATCTGTGGTCAAGATGGTCAAAAAGATAAGCAGATGTATCCATGAGTTACTGCATTCAAAGGGTGCAGAAGGAGAACTCATCTCTTCCCAACGTGATAGAAATGGAATCCAACATATTCAACAGGCTAGTGCTATGGGCGAGACCTGACAAACTAGAAATTAATCAAGGTAAATTTAAATTTATACTACATATAGTAAAGGAAATAAAAGACAAGGACACAAGTAGACAAGGAGAATGTGAGGAAAACAGCAGCATCTATGATATGAGACAGATATGATATGAGAAACTTTGAGATTTCTGTGGGTAGTCAACTCAGTAAGTAGGACAATGTGGTGCTCTGAAACACAGCAGTTTCCATGTGTACAAGCATGGAAGTCAAAAAAGAAAATTAGAGGAGAGAAAACCCGCTCAAGAATACTGCAATCAGTTCTAAATACCAATTTTTAAAGGCTTTCAACCAAACAGAAGCATGAGCAAAAGGTGGGCAGGATGGCGGTGACCATTGGAAAGCTCTGGAGAGATTCTGCTCAGATAAAAGAATATCAGGATGAACGTGATAGGTCTAATCATGTAAATATAGTATTGTACTCTCTTCCTTATAGCTGAAAAAAGAAGAACTATGACCAAAGGATAAACAGACGCTGCACTTATTATAGACCAAAAAACCCAACCTTCTGATAGTCAGCGTTGTCCAAAGGTAGAATGAGCTCGTAGTAGAAACTGCATCCCTCAACTTTGCAGAATTTCTGTGAAGCCTGGAGGTTCACGCAGAGGGTACGATGCAGAGCACTGCAGACCCTGGATGGTTGGATTAAAGAACTCCTCCTAACCTTGTGACTCTACCACTAAGAAGAGGCCACTGAGCAAAGGGATTAACACTCTTGAGACACTCACATCTCTTCAGAAACATTTAACGAATGGGAGCAACTTGAGAAGAATACAGGGAGAGAAAGGACATTATATTTTGGAGAAGACAGCCAGGGGCTGAAGAGGGAGCAGCAGCAATGAATGTAGACTCGTTTTCTAAAATGCTTCCTCAGGAAACGTCTTATGAGAGTCATAGGGTTCAAAACATTTTGTTTAATGACAGGAAAGACGTAAGCCTATTTCTAAGCTCAAGGGAAAAAGCCAACAAAGAGGATAAATTGAAGGAGCTTGGGGGAAAAGGGCAGAGAAAAAATAAAGAGCAAGACCTTGGGAAAGGAGACTAGACTCAACCTGAAGATGTCTGGCACAGAGTTAAGTGCTGGATAACATGTTTAAGACACATCCTCACACGTACAAACAAAAGTATTTAAAATTATTCTCTTTTAAATAGTTATGCAAACACACCCAAGATTGGTACCAGTTTTACAACAAATATCACAGTCTGCCATAGTTCCATGATCTTCTAAATGATAGAAGGTCATGGAATCTTGCATGGAATTCCTAAAACCATACAAACATCAAGATTCCTTTAAAATAGTCTAAATGTCATAGTATCAAAATTAGATGAAGCACGGGAGGACTGTCCAACAGACTTAACCCTGAGGCATTAGGTACTGATAATTGGGCTGTACCAATATGCAAAATAAAAGACAATTTAAAAAAACTTCGAGGCATGAGTGGATTACTTTAATAAAAGGTAGTATGTTGAGATGTTTAAGAAAATTCTCCCATAAGACTTATCACAGAAGTGATGTTCTAACAATAATATCTCAAAACTAGATTTTTTAAATTTAACATGAATAGTTCCACAGTCAAATATTTTTCAAAACAGACTAAGCCAAATGACTGTTACTTACTTGAATTACTGTAATATCCTTCCTGTTCCTAGTTTCACAATTACCCAAATACATAAAATAGATTGTATTAGTCTGCTCAGAATGTCATAAAACAAAATACCATATGCTGGCTGGTTTAGACAACAGAAATATATTTTCTCACAATTCTGGAGGCTGAGAAGTCCAAGACCAAAGTGTTGGCCAATTCAGTTCCTGAGGAGGACTTTCTTTCTGGCTTGCAGATGGTTGCCTTCTTGCTGTGTCCTCATGTGGCAAAGAGACAGCAAGCTCTCTGGTGTGCCTTCTTATAAGGGCACTAATCCCATCAGGAAGGCCCCACCCTCATAATCTTACCTAACCCTACTTATCTCCCAAAGACCCCATCTTCAAATACTATCACATTGGTAGTTAGAGCTTCAATATATGAATTTGGGGGAAACACACGCAATTCAGTCCAGAGCATAGATAGGTAACATTTTTCAAGATCATCCTCAAAAACTGCTACCAGTGATTGCTCCAAAATCCTAATCTAACCAGATCCTTTCCTACCTAAAATTCCCGAATACTTAGCATAGTTTGGGAGTAGGATCTGAATTGCTCAGCACAGAATAAGGAGTCCTCACGATGTAGCCTTCACCCACCTCTCCAGCTTTATGTCATATCAATTCCCACATGTACCCTAAGCTATGGTTAAACTAAACTACCTGCCACTCCCAGCATGCACCACACTCTCCTTTTGCCTCCTACCTTTAGACTGAATGTTCCCTACACCAGAATATTCTGCCTCTACATTGCTGGGCTTAGGTGCACTTATTCTTAAAGTGTGCACCTAATAACCTCCTTGAGTCAGAACCTTCCCTACACCCTTCCCCCCAAAGCAGGTTAGGTGTTCCTCCTCTGGACTCACTGCTGGATCTTCTGCCCACCTCTGTGATAGACAGCACTTGCCAAGCTGTACTTGAACCACTGATTCATGTGTCTCCCTTACTAAGCTGTGAATTCTCCTGAGGCCAGGAATAGCACCTTTTGTCCCTGTGTCAAGGCCTAACACACAGTCAGTATTCAAAAAACAAAAAAAGGAACAGATAAAAACATGAATCAAATAGACCATAAAAGAGTTTGAAAAAAGAAACCGAAAGAAGATGGAATCAGTTTTTATTCCCAACATTTCACATTCGTCTCCCATAGACATATTTCTAGTTAGTTAGAAATTTGCACGAAGTTTTGTTGATTATCTCAGTCACCAGCAAAATGAAACACAACATAGAAATCACTACAGAATCAAGAGCAAAGAGAGAGGAAGAGAATGAATAGAATAGGCAAACACAGAACACACAGCAGAGTGTTTATCTGTGAAACAAACTTTACACTCTCCCAATGTCACAGGTGAGTTTACTATCTTTTAACATTTTTCATAAATGTCAATGAACAACTGGTGGACCCCTCACCAAATAAAACATCTAATTCAGACTTGCAGATGGAACTTTTAGGTATAAATTGATTAAAGCATCTTCCCTAGAAAAACAACTCACTTGAGCCTCCCTCATCAGAAATGCCAACTTTATATACGGGAGTCAGAGCAAAACTGTGCTTTATAAACTGTAAAGTCCACTACAAAGGCCAGCGGTTGTTACTGTCTGAATTACCCTTGCGGGGTGATGGTCCTTCGGCAGGAGGGTGGCTTAATTAAGAGGACGGAAATGACTTGATGCTCCATCTGACTCATATTTTGCCTTTTTCTCCTCTCAAGAGAAACAAGCTCTAATGATACATTTTCCGATGACCAAACATTAACTCATCCGCTGAAATCTCCTCAATGACTAAAAAGTTCCTTGCTTCATAATAAACCAGTAGCTTGAAATTGTAGTGTAAATACAAGAAAGGGAGTCAAATTTTTATGCTTCTTCCTTAACTCACAACACCCTAAAAAATAATAAACTTTAATGTAATCCGAAGAGCAGATTTTTAGACATGACTCTACAAAAGAGATTATCCACTACTAGCCCTTAGTAGAGGTAGAAAAAAAAAAGGGCTCTAATATGCTTTTGTCCTGTGGTTACAATTAAGGTTGCAAAGGCCTTCGGTTTTCCCCTCTAGGACATCATCAGATTCGAATGACTCCTGTCTCGTCCTCATCTCCCCTCGGTGTGCTCTTTCAAAAGAGCCTCCACATCTGTCCAGTTGCCCCTGAGCGACTCCTTCCCGCTTTCAACTTTCACTACTCACTCAAAGCCTCTCCTCTCTTGTCCTAAAAACTTGCTGATTCTATTTATTTCCTCTCTTTCATCATTCCCCTTCCCCAAATCCTAACATCGGATCTTTAATGACTCATGGAAAAGATCATTAAAAAAAAAAAAAAATTGACAATGGTCCATTGTGATACAGTAGAGAATGCGTAACACAAAATAACAGCTCCCTTGATTCAAAATAACAAGTATTTATTGAGGGCCCACTGTGTGCCCTGTAAGGGCTACCAAACAAGATCAGCTTTCAACAAAGCTGTGAGCTTTGTGAGAGGAGCTGATTCATCCCCACGTCCCTCCACTAAGCTCATCAGAGTATCTCATACATAAAGGAGGGCCCCTCTGAAGTCCAGAGAGGTTTGGGCCTCTTCCACTATGATGACTTATGGTATTATATAAAGAAATGTCAAGACAGAGTGACAAAAACTGTGTATGTTTTAAATATTTACAAAACATGCCAGGCAATATTACTGGGCTCGTCTCAAGATAATTACACGGTCCAGTAATGAGACACAAGTCCAAAGTTGTATGATCCAGGATGCCTCCTTTCAATCCTGTTGGTATATTTCTGGGGCTCTATCATTCAAAAGTAATGTCAAGACCAATGTGAAGGCCCTTGAGAGTGGACGCTTGGACCAATGGGCGCTCATGTCCACCACCACCTCTCAAGGTCCCTACATAGCAGTGAGTGGAAGAGTCAGTAAACAACTCAACAGTGAACATAAGGTCTCTGTCCTCAAGGAATTTACAAACTAGTTGGAAAAAAAAAAAAAAAAAAGACACTCTCCACTCCCATCCCTCTCCAGATATAATGGAAGAAGTATTGCACCAGGAGACCAGGATTCCATACTGCATCGGTCACTGACTGATCCATCAACAAGTCTTTAATCTTGGGCAAGTCCTCTTCAATACATTTAAACTTCAGGGTTTTCTTTTTTTTTTCCCTGTAAAATGGAAAAATACTAATCTTGACCCTGCCTTCTGTGCAAAGGTTATTTAGAGGCTCACATAAGATGTGGTGGTGTTTTGGTAAACTGCAAAGCCCTCCACAAATGTGAGCTACATAGGAACAAAGGTTGAATACTTAATCATATGCTGCCTTATCATCACCATAAAAAAAAGTTAATACCATTTATAAACATATAAATTCAGAACTTGATATTGTTGTGTCCAGGGAATAATAAGAGAAGGAGCGGAGAAAAGGTTTATGGCTATGACTTGAAAGTAAAGCAGTTTCATGGGGCTCCAGAGAGTTCTGGCAATTTTTCCGTGAATATCTGAATATTCCTTGTAATCGTTATTCCTTGTTGAAGTAACGTCCATGAGTAACCACAAAGATGACTACTCCCCCAACAAACCCAGATTTATTCCCTAGGCCCCATACTATGCCAGGCTTTTTCTGCAGTCAGAACTTCTAGAGTCATTTGCTCTAGCAAGTCTTCTCCCTCTCAACCCACTCTAATCTCATTTCTTCCCTCATGCTAAACTTACACAAACAGGACTAATGCCACCCTAAATTACCTAAACAAACTGCTCTGGAGAACCCTTATCTGTTTGGGTCACAAGACTACCTGGGAGAACCTCCCCTTCTTCCAGGTGAATGAAGAAGACACTCCCCTTGACGTCCCTCCCGCTCCCCCAATTCCCAGACTCGGCCCTTCTCCCTGCGCTCACCCCGCGGACCCGGGGGCAGATCACCCTCTCAGCCCTTCTCCCCAGGCAGGTTGATCCCCACCTTGAACTTCATGCCCGGACCTGGAGAAGCTCTCAATGGTCTCCAGCCCAGCCCTTTCTCCTGAGCTATTACCACTTTTCTTCTGACAGCTCCCCCTGGACGTCCCAGAGCCGCTCAAGCAGGACTTGTCAAATTGAGCCTGTCCCCTTATAGCATCCCCTGCGCCTCCCTATTCTGTTCGGTGATCGCCGCCCACCCCCGCTGCAACCTGAGATTCTCCTCCTTCTACCTCACCACAAAGAGCAGATCAGTCAGCTCAACGGCCTCAACAGCCCTGAAATCTCTACTGTCCTCTCCAGCCACATTTGTCACTGTTTCTTGACCAGACTGCTGTTCCCCTGCCTGCACATGAGTGTCCCCGAAGTGTGGGACATGTTCTGCTGGTGGTCCCCCAACATGATGCTCCGTGATTCTTATTTTTTCTTTCTAATGGTTAATGTTTTTCCTATTTCATATTAAAATAAATTCTTAAGGTGCACATCGAGACCACATTTCCACAAGGATAGTTGCTTTGAACAGACTTTCATGCACATTGGAATAACCTGGGGACCTTTAAAAATACATCCCAGACCAATTAAATCACAGCCCTGGGCAGGGGGATGGGCATCAGGTTTGGAAATTCCCACGTGCTTCCAATGTGCAGACGAATTTGGGAATGAGTCCATTAGAATGAGCCTGAAACAGGTATTTGCGGAAAAAGGCTGTGCCCATTTAAAGAAAAATGAAGTAATTAGTCAAAGGTATGGAAGGGTGCCCAAATAGGAAGGGTGCCCAAGGGCACCCTTGTTTGCCCAGGATTCTAGCAATGAAAATCCTGGGATAGCTCTCTGTCCCAGGCAAACTAGGATAGTTGGTCATGCTACTCAGATGAAGCAGCCTCTGTGAAGTTTGGGAATGAGTGCTAGTATTTCCCAAAACATGTTCAGCAAAATACCATCCACTCTCCCTGGGGTGTGAACAGCTGTGTGGCCATAAAGGGTTCCACTGTGGAATAAACTTGAAAGACCCCAGGGATATCCCAGGATAGATGATTAAATTAATGGTTTTCCTCAGCGCCAGCTTCTCGGAACTTCCAGTGCACCCTGGTCATTTACAGTGTCTGAGAGAAGGACATATCCTGCATTTCTCAAGCTCATATGAGGACCTTTTTTGTGGAGCACTATATGATTGAGGTTTCAAGAAACGTTTTGTTAAATGTTGCCTCACTTGAACTTCCAGGCAATTCTGGGAAAAAGTGAATCTGATAATGTCACTTCCTCATTATCAAGCTCATGCTTAAAAAAAAAAAAAAAAAAAAAAGGCCAAACTCCTTGGCAGTGGTCTACTTTCCCAGCTCTCCCATCTTTTCCCTTCCTGTGTTCTAACGTTTTTCAAATTTTTAGAAGCATTCAAATCACTTGGAGATAGTGTTGCAAGGCTGATTCTGGTTCAGTAGTACTGGGGTGGGCCTGAGACCCTGCATTTCTAGTGAGGCTAACTCCCAAATGCTACCATTACTACTGATCCAAGGACCACATTTAAGTAGCATGGCTCTGGTCACACTCAGTTCTAAAGGATGCTATCTTTCCTACAAGCCTCTGTGCCTTGAAGGCCCTTTTCCCACCTGATGCCTTCCTACTCATCCCTCAAGATGCTTGAGAACATTATCCTGAGAAGATGACTTTGCTGCTCTCTCAAACAGAACTGCACATTCCAACTTTACGTTTACAGCTCCATGCTGGTGCTTCACTCTGGTGTAGCTTGACTATTTTTCTGTCTCTCCCCAACTGAGCTCTCTGACAGCCTTCTGTCTTTATATTCCCAGTGCCTGGCACACGGTAGCTAGTCAACAAATCTATACAGAAGGAAGGAGTGGCTACACAAAAGAAATGCATGAACTTGGTCTAGGGAAGACTTTTAGAAAATGAGGTTATTACACAGAATCCAATTTTCAGCTTGGAGTTTTGTGGTTGAGGCTCTTCAGCAAGAGAAACAAGCAGAATTTATGCTATCGTTGCACAAGTCAAACCACAAAGCACTATCATCGCCTATTTTTTATAGGATACAAAACAATAAAATTCCCAATTTTCTCAAAGCGAAAACGAAACCCAGATAATCTTCCGATTAACATTTAACAGACTAAAATCACCAGGCACAGTGGAAAATGAAACACCATTGACCTCTAAATCTGCGTTCGTCTACTTTACAGAGAATCCTTCTGACAATTCTAAGTTTAAACAAACCTTTGTGAAAAGAGTACTCGAGCAGGTTTAATGTAGTCACAGCTGTCAAAATCACGGGCAATGGATCACACTTAAGAAAGAGAGCATTTGAAAATGTGTCAATAATTATAATTAGACACTTGTACCAGATCTAATATACTTTCACTGCCCTTTACCTTCAACTGATGTGAAATTAAGACCAGTTTCTTAAAAGTCCAACTCTCAGAACATAATTTAATTCTAAAGTAGATATAAAACCTGTCACACTACTGAGATAGAGTACATTTTACTCAAGAGGAGAAAAGGCCACAGTATTGTAATACATCATTTTAGGTAAGGTGACCACCTTTAATGCTGAAAGGGTAAAATATATTATCAAGGTGACAAAAATCTTCCAATATTTACTTCACCTCTTTGTAGTTAAAGATTTTCTCTTCAAAATTATGCATGACCCACACAGCCCAGAAATAATAACGATTAACATTCCAGTTTATTTCCTACTAGCCTTTTTTTTCTCTATATCCATATAGTATATAACTATAAACCTGAATTGTACTATGGTTTATGTTTATGGAATTGTACATAATTTATGTATATGGAATTATACTGTTTTAGTGTCCTGCTTTTTCTACTTAATGTTGTTTTATATAACCTCCATGGTCATTCTATTCATTTCAAAATTTTCTTTGTGCCTACAATGGATAAGGCAGTAAACTAGGGACAGGATACACACACAGGGAGTAATAGTTAGACACAGTCCCTGTTCTCAATATTTACCCCACAGATATACTAACAGTATACACACACACACACACACACACACACACAGTCTTTGTGTATACATACCTAACCTTTATAGGTTATTGTAGAACATTTAAGTCATTTCCATTTTTTTCTTTTTCACTACTCTACAGAGACTTGAATAAATTTGTATACTTAAAGAGCTTTAGTGGTTTTTTTTTTTTGATGAGTAACCAAGGGCTCAAAATCTTTTCCAGAAAAATTACATTTATATTAGCAGCCCAAAATTTCCAAGTCTTTCAAATGAAAAAATCCAAGCCTGTTGCTTAATTTTAGGGGAACCAATTCTAAAGAAAAAATGCAGTACAGGGAATAAACATGAATTTTATATTACATTTTATTTACTTGGTTTTGAATTTTTAAATACATCTAATTTGGTAACCACCAGGAAGTCCAATCATCTTATTAATCTATACCAGTTAAATACCTCAAAATATTAAATAATCCCCTATTTTACCTTCTTCATATTATAAAATACTTTGAAAGAGCTAAAGCAGTCTGCTCTGGTCTGTTCCAAAGTCATAAATAAAATTTTGCTGTTTCTTAAAGACTGTCTATCATAGGCCTATTGCTTTTTAAAAAAAGCTATTACAAAAATAAAATATTTTTCCCTAAGTCTAAAAATCCATCGCCTCTATTCTTGATCAATAATAGAAAGCTGACATATGGATTTCTTGGTCACTAATGCTTACTTACCACTCACCGTATTTAAAAAAAAGAAAAGAAAAAAAAAAGAGAGAGAGAGACAACCAACCATATAAGCTCTGCTTTTAACATAAAGCACAAACCAGACCCAGTGCTTTAAAACAATCAAAGTAAAGCTGTGGTTAGCAAGGGTCCCAAAGCCCAGGGTTCTTCATAGACTCAAACTTACACAGGGGAAAAAAAAAAAATCATCAAGCTCCATTTACTGGAAGGACCAAAACGGAGGAAGACTGAGAGAATCAACAAATTATCAAACTTTAGAAATAGCTGAGTCTATGCCCTTCTTCACAGATGAGGAAAGGAAAGTACCAAAAAGGAAAAGGTTGATAAAGTGACTTTCTTGGGCCACAAAATTGGTTTACACCAGAAGACAGACTAGTGCTTGAGTCTTACGGGTTACTTTCTCATTTCCACCATGCCATTTTGCTTCACTGACACAACTCAATATCCAATTCATGATACAACCTATACCGTAATTTCAAATGTAAATACCCTTTAATTCAGCAATTCCAATCCTAGATATTTACCCACAGAAATACAGGAGATAGACAGAAAGACAGATGGATCTACATACACTCTATATCTAAATCAATATGTAGATATCGTAGCAAATGTAAAGATAGTCACTGCAACATTGTAACATATAATGTTACCTAAAATAACAAGCGAAAGACTGGCTGAATACATTATGATACATCCACACAACAAAATACCTTTCAAAAGAATGAGGAAACTCCATGGTAGTGATAGCAAAACATTTCCAAAATAAATTTAAAAAGTCAGGTATAGAATTGAAATGTGCACATTATGATACAATGTATAGGAAAAACACATTAGTATGTGTTTGTAAATGTAAAAGCTATCACTGGAAGGATACACAATTAGTTTTAATCATGGTTTTTCTCCAGGAAGGTAAAGTAGAAGGCTGGAGGACAAAAGTTACCTTTCACTATATACCCTTCCTATACTTCAAGTCTTGCCTTGAGCGCATGTAACATAACATAAATTTCGTTTCTAGAACAGAAAATACTTTAATGAATAAAAATATGAGTTTTAAGAAAAACTTATAAGAACCCATATTTAACATATATGTAATGAAATAAAGCTATGTGTGTATAAGAAATAAAAACACCAATTTGAAAAAAAAAATTTTTTTAAGAGTAGGATGGCCCAAAAAGGAGACTGAAATGTCCAAGATAAAAGTCTTTATGAGAACAAAAGAAATGCCCTCCTGGAAGATTTCCATGTTCAATACCCACATCTGAAAAAGATTCACTCCACCTGTGCTTAGAATGTCCTAAAACAATAAGACACTTAGGGATTAAAAGGGAAGCAGGGGTGGAGAGTAGCTGAGGTGGACCTAAACTGATTAACAGTGAGCTGGAGGGAATCCTAAACAAACAAACCCAGAGAAGGAAAAAAAAAAAACCTCATCTGAATTTGAAAAGGACATTCCATTCTAAACTGAACCATTCTCTGACATTTTCCCCCCATCTCAGGACTATAGCAACATTTTCTATCACCTGCGTACCCCCCCAAAAAAAAAGAAAGAAAAGAAAAAGTCATTGCTTGAATCCTTTTCACCTAAATAAGGCTTAGCAAAATAGGCATAAACATAAGTTACAGGTGTCACTCATCAAAAAGCATATCTGCCTTTGATTCTATGAGCAGATGTTCATTAGTTCCCATGTTTAAAAGTTGAAGATTGTTATTGTACTCCTTTGTCAGGACAAACATTTGGTTTATTTGCAAGACAGGGCACTTGACCCAAAAAAGTCAATAAGAGACTTTGAACTGTTTGTAGCTGGTTCATTTTATCATTCAGACCTTAGCCCACTTCTTCCCATTTCCAAAAGGCATTTCCATCCTCTTCCACAGCTCCAAGCCCTTATCTCCAGCGTTCCAGTATCATATTTGTCAGGGTTCCAGTCAACTCCTCACTAGACTCAGGTAAGCCCTCTTCTATGTTGTGTCCCACCAGAACCTCAATGCTAGTGCCATGCCCTATCTCAAACCAGCCCCTCTTACCAACCTTCTGCTTTCTTTTAAGATCAACACCATTCTCCTAGTCATCCAGGTTCCAAAAGTCAGATACATTTGTCCACCACCCATCCCTCCCTCTCTTCACAAAAAATGACTTATTCACTCTACAGCTTCTCCAGCCCAAAACCCTAATTCTACCTACTTTCATTTCCTCTTAGGTGCTGGCCATCTACCTTCACCACTAAACTAATCATTAGTTGCTAACAGAAGGCTATATAACAGGGGTCTCACACTCATATGCCTATAGGGACAATGCAGTTAGCATACAGTAGTGAGGCAGGCTAGGAGTCTAAAGAAATAAAGAATAAATAGCAACTGATGCTGGGCCTCAGTGTCCGGAGGAAAAGAGGATGAGCCAGGACTGTGGTAAACACAGCACACACGTCCCCTCAGACAGACACAATCACAATCACAGGTTTCCTGCAGGAATGTGGGCCTGCTGCTGCCAGAGCTTTCAATTTTACAGGAGTAGGTGGAAATTTGGACTTTTCGTCGGAAATTTCCCCATATTTAAATGTTGGCAACCATTTAAAAAAATGTTTTGAATGCAGTATCAAACAGGACACAACTCTGAGGTGTATTCAGCCCAGGGGCCATCAGTTTTCAACCTCTGCTATAAAGCATGGTGACTTGGGGATGTATTGCCTGGGTTAAAGCTCAGACGTGGGACCTCAGACATCCTCCATCACCCCTCTGAGTCTCAGTCTCTCCTTTTGTAGAATGGGGATAATAAGATGAAGTATCTCACAGAGTTGTATGAGCCTTAAATGACAGAATACAAGTAAGGGGCCTGATCAGGTCCTCCTGATCAGGTATTATTATCTTATTGCTGCTTTTTAAAAATCAAGTCTAAAACCTCTAGTCTGGTATTCAAAATAAACCATAATTTGGCTCTGAATCTCCCTTTCTAAGTTTTCTTCTAAAGTGCTCTCACCTTAAGGTACGCCAATCACATCACAAAGAGCTTTTAACTTTTATAACTTCCAGGAATTACCATATATGCTTGGCAAAAAAAAAATTTTTTTAAGTGAGAGAGGGTATGCAGTATAACCAGTTAAACAGCACTGGCCATTCTACTCAGGACACTTTGGCCTGGAAATTAGTGCAAACCCAGAGACATGAGTCTGCTGTTCCTTTGAGATGTCTCAGGTCTTAATGCCTCTCCAAGAAGCTACACCTCAAGGCACTGAGTCTGATTCTAGTGATTAATAATATGTACAACTCTGGGACTTCCATGGTGGCACAGTGGTTAGGAGTCCGCCTGCCAATGTAGGGGACACAGGTTCAAGCCCTGGTCCGGGAAGATCCCACATGCCGCGGAGCAACTAAGCCCGTGCGCCACAACTACTGAGCCTGTGCTCTAAAGCAGGAGCCATAACTACTGAGCCTGCGTGCCACAACTCCTGAAGCCCACGCACCTAGAGCCCATGCTCCGCAACAAGAGAAGCCACCGCAATGAAAAGCCCACACACCACCACAACGAAGAGTAGCCCCCCGCTCACCGCAACTAGAGAAAGCCTGTGCTCAACAACGAAGACCCAACGCAGCCAAAATAAAATAAATAAATTTATTTTAAAAAATATATGTATAACTCTATTTTTTACAACTTGACTCAAACAAAAGCCAACTACCTTGTATTTACTTGTCCCATTCCCTGGTTTTGGAATGTTGCCTATTCCACAGCCTACACACATATAGATACCTCTCCAAATGATAACATCAAAATGGTACCTCTTTCCAAGGCCAGCCAAACAGCTACTTCCTCAAAGGTGTTGGTTGATCCTTATCCCTCTGTATCTTGTGACCAAGATACTCAGAGTTCTGCCCTTTATAGTTACATGTGTGATTCTTCAAACCCTTACTCAAGTGCACCTTAAGATCAACTTGGTTTTACTGAACTTGACAAATGCTTAATAAATGAAGGACAAAGGGGAAAAAGATGAAGCAGAAGCAGCAGCAGCAAGGCAGGGAAATGTTAATGATAAGGACAATGACAACAGTGATGGTCGCCGCCATGGGACTGTGCTCTTACTTACATCTTTGAATGCAAAGAGCTGTACCCTACTAACCACGTGTTGCATTTCTGAACAATAAATATACAGGGTATCTTCCCCACCTCTCTCTCGTCCTTTTGGGGCACGTGACCTGCATAGGCACTCCTGCTGTCCCCATATTATGAAAAGTCACCCTCCCATTCAAACATAATCTAAATAAACAGGGAGCTAAGTGGCTCCTGCCACCAGTTTAAATTAATTAGTCCCACCTTCGATGCTGATTGGGATCAAGATTATGATGCACTCTTGAAGCTGGTCCAAAACACGTATTAGTCACTTTAAGCTGATTTGGAGAAACAAGCAAAGACCCCTACACAGAGAGAAGAACCCCAGGACTGAGGGGATTGGGGGAGCAGAGAGGTATGGACCATCTGCAGAGTGACTGAGACTCACACAAGAAGAAAAACAGAACTCTCACTCAGATTAGAAAATACTCAATAAACAAATTAAGGCTGATTTTCACAATACCTAGAATAGGTTTTTCTAAACAGCTGCTTAGAACCCATTAGCAAGTTGTGAAATCAACTTAGTAGATAGAGACCAGAATTTTTTGTAACAAAAATTGAATAGAAATTAGAAAGCATTGCAATAGTGTTTTGTAAAATGTGTAATTCAGCTTTATCTTTAATATGCATGTGTATGTGTGTATGTGCACTCAGTCATGATGTAAAATCAACTGCTGAGGGTCAAAAATGTTCTTAAAACACTGAAATAGAACGTTTGTGTTTATATAATCTCTGGGGACTCAGATTTTCCATTTTTTACTAGGCCACACTCATAAAATAGGAGAATGTTTGTTCTTGCCACCTGTTGTGCACAATAGTTCAGTTCTTCAAGTTCAAAAAAGCCTATAAAAAATATCATTTGGCACACTTTTCCCTTACCATTTTCCTATTCCCATAAAGGAAGGTAAGAGTCACTCTAGAAAACCACCTACACTTTTTCTTCCCACTGGTTGTCCCTCCATATATTTCTATCTCTTGTCAGTCCCTGACATCAAGTTACAAGTCCAAAAGCTCTGGCTCTCTTGGTGGTTATTTACTTATAAGCATTGAACTATCACTTAAGGAGAGTGAACAAGCACACTGGATTTTCACCCAGAGTGTAACACCACTTATCAATCACGGCAAAAGTGAAGATTCAGAACTTGGTTTAAAATAGCTCCTCAACCTATCCCCTCTAGACCAGAAATGCTTTTTCTCAAGTTCTTTTTATGGCACATTTTTCTCATTACTTGCTCTCCAAACTCCAAGTACCATCCCACATCTAATATCTAGCTTTGTCCGAGATTACCCCTACCTTCCTTTATCCCCTCTGCACATTTCTCTTCAAACTCCAGGTTATTTTTTAGTTCAGTCAATAATTGTTCTATAAATGCCTAAAAAAGAAACAAAAACTAGAGCAATCTTATTTTCAATGGCATCCATGCTGCATGGTGGCCACAAAGGTCCATCCGGCTTTCACAGATGAGCAAGGCACCCAGCTGTCACGCATTCGAGTGGAAAAGGTCTACGTGGGACACCCATTCAAATCAGCCCTTAAAAACCTACCGAAAGAGGAGTTTACTTTGGATTCTGTCCATTTTCCCAAGAGGTCATCCACCTCTCACATCAGCACTGTCTACCACACTATTTTCACGGTCAACTGTTTGAGAACATACGCAACAGGAGAAAGTTAGTGTCAAGGAGTCAATTCACCAGTGTTAGAGTCCCAGCCACAGACACGGTACTGCAGGAGTCCTGGCTCTGCAGGCTAGGAAAAATTAGTTGAGATATTTTTCCCCCAAAAAAGAGGTGTCATCCTGAACTCCAAAAACAATCAAAAAAAGGAAACATATACGAAGAAAATACAATAGATGTTTGTTGAGTTCACTAAGTTAAAATACCAAGCATAATAAAGGAATATCAAAAACAGTTTCTTCAACCTAGAGTGTCTTTTGTCCCTGGTTCCCAAACACACTTAAGGACTTGTGTCTGGCATCATCTTCTCTTGCGACCGCCTCCCTGACTGTCTAGAATACTGGCTTCCTTTGCTCCTTTCACGTGCAACCATCCAGTCATTCTCTCAGCAATTAAAAAACAATTTACTGACTGTGTGGTCCGGGCCAGGTATTATATTAGGTGCAAGAGATACACAGAAGATGAATACAACACAGTCCTTGACCTCAAGGATCCCAGTGAGAGAATCTGAAAAGTTTTAAATTGGTGAAGAGAAATGAATTGTGTAGAACTTTAAAAATGGAGGAATGAATAACTCGAAGTCCTTGCCCTCCAAGAGATCAATCAAGTCCCAGAATGAGTAGTGAAGATGACGAAACACTAAAAGAATGTCAAAAGGCAAAATCCATGAAGCATTTTTGCTTGCAATGACCAACCATTCTGAGCCCTGAAGGATTTGACTGTCCTCAAAAGTGGGGGAAAGAGGGACAATGCAGCCAAGGTTTAGCCTTCTGATGAGAGAACTGAACTCCTGCAAATCCATCAGGGCACCTGCGCTAAATCAGACCCTCTGACCTAGCCCATCCTCCAAAAACAAACTTCACCTGCTGCACGAACCTCCACAAAATTTGGAAAGGCTAAAATGTAAAGTCACTTTCCCAGTCACAGAAATAAAGGTCAAATACCCAGAGCAAACAATGAAGCAACTCCAGTGGGAAAAGTGGAATGTTGGTCAAAGACTGAAACCCAAAAATCAAACAACTGAGTGGCGGTGGCTCTGGAAAACAAAGCTCTCCTGGATCACAGGAGAGTCTTTTAGACATATAAACAAGCTCAGATTTCCAGAAACACATACAAGAGCACAAGAATATTATTCAACTGTGCAGCCGGTTTGAATATTGGGGGTAGGGGGAAACATTTGTTTCAACTTCAAAAAGGAAGCCGCTGGGTCTCCTATTAGTTAATTTTGAGAACATAAGTTCAAGTAAAACTACTTTCTATCTGAAACAAAGGCTGTGATGTGCCAACCACACCAACTCTAGATGAAGCTCTTTCACAAGGGGTCTTTAATCTGAAGGCCCTTCCCAATAGACAAATCCTGGTTTGGAACTTCTGATTCTTAAAATAGCATGGCAAGCAAGAGCAGTCTATGGCCAAGTATTAAAAAAGAAGAGGTAAGTATCCCATTTGGTTCTTTTAAGAGCTGGAGTTGGCCACAGAAGAAAACACAAAGTTTTCACTCCAAGAGATCAAAGAAAGCATTTTGTACCAGGAAACCCAATTCAAATCCTCATTTCCAGGAATAAAGCCACAGTGCCCAATATTTGCTTGGGAAAATAAAACAGGAGACTATGTGGACTCCAATTAAAATCTCTGATGGCTTTATTTCAGAGGCTCGCCAGTTTAATGCTGTGTACATTTTAGCCAGGCACTGCTTTAACTTAAATAGCGGCTTCCCAGTCTGAACGGTCACACTTACACTGGGTAAAACCAAAAGCGTTTTAACACTTCATGACAGCATTCTTTGCCCCACCCTGAGCACTAGATATATAAGACAAGGTGATGCTGAGAAGTGCCAGCTTCAGCCCAGCCCATGTCTCCCATAACCGCAGTCAGGAGAAACCACGCAACAGTCCATGCTATTATTCTAGTCACAATATTGGAAATGCGAGTGGAAGCAGGAGAAAATGGGTAGGGGGCAGGGGGGACATACCTCAATCTTATTCAGGTGTGACAACAATCAGCTTACTTTAAAATTATCACCTGGGGTCTTGTCAATCAGCCAACAGTTCTTGCGTGCCTACTTCACACAGGCACCAAGCTAAGTCTACATAGTGCAGTGAAATACTCCCCAAGTAATCATTATGTTAATGGTTATGTGTTTAATTTCCTTTATCTTTTTATAAAAAAGTATGCATCGTGCATGTAGGTTGTAAAGTCTAAAAATAAAATCAGCACCCATGAACACATCACTTAATCCAAAAACCAGAATATCACCCAATACTGTATCATCTACCTACCTCCCCCACCCCACCCAAATCCCCAGGTCCCCGCAACACACACACTCACACACACACACACACACACACACGGAATTCATTGTCCTGAACTTGGGTTTCAATCTAAGTACGAATGCATTGGGATTCCCTAGTGGCGCAGTGGTTAAGAATCCGCCTGCCAATGCAGGGGACCCCTGGTCCGGGAAGATCCCACATGCCGCGAAGCAACTAAGCCCGTGCACCACAACTACTGAGCCTGCGCTCTAGAGCCCGAGAGCCACAACTACTGAGCCCGCATGCCACAACTAATGAAGCCCGCGCGCCTAGAGCCCGTGCTCCGCAACAAGAGAAGCCACCGCTATGAGAGGGCTGCGCACTGCAAGGAAGAGTAGCCCCCGCTCGCCGCAACTAGAAAAAAGAAAGCCCGTGTGCAGCAACAAAGACCCAACGCAGCCAAAAATAACTAAATAAATAATTTTTTTTAAAAGTATGAATGCATCTTTAGGATTATTTCCTAATCATAACCAGTGAGTTGGCTTTCCAAATACAGCAGTGTTATACTGTTTCTTCTTAAAAGATGATGTCTTTAAGGGTTTTTTTTACATGTGAATCGTTGCTTTAAAGACAAATACTAACTAATTAATAGACTGAGACAGACTTAGCTATGGTAAACTCATGGAAGACAGTGTACAAATGAATGACCTTTGGCAAACACTGGCAAGAATGGCCGAGAACATGGGTTCCACAGTCCCACAAACTCCTGGTTCCCCCACTCCACCACTGACTAACTCTACAGCTTAGGGCAACTTAATTTTGCCAAGCCTCAATTTCTTATTGTAAAGCAATGAAATGATGATAAACCATATGGTTGTTGTGAAAATATAATGAGAAAGTGCGTGTAAAGAGCTGAGCACAGAGTGCCTGGCATTTTGTATCCAGTCCACCTCCTCCCCAAATCAACATATCTGTCATTAAATTCACTCAAAACATATCAGAGGATTTTCCCACCATCAGTAGTTTACTTCTCCCTAATTTCTAACATGTAAAAATAAATCAAGAGTCAGGGATCCAACAGCAGAGCAAGCACAGAGGAGAGTTTCCAGTCCCAGCTCCTGTTTGCCTAAAGTACACTATTTACGCATTGATTCCATCTTCACCTCATGACCTTGAATAGCAGGATCATTTTTCAAATCCATTTCTACCCCATCCCTCCCTCCCCCAGAAAGCTGGACTACTCAGTCCAACCTTACCTAGAAGCCTATCACGATCATCACGGGACTAGTTCTGTGCAATCTAGGGTAAGATAGAGGCAGTCTCTATTTACTGATTCAATCACTGTTATCCGTTCTGTCGACAAATGCACAAAATTTGGTAAATCACTACTTTGAAAACAAAACATTACAATACTATTAACGGAATTAAGTTCCTCACTTCTGAAATTAATTCGCCACATTCCTGAATATGGCATACTCCTCCATCTTTACTCTGCATCCTTAGTATCCTTTTAAATTACTTAGAGGTAACAAGAAACTTATTCGGATTCAAATGATCACTCTCTTCCAAGGTACGAAAGTTGTACAACTACTACCTATATCAAGTCTTATTTAAAACCACTCTCTCCATTTCAAGTAAAACTTACCCATACTTCTAGAAAAGGAGAGAATGAACCCATCCCGGCCCTTGATTTTTTTTGCCATCTATGCAGAATTTATTGCAACATCATTCACCACCTTTGAGTATTTTCAGAAGGGGTGACGGTAGAAATGCGATTATCCAACACACAATGCCATCATGTCTAAGGCCTACACATCTCAGCCTCAAAAGACTTCTGTTTTTTTAATCCCAGGACAGAAAACAAAAACAACTGCATCACAAGAAAGGAGACTTGGTCTTAGAAGCCAGGTGATCCAAGTCCTGACCAGGCCTCAGATAACTTCCCAACCCCTGTGTCCCTATCAGTGAAATGGTGAAGATCCATAATTCATACTCAAGCATACTGTAAAACTGGGTGGTGAGGCCAGTGTCTGAGGTCAGCACAAGTCTAGTGTCTGCTGGCTGCCCGAGCCCGGGCCCCCTGCCAGCCACCCACCTCCAGAGACAAGTGCCAGGACATACTATAGTGTTTCCATTTAAGGCTCGCCACTTGGATCAGCCCAGCTCTTGAAATTTCTTACCACCACCTTTCCAGGAAGAATTCTGGTGGGGGGAAAGGGAGGCGGTGTCTATTTCTTGCCACCGCCTTTCCTTGGGCTGTCAGAGCAGTCTGCTTCTGTGGGACAGGATTCTTTAAAACCACTGGGTTAGTCCGTGTCTAAATACGAGGGCCTCTTTTCAAAAATACACAAACTACGTATGAGATCAGTCCCTTTTCTCATCATCATCGAACTCCCACCTCACACACTTCAAAAAAGAAAGAAAGCCCAATAAAATTAACAAATCCATTGTATTACTTTGCTACCTCTCTCCCAAAGCCACATTAAGCACAACTTTTTAACCAAGACTTTTCTTTTGCTACTAAGTGGAATGTTCTCTTCCCTAAGTAGCTTCTTCTACAGTTTCTCTCCCATGCAACAAGGAGCGTTCAAAACTCCCGGGGAAAAGGAGGGGAGTCTGGGGAGAGTGGGAGACTTATCTGGCACAAATTGGACAGAGCTGAGGCAGTCTAGAACCTGACGGAAGTTAGGGAGTCCGGCAGCCCCAGAGGCCCACATCTCTCCCCAGCGCACCCAAGGGTCTAGCCTCGCTGTTTTGGTGACCGTGTTGAAGGAAGGGTTTTAAACTTGGCAAAGTACCGTGCAACATCTGTAACCACATTTGTCTTCTGGGGATCGGAAGATGAATCCCACATTCCTGGCTTTCAAGCTTTTTGAAACTGCAGCTAGGAAGAACGGAGGGAGGGAGGGCGTTGAGCAGAGTTTATTGGCTGTCTTTCCAGCAGAAAATTCCTCTTGGAAGAGACGGATATTTTGAGGGTGGGGGTGATTCGCCCATCCCTTTACTCTCTACCAAGCTCAGCTAGGAAGGTGAGCCCCGTGGCCAGGCGGTCAGATCGATTTACAAGTCAGAGGCGCGCACCCTGAAGGAGTTCACTACATGCACACACGCGCGCGCGCACACACACACAGACACACACAGGCAGGCAGGCACACACACACACACACACACACACACTGCAAAACAGAGACCACCGCACTCCGCGCCTCTGCCCTCTGCCACATCCCACCGGCAGTTCAGGCCCACAGCAAGACAGTTTTGTTCCGCGGCGGCTTCCCCCACCGAGAGTGAATCGGCTTGGGGGAGAAAGGAATGAAAGCGAGGGGGAGGCACCTCAGACGCCCACCCTCCCACCCCCAATTCCTGCCCCTTCTCCCGCTAGGCTCCCTCTTCCCTCGGTCCTCCCGGTTCCGGCAGGCGCGGCCGGCGACCTGCACTAACCTCTGGTCCCGCGGCGGCGGGGGGCCGAGCCGGGGGAGGCGGAGTGCGAGCCAGCCGGGCGCTGCAGGTCGGCGCGGCGCGGCGCGGGGCGGGGCGGTGCAGCCGGCGAGGGAGCCCGGAACTCCGCGGGGCCGAGGGCCGGCGGCCGGCCCAGAGCGGCGGCGGCTGCGGCTGCGGCGGGCGGGTGCGGCGAGCCGGTGCGGGGCGCCGGGGGCTTTCCAGCGCTGGGGCCGGCGCGGCTGGCCGAGGAGCAGCCTGGCAGCGGCGGCGGCAGCGGCAGCCACCCCGGGGGAAAGAGCCGGAGGAGGGAGGGGAGGCGGGGTGAAGAGGAGGCGGAGAAGGAAGGGGAGGAGGGCGGGCGGAATAAACTTCCCGAGGCGCTGCGGCACGGGCTGGAAAGACGGCCGCGGGCGGGCCGGGTGGGGGCTGGCCCGGGGGGGCGGCGGGGGTTGGGGGGGAGGACGGTCACTGAGAGTAGAAAAGTTCCCCCAGCGCCCAGGGGGAGGCTGCGGCGGCGGCGGCGGCGGCTGCAAAGAGCAGGAGCCGGAGCGGGAGGAGCGGGAGGAGGAGGAGAAGGAAGTGGCTGCGGAGCGCTCGGCCAATGAGTGTCTGGAGCTGTGATTAACCAGGCAGCAACACATCATTTCCTCCCGGCGCGGATCCAGGGAGCCGGGAGGGAGAGGGAAGGCGGCGGGGCGGGGCAGTCCCCGCGCCCCCTGCAGGCGCCTAGCCGGGGGCGAGCCCGCCGAGCCCCGCCGAGCCTGGCCGAGCCGCCCCCGGCGCGCCCGGCGCTGTCTGGCCGGCGAGGAGGAGGCTGCGAACGCACCGCCCGTGGGGCTCCTCGGAGGCGGGGAGGCGGCGGGGCAGGCCCGAGCCGGGCTCTCGCGGCAGCCGGGGTGGGAGGTGGAGAGGCTGCGCAGCGGGGTGAGTGCCCAGGTAGGCGCGGGCGGGGCCGTCTGGACAGCTCCCGGGGGCGCGCGGGGCGGGCGGGCTGCCTCCCGGGCCCGGGACTTCGGGCGGCGTGCGGCTGGAGTCCAGCTTGACAGACTTAGGCTGGATTCTCGGAGAGAAGCCTCGACATTCTCATCCAGGCCATTTCTGACCTGTCTTCAGATCCCCTTCCACTTCGCTCATTTCCTCGCAAGGTCTGGGGTTATGCAAGAGCTTGCCATTTTTGCAGTCCGCCTCCTTAGTAATAAAAATATGCATTTGGGGCGGGAGGAGGGGGTTCTGCGGTAATCTGGCTCTGTCCTAGGCGCCATGAGAGCTTACAGTGGATAGGAAGGGACATTCCCCGCCACAGGGAGGCTGACAACCTCGGTCCTTAGATACACAAAACACACCAGTGTGCTAATATTATACAGAGCATCAAAAAGGCATGTGAGGATCAAATTTTGCATGGTGCCTGCTGAGTGTAAGGAAAACACCAAGCCGTTTTCTCTGCCCTCTAGAAGTTTAGAATGCACAGTTCTATCACAAAGCCAAATAAAAGTGTGAAGCTAATAAATGGGAATACCATAAAGTATTTTTATCTCTACAGGTTCATTCATGCAGCAGGCATTTACTGGGTGACTGTCTGCAGTACTGCAAAAGGCTGCAAAGAAAATGGAAGATCTGGTCCCTGCAGGTCAGGAGTTTACAATCTAACTAGAAACACAAGGCAAATACACATGAAACCCCTAGAAAAGAATCCCCAGGTACTATACAAGCAAGATGTAGAAGGCTGGGGGCATTTTTCCATAAGGGGAAGAAGGGCTTTGTACCTGTATGGCTGGTGGGAATCAGGAGAGGAAATTACAGGTCAGTCAAGCAAGAGTGCCTGTATGTATTCTGGCTCTGTAGAACAATGTGGCAGGTACCTCAGTGTCACTTGGCTGAAGCGTCAGCCCGGCCACTTACAAACTGTGTGACCTTGGGCACATTTTTACCCTCTTTAAGAGGGAATATAGCCTGTCTCATGAGGTTTGTTGTGCGGTTCAAATGAGATTACACACACGTGGGAGCTTCTCAAGCTGCTGTGTAAATATTCCTCAGTCGGGTCCATTTACAGCGTCCTCATGTTACTGACCTCTTCTTGGTAAGCTGCTTTGTAGTATCCTCTAGGCTGTAAGCTCCAAGAGGGCAGGAACCAAGTTTGGTTGTGTCCACCATGTATCATCATACCTAGCAGAGTAGCACATGTGAGTACTCAATGAAGGTTTGCTGAGTAAGTCAATAAATGAACTAATGAATCCTGTTAAGCTTTTGACTGTTCCTTTTATCTCTTAACTTCACAGTGGTCTTATTCTGTGGCTGGCTCAATGCAGAACCCTCTAACTCAACCCTCATGTAAACTAAGTTGTATTCCAGGAGACTCTCTGGGAGGATTCTGGGTATTTCTTGCAGCCTTGTAACATAGATAAATTGATAGAGTGTGTGTGTGTGTGTGTGTGTGTGTCTGTGTCTGTGTCTGTGTATAAAACAGGAGGATACACAAGGATACAGCCCTTCACACAAGGCCCACCAACGCAAGGATACAGCCCAAATACAGTCCTTTGGCTTGGATACCTTAATCCAGGGTTTCTCAACCTTGGTGCTATAGACATCTTTGGTTGGATAATTATTGTGGGGTGCTGTCTTGTGCAGTGTAAGAGGTTTTGCAGCATCCTTGACCTCTATCCATTACATGTAAATAGGACTCCCTCCACAGTCATGACAACCAAAAATGTCTCCAGACATTGCCAAATGTCTAGGGAGGTGGGAGGAAGCAAAATCACTGCCCATTGAGAACCAGGGCTTACCCCAACATCTAACCCACTGATTTAACTCTGGTGGAAAATCACACTAGTAAAGTAACTTGGAGGAAATAACATCTTCTGTTATTCTCAGATTCCCAGATCTCTTCCATCGTATGTTTCAAGGAGCAGGACTCTTGTTAATTAATTGCCTGCTGCATTGTGAATTGGCAACTCTTCTGTTTTCTGCATATCCTCCTCCTTTACGCCCAGATCAACATGTTCATTTCTAAAAGTCAACAGCTTTCAAAAACTATTAGGAAACATAGTCTTGAGCAACCTAAGAGTCCTGTACAATATTTTCCTATAAAATTGGGGAAATTTATTCCATAAAATTTTGCAGATTGTGAGTGATACAGAATATAAATTATAATTTTTAGAAATGATTTCATTTAAAATATCTAAGCAACGACAGTGAGTGATTTTCTCTCATCTTAAAGCCATTTCTTTTTGGCTCCCAGAGTGTTTTCCTTTCATAATCGTATTAAGGAACATGGCTTATTAAAACCTATAAAGCAAAATTCAGCTTAGTTATATATATCAACTTTTACAAGCAAATTCTTTAGAAGAATATTGGTGGGATGTTTGAGAGCTGGTGTAGATGAGAATCATGATGGATTGATGTGCTGTAGTTCAATTTCTAGAGGTTTCTGGAAGAAAAATAAAGATTAACGGTTGAAGGAATGAACAAACATTCTGATAAGTCTGTTCATTTGATTTGGGAATGTAGAACCAAAAAAAATCCCTGCTCCCAGCAGGCAACAGTACCATGTTTACAATGCAGGCAGACATTTTTATTCAGCAAGACAATATCATCTGTCTTATTAAATAAAGTTATTTGAAGCATTGGTTTTATAGTTTTGTTCATATTTAGTTTTGGTTGTACAGTTGTGTAATGGTTACAAGCATATGGAGATTAGTTTACACCTAGTTGAGTGGTCATTCACATTTAAGTTGAGCATTGAAGGCTGGGTAGGCATCCAAACTGCTTAGAAAAAGCGCACAGTTTGAGGGCTGGATATGGTTTATGGTAAAGCAATTCTCCCATTTCTGTTTTGTTAGACTGGAACTAGGACACATACTCTTAGGGGATCTCCAAGTTCTCTATGAAATTTGTTCTTTTGCTTCAGTTACAATATTTTTAAAAGAAGTTAATACCATATTAAAGTAATTAATATGATGCATATTCTGGATCATATAAATGTCTACCATGCAACCATGATTCCACTACCCTTTTTTGCTATGTACCTATAAAGAACATGAAGTTTATTTAAATGAAATTTTATAAAAATTATTTAAGGCATCACTGAAGGTCCATGGAATTTTTTTCCTTTTGAATGTGTCCATACATTACTCAAGTGTGAGAAATACTGACCAAGCTGCATCATAACTATTCCTGGCGAATGATGAATTAAAAGACCCTGAGATCTAGAATTTAGTCCTAATACTGAGGCCCATAAGAAACCAATATTATGTTCCAAAGATTGAAATGACTGGATCAGAACAGTTAGAGGTGGAAGGGAAATCATAACCTGAAAGGGTCACTAAAAATCCTATCAGGACTGGCACCCTTTTCCTCAAAAGGTAAACATTTAACCAGTTAGGACAGACACTTGTTTATCTTCCAGTTAAACTTTCCCAGGTGCATGAATGACTCGTTAATTGTTCATTTCATACAAGACTTTATTGGCCATCCACCATATTCAAAGAACTGTGGGAGCTACAGCCACTTCCCACTTGGGAAAGTTCATCCAGTGATTCCTGGCACAGCGGGTTACATGCAAACCAGTGTGCAGCTATGAGCCAACCATGTGATAAAAGAGGCATTACAAAACCACTGCAGAAAGGAAAGATTATTCATTAAACAATGTTGAGGCACTTGGACAAAATCCTGTTATTGCATCTTCTCACACCATTCCTGAAAATATTTCCAGAAGGAATAAAGAGTTAAACATATTTTTAAAATTATAAATTAACTCAAAGCAAATATAGGTAGATACCTTTGGATGAGGAAAGGACTTTTTTTTTTTTTGGTTGCACCACAGGGCTTGCAGGATCCCAGACCAGGAATCGAACCCAGGCCCGCAGCAGTGAAAATGCCAGTTCTTAACCACTTGACCGCCAGGGAATTCCCAGAAAGGACTTTCTAAATAAAAGCTATGGAGGAAATAAAAAAGATTGGTTGGCTTGACTATGTAAATTTTTCTCCTTAAAATGTCTTAGGGAACAAGCAAACAAATAAAAGGGGGTGGGGGGAGCCAAGTAGTGAAGCTACTTAGAACATATACTCAAAAGGGTTAAAATCTTTAATATATTAAAAAAAAAAACTTACCAATCAACAAAATGTACCTTTTAATAGAAAGTTGGGTAGACGTCATAACAGACAAGGAAAAATAAATTTTACATATGAACATTAGGAAAAAGTTTACTCTAAAAATTGAAAGGGTAGTGCAAACAAAACTGAGATAAAATGTTTTACACAATTTGCCAGCAAGTGAGCATCTTATCTGTTGGTAAGATTGACTTTTAAAGGACATTCAGTTGCTGTGGAGAGTGTAAACTGGAAAGCAGTTTCTTGAAGATAATTAAATGATATGTATCAAATACCTTAAAAATATTTATACCCTGATACTTTAATCCCATTTCAGGAATTTATTCTATTAAAATAATCATCAATCACACAAAGATTTATATAAAAGAATGACCATCATCTAATAATTTTGGAAATGCCAACAATAAAGCATAAGTTGAAAAAATAGGATACAAAGATAATATTCCATGACCCTTATAAACACACGAATCCCTGACACTCACATATACACAAAGATGAAAGACTAGAAGGAAATTATTTCAGATGTGTGGTAATTATCTTTGAATCATGGACAGGGTTGACTTATTTTCTTCTTTACACGTCTGTGTGTTGTAAGTTTTCTATATTACTTTCATAAGCAGAAATAATCATTATAAAAATAGAAATGCATATATTTTTAAAGGGTCTGACGATCATGGAACAAACCTAACTGGTGAGGAATATATATGGACTTATATGTGTGAAGCGGGAGTTAGGAATTATAGAATAGAATTCAGATTAGGCATTTTTGTGCTCTGCTGGTAGGTCCATATCTTTCAGAAGAAAATTTCCCAGAGGCCTCAGAGCCTTGTCTCATTCTGTGCCTGCATCTCAGACTCTTTGTGACTCATTTCCTTGCAACCTTGAGGACTAGATGCCCATCAGCCCTGTCCTCGGTCTTGCACACATTCTGAAGCTGCTTGAGTTTCTAATTCGCTTAACTATGGTTAATTTTGCTACATCGTAGAGATGTGGATCTTTAAAAGCTACTCCCGTGGATGAATGCCCTCAGGACAACCAAATTAATTCCTTCCTCAAATTAAACAAATATATTTTGAATATAACTGTGTAGTTCTTGGTAGAATCCAGCATTACAGTGGCTTTTTGTTTTTAAGGAACATTCCTTTGCCTGACTGGTCCCTCCGAACACTGGCATCATGAAGACATTTTCATGGATAAGAAATCAAATTAATTTTCCAAGTCCTAGTGTAGCCCTACTCTACCAATATCTAAAATCCAAAGGCTTCCTTTTTTTTTTTTTTTTTTGCGGTACGCGGGCCTCTCACTGTTGCGGCCTCTCCCGTTGCGGAGCACAGGCTCCGGACGCGCAGGCTCAGCGGCCATGGCTCACGGGCCCAGCCACTCCGCGGCATGTGGCATCTTCCTGGACCGGGGCACGAACCCGTGTCCCCTGCATCGGCAGGCGGACTCTCAACCACTGCACCACCAGGGAAGCCCCAAAGGCTTCCTTTTTATTAACCTACTTTTGTTTAATGAAACTCCAGAGATCAGCTGCTAAGTAAGGTTAATTACATATAGCGGAGGGCTAGCTATGTGACCTTAGGCAGGTAACTTCAGATTGCAGAGCCTAGCTTCAGCCTAGCTTCTCCTCAGGTGGAAAGTGAGGGGTGAATTGCATTTCAGAGATCTCTCAGTTTCAAAATTCCACGACTCAAGTTAGAATTACTAAGAAGCTTATTATCTGAAATTGTTGATGCTGTGTTTGACATTTTGGGGGACGAAGAGCTTAAGATTCTCTAGGAACTAACAGAAGGCCAGTGGGACTGGAGTGAAAGGATCATATGGTGAAGTGACCAGAGAAGACTGAGGTGGCCCAGCCCATTCATGCAGGTCTCACAAGAACAGAGCCAGGGAAGTGATTAAAGGGGTTTAAGCAAAGGAGTGAGTGACAAGTTTGCTTGATCATTACGCCCAAGACATCTGTACTCCTTTGTTAACAAGATTTTTCCCCTAATAATTATTTTGTTTAAAAAAAAGATACAAAGTATGCAAATACAAAAGGATATATTGTATAACAAAAAGTAAATTCCAGAATCACCATTTTCCCAGCCACCCACCCTCTTAATGCTTCCTTACAGAAACATTGTAGACATATGAAACTATACATTGTGCACTCTTCTGTCCTTTGCTTCCTTTATCACCATATCAATAATACTAGGCCCTATTGTTAAATAGTCTTTGCTATTACAACGAAGTAATTACAAGTTTTACTACTATTATTGCTCCCCCCTTCAAGTAAGCATAGATTCACAGAAGTCTAAGACTGGAAGGGACCAAAATCTCATCTAGTCCCAGCTCTGTCTTTTACAAGGAAAAAGTTGATTGCTGAAAAGTCATGTGATTCCTCAAGGTCTCACAACTCCTTAAGGTAAGGCTGAATTCGGAACTCTCGGCTGTCCTAATCACCTTTAGGTCCCTTTATACTTTCTGATTAGAAAGTTACACATGTTGTAATTAAAAATGCTTTTTAAATGATATGCATGGTATGATCTGATTTTTAATTTTTAAACAGATATGTATGATGCACAGAAATGAGTTTGGAAGATATGGAATAAGATGCTGTCAGTGGTAATCTTGGCAATGCGGGTGATCTTTATACTTTTTTGGTTTTTATAGCAAGTTTATTGAGGTTAAAGTCACATACCATACAATTAACCCATTTGAGTGTACAATTCAATGGTTTTTAGTATATTCACGGAGTTTTACAGCCATCACTACAATCAATTTTAAAACATTTTCATTTCCTCCAAAAGATACCCTGTACACATTAGCTCACCATATTTACACTTTTTATTCTTATGTTGTATTTCCTAAAAATTTTAAAGTAATTGGTACAGTTATAATAAAAATAAACAAATCTATTAGAAAGAAAATTAAAATAATGCAATGTTCACTATGAAAATATACAGAGGAAATAGAGAAAAGTATTTCAAAGGAGATAAAATCACTTAATTTTACTATTTCTGATATAAGTAGATATAAATTTGGGATAATTTTCTCTTGATCTTTTCTGTGCATATTTATATATTACAAGGAAATAAGCATAGTTTTCTCCTACTTGTCTTAGTTATATTACTAGCATTTTCCCAAGTCATTAGATATTCTCTGAGTATGATTTTTTTGCCTGATTTAAGCCTATGGATAGACCACAACCTTTTACAGCATCTCATTATTTCCTTAGGATAGGTTCCTCAAAGTAGGAATCTAGATCATATTTCCAATCACTAAGTAATCTGAACTGCTTCCAGTAGCTTGTCCATCTCACCATACCCTTTGCTGTCTTTGTCACCACACCCTCTATTATCCTTGCCAATTTGGAAATTTAAAAACTTCTATGTTTTAATTTGCATCCTCTTGATTGCTAATGAGGTCGTACCTTGCTCATAAATATATCAACTGTTTGTATTTTTCTAATTTTCTTTTCAGTTAATGCCCTTTACCTATTATTCCATTGGAATGTTAGTGTTATTTTTATTGATAAGAGTATAAAGAGCTTTCTATTTTTCTTTCCTGCTGAGCATTGACCAGGTAGAAATTCCAACCTGTAAACAACTTTTAAAGATTGACTTAGTTTCCACTTATTATTTCTCACATTTTTGCAATGGGACTGGCTGCCTTTCTTTACGGGGACTCTTTCCTATTTTACTTAAGAAATTGCTAACTTCTTTGAAGTTCCTTGCAGTTTGATAAAACAGTTCAACAATTTCATTCTAAAGCTCCCAAAATAATACTGTATTTACTACCAATAATATAAAAAACTGTTTTAATAAGCTTTGATTTTCCTAAGTTGCCAGGTAACTTGTGTTCAGCCAAGTTCACCCACCCTTGTAAAAGGTAACATCAACACTGGGCCAAATATACTAGGATATATAAAATGCACTCAAGTCGCACTCCATTTTTCTTTTTGACAAACGTGAGTTTTTAAGCCAATGAACAGTCTGAATTTGTGTGTGTGTGATATTAACTTTCTTTTACTGTAGTATAGTTGATTCACGATGTTGTGTTCATTAACAGCCTGAAGATTAACTCTGACTCAGTTCCTCCCAGTGCTTCACCACAGAATACAAAAGGTTCCCAAATCCTCCAGTTTCTAACACAGAGATCCAGTGTGGAATGAAAAAAGCAAACATATCATTCTTTAGCAGCTAAAGATGTTATACTGATCACAGCTAAGAAACTGCAGTTTCAACATGTGGGATGTGAAAACATTTGAATCTCTTCAGGACCTTGGAAGGGAAAAGAAATACACAAACAGCAAGGAAAAAGTATTGATGACAGCGATTATTCCTGGATAGGAAATGGCCACGTAACCCATTTGGTGAAGAGAGAGGAAAAAGGCAATTTATTGATCTGAGTGAACACACAGCAAAGGCCATTCCATACAACCTCTCAAAGAGCTGAGATGAGCTTTCAATTTAGAAAAGCTTACTTTCTTGCTGCTAAAGGTCGGGGTTCCCTGTTGACAAAACAAGCAAAGATTTGTTGACAAATCAAACGTTCATCAGAAGTTCTTCTACTGTGAATTGTCTGCTTCTACTTGATTTTCAGTTAGTTATGTATTAGGTGCCAGTGAAATGTAATAATCAGAACACAGCCTTAATTAGATACTATTTGATTTTGAAAATCAAAACAAAAATTGCTTTATATTTTTACAGTGATCATTGTTCAGACTTTGAAATAGAATGACGGGGTTTTCTATTTTGAAAAGAATTTAGAAAAATGTAGTACAACTCCACTTTTCTTGTTCTTTTTCCTGTTTTTTTGAGGATTTCATGATGTTATGGTTACTTTTTAATGAAAACTTTCAAACATAAACATAAAAGAAAAAAATAGAATAATGAACCCCATATACCTATCACCGGGTTGAACAATGATCAAGATTAGGCCAGACTTGATTCATCTATTTCCCATGCCCCCTTTCACACCCCCTTTTTTTTGTGGGGGGGGAAGGGGTCTTATTTAGAAGTAAACTCGGCTGTCGTATCATTCCATTCCTACAGATTTCGGCAAGCATCTCTAAAACATATGGACATTTTCTTACCCGAACGTAATGCCACTAACATGCCTAACAAAATTAATGATTACTTGGTACATCCCCAGTTCAGATTCTAATTGCCTAGATTTTCTCAGAAAGGTCTTTCATCAAATCAGGACCCAGACAATACCTGCTTGTATCATTTAGTTGTTTGGCCTTTTATTAAGTCTCTTTTAATTTTGAGAACATTTAGTCCTGCCTCCCTATCCCAACCCCAGCATTTTTGTTCTTGGCGGTGATGCTGATGCCATTGATCTGTTGAGGACACCAGGTCAATGGGCTCCACCTTCATTTTAACTTTTTTTTTTTTTTTTTTTTTTTGCGGTAGGCGGGCCTCTCACTGTTGTGGCCTCTCCCCTTGCAGAGCACAGGCTCCGGATGCGCAGGCTCAGCAGCCATGGCTCACGGGCCCAGCCGCTCTGCGGCATGTGGGATCTTCCCAGACCGGGGCACGAACCCGTGTCCCCTGCATCGGCAGGCGGACTCTCAACCACTGCGCCACCAGGGAAGCCCCCATTTTAACTTTTTAACTGTAGAAGAAATAGAGGCTTAAAGAACTTGAGTGAATTCCCCCAAAAGAGGTAGTTAATCAATATACAGTAGAATTCAGAGCTCCTAACCCCATTCTATCATGCCCCTTCCCATATATCATGTTGTCATGCTGTTTTACAGTATCTATGATTTCAATGTTCTAGTGGTTCAGAAAATATTAGAAACATTTTAAACTTTATTTCTTCTATGTTTATTCACATTTAAAATTCCTACTATTTTCTAAAAGTTAGTCAGGATTTAGAATTTGCAGCTCGCATTTCCCCAGTGCCTGGCCCACTGAAGTTGCTCTATAAATGTTACTTTCTGAAAATATACCAAAACTAATTGAAAGACTTAAGTTATCAAAAATAAAAATAAAATAAAAACTCATAGCAGATTAATAAAAAGTACTAGTGCTTTGAATTTGAAGCAAAACTATTCAAACAAAAATGCACCAAAAATTAAGATCAGGAATTAAAAACTTAGAAAACCTTAAAAACAAATGGATTTACAAAAACCTATTTTAGTTAAGCAGGGCTTGTAATTTTCTACTGGTGATACAATTAGTACATGAGATAAAATGTGATCATTAGTAGTTCATACATTCCCAGGAAGCATGAAGGTAGAGAAAACACAAGGGAAATGAGGGCCAAAAACATATCTTCCCTCATCCCTTTCTTGCAGTCTCCAGAGAAGATGGAGTGAAGAAACAAAAACTTAAATCCATTTTAATGGCTCCAGCTTTGTCCTTTTTAATAAGTCAACCAACAAATCATTTTTTAAAAACTAGTTTTAGCTAATAAAGACTTTTATTTGCATATGCTGTATGCAATCTTCCTGAGTTCAAGAACTCTGATTAGGAATTGTTACTTTCAAACACCACAACTTCCTCACATAAAAATGAAAAATTCTTGGCCACATTTTCCCCTCAGTCCTTATAAGGCTGTTAAACCAGGGGTCACCTACCACTCACTGGAGTTTGTTTATTTCAGTCCTTAAATATATCTGAAGCAATTTAAAAATATGTGTTACAGTGGAATAGATTCTGCATGGTTGCTGCTGAATCTGTTTTTCTTTTTTTTTTTTTTAGAAGGAAGGAGAAAAAACACATTGTTTTGAAAAACATGTTTTTAAAATAATTTTATACATTGCAGATTTTGTAAATGATCATGTTAATTGTTGGGAAGGGGTTCCCAACCTTGTTAATGTCCCCTTCCCATTAGGCTTTTGTTCCCCAGCATTGAATATGTCATTTTCTCCCACAGACTGCATTTCTAGGGGTATAATTGCTGTCTCCATGTAAAAGACAACTCATGTGCATAAATTTCCACTCACTGAAACAAGACTGCCTCCCTAATTTTAATGCAGATGTGATCCAGGGGGTAGAGTTACACTTACTTCCCCAAGCAAAATGAAGCAGATTACACATTAAATATTGTCTTTGGAACCAGGTGCATAGAAACAACCAATTACCTAGACAGCTCATCAAGTCCTGATATGTTTACCACATTGTTTTTTGTTTTCTCTTTAAACATTTGGCAAATTATTCTGAGGCTTTCATTTCTTTATAATGAACAGAATATGCTTATTAATAAAGGCCCCTTTTGTGTGATTCACTAACAGTTGACTCACAAAAGCCTTTAAAACCATGTTTGAAAGTTTCTGAACTGAACTTGAGTTCCTGTGAAGACAAAGCCTTATTACTAAGAAGAGGAGCAGTTCTGGTTCTTCTTCTTTGCTACATAACTGATATCTAAAAATAATTTAAAGGAAGAAAAGGGATGTGAATTTGTGAAGAAGAGAGATGGAGGAAGGTGCTTCTGTTTGTCCTTTAGATTTTTTTTTTTATTGTTCATACTTAAAGGTTACAGTATCCATATTAATTTACCAGGTTTTGGTCACTGCTCATTCTACCATCTTGAATTTTTATGCATATCATTACTTCTCTAAGGTTTTTAATTAATTGAAAATGCTGATGAATTCAAGAGCTCTTTCAAGGCTGGTTTCTATTATTCCAAGAGACTTTACCAATTCCTGAAGAGGGGCTGTTTTAGGTTTCCACAAAGCCATTAACCTCCCAAAGAAATGTGAAGAAGAAATAGAGTGTCATGGCAGCAAAGATGGAATTGGTCCACTAGGAAGGCTGGAGTCAGGGGGCTTTGTGGTGGGCATGCCTGGCAGTGGACTGAGGGGAGGGATGGTTGGGGATATAGGGAGGAAGAAGATGTTACTGGAAACTCCCGGAAAGGCTTAGTGGTAAGTGGCCTGGAGATCAACCATCTGCTGGCTGGGTGGTCCACCAGGACTAACTTGCTGAGAGTCACTCCTTAAACCGTGTAACCTCTGAGCTTCCTTTGGAAGTTAGGGGGAGCTCTAAGCACAGTAGGTGAAAACGTGCAACAGCAAAAATTCTGTATATGTGTGTATGTGACCAGGGAGCAGAAACTAAGTGTAAGCCTTATGTTTTTCTTTTTACTGAAATAATTTGAGACATTTTACAGACGATGAAACTTACATAATGTGGGAGTAAAAAAAGAACGTGCAATTATTGAGAATACTATTAGTTACCCTCATGCATTATGGTCAAATTGGAAGTTGGTACAAGGTCTGTGAAGGGCAATTTGACATTGTATTGCAAAATTACAAATGCCCACACCCTTTGACCCTGCAATTCCATTCTAGGACTATTTCCCGCACATATCCTCACCCAACTGTGAAGTGATGTATGTGCAAGGTTTTCGTTGCAGTGCTATATGTAAAAATGCAAGGTTGAAAACCACCTAAATATCTATCAATAGGATAGTGAGGCCCTAAATTATGATACATACTTATAATAAGCCACTACGAAGCTTTAAAAATGATAAGGAAATTCTTAATGTATTGCTATGAACTGAGCTCATCAATATAGTGGTAACTGGGGTGGGGGGGAGCAAAGTTCAGGAAATTGGATCATATGCTACCATTTGAGTTTAAAAAGGAGAGATATACATCTATATTGGCTAGTATAATTGGACAAAAATTCTTGGAGAGGGCAGGATGGGGGAGGATGGAAACAATAGAAAGACAGGGACAGAATAAGATGTTTCACTACTTTGAAAAGGAAAAAGTTCAGAGTTCAGAAGAAAAAACTGCTAGGTCTGGAGTGAGGCAGTCCTGGTTCTGATTACTGGTTCTAGCACTTTCTGACTCTATAACCTCAGTTTCCTCATCTGTGAAATGGAGAAGATAATACCACCTGCCTCACGAGGGAGCTGAGGATATTAAATGAGGGATACATATAACCCGCAGTGCAGGAGGTACAGTGCCTGGGATATGTTCATTAAGTGCAGGTGATCACCATTACTCTTCTCAGTAATATTACCACTGGCTTTCTCACAAATAACTGGGTATTTGGAGAAGAGGGTGGAAAATGGGTTATGGAGGTAATTTACTAAAACAGAGCATTTTCAGCTCCAAAGGAGTTTGCTGAAGGGATCAGTATCATCAAAAGCATTTACAGATCCCCTCTCTGATACTTGGCACACTTCTCTGCAGAATTAACAAATAAGGACCCTTTCCTGAGTTTCATATCATGCACCTCTCTTTCCAAGTTCTGATGGAAAATGGAAAGACACTGATGGGTCTGGCTTGGGGCAAGCAACAACATGTCTCAACTATGGAACTTTCTGTATTATTTCTGATGTTTTAAAAGTGGGGCGAGAGAGGCTATTTTCTGTACTATCTACACGACTATAGGCAGCAGGCTGGCTGGCTTTGCCCTGGGCAGGCAGTGAAGGAAGATGGTGTTCCTTGCAGAAATAGAGAAGGTGTGGCTTAAAGGCTCAAGTGACCTGTGAACTTAAGAAAGCAGAGAATGAGGTTGTCAAGCAAGTGGACACAACCTTGAATTTATGTGCCCCCAATCTCCAAGAGTCGAAAGATGGACTCCAAGTGGTCTTGAAAACGGAGAAATTATATGCAGAAGTGTGTTTGCATATGGTAATACGCATTTTCAGGGGAAATCCATAACTTTACTCAGATTCTCAAAGAGGGCTGATCTCAAAAGGATTAGAAGCCCCTGCTAGACTGATGATGATACTGCGATTCATCCAACATTGGGAACCTGAGGCCCACACAATAAAGATTTTCCTAAAATAAACATAAAGGATAAAAGAACGACTGCTCTTCTATAGTTGCTTCCTAAGCCCACTAAGCTTGTACTTTTGTTTTTGTTTTGCCATATTCACTTTTATTATTATTTGCTGAATATTCTTCTTTAAATTTGTTCACTTTTAAAACTTAAATGCCTAGTTTAGCCTCATCCTATGCAAAAATATCTGTGAAATCATGGGTATATTGTGCCATGTGCAGTTTTTTTCCTAGTGTATGTTAGAAGAAATTTATTACTTTTAAATTTTAATGATGTTTGTATCATTTCCAAAATCATTTATTGCATGCACAGAGGTGGGCTTACAGCACTTTAGAAAACCCTGTCTCTAAGTATTCTAAAATTCACATCACGCATTCAATTTTATAGGGGAGGAACCTGAGGCATGAGGCAATTATCGCAACTTATTAGAGATTCTAAGCAAATGGGGGAAAACTTTAAGTCAGGTACTGGGCAATGCTGTATCTGCTAATGACTCAGCCATGCTGTCTATCTCATTGCTATGCAGACAGTTTAAAGAGATTTTTAAATGCTCTCCCATTTCCCCACTACCACATAAAGAGAATCGACTAGAGGAAAACCTTGATCAATTTAATACTCTGGTAATGATCCCAGTAACTGAGGAGGGGGAGGGAGGAGCCAGTGAGTTTCTTTCTACTCAAATTCCATCTCATTTTTATTTTCTCTTAATGTTTTTTGAATCCCAAGTTCCAAAACCTGTCCCCTATTATGCAGTGCAAACGAGAACAGATGGGGAAAAGTTATGTTGGAAAGGGCTTTGGAGGGCCACAGAGAAGAGAAATATGACTACTCAATGTGTCACACACCAACTTGCAGCTGCCACCAGCCCTTCGACAAGACATGCTGCGTATGGAACCAGCCCGTGGCACTTGGAGAAGCAGGCTGACTATGGGAAGGGAGCGCACTGAAAGAACAGTCGCTTTACTTGTGTTTCCTTGAAAATATGAATAAAGAGCATAGCAGCAGCACAGCCAACAAAGGAGAAATAAATCCAGAGGCCAGCCTGGTAAACAGTGAGCTGTACCCCCAAGTTTCCCAAATGTTGACTGAGAATCGGCTTTATCCTGCCTTTTTATATCAAAGCGATGCCTCAGCATTTTTCAAAGTCACCATTCAAGTTTTTATTCTGTCTAGGAATTCTTCTTACAGCAGATCATGCTAGCTCACATGCATGATGTGGCCTTTCAACAAGTATTTTTCAGGGCTCACACGGTGCTTTTGAGTTCACTAAATATTTCAAGGGCGAGGCAGCTGATCTGGTATCAATTGGCAGGTCTGCCAGGTACTAGCTGCAACACCTCAGGCAAGTCACCTTCTCCGAGCCAGGGGTCCATCATCTATAAAACAGCTAACACAACTTACTTCTGAGGGTGTTGGTATTCGAGGTAATGTAGATAAATGCCTGGCACAAGAGCACTGCTCAATAAATGGCAACTATTATTATAGTGATTATCAGAAAACATGGAACATGTTCTCTCTCTTCTTTGAATTCAGTATTAAGATAATGAGAATATATATATATATATATATGTATATGTATATACACATATATGGCTGAGAATCTCTGAGAATCTATGTTGAAAGTAATTATAAGGTTAACATAGTTTAATTTATTTGATCCAAATGGTGATTCAGGTCAAACAGACGTTACCTGTGAACAAATCTTCATGTTGTAAATAACTGTGTTATTAAGTCCTGCAGGGAATTCCTCTGCCACCGTGCCCATCTTTGTAGAGTTAGTATGCAGAGACTTTATACCATAGAACACTGTTTTCCTTCCCAGGGTAGTTCATAAATTACCTAGATCAAAATCCCTATGGGGGCAGGGGGAATGTTAAAATGCAGTTTCCTGGGCCCACCTCAGACTACAGTTTCAACATCTCTAAGTTATGGAGTTCAGGGATCCCAATTTTAAATAAAAATGATGGTGATTCTTAAGTACACTGAAATTGCAGAACCTCTTCCTAAAGCAACAGGGACAATGATCATTCTAATTTTGAGTCATTTCCAGCTACCTTCCCTCTCCCACCACACACAGCCAGGCCCAGAAACGCAGCAACTGCTTGTGAGACAGAGCTTTGGGTCTGGTTGTTCCAGCTTCTCTTCCCCACACCTCTGTTTTCTTGCTTTGCATAGGGTTTAGTTAAGACTGGACCATCATCAATACTCTCTTTGTCCACAGGAGACACTTGCTTGGTTATAGTTTGTTGTAAGAGGGTGGCCATTCATTCCAGTTTGCCTGTGGCAGCCCCCGAGTGCCCAGCATAGTTATTAAAGCACTTCTTTTCATTTCTAAAAGTGTCCCAGTTTGAATGATTAATTATATTAGTACCTTAGGTCTAGAGGAACTTTGACTAGCACCTGTAGGACACAAAAGAGGACTGGCAAAATATCTTAGACATGTTATTCTCCCGTAAGAAGGATAACCCTAAATACCATCAGCAACAATGAGGAGGTGCTTTGGGTTGAACTGACATAGGAATGATCAAAGAAAATTGTTTTCTTTCAAGTTATTCTATAAATTCGCATCAAGAAAAGAAAGGCTTGGAAAAGCTAGAACTCTAGACTGGTTAGTATCTCCCCTCTCAATGAAGCAGCTGAGCAAAAAGTCACAGATCTTGGCACCATAGAGAGTTAGATATGATCTACCTTTCTGCTTACTGGCTGTGACCCTTAGCAAGTTATTCAATCTCTCTGAACCTCACTTTAATCATGTGTGTGAAAGATAATAAGGCTACTTCGATTGTGAGGATTTCATGAAATATGTGTAGAAAGTACCTGGCACCATGATTAGGTGCTCAATAGTGGTAGCTCTGCTATTATTCTTTCCATCATGGCCACTCCGCAGTGTAATTCGACCAAAGAGACATGACTTTCAAAGTAACGAGTCCTTGCAAGAGGAGTCATGAGGGTGCTGTGGAAACGGAAATAGGTTCTAGGATATGAAAACTTTCTTTCTTCCTCCTTCCATCTTTCTTTCTTTCTTCCTTCCTTGCTTCCTTTCTTTCTTTCTTTCCTGACAAACTCAAAGTCACAAACTTTTTTTTTTGGATGGAAAGAAAGTAAAGGGATAAAGGGATGAGTAGTGACAGAAGACTGATCAAGAAAGGCATATTTATAATCCTGGGTGAGGTGAAAACAAAGGAAGAAAGAAGGAAAGGAAGGAAGGGAGGGAGGGAAGAAAAAGAGGGAGGAGAGAAAGAAAGAGAAAAGATGGTGATGAGATGCAATCACTAGTCAGCCAAAACCTGACTAGAATTTGGCCTGAGAACTTCTGTAAGGGGTGCTGCTAGATTTTTGGGGGGGCGTAGGTGGGGTGGGACATAGTCCATCCTATGGAAATGATGCTACTGTTCATCTAACTGTTGCCTCTCAGCTATCCAGACTGCTGTTTGGGTAGGCGGGTGGAGAAATACTATTCTGTTAAAACTAAGAGCTTTGAAGTGGAGACAAACACAATCTGGTAGTATTACAGAGGCATTATTCACCCTGATGACTCACTCTCTTTGGCTCCTGCACAGCAGAGAGAAGAAGTAAAATCAGTGACCTTGAAGATGTTGGCCAAGTATAGATCCAGCCTTAAGGCCTGATTTTTCAAATGATCACCTGTGTGTGTGTGTGTGTGTATGTTATGTGGGGAGAGGGAGAGAGAGAGAGAGAGAGAGAGAGGGAGAGTAGGGAATACATGTTAAAGAGTAAGAATGTATCGTGAGCAATTCTAAAAAGCCAATATAAAAACTCTTAATATTTAAACAGCTAACACAAGTAAATAACAAGTACTTACAAGGAAATAACCATTGTGTGAGTAGGTCTCAGCTCAAAGCATTGAAATGGTAGTTCAGTGTAAGAACATTTAAAATAATCTTTCTTAGCTAGGAGTTGAATATGGAATCCAGTCCCAGTCCTGGATTCAAATCTCTCTCATCATTTCCATTCATCATGACTCCATGAATCCAGTTTGCTGAAGATAATGTTTTCTGTTTTCCAAGCCCCACACTGCTCAATGCTCAGAGCCCTACAGACAAAATTCAAACAGATTCAGTCCCCAGGCCTTTGACAACATGCAATGGAAAGCAGAAAATAATAAAAGGATGCAGCTGCACAAATGGCAAACAGAGTCATGGCATTAGACCAGATGGTCCCTGTGGGCTAGTGAAAAATTATTGACATGGAACCCAGCAATAGTTTCAGGTTGATAAAGGTAGGTAGTCTTGGAATTGTACGTTGAATCCTCAAAGAAAAATAAAAGGAAAACCATGAAGTTATTTGAAGCTAATCCAAAAAAGGAGAACTGCAGGAGTTAAGTACTGAACAGCTAGAATAGAAAGGGTTTCAGTTACAGAGTGTGCTACATGGGAAAACCAGGGCATGTAGTGGATCACGGCATTGTAAATAAACCTTGAAGAATCTCAGACTGGTCACCATGTCTGTATAGACAAAGACAGAGGGTTGGAATGAGAGGGTTATAAAAGATGGCTTAAAGGTAGACTTGAGACAACTAGCCTCATATAGCTCGTTCTTGGTGTAAGTTTCCCAAAGTTTACAGTTATGTTTTGGGTTATATTTGTCCTTCAGTGTTTCTAATTTATAAAACATTTTTACTTCTCTTGGGTGCATATAAGTTATAGGAAGTAAGGTGTTGTTTGCTCAGAATTCATAACTATACTTAAACAAAACACTCTTAGGGTTTCTTCTCTGCAATTAGCAGGAACCCAACTCAAAACAGCCCAATGAAAGGGAGACTTTATTTAGAGAAAATTCATGCTTTTCCCAGATCCTAAGAACTGAAATGTAGGTGGGTCTCAAAAACAACTGGAACTACACAAATACCATGAGTGTTCTCTATCTTCTGTCTTTGTTTTTCCATCAATCTGCTTCACTCCATCCTCTTGCTGACTGCTAACCTACTGATGGCGCTCAGCACTGAGTTAACTCAGGAAATACAATCGCCAACACCTTTCTTTCATTTCAAAAAGCAGCAAGACTGAGCTTAATCTCTCAGTCTAATTCCAAACTCCTAGGGAAGGACTATGATTGGCCCATTTTGGGTTAAGTACCCCCCCACCTCAAATGAACTAACTGTGCCCAGGGAGTCACATTATATTAACTTAGCTATCATCATAACAATCTTTGTTTATGTATAAGGGACAGTCATACCTAGAAAAGGATGTTATTGTCTAGACAAATGATATCTGTATATCAAGATGCTTTCAGCTAGAAGAGGATATTTATTATCTTACGTAACAAAACAACTTGTCTGAAATTTGGTGAGTCTGAGATTCAAGTCAACTCAATTCAACCAATATTTATTGATCATCTTCTATGTGCCAGTATTTCTTTATGTGCTGGAGATGTTTGAGTGAATACAGCAGACAAAAATCCCTGTGGTTGGTTAATTCAGGGACTCAACAACATTAACAAGTTACCAGGATTTTTGTTTTGGGGTTTTTTTAACTCTGCCAAACCCAGCATGTCAGCTATAACAATCTCTGACAAGAGAAGTAGAACTGACACACACACGTTTTAGTCATTTACCCAGAGTCACACAATTACTAATGGATGAATCATGAGCCTAGATTCTTAGCTGGTGTGTAGTGCCGCTTCTTGCCCTAGGGCTGGAGGGGTCCAACCTCCCTGATGCATCTGGTTGCCTGATACCCAAACAAAATCAGGGGTCTATGAGCCAGAAGTAGGCGGGGGATGCTTCTAGAGAGGGAACTACCACGAATTCTACAGCCTGTTGCGAGATTTCTTGGGACAAATGTATCTCTGGGTCTTAAAATTGACACTAATTATTATCCAATTATTTATTGGTTAGATGCTCTCCTAGAGGTCATGGTTAGGAGATCAGGAGAGAACCTGGGCTAGCACACACAGAATCAAGGCGTCTGTAATCAAGGTTTCTATTTGCAAAGGCACTGACCAACACGGAAGGGGTGATGGCCAAGTCAACAGGCAGTTTTCCTAAAAAACAGAAGTTTGATATGGCAGAAAGCATGCAAAGGCTGGAATTTAGAGGCTCTGGGTGTAAGTCCCTATGATGGAACCGTCAGAAAGTTCTTAAGGTATGTTGGGGCATCATTTTGGCAGAGATTGAGGAAAACTGTCTTCATTTGTCTTTAACCAAGAAAGGTGCTTTTGAGTCTCAAGTTCCCAACCTTGATTTAGGTGACTATTATTCAGGGGTGGAACCTAGGAACTTCTGGGAAAAACATAAATTTAAACAGAATTTAGATAAACTTTAATAATGTAGGAGGAAGAGGAATCATAGGCAATTACTTCTATGAAATACAAACTGGAGGCATAGCATCCTATATAAAGAACAGTAATAACCTTTGTATTAAGAGACAAGGAAGTCATCACCAAAGCTGATAAATACACAGAGAAGACTCAATCATATTTGCAATGTTTTATTTAATATACTCAGTAGTGGGCACATGAGTGTGTGTTGTATTATTCTCTATGCCTTCTTTTATATTTTCTGAAATATTTCATTAAAAAATAAGTTTGGTATCATTTTGCTTGTTTGGAATCTGTTGTTTGTAATTTGTTGAGGTATCATTAGTGAGCAGAGAGGTGGAGAAGGGGATTTGAGGTCTGATGCCTCCCTTCTGCAAGAAGAAAGGACAAGATCTTGGGTCCCTGATCTTAGATCATCATCGATATTCCTCATATCTTTGCAGTCACGGTGCTGCCTTCCTCTCCCCCTGTCCCCTGCTCCCTTGCAATTTTTTTCCCTTTATATTTGGGAATTCAGTTGCATCCTACAGTTTGCCACTGCCCCAACTGCACCAAGGAGTGGGTGTAGCAGAAATTCAATATCCACTGGTATGTGTCACTGTTCCTGAGTCAACTTTGCTTTTCAAAAACACAGTATGTTATTAAACAAAATCTTTCTTCTGTTCTGAACCACAGACTAGTGGTTGGGTTTTTTAAATACAGATTTAAGAAAATAGTATACATGCCTAGTCCACTCAAAAGCTAATCACCTGCCAGAGTGTATTGAGAGTTGTTAGGGTGGGTTCCCCCCATCCCAATACCAGTTTTTGAGTCATATAATGGCAACGTTTTGCTATAAGAATGCTAACTTCTCTTCTGTTGTGCTTCTGCTGTTATTCAAAAACAGCCAAATGGATGTTATTGAAATCCGGTCCCAAAAAAGGTTGAAATTGCTCCCCAGCTGGGCCTGAGACCCTGTGTGCCAAATTTCAGCCTAAAGAGAATTCTTATATTTGAGTCACTGTGAGCAGCTGAAAATATGAGGTTTGGGGTGGAAATGCTAACAGATTCTTAACTATCATTTTGCAAACCATGTGATTATAACACAATGCAAGCCTCCTCTGGAGCAACTCTCTGGCAAAAGCAACAGAAACAAGACGTCTGGGCCCCAAAGTTCTGCCTTTACAAGCTTCTGCCAGGCTAGCAGCAGGCGAGGAAGGCCTGACGATGACATTGCCAACATTTCCGTTCTTGCTGAGGTTAAAAGATGGGCCCCCTGGTGAATTTCTGTTAAATAACAGAAGTGTGTGCAGCTCATTCCTTTACAGTGCTCCTTGGAACACGGGTTTATGGTCACCCTTGCTTGTCCTGGAAGTGTTATCGCCAACACCACGGTGCTTGGTTCCAACCAGACACGAATTGTTTGCCACCTCTAGTCCCACTGGCTTAGTCACGCTTGCTCCCATTCCAACTTGGCAAAAATGCCTGCATGGCTTGGCCACTGGCTTCTATCATCTGGCATTTAAACGTGGGCTGAATCTCTCCTTAGTAATGTCCGGGGCCACAAAGATGCTTTAGCTCCAGGCTTCAAACACATGTTCCAGGAGATGAATGCCCAAATGTAGGTAGAGTCTCCAAAGGCTGATCCATTCATGGACGTGTCACATGATGGAGAGGCGATCAAAGCTTCTCAAGGGCAGCCCCCCAGAGTGCTGTTTCCAGAAGAGTCCCTCATCACACCTCCCATAACACTCAGCTCTCTAGGGAACATGAGAGAAAACTTTGTTCCCAAAGCCCAGTTAGAAGGTGGCTAATCTGTTTCTGCCACTTACCAGCCAGTCTACTTTGGGCAAGACATTTAACCACACTGAGCCCCAGTTTCTTCACTATAGAATGGGGATAGCACCTGCCTTCTATCCAGTTGTAAGGATCAAAGAATGTGAGAGTATTTCCTAAATTGCAATGCACTGTACACATTTTTGGTGTGTTACTATCTCCAGAATCTCATTATAATGTCAAAGTTCTAATCTGAGTTAAAACTATGTTTGAAGTCAATAGGACTGGATTGAAAAGATCTGCTCCCATTAGAAATAGCAGGCCACAGGTTCTAAGAATCAGTATTTATCAGATGCCTCATATAAGCTCAGTTCTCTGTTAGGGGCTACAGAGCATACACAGAAGTGAAGACATAATCACTCACCTTAAGAAGAATATAATTTATCAGGAAACATAAGATACTTGATAAGTAGAGACAGATACTCTAGATATAGTATCAGTTCAGAAGTAGAGAGGAGTGAGGAGGGCTAGAAAAGTAGGGGTGGCTTCACGGGAGATTCTATTTGTATTTATCAAGATCCCTTCTTTAGTGGATTTGATCTTCCACCCTCCATGTGGTTTTAGCAGGTTTGCCAGTCACAATACCATTGTGGGATTATAACACAATGCAAACCTCAACTGGAGCAACTCTCTGGCTACAGATGAGGGCTTAGGCCCCAGGCTTGGGGCCACAGTAGCCCACCCTTCTAGCTGGAATGACTGAACGTGGGAATGGCACGTGATCCAAATCAAGCCAATGAAAAATCTTTGCCCAGATATTATAGTCTATAGTGGAAGATGGTATTTAAGGTGAGGGCTTCAGCCATTTTGGCGAGTTACTCAGTTTTCCTGGGTCTCTCCCATGTATACATGTTATTAACCTTCTGTTCGATTTCTCCTGTTTAAAAAAATCAGGTGGGCTTCCCTGGTGGCGCAGTGGTTGAGAGTCCGCCTGCCGAAGCAGGGGACACGGGTTCGTGCCCCGGTCTGGGAAGATCCCACATGCCGCGGAGCGGCTGGGCCCGTGAGCCATGGCCGCTGAGCCTGCGCGTCCGGAGCCTGTGCTCCGCGACGGGAGAGGCCACAACAGTGAGAGGCCTGTGTACCGGAAAAAAAAAAAAATTTACCAGGATACCACTGGATAACATTTTATAAATATTAAAATATTTAAAACACAATATACCATAGTAATCATATAAAGACAAGTATTTGGTGTGATAAACACATTCAGGATAATGAATACTTCTTGAGAGGTAGGAAATGAATGTGATCAGGGAGGGATACACAAAGGCTTCAATTGATCTTAAAATGTTTATTTCTGGAGCAGGTATGTGAGTGTTAGTTATTTTATACTCTATGCTTTGTGTGTTTTTCTGAAATATTTAGTAGATCAGTGAGATATGGAAGCCAGTATTCCCATATAATACAGTTACATGGGTAAGGCAGGGGGAGGCACTACACTTAATCTCTATCCTTGTGCCATCCTGCTAGCTTGGCAGTGATGGGGGGATCTGTGGCTCTCAGGTTTGGTGACTGGGTGGACCAAATGAATCTGCAGTATCTCTGGGGCTGCATGCAGATGCCACATTTGATTTTGACGTTTCAAAAGAAAGAAGGAGTAAATAACACAACAAAGAGGTGGGGTGATCTGAGGGGAGTCTTTCAGGTGGTTAGCATGATCATTTCTGGATGACCCTTTAGCTCTTTCTAACTGACCGCTACAGGGCACGCAGCAGGCTGAGGGGTATATTTGGTTACAGGCAGCAAACAGAACTTATATTGTTTAGGTGCCTGTTTCTAGTCAACTTGGGTCATAAAAGAACTCAGGTTTTTCTAGCAAGAGGCACGTGTAGAGAATGTTAAGGGCAGATTTACAGCAAACATAAGTCAGGAGAAGCTAGGAGGGGATGGCTGTCACTGGGGGAAGATGTCTTATTGGATTTCTGTTTGGATTTCTGGCATGTTTTCATCCCTAGGAGAGATGGACTAAAGTGCCTATTTTAGTTCCATTCCCTTTGCTCTAGAAAGCAAGTTAATAAAGCATTTATAGGCTGATCTGGATTTTGTACTTCACCCTGACCTCCCTCCTCTCCTTCCCATTTCGTGACACTTACAGTTTGCTAAACACACCATGCTGTTTCTGCTCACACTGTTCTGCCTGGAATCCACTACCCCACCCACAGTCCTTCTCTTTCTTTAAGCTCCTCCTGGGTGAAAACGTTCCTCCCACCCCTCCACATGAGTAGAGTTTGTCTCCTCTGGCCCTGCTCTTCCTAAGATGTGCCTTCATCATTTTTCTTTTCACACAGCATGGTAGTTACTGTTCATAGGTCCAGATCCCCTACTGTAGTATTGAGCTCCTTTGTGACAAGGATCCTGTGTTATTTAACTTTCTATCCCCAGGGCCTAGCATCATCTCTTTTACTCTATCTTTTCTCTTTAAAATGTCTGCTAACACCCATGCAGAATTCAGTCGTAGGCAAAGAAGCAAGTCAAGGGAGGTGGAATATGCCAAAGACAAGGAAATGGACGCTAGTCAGCACAAAATCCTAATTCCATTCACCTGTGGAACTTCACTTGACCTAGTGCAGTTTGTGGAAAATAAACCACCCAAGACACAAAGGCTTGAGGCACAAAGAAGGCAGGGGTACAGGGATAATAACAAAGCTCCTGGTACCTCTCTTTCCCCTTCCTCTGTGAACTTCTGCTTCTTTTCTGTCTCCTGACCTGGTCTGGAATCTCCTGAATTGTTGTCAATAGCTAACTATTTCATGGGTGTTATGCCCTGAATTCTGTTCTTAACACAACGCTAGTAGGTTCCACTAATTAATTAAATTGTACTTCACAGACTTGGAGTCAGGTCGCTTGAATACAAGATGCAAATTTATGCAACATATGCAAATCACTCATGTTCTCAAATTCCATGAACAAAATCTGGTAGCCTTGAGATAAAAAAGCCCCTGCCAAGCATCATCTCTTCTAATTATTGCTTAATTCCACCCCCCACCCCACCCCCCTTTAACATTGAACTAACACTTTCAGGCTTGGCAGAAACTGGTAGACATACAATGAGAGTCAGTTATAAACACGACGTTTCTTAAGGGCAAAGACCCTGTCATCTATTTATTTTATGTTCTCCAGTGGCTCCTAATATACTATCGAGCACACAGTCTTGCACGTTACCACCAGTCCTGACTGCTAAATTAGTGATGATGCAGATAAATAAAAGTCAGGAGCCCTGTAAGCTCTGCAAGGCATGGCAGTTAAGTCTAGGAATAAGGAGATGGTGACCTGCCCTGTTGAATACATGTGGCTATAGAAATTCAAGTTAATTAGACTTAAATAAAATGTTCAAATTCAGTTCTCAGAATAGCCCCATTTCAAGGGTCTAGTAGCTACGTGTGGCCAGTGACTTTCTTATTGGGCAGCACAGATATAGATCATTTCCATCATCACAGAAAGTTCTGTTAGACAAAACTGATCAAGATCCTTGCTCCTCAAAGTGTGGTCCTCTGACCAGCAGTATGGTATTGCCTGGAAGCTTATTGGAAATGCAGAGTCTCAGGCCCTACCCCAGGTTCACTGCATCAGAATCTGCATTTAAACAAAATCCCCCATTCATTCACATGCATATTTGAGTGCAGGGCATTGGTCTACATCTAGAATAGAAACCAGGGGTTCTCACATTTTAGTGTGCATCAGAATCATCTGGAGGGCTGATTAAACACAGATTGCTGGGCATCAATATGAGAGTTTCTGAATCAGTTGGTGTATTAGTTTCCTAGGGAGGCCATAATAAATTACTATAAATCAGATGGTTTAAAACAAGAGAAGTGTATTCTCTTAGTTCTGGAGGCTAGAAGCCTGAAATTAGTGTTGGCAGGGCTATGCTCCCTCTGAAACCTTCCTTGGGTAGGAAAGAATCCTTCCTTGCCTCCTCCTAGCTTCCAGTGGTTTGCTGGCCATCTTTGATGATTCTCGGCTTGAAGCTGCATAACTCCAATCCCCACCTCCATCATCATATGGCATTCTCCTCTCACGTATCTGTGCCTCTGTGTCTGTCTCTTCTTTTAAGAACACCAGTCATATTGCATTAAGGGTCCATCCTACTCCAGTATGACCTCATCTTAACTTAGCTAATTACATATGCAGTGACCCTATTTTACATTCTGAAGTACTAGGGGGTTAAGACTTCAACATATCTTTTTGGGGGGACATAATTCAACCCATAATAGGGGGTCTAGGGTGAAACCTGATAGTATGCATTTCTAACAACTTCCCAGGTGATGCTGATGCTGCTCCAGGGACCACACTTTGAAAACCACAGGTCTAAAATATCTACAAAGCAGAACTACACAGAACTAAAAGTTGGATTCTATTATAGAAACAACTGTGTTCAACTTCCCAAATGTGCAGAATTCCATTTTAAAGCACACTTGAAAGATTGCCATCCAGCCTGTGTGTGAATACTTCCAATGACAGGGTTCTCATTACTAGCAGAACAGCCTTCTCCACAGCTATGCCTGTGAAAATTCACACCCTTTGAACTTTCTGAATATCTGATATATCTAGATATATCTAGATATCTGATGGCAGCCGAATGTCTCAATATTGAACTCTACATTTCCTCTGTGTGACAGAGTTCTCAGAATCCTCTAGATTCTGGCTTGCTCCTGAGGGCACACTTGTTGAAGTTTTTAGGGGTGATAATCATACCTCCTATTGGTTATGAATTAATTAGAAATAGACACAGGAATCCAAGAGATGAAGATCAAATGGTCAGCTTTATTTCCAGTAAATACACAGTGAGAGTAGAACCTAGATCTTGACCATAATCAGCCTTCCTACTAAGCCCCACCTAATTGAATTAATCTGACACAGTCAGATACAGAGAAGCAGGACAACAGAATCTACACTATTGGGCAGGGCTTTAAGGGTAAGAGCTATAGCTGTTACCACATAAAGAAAGGTATCACCGTTAGAAGAGGACAGGTTTTCCTGAAAAAGAAAGGAAAGCTACGTAGCTTCTCTTCCCCCAAACCCACCCATCCAATAAGACTTTCCTTCTCCTCTGACCAGATTTAGTATCTGTTTAGCACTCATCTCCACTATTTTCCTCCTTTCAAAAAGAACCCCGATGTTACTTACATAAGCCCTTCTCTTTCATGTTGCCTAAATGTCTCAGGAAGCTGATCCTATTCTCAACTCAAGCCAGTAAGAGTAACTCTAATCCCCTTGGCAAGTGATTGGTTCCAGAATGTAAGCTTAAGCCAATCAGTTCATGGCATTATCCTAGAGCCTGCTGTCGGACCAGGGATGGGTGCATGATACAAACTAGCTTAATTAGACTGAAGGTGAGAACTTTTATTCACTGGTTGGAAGAGAGATTTTCTAATGAGGAAGCATTCTGTCCCAGGACTGATGGTAGCCATCTTCTAAGCACAAGAGGAGACGGTCTGAAGAAAAAGCCTCTACCCAGAGGCTGGAAGAGTTCAAAGTAGAGCAGACATATAGATCTCTGGCTCCAATGATAACATATTTGTGCTACCTTTGAATTTATTATTATTATTATTATTCTGAAAGACACTAATTTCCTTATTGTTTAAGCTAGTTATGTCAGTGTTTCTGTCATCTCCAGGTAAAATATTTCTTAACAATAAAATACTCAAATGTTATTCCCACGGTTTAGAAGTTGCCTCATGGAAACCTAAAGAAATAGAATTAAGTCTCCACCTACCAATGCTCCACTTTAATTCACTAATGCTGCTCTTAAAGTTATGTGCCCTTCACTGGACAGATTACTCCAGACACTGTGCTACATCAGCTCCTAGCACCCAGCATGGTACCTGCCACAGAGTACACTCTAAGCAATCATTTATTGAACATATGCAGCTGGAGACTGCATTAACATTTTGAGCAGACACATAATAGTTGTCATATTAAGTTCAGATGAAATAAAACTCCAGAACATTTTTTATATAAATTTACGTCAAAGTTGTCTGTCTCTCTACCCTGTATCTGAGCAGCTGCATTGTGTATGGAGTTTTTTTGGAAAATTTTTTAACCTAAATAAAAACCTTGATATTTATTGCTATTCAAATATTTCTAAGAGAGTCCAGCCTGGGTCACACTCAGTTGAGATGATTTTTAATTGGGGATCCATCGTTTATCATGTCAGCTACTCTTCCTATTTTGGTAACAACTTCAAAAGAGATATGCATTCCTTCTGCATCTTCATATGAATTAAACAGCAAAATGTGGACTGAAACAGCAGCAAGAAGAGAGGACGGACTCGAGGTTCCTCACTGTTTGCCAGAAGTAACCACTCTATTTCTCTCCTTGCATTCCTAACTTGGCTGGTAAAATAAGAACTTCTGCCCTTCCAGAAATGTCAGGATCATAATGTCTACCACTTCTAGTCCACTCCATCTACCTCCAACCATGCTTGCTGAATTTTGGAGAAGGCAATGAAATGCCTGCCCAAGGCCTCTGAGTTCTTTGCAGTCTCTCTCAGTCTCTCCGCTCAGGACACATAAAATCTCCTCCTCCACCAAGCTCTGAGCTGCCCCCTAGGGGGAAGCCTGCAGTGGTCCAGCTAAGCTTATGACTGGACAGGGATATTTAACTGTGTGAGCACTGGAATATTAAGAATGATTAGGGGATAGCTTGTGGTCACATAACCAGCCATATTCTCCCATCAGTTTTACCGAAAACATAGCTGAGGGTTTTTTCTCTATCAGGTTGATATCTGCATTTATTTATCTGTTGCTTCAGAATTTATACAGGTAAGAACAACTTATTATTAATAAACTGTTTCCAAAGCTCAATCTTAAACAATGCTCTATGTTTGATTGTTCAACAGATTCAAATCCATCAAAATATATAGCTATTGAGGTCTTCAACCTAATCAAGATTAAAGCAGGTCTACGATATTCCCCTAATCTGACAATAGTCCACCTCAAAAGGGAAAAGACATGAATTTGGTATGACTTATTTTGAGTAAACTCATCATAATTTGAAATGATTACTTTCTTAGTTCGGACTGCTATAACAAATTACTATAGGCCGGCTGGCTTAAACAACAGAAATTTATTCCTCGTAGTTCTAGAGGCTGGGAAGTCTAAGATTACAGTGCCAGTACGGTCAGGTTCTGGTGACAGCTCTCCTCCTGGTTTGCTATCTTCTCCTTATGACTTCATGTGGTGGGGGGAGGGGGAGGGAAGAGAGAGAGAGAGGAAGCTCTCTGATGTCTCTTCTTACAAGGGCATTAATCCCATCATGATGGCTGCACTGTCATGACCTAATTACCATCCAAAGGCCCCATCTCCAAATACTATCTCATTGGAGATTAGGGTTTCAACGTATGAATTTTTTGGGGGGGCGGGGACGCATTCAGTGGATAGCAATTATTATGTTCTTTTAAAAAGTTATGAATCACCTGTTGATTAGTAAAATCTAAATGAGTATTAAAACAAATCAGCCTCCAAGTTACACATTCGTAGTGGCCATGATTCCCACTTTTCCCCCTTTCTGAAAAATCAGACTCCTTCTCCCATACCTTGTCTTTTAAAGCCACTCCCATGAAGCACAATTCCTCTGAGATTTCTGTGGCTGTGGAATAGCACTTGAATTTCCTTCAGTCCCATGGAATGGAATTCTCAAGGAGACACAGACTTGGACTCATAAAACCACCAGATGAACTCCTACCAAGTCTTGGCTCTTAGGAAAATTAAAACAAACTATGGCAGTTATCACTCCGCATTTTCAACTCTCTATGAGAGCCTCAGAGATCCATGGTCAGGAACATGGTCAGGAATCTGCTACTCTGCTGAGGCCCTTGGCTCTGGCTCACTCGCATAATGGTAAGTGGCGTCGGCGTGCCTAGCTAGTGACAGCCTCACCAATTGCCGCATATCCCCATCTCGTTTGTGTGTTTTGTGTTCTTACTCTTTATCCCATCACGGTGATTACAACTTCTCCATCTTTATGAAAATGATGCTGAACAAAAAGCTATCACCTATTGTTGTGATGGAAGTAAAAAAGGCTAAAAAAAAAAGATGACATTCTTGAACTTGAAGGTTTGAGTCAGATGCCTCATGAATGCCAGGGGCTCATGCACTTTGTGGCATGATGATTTATGGAAATACAGATTTGTGTTGTGCTCTCTGTAGTTTTCTCCTCCCTTCATTCTAAAAAGGTGGTTCAGTTACTGGGTCTTTCATTGGCTGAACCTAAAGCTGTTTCAGGATAATTTTGCTTCTTATCTTCCGTGAAAGGCTGAGCATGTTGAAGAGGTGGTACTAGGAGTTCTACAGGAAGATCAGAGAGAAGGAGAAATAGATTTCCTTAGAGAGAGAAGGGTTATTAGAATTTGATGGGTCCATGATGCCCCTTACCAGGAGAAGTGGCAAGACCACGAAGGGTATGGCTTCCAGCCTCATTAAATCCCACTGCTGCGACTTTATTGAAATAAAAATATTATAAAAATACATGTTGATTGTAAAGATAATTCAAACAATCCACAAACATAGAATTAAGTATGAAAAAAACCCAGGGGGTCCCTGGTGGTCCAGTGGTTAGGACTCCATGTTTCCACTGCAGGGGGTGAGGGTTTGATCCCTGCTTGGGGAACTAAGATCCCCCATGCTGCATGGCCAAAAAAAGAAAATTTCTTGAACTGAATAAAAATGAAAATACAACATATCAACTTTAAAAAATTATATGGGAAAAGTAGCAAAAAAATCCCACTGCAACAGAGAGCACCAGCCTTCTTTGAACCACGTGGGGATAAACAGAGAGAATAACAGAAAGAACCATGTGGCCGGAAAATTAGATATTTTGGTTGAGATTGCTAAGTTTCATCAGAATCTATTTTGCCTCTCCTTCCCAGGCACACGGGTCAACTCTATTTCTCTGCCAGCCCCCTCGCATCTAATAGGAGCCAAGTGACTAAGTCCGGCTAATGGAATGGGGGCTGAAGTAATGTACACTGCTTTTAGGCCTGGCCCTTAAAGACGTCCTTATGATCTTTCCATTGCCACCTCCAACGCCCTTCTGGTCTGAGTGGCAGAAAGCAAAGGACTGTGAAGCCTAGACAATGACTGGAAGAGCCCATGATGGAAGGGAGCCCAGATCCCTGAGTTACCGCCTAAGGAGAGCTGCCCAGGATGGCTTCCTGACCGAGAAACATCCACGTTAGACTGGGTGAGAAATAAACTTCTTATCGTAAGACAGTGTGATTTGAAGTCTTTTGCCTAATGACTAGCTTTAATTACACTGCCTGATTCAGATGTCTTACCCCTCTTTCTCATGCAACACATATGCCTCCCAGATGCTTATAACTGAAGTTACAAATAATAGCTGAGATTGAATTTCTCACCGGCTCAATGGGATCCTGAAAGCTGCATTTCATTAGACTTAAAGAAAATACATTACTTAGAAACAAGACTTGACATTGTAGACTAAGAGTTTTACCTCATTTCTCCATCTGAACTCCTTTTTCTTTCTGGATAAGACGTAATTGAGGAATCTGGCCTTTCTGGCCAACAAGATTCCCCATCACACACCTAACAGTAATTCTTCCCACCAAGGTAGGCATCAGCTTCCTGAACTCCCATTCCCATCCTTTTATTTTCAGCCCTTCTCAGTCCTTCCAGGGTATGGACACGAGCTTTAGAGGCTTGGGCAGCAAAGAGTTAAACCTTTCCTTCAAGTCTTTTGCTTCTTCAGTCAATTAATTAGATTGAAATTTCAACTTCAGTTTGCTTGGCTGGTCTCTAGCCAGTGCTGTCACCTAAAATACTGCCCACCACACACGGGCTTTTGACAGCAAGAGCTGCTCAAAAGCCTCTCTACGCCTCTATTCCAGGAATAATCCAAGGAAAGGGTTGATACCTGTGAAAGCTGAGTGCTGAGGTCCTCTCTGTCCACCACTTCAAAAGAATAACTACCCTCAGCCTGCCTTTATTTTGTGCTATAGCTCTTCTTTTTCAATGAAAAGTCCCTGCTCTCTATTCATTATAAAGAATAAAGAGCTTTTCAAGTGTGAGTTGCTAAACCCAGAAGGGAACAGCTATTTTTAAGAGGGTTTCAACTCTGAGCTGTTACACCAGGCCAGCCTGCCAGCGCGGAGGTCTTCCAGGGAGGCCGAAGGCAATCACAGCCTCTCTTCAGGAGGGGATAATCAGGAAGGAAGCTCCTGGGGCAGAAACATTCTAGCTCTCTGGCCCACAGACAGCCTGGTGCCTTCATACCTGGCTCCTCCAGGCAAAACCTCGCAAGGGGGTCACGGGAGTATTTTTTATTCTCACTCGTCTGAGGTTTGCCTGCTGCCTTAGGTTTCTCACATCCACTTCCTCCAAATAGGAAACAATCTGCTCGATTCTCATCCGGGAGCACAGGGAGGAGGGGGGCCGCCTTTATGTCCTCTCCTATCTTCGTCAAGCCATATGCAACTGGCAGCCACCACGCTTCTCTCTGTGGGAAGAGGATAATCAGAGCTGGATTCCGAATAAAAGGAGGAACATGCAGAGTCGCCTGCCTCCCATCCAACAGTAGTGGAATCCTTGTGGTCTGGGCCAGGCCAGAGCTCTTCTGAAGTCAGTGTGCTTCAGGGGCGGCACTGGGCTCTCAGATTCAGAGTTAGAGGACCTGGGTTCAAGTCTCACCTCTGGGAGCCTCTATTCCCTTAGGGTAAGATGAGGACAATACTACCATCCTCTCAGAGGTGCTGCAGAGAGGATTATCCATCCTCTTGTGGGTATGGAAAGGTTTGTCAACCCTGCCGTGGCATATGCATGTTAATCACTGCTCTGAAGGCTGGTGAGATATGCATTCTAATCTCTTTCAAGAACAGAAAATGGTGCTGGATGACAGAGGAGATATTATGAATTTGATAGAAGCTATTAATGATTCAGTAGGATTGAGATTATGTTTTCTATCTTCCCATTCCATTAAGCTTCTCCACCAGAGAAAAGGGGCAGGGAACTGAAACTATTCCATTATTCTGGTAGCTTTGGGGAGTAAAAGACTTAAATGTATATTAAGTGGCGAGAGGGAACAAAAGTGATCAACTAATTTCATACAAAGAATGGCTAAAGGAAATAGAGAAACTTATTTGATTATGGTACACCTTGTACCATAGAGGTACAGAGGTTACAGAGATATATACTTCAGTTAAAAAAAATTTTTTTAAGGAAAAATAACAGCCAGGAAAAATACAGGCAAAATAGGATGATTCGACCAAAGGGAAAAGAGTGCATATACATGGAGGTGATAAGGTTATACTGTTACAAAGATGGGACAACCAATAAGGCTCTGAGCTTCCAGGAGGCCACAGCAAAAAAGGAAATATGATGTTACCAAATTTATATCCTATATGAGGAACCCCCTACTGCTACCAACTCCTTATCCTTTTTTATCATAAGACTCATAAGCATGGATATTTATCTTCAGGAAGAGAATACTTACGGAGTTTCATTATGGTCTTCTTCGTGTATTTGATGGGCTGCCAAGTACAAAAAGGAAAGATTGCTTTGGGTAATTCCAGACCACAAAACTAGAATCAATGAGTGTAAGTTAAGGAGAACAGATTTTGGTTAAAAATAAAGAACTTTCTAACAATTAGAGTTGTCCATAAATGGAATGAGCTGTCTGGCAAAGAAGTGAGCTCCCTGTTACTGGAAGTGATCAAACAGAGGCTGGCTAACCATCTGTTAAGGATAAAAAGGATTTGTGCATAATGAGAGAATTATGCAACAACATAATACAAGATTCTTCATGACAGTTTTATTTATAATAGTAGGAAAGAAAATAGGATCAACCTACATGTCCAACAATAGGGGATTAGTTAGATTATTTATGGTCCTCTCCCATGATTTATTTTTTACAGATTTTACAGATCAATAAAATAATGATGTTAGAAATGCTTATTATCTATTACTAAGTGAAAAAAACAGGCTACGAAAATAGCATATATATTGTGTTACCATTTTGTAAACAAAGTTTATGTACAGAAAAATAACTCTAAAGAGTGCATACGAGAAAACATTAATAGTGATTACCATGAGTGTTTGAATTATGGGTAATTTCCTCCGCTGGGCTTCTCAGGGTTTTCCAAGTTTTCTACTTCAAACATTTACCACTTATGTTATTAGGGAAAAAAAGTAAAAAGAAAAAAAAAACTCCCAAAGAGTCTCTTATTAGCTAGTAGTTTGAAATAGATGATCCCTATAGTTTTTCAAACCTAATATTTTATAATTTTAATTTTAGACTTAGGTTGATTTTTTTCTTGTAAAATAACTTGTCTTTTTAAAAGATTTTAATCAAATATAAACACCTCCCTACCAAAAAATATCAGCTTAAATTATGAGGTTTTGGTATAAAATCTAATGCATTTCTGATTGCTATGGCCATTTTCATCTGAACTCTCTTTTGGAAATATGTGGGATACAAATTTGAAAGTCTGCACATTAGAGTAGAAAGAGGTTAAGAATTGGAGTCAGACACCCCAGGGCCTCAGATTTTGACTCTGCTGCATACCAACTCAGTTTCTTCAATTTTAGTTTGGGATAATAACAGCTTAGATTTGTAGAAGATTCTCTATGTGTCAGGCACTATTTAAGTGCTTTATGTGCAATGGAATCCTCAAAACAATCCTCTGAGGTGAATTCTATTCTTATTTTTCAGAGGATAAAACTAAAGCACAGAAAATTTCAATATCTTACCAAGTCAGAAAGCTAGAAAATGATGGAGTGAAAATGCAACATCAGGCAGTTCAACCTTAGAATCCATGGTGTTAACCACTACCCTTTACTGCCTTACAGAGTTGTGAAAGGATTGATTAAATTAATATACGTAAAGTACCTAGCAGAAAAGTGGGCAGTCAGTATGTTAAGTTTCTCCCTAAACTTCTCCATAGCTCTTTGGCCCCAGAAAGACTTAGTTATCTTCCCCAAGACTGCATTCAATCAACACATTGGGGGAAGTGTGGCTCTGTGGTAGGTAGTCTTACGAGTTCGCTATCGATGGCACTCACGTCAAACTCAGGGATATTAGAAACCATACCCCACAGGACCCTATTCTGGGACTGATTCTTTAATATTTCATCAATGATTTACATGGATAGAACAGAAAATAAGCTCCTAGAGCTGACAGATGATACATGCTGTTAGCAGATGACACCCATCGTCAGTTAGGAAGGCGGGCATCCAGGACAGGATTAGAATTCCAAATGGTCTGGCAAGATGGAGAAGAGGTGGAGTCAGAGAGAAAGAACGTCATTAGCAACTAGCACAGAGTAATATGTTTATTAAGAGGGAAAACATTATATACCAGCATAACAAGGGCAGTGGCTAACAATGAATGATTGTTGCTGGAAAGAGTTAATGGTTAAAGTTATTCATAAGCTGCTGGAAATGAGACAGAAAATCAAGGATGATTCTGGAAATATATGAAAAAATAAGACTAGGTTGGGGTAAATCATTTTTCCCATTATATGCCATATTTTAAAAAACTCTTTTTTCAAGTGCTCTTTTTTTTTCTTCAGTATTGTTCTGGACATCTTAGAAAAGGTACATGAAAAGCAAAATAAAATTTTATGATTGCAAAATACAACCTGAGGGGGATAGTGAAGGAACAGAGACCTTTTCAATGAAGAAGACAAGAATTGCTGACAATTCATGTAAGAATTCTTGACGGAGCAGCATCTATGTGTCAGTCTTTGTGCTGGGTGTTGGGAGACAAAGAAAATCAGACCTGGTTTCTGCCCTTGAGAAGCTCAGAGACAAGAGGATAATCACTTTTAAGTTTATGAAGACTGTTATTTTGCGCTCTGATATTTGTGTCATTCCTGGCTAACTCCTACATCTCTCTTTCCTGTATCTCCTCTTCCTTCCCTTCTTTTCTCATTTCCTCTTCTTTTCTCTTTTCCTTCCCTTCCCTAGACTTTAGGTCTGTGATTGGAGCCCACCAGCATGCCAGGGTAGCTGGGTGTATTCAATGGAGCCCCATTTGAGACTCTGCCAGAATACCAAGCCCCTCTCTTCTTACACTTCAAGGTATTTCTATAAATTTATCTTTCACTCTTTGTGAACTCCAATAAAACTGCAAGCAATAAAGCAAGGCTGGGAGAGAGAAAAATAGGTTCCCAGATGGTAAATAGATCGGTTCGGCTGGAGAGAATGCTAGAGTAGATATATTATGAATTTTATAATATTAAGGAATTTGAGCTTTCTCTTGTTGATGACAGAAAGTCAATCAAAAGTTGTGAGAAAGGGAGTAAAAAGATCAGTTTAGGGTTTTTGGAAGAGTAACCTTATTGTGGTAGACAGAATGGGTTGTTAGGAAACATTCTGGAGGCAAGGGTCTCATCAAAAGGTGGTTATTATGCTATAAAAAATAAGGACCAGGCAATTAGGCAATTTAAAGAGTTAGAAGAGGCAGAAGACATGTGGACATGAGAGACACTGTAAAGGAAAAATCAGTACAATTTGGTGCCTAAATAAATATGAGCATCAAAGGAGAGAGGAATTGAAAACAACCCATAGGTAGTAGACAAGGGAGTCTAGGAAATGAAAACATCATTAACCAACATGGGGCAGTGGGAAGGTGAAAGTGGCTTGTGGCAAATGAATCATGATGGGTTCAGCACTATACAGGTTGTCTCTGTGTTGATGGAACATATAAATAAAAGCCATATATCCAACAGGGAGCCAGGAATAGATTTCCTAGGCGATCATCCTCACAGAGGTAATAGGGTGTTTTGGACACCTCCACCTGTATATCTCACCGACACATCACACTCTACATGGCTAAAACTGAGCTTGACTGTCATTCACAAGCACAAAGCTTAATTTGCATTTCTCCTCACGGCAAGGCATGCTTCTAAACACCCAGGCTACTAAACTCAGTCATCTCTGGCACCTTCATCTCCCACCCTTTCTGCTCCCACGAGCAACTAGTCACTCAAACAATTGATTCTAAGAGTTCAATATGTTGTGTGTCAATTCCTATTGCCATAATCAATGCTTGCATGATTTGTTCCCTTAACTATCACAGTTTTATAACAGGTTTTCTTGCCACGTAAGTCTGTATTTTTCCACTACTTACAGACTGAAATTCAAAGTCTTCCAGGAATGAACATACGTGACCAGCCTGATCCCTGAGAACATCTATTCATACCCATCCTGAAAGCCCCACCATCTTCCTTGCCTTTCTTTAATGATGCCAGGCATTTCTATGCCTGGGTGCCTCTATTGATGCTGTTCCATTATTTTGGAATAACTTTTTCCACTTAAGGAGAATACCTTTCAAGTTCTGAGTCACATGCTAGTCCCGTTGTGAGGGCTTCCTGACCTCCCATTGCTTGTCTCTCTTCACTCACATTGCTTTTTGTGAAAGCAAGAGCCTGAACCAGGAGCTGGGAGCAGACATGGGAAAAAGCAAAGGATGTCATAAAAATCTAAGCAAAGCATTGTGGGGAAGAGGGGCACAGAGAAGGGAGAAGTTAAAGATAAATGACAGTCTTGGCCAGCCCTGGTTTACTGGGGAGAATTATGGTGTGGGAAAAAAAAAAAAAAAAAAAAAAAGATTAATTTGGCTTTCAGTTTGTTTGGGTTGAGATACCAGCAATGAACCCAAATTGACCTGATAATTTTAAAAGGCTTACTGAAACAAAAAAGGGTGGTTAGGCTAGAGAAAAATATTTGGAATTTATATGCAAAGAGCTAGTACTAGATACATGGGGAATAGAGGAATGGAGGAGATCTCTAGAGAAAAGTCCGTTAGAGAGTCGGTTGGTCTGAAGACAGAGCTATAAACATGTTACCATTTCTAAAATGAGAGGAAGAAGTCTGACTAGCACAAGAGCCAGACAAAGACTGGCCACTGAGGTGAAATTACATATTTCAGTTTTCCTAAAAGGTAAATTTTGTCTTAACCTTTTATGGGAAACTTTTTTTTTTTTTTGGACCCTGCTGCACTGCTTGCAGGGATCATAGTTCCCAGACCAGGGACTGAACCCAGGCCACACCAGTGAAAGCACCAAATCCCAACCACTAGACCACCAGGGAACTCTATGGGAAACTTTTAATTTAAGAGATGTTGTGCTTCCGATTTGAGGAAATTGCTGATTCTCTGCTCTAATTGGATCCCTTTTGATTATAAATGTTGATACTCAGTGGTATGAAAATTAGTATTCCAATCTTACATGAGGGTATCTAACTAAATATCTATCTATAGATATTTAGATATCTAATAAAACCAACAACAACCAAATATCAGGCTGTAGAATTTAAAGAGAAGTGGGTGAGTAGGGGCTGGTTTTCACATGGTCTGATAACATATTGGGGGTGGGGTAGGGGTCTAGAATAAGATGTGTTAAAATGGATTCAATTTGTCCAAATCATAGCTTTTGAAAGAACTTCTGTTTAGCACAGGGGTTCTTTGTTGCTTTTGAGGAATTTATTGAAATAGAAGTGTTATAAAAATACATGTTTGTTGTAAAACTCATTCAAACAATCCACAAACATAGAAGTAAATATGCAAAACCCCTCTGGGGAATTCCCTGGCAGTCCAGGGGTTAGGATTCTGCACTCTCACTGCCCAGGGCCCGGGTTTGATTCCTAGTGGGGAAACTAAGATCCCACAAGCTGCATGGCCAAAAGAAAAAAAAAAAAGAAAACCCCATCACAATAAACAATTTGACATTTGCCCTTCTAGGCTCTTCAGAATACACACACAATCATATATGCATATATCTTTTCTATATGTAACTTGTCCAACTTCCACCATCTCATTTCCCCTAAAAATAACAAGCTATAGCAATGAACAATTACATTTAAAAAGGTTACATTTGTATCACACATCCACACACATTATATTTCACATGCGTTATCTCCTGGATCCTCACTCTGATGTTCAGAGGTAGACAGGGTGGGATTATTGGTGTCATTTTATAGACAATGTCATTTGTCTAAAGTCTCAAAGCTGTTGTGCTGAAGAATTTGCAGGTGGACTTGGGTCCTCCATCCCAAACAACATGTTTATTTCTTACATCATGTGTTTCCCACGAGGGGATTTCCACATCCAGGTCTCCCCAGCCGCAGCCAAAGTGCCCTACAGAGTTTATCAGCTTAAAACTTGGCTTAGGATACATTTTTGTACATCACCACTAAGTTGCCTAGTAGTTTTCTTGAGATGGGAAAAATGTGGCCTTGCCAGCTTGATCTGCCATGTATCTGGATCACATCTTGAAAGTGATAACAATGGAGGGTACAATGAGAACTCTACAGGACCCCACTCTGATGTCCCTATATGTAACACTGATGTCTCTGTATGCAATCCAGCTAATAAATAATGCCCGGAATGGGCACCTATACTATTGAACAATGTGCTATTTAAAAAAAGAACAAGACAAATGGCCCAAAATGGAGTCACTTAGGCTAAGCCCCACGTCACCAAACTGAGACTTAACTGAATTACAGTTTCCGCTCTACCAGAAATGGAATTTTAAACCAATCAGGAATCTCTGATCATCACTAGTTAGGTAATCTGCTTGATAGATCCCTGCCGTCCCCTAAAGAAAGTAACCTTGCGATAACCAACCCACTTTTTTGCCTAATAAAAAAGGCCTGCTCCTTTCTGCCTATAAAAGCCTTTTTCATTTGGTACAGCTCCTTGGAGCTCCTTTCTATCTCTTAGATTGGATGCTGCCAGATCCAAATCAATTTTTGCTCAAATAAACTCTTAAAAATTTTAATATATCTCAGCTTACCTTTTAACAGTTTTAATGGACAGAAATTTGGGGGAGAGATGCAAGATGTAGTGTGGTGGAAAGAGCACTACTATATTTCATTTCTGAGAAACATATTTTTCCCCACATTTTAATACTTGGAAATAGGCATTCATCTTACAAACCCATGGGTCTTTGATTTGGTAAAGAGCAGTAAATGGAGACTTGTTAAAACTAGGTTCTTGTCTAAACTGCATTTCCCCATCTTGGGCAGGTCATTTAACCTCCCAGTGTTGTGAACATGAGGCGACGTATATAATGCATAATATAGGCTATACAGGACGTGCTCTTAATGATAACTACCATTTATTGAGGGTTTACCCTATTCCAATTACTATTCTTTGCACATTGAGAGGATTTTCTCATTTAATCCTCACAGTGAACCTCTAAGGAAAGTCCTATAAATATCCCAGTTTTATAGATGAGCAAAGTGAGATTTTAAAAGTTCAAACGAATATAGCTATAGGTTAAAAACTGGTTAAGTGGCAAGGCTGGGGGTTGAACAAGGTAGTACAAGGCCAGGGACTTGCCAACTAACCCCAGTACTATTGACCTACATGTGACCTATGATTTCACATCATTGTCCTTTTATTTTCCTTCTTCCTTTTCCATTTCTCTGAAGATTTACTAGCTGATTTTGACTTACGATAAACTCAGATGTCTTCAGGATTATAAACATGGAGCTGGTGAGGGATGGCAGACGTTAGGGATGGTAAACAATATGATTCACAGCCTGTACACACACACACACACACACACACACGCACACACACATACCACACCACTACCACACACCAGACTGACCTTTGGATTACCTTTTGCACAGTGGCAAAAAAATTAAACAACACATCAAATTAAACAAGCCCCAAAAGAAAACAATAGCAACAACTACCTTGGTCTAGCTCTTTAAAAAGTAAAACAAATTAAACTTGTCAGAAATCCTTGTGATCTCCAAAAAAATGTATTGACTTCAGCTACCAGTTTGGGAACTTCTGCTAAGTCTCAAACTAATAATATATATTCTAGGTGGATTACAATAATACCTGAAAAAACTTCAATAAAGCTGAAGGAGACAAGGAAGAGGAGAAGCTAGCCCAGCATGGATCCATAACTTCCCAGAGAGGATGTCTCCAAAATGGCATTTTAATTAAGTACCTCCAATCAAACACTAGGTATACTTTTTTTTCTCTCATGTGTCTTTCCCGCCCATCAATTCTATACATAGAGGGCCCCATCTTACAGATTACCCAATTAAGGCTCTAGGGAGGGAATAACTTGTCCAAGGGCTTGCAAGCCTCAGCTTTTCTAGTATACTTTGCTAGGGGGCAGAAGCGGAGGTCCTGTAAGCAGAAAGAGTAGAGGGTCCCTGGAGAAAGAGAACCAGGCAGATTTCTTGACATAAGAGAAGCCATTTCTGGCCTAAGCCATTTTGTTTTCCAAGCCTGACCACAATGCTTGCCTTTGAACGGGTCTCAGCAATGAATGATGGGAAGGGAAGTGAGGGAATACAGGAACAAAGGAAAAGCAGTCAGGAAACAATTAGCAATAAAAGAGTCCTAGTTATTCCTCAGGGGATATACATCACAATCTGATACATATTTTTGAGTTCTGCAGGAACTAAGGCTCCCACTCAGGTGGAGGATGGCAACTACATGCTGAGACCCCAGGCTGGTCAGAACCTAAGATATGATGATGCTGACCTTTTCTGACCCTTGTGACTTCAATCAACTAAAGCCTGGATTCTGCTGACCTTTACCCCAATTCTAAGCTGAATTCTCCTTTGTTCAAGCCCTTTATGAATATACCTAAACCTCCCCAACCCTCTTCATGGATATGCACGTACCCTTAGCTTATAACTTCCCCAATTTTGCAGTTCAGGAAGACATTGCTTTGGGAAAGGTCTCCAGTGTTCTCCTTACTTGCTGCAAGAAATAAGTCCTTCCTTCTCCTGATCTTTGGCTTCGCTGTGTCTTTTGGCTCGACACCCAACAAGAGGCGAACGCTGTTTTGGGGTAACGGTATCAGGAAGCCAATGATGACCCTCAGTTGTTCTTTTCAAAGCCTCAAATCTGACTGTATTCATAGTTTTGTGTTCTCTTTCTTAAAGAGAGCCCTCCAAGTTGTATAAACACTGTGCTCCCCCCAGCCCCAGATCCACACCTGTATGGGAGTTAAAAGGCTGTGATAACAGCCAACTTGAGGAAGCCAACCTCTGATTCCAGCTCTCTCTGGAAGAGAATGCCATGGATGCCAGGATCTCTAGCCAGATCCAGGACAGTAGGACTGTATACATCCTGCATTTCTCCTGGAGGCCTTCCCTGTCAGTTTAGTGATTAACTCTCCTATGCCGGCTCACCACACCGAGATGCTTGGAGGACAATGTTGACTATTACAGCTTTCATTTTTCTATAAATTGTGAAGTTGTCCCTAGCCTGGAGGAAATAAGATGCCAATAGGAAGGGGAGTGGATCCCTTCCAGACCTCTACAAGGCTTAGATTATACTAAACCAGGAGCAAAAACCCTTTTTAGCATTTGAAAGGGAAGGCAATTGTATTACTAAGCCTCACTCAACCGCCTCCAGACTTTTCTTAGCCAGAGAACAAAGGGAAAAAAGCAAACACCACTTCACACCCTTATTCACTGGAGGTTAAAAGAGACCTCCCACCATACAAAAGTCCTTCCAAAGGTCAGCTTGGGAGTGTATTGAGGAGGAGGGTACTGGCCAGGGAACAAACTGTTTACCATCACTCTGAGGCAAGCTTATTCTGTTTTCTTTTCAGCACGTGCACAGGGAACATCTGTCAGAATTGGACATTTTCATCCTGATTTGCTCGCTGGTGGCCAAATTATACTCCCTTGGCCCTCCTCAGTCTTTTTCAGATTCTTGATTCCTGTTGAACTAAGAAAGCAAGGCCACCCTGAGCCAGGACAGCTCCCTGGGGATGATTATTCATTCATATTCATCAAGTCAACAGCTACTCATTGATGTGTAACATGTATCAAGCACTGTGCTAGGCGCTGGAAGCATGTAACAATGCAAGAGCTGAGGCAGTCCCCGAGCGCTTCAATTCAATGGAGGCAGACTGCTGTTAAACAATGCAACACACACACTCCATTATTTAAGTACAACTATAAAAAACTTTTGAAGGAGCACAGTGTGCAAAGAGAGCTGAGCACGAGAGTGGCTGACCTCACACGGGCTGTAAGAGAGGGGGCTTCTCTGAGGAGGTGAAGGGGTAGGAGTTAGCTATGCACCACGGAAGTTGAGATCAAGCTGGTACAGGGGAGCAGCAGGTAAAAAGTCCCCGAGGGGAAAAACAAGGCCTGGCACCGGCACTGGAAGAATACAAACGTGGCTGAAGCCCAGAGGGCAAACCAGAACTAGGCAGGAGGGGAACTTTGGTAGGGCTTTGTATTCTATAAGCTTTTGTCTTCTATCTGCAAAGCAATGAGGAGCTAGTTATGGAATTCAATGAGGGAAGTGACTTATGCAGTTTGCAGTACAGAGAGAATTTTAGGGGGCAAGAGATTGATGCAAGGAGACCAGATATTGTCTTGTCAAAAGTCAAAATGAGAAGTTCTCAAATTTGAATGAATTCCCTGGGGACCTTGATAAAAAGCAGATTCTGATTCAGGAGGTCTAGGGTAGGTCTTAAGATCTGCATTTACAAGGTAAGTGCCCACGGCTTCTGCAGGTGCCCATGCTTCTGGTCCGTACAACAAACACTGTAGCAACAGAGTTTCAGATCAAGGTGTTTGCAGTGGAGATGAAGAAAAGCAGACAAATTTGAGAGCTCTCGTGTGGGAAGTCTCAAAGAGCTCTGACTTGAGCAACCTGGTGAAAGGGAGTGGTATTCACTTAGATAGGATGCACCAGAAGAAACAGCAAGTTTGGGTGGGAGATGAAAAGCTCAGTTTTGGACATGTTGAGTTTGATGAGTCTTAGGAATATCTAAGTAGGCTATGGTACATATGGATCTGAAGCTCAGGAACGAGGAGGAAGATACAAATTTAGGAGTTATCAATATGTAACTGGTAATTGAAGCTATGAAAATGGATGCTCTCAGCATAGGGAGAAAGTATACAGTAGGGGTCACAAACTCAAATTTGGCCTGCTGGCCATCTGTTGGTCTTCTTGTAAGTATGTTGGGAAGAGAAAAGATCCAAGACAAAGCAAGGATTTAACATCTGAGTGATGAGGAGAAGCCAGCAAAAAAATCTGAAGGAAAAAAAAAGGCCAGAGAGATGGAAGAAAAACCAAGTTGCTATCTAACAGTCACTGCCTTTATTTCTTGCTGACAGAACAGATTTTAGCCATGGAGATGATGTGAAATCCGGGAAGGTAAGTGCTCCCTGTAGCCTCAGTGGCTGAGTCATGGTTGATCTAAACTAGACGTAATAATCTCATTTCATTTTGCCTGAAGGTTGGTCCAATAGTAGGCTCTGATCAATGAGACAAAAAAGGAAGTAGATTGGGGTGAGTGGGGATTCAAGGAAGGCATTTTTCTTTCCTAGAAAAAGGATAAGAACGAGAACAGAGCTTCATAGTGCCATTGTTTCCCTCTTTTTCCTGCTCTGAACTCAGCAGTGATGTCAGCAATGTCAGCCATCCTAGGGCTGAGAGGAGATAGAATAAGGGTGAAAATGCAACACCTAAGGATGGTGAAATTTAAAAGTGTCCATCTTGCTGATGATACAGCTGAGCTGCTCTGGAAGTACCTCCCTCTAATCTTTGTTAAGTGAGATGATAAATGCCCGTATTACTTAAGCCACTGTTAGGGGGTCCTGTCATTTGCATTTCCAGCTGTTATTTAGTATATATTGTATAGTGTAGTTCTGGAACTAGACAGACATGGTTCAGATAGATACGGTGCTTAACTTTGGACATTTTGTATGTTTTCTCATCTGCAAAATGGAGATAATAATAGTATCTACTCTAAGAACTTTCATATACTGTTGGTGGGAGTGTAAATTAGTAAAGCTATTTTGTAAAGTAATTTGGCAGGATTTACTAAAACTGAAAGTACATGAAGCTTAAAGTGCAGCAATTCCACTTCTAGGTAAATCCTAGAGAGACTCCTGCACAATGCATTGAGAGATGTGTACAAGTTTATTCATTGAGGCACTTTGTACAATAGGAATTAGCAACAGTGTAGATATCCATCAGGAAAAAATTCATAGGTAAGGTATAGTATATCATTATGATAGTATACAATGGAGCCGTTTAAACAGATGAACTAGCTCTATCTATATATATCAACATGGATGGATCTCAGAAACTTAATGCTGTATAAAAAAAGCAAATTGCAGAGTGAGACGTGCAGTATGATCCATTTATATACATTTTAAAAGCAGACACTACGCTACATATTTTTGTGGATCTGTAAGTCTATGGAAAATAGATTGGAAGGACACACATTAGATACACTCAGGGATGAGGGATAAAAAAGATAAGAAAAAAGAGGGGTCATGTCTAGACAGATGATTATATCACGTCAGTAACGGAAGAGCGACTGACTGAATCAATTCAATTCTGGGCATCTGCAGCTCAACCTTAGAAACAAAACAAAACAAAACAGTATCAGTCTCCTAGGATTAAATGACATAAAACCCAGGGTCTAGCACATAGTAAGGACTTAACAAATGGTGGCCATCATCATAACTATGATGTTCACCTGTTGTGCTCTGCCTTTTTGCTTTCCATAGGCTCTTTCTAGTAATCTTAGAAAGATGGGGAGTTTGGTTGGGTACTTCTCTCTATACCTACATTTCTGTTCTCATTTATTGGTTTGAGGGCTATAAAAGCAAAATGCTTGGTTTGGGCCAGGGCTTGCTGTGCACAGAGCCTACTCTAATGGGTTAAAAAAAAGTGCTACCAGGCATACCCAGTGGCAGCCCCAGACCTCCAATCCCCCAAATAACGACAAAGAAGAACATCTTACTAGTGTAACTCTTTGCATCTCGAATAAGTAGTTTATATTAATCAGAACTAGATTGAGCAAAAGGAAAATTTATTGGTGCATGTGACAACTGGGAATTTCAAGAAAAAGAACTGGCTCAACCTTCTCAACTGAATGGGGGAACTCCTACTGCTTTGCACCTACCTACTTCTGCTATTTCCACAGCTAAAAGCCCGTTCTTGCTGTGTCCACTTCCCGGTACCAATTTTTGAGCCACTTATGCAAGCAACTGAAAAAAGGTCTGACTCACCAAGTGGAAAATAGAATTTGTTGGAAGCAGACTTTATAGTTCACATAATTAAAGGAAATGCTGAGAGCCAGGGCTTGGGAAGAAAGGAAAGCAGGGAGCAACATGATCTTAGTAAGGAGTACGTGCTGTTTCCTTAGGTCGCGCCGCGGGAACAATCCAACCCACCAATCTAGATTCCCACTGTCATTCTCCCTGAACGAAGAGTCTGATTGGCTTAGTTCGGGTCATGGGGGGCGGCCCTGTGATTGACAGTCCTAGTAAGACTCCATAGAATTGAGAAGTTGTAGTCCCCCCAAAGGACAAGCTTCTTCCAAAACAAGGGTAGGGATGCTGGCCTAGCAAAAACAAGAGACTTCTACTACACAGCTAAGAGTAGTTTGCATCTTACTAGAGGGTTCCAAAGGTCACAGACAGAAAGATAGGACATTATAACTTCACTATCAGCTCACTTATGACATGGGAGTTTACCTTCTCAATTCTCTCTCTTCCCTCTCCCATACCTGTAAAATGAGGTTCATGACACATTCCATTCTTGTATCACCAGATGTAAGTCTCCATAAATTAATAATAACTCAGAGCTGGAAAGGGTCTCAGATCTCTAAAGGGAGTAATTCTCAACCTTGCCTTGGCCGAACAGTAAAATCACCTGGGACACTATCTAAAAATGCACACACCCAGAGATCCTGATTTAATTGGCCTGGGAGGGAGAGCTTGGGCATCAGTATTGTTTTTAAAGTTCCCCAGGTGATTCTAATGTGCAGCCACAGCTGAGAAGTCCCTGGCATAGGCTTTTAGGGATCGTTTGCTCTCATGCACTGTCCTCCTGCAGAAAGTTCCTCTCTATCTCTGAGAGGTGACTGTCAGCTTCTTTTAATGATTCCAGTGAGGGGAGAATCTTAGTTTGCTTCAGCTGCAATAATAAAATACCATAGGCTGAGTGGCTTAAACAACAGCAATTTATTTTCTCATAGCTGTGGAAGCTGGAAAGTCCAAGATCAAGGTTCCGGCAGGAATCAGTTCCTGGTGACGGCTCTCTTTGCTGCACCCTCACATGGTGGAGAGAGAACAAGTCCTCTGGTATCTGTTCTTTTAAGGTCACTAATCCTATTGGATCAGGGTTCCACCTTTATAACCTCATCTCACCTTAATTACCTCCGTGAGGACCATATCTGTAAATACAGTCACATTGGGGGTTGGGGTTCCAACGTATGAACCCTTTCTCATATTGAGCCCCAATCTGTCTCTTTCCAAATTCTTTCCACCTCTTAGTCTTAGTTCTGCAGAGAGGGTTAAGAGAAACAGGAGGCAACTAACACAATAAACAACCATTTTGCTGGGTATTTTGCATACATTTTCTCTCTCAAGCCTCTGGGAGGATACTGTGAGGAAAGTATTATGCTCAATTTACAGATCAGAAGATTGATATCAGAGAGGATGAGTAATCTGCCTAAATTCATAAGGCTGATCAGCGGTAAAATGAGAATTCACACCCAGGCCTCCTTTCTGCCTCCTAAGCCCATGCTCTTTCCACTCTTGTGCTGCAGAGTCGTCACTTCTACACAAAACCCTCAGACACCTGAGGGTAAAGTAGCCCGTAGGCTTGAAAGCTATGTCTGACTCCTGAGAACATGCCTTGTCCATCCAAATGCTGCTTCTACTACTGTGGATGTCTTTGCTTTTCGTCCTCTCCCTTTCTCCCCTTTATTTCATACTTTTATTTTTTTGTGTTTCATCATAGTTTTGATTTACTTCTCTCCCACATGATCTTATTTTTCCCCAGTGTCCCTTCTGGAACTTTCATTTTGCAGATTCCAGTATAGACCAGCCATTAGTGTAAGAATCATATAGAAGTAATTCCGATTGATGAGGTGAGGTAGGGACGAAGGATCTGCATTTCAAACAAGCTCTCAGGTGACGGTGTTGCCACTGGTTGGTAGATTCCACTTTGAATGCACTGGTATAGATTTGTTTTTCAGCCTTTCTAACTAGCTGATCTGCAGAAAGGGTTTCATATACTTTTTTACTTTCCCCTGCAGAGGGAAGATCAGCTTGTACTTCCAGTGCCTACGATTATGACGGGCACAGACAGAAAAAGCCTTGAAAAGGTAGAGTTTCTAGGTCACGAGAGCAGGGAATCATGGTTTGTACATAATGTGATATTTTTTCTGCCTGCCATCCCTTCCCCCCTTTTCTACAACGGCACCTCTCTTTTATATGGGGGGAGTGCTTTTATCCTACTCTGCATGATCCTGGTGAGTCTGTCAATCATGTGGTCCCAGATATTCCACCGTGGAAATGGACACAGGAGTCAGAAGAGCAGGTCAGAATGTGTCCACCATTTACCTGGTCAGAGTGATTGGAATCTAAGTTGTTGTTCAGCACATGATCCACGAGGGGCCAGTCAGATTTTTTTCAGAATTGCCATAAATGCTGGGAGAAAAGAGGTTTTTTTCCCTTGGCTGTCAGGATGGTGCAGACCTGGTGATGCTGGTGGCCGTCTTTGCCTTCACATGGAGAGGGAGAGAGAAGTCCCGATGGCACTGCATCTAGCTTTGCTGAAGCCTGTTTCTCCCTTAGATTGCCCATTCCCTTGAGTCAATAAATACTGTTTGGATTAATTTTGTTTGAGTTGAGTTTTTGCTTTTTGCAACCAGACTTAAGCTATGAAATGTGCCCACCTTGTTCAACACTGCATTCCCAATGCTTAGCAATCAATATGTGCTCACAAAGTACTCACCAAATGAATGAACAGAGAGAGATCTCACTGTACAAGTACTTTCCTGGGTCTCAACATTCACAAAAGTACCACAAATCTTCCAGGTAATGTCACATGGAAACTGCTTCAGAATCTGTTTTGATTCCTGGGCTGTGGCAGATTTGGGGATGAGAATAGTGGTTAAGAAACGAGACTCTGGATTGGGCAGAATTGGGTTCAGATTACGGCTTTACAACTTGCTACTAAATTTAAAGTCTCTGAGGCACGGTTTTTCCCCATCTGTAAAATGAAGGTAACATTATTTATGAAGCAATTATCACTTTGGTCTGTTCCATTCTTCCTCTTAACTCTTTTTTTTCGTAACTGAACCGCTCTTCTGGCAAGGTGGGCTTTGTCCCAGACAGGGGCCAATGACAGTGCCTTTGTGCCAGCAAGGTCAGATTAACTCTGCTTGGAATTCAAATTGCAAGTGAAAACGCACAGAAGTGGAAGGCAGCTTAGATAGTTACCTGACGACAGCCCATAGACGGAGGAAGGCACTAAGGGCTGAGACTGAGTTCCTCAGAGCTGTTGTCACTTCTCTTTCCTAACCCTACTTGTGCAGCTCTTCTGGTTGTGAGCCAGTCCAGAGCCCTTCCGATAAATCTTTTTTCTTGGTTTACCTAGGATACAACCCAGGAGCCTTAGCAAAATCAATCTACCTCCCACGTCAGCTCTGAGAACTAAACAAGATACACGTGAGGTAATTTGCTCAGTACTAGGGATATAATAAATGCTTAATAAATGTTAGCTACATTTTTTACTTCAATTTGACTTCTTATTTGGTGGATCCTACATGGTAAACAAATTAATTTCTGCTAATTATCCAGAAGTCAGCTATATGGAGTTGTCCATGTGAGACACAGTTTGACTGTGAACTGGAGCCTATACACTAGTGTCTACTGTTATGTCTTTATTTATTTTTATTTATTTTTATTTTTTGCAGTATGCGGGCCTCTCACTGCTGTGGCCTCTCCCGTTGCAGAGCACAGGCTCCGGACGCGCAGGCTCAGCAACCATGGCTCACAGGCCCAGCCGCTCCGCGGCATGTGGGATCTTCGCGGACCGGGGCACGAACCCGCGTCCCCTGCATCGGCAGGCGGACTTTCAACCACTGCACCACCAGGGAAGCCCTGTTATATCTTTAGTGAGCGTGAGAATCAGATGGAGAGATTCTGATTCAATACGTCAGGGGTGGGGAGGGGCTCAAGTTTGAAACCACCGATTACTTTCTCTATCCATAATGTCTTAACCCCTTCTGATTGGCAGATATATGAAACACATTTTCTCAGTCTGAGGCTCTAGAAGCAGATTGCTCTTCAAAAAGCCAGAGTCCCCAAAGGTGATTTCACATGTATTATGTATTTTAAATCAGTCTATCTGTAGTAGGCTGAATAATGACCCCCATAGATGCTAGGTCTTAATCCTTGAAACCTGTAAATGTTAACTTGTAAGGAAACCAGGGTTTTGCAGATGTGATTAAGTGAAGGATCTTGAGATGAGATTATCCTGGGTGGGCCCCAAATGCCTCATGTGTCCTCATAAGAGAAAGGCAGAGAGAGATTACACCCACACACAGAGGAGAAGGCAATGTAAAGACAGAGGGGGATCAGCATGGTGCAGCCACAAGCCGAGAAATATTGACAGCCACCTGAAACCGGAAGACTCAAGGAAAGGATTCTCCCCTAGAGCCTCCAGAGGGAGCTTGGACCTACCAATGCCTTGATTTCTGCTTAGTGAAACTAACTTTTGATGTCTGGCCTGCAGAACTGTGAGAGAATAAATTTCTGTTGTGAGAAGCCACCAAGTTTGTGGTAATTTGTTACAGCAGCTGCAGGAAACTAATACACCACCCTAAATACATTTGTCAAATGTATTGAAAATCTGTCTAACCAAAAGTTGTAAGAAATAGAAACTTCATTCTATTTATATAGATTTTTTTGGCCCTTTTCTATCCTGCTAACTTGCCAAAAAGCTGAGAAGAGTTGTTAATGCACAGATTCAACCGCTCCTGTGGTATCACTCACAGACCACCCCCAGCTGTATCACCCTTCTGTAACAGGCACCCAGGTTGATCTACTTCTGCTGCAGTTTCTGTGCCCCTGGATCTGAGTTGCCACTTGAAAGCCCTTAGGCCCCTTCTGAAGGAGGAATGAGAGTGTGGCTGATCACAGATAATAACCTTCTCCAGGAGCAGGAGACTGGTTCACTGCACAGTGGCCTTTACCCATACCTTCCCTCCCCTTGGGATGGGGTCAAGTGAGGTCAAAATCTCTTGGGGGGAATTGAGGAACATTGCTAAAGTCTTCTTCTTTCAGTTCTCTCCCCCAAAGGCAATGATCACTTAAATTTTTCTCATACAAATGTCTGTAAAAAAAAAAATTCAGACAACACGAAAGAATATGTAGTAAATAGTTCAAGTTCCTCTCTCCACATCTTCCCATTTTACTCCCTTCCATATGTTTAACCACTGTTAAAAGTTTGATATTTTTCCTCCAGAAATTTCTTTAAATGCTCGCAAAGTCCATTGGCATGTACATGCCTGTGTGTCCAGTTGTACATGTATAGACACAGAGGCTTTTTGTTTTAAATTGATAACAATAATGGGCAAAGGTTAAATGCTGAATCAAAGCAACTCTGTTATGTTAAGATCAGGGCCATGATTAGGAAGAAAAGAAAACTACACTCGAGCTGGGGACGTGTGGGTAAATGTTATTTAAGATTTTGAACCCCAGACCTCTCTGAATCCTCCTGGCCTACAGAAGTGACCACCCCTCTCCATTAAGAGCTAGCACTCATTCTTTGTTTGAAAACCAGGAAGGAAGGCACGATACACCTTCTTTATGATCTGCCCCCATTTCCCTTCCTGGCCACTAGGCCTATAAGTAGGATTAAGTTCCAACATAACATAGCTGGAGACATGCTGGGACTGATAAGGAAGAAAAGGGACTCTACCCAAAGGAATTGCAAGACCTACCTAGAATGTATCTGTAGGAGCTGGGACTGGATTCCGAGGCTGCTCCACCAAGCAGCTGGAACAATATATTGGATAGGGGAGAGTTTATTGATTTGTGGGCACTCTCTCTAAATATAAGATTTAGCACCCTGTCAAGGACCTGAGGAGATGGTGTGAACTCACCATTAGTATGGGTCTTAGAAGCATGGAAAAAATGATGGCTCACGCTAAATGAAGCTGAAATGCCAGAATTACTATGGTAGACAGTGGAGAAAGGGATTAAAAGGTTAAGGGAAATGGGCATATGAAGTAGGTATCTCCATAAGGCTGGAAGAGACACTGGATGATATGTACCATGGGAAGGACTATCGTATTCATCACTGCCAAGGCCATAGGTAATGCACTGGTGAGACGAGTACCAGCTTCATTCAGAAGTTTATAAGACAGGGTTAACAGTAGAAGAGGCCATTACAGAATTAGGCTCAATGATAGCAATGGGGACATTAGGACTCCAAAACAATAGAGAGTAGGTAGTGGCACGTAACTGCCAAAAGCAATGTGGATGTAATTTTCTTAATAAGTGGCAGAGTCACAGGGTAGCCAATAGGGGCTGACATGCAGAGGGTAATGGAGATGGTTAAGAGAAGACAGTATTCCTTGGGGCAAAATAGATGGGCACCCAACAAGGGTACAATGCAGCTTGTACTGTCAGAATAAATAAAAGAAGGATGCCCACTAGACTGAGGACAATTAAATGTTATGATCGCTTGCTCAGCTCCTGGACCTGAGTTACTTTTCAGGTACAAAACCCATTGACTGAGTAGTCACTTATAGTTAGGTATCCCAGTCATTCTGGAGACTGTGGGAAACAAAGGAATAAATTGATATTGATATTCAGAGACCCAAAGTATCATCACCATCTCCCTGTTAGAATGGAGGCTTATGGAGTCTTGACCAAGGTCCTGCTTACAGTGACTCTCAGGATCTGCTGATCCACCCAGCAGTCATTTTCATGATCCCCAAATGTATATTTGGGATTGACCTATGTAGTAGTTGACAGAGCTCCAACTTTGGGTTCTTTGCCTTTTGGGGATACGAACTCTCAGAATAGGGAATTCCAAGTAGAAGCCTCTGTAAATACTCAATCATCCCCCCCAATCCCATCCAAGGACCCAAACCAATATCCCAACCCCAGGGTAGGGGGATAGCAAAAATTAGTGCTATCTTTAAGGATATAAAAAACAATGCAGGGATGGTGGACTCTATCATATATCCATTGAATTTGCCAATCTGGCTCCCAGAAGAAACCAGATGGACCTTGGAAAATGATAGTTAACTATAAATTTAAACAAATTATTCCCCTAATTGCAGTCACAGTACTAAATATGATTAATATCTTTACTAGAGCAGATTAACATGGTTTCAGGTACATATTACGTCGCCACTGGCTTGGCAAATGCATTCTTTTACATTTTGATCAAAAAATAGCATCAGGAAGAGTCTTCATTTACATAGAGTGGATAATAATACATATTTACACTTTATTCCCAAAGCTATGTTAATTCTCTGCTTTCTATAAGAATATAGTCCAAAGAGATCTGGACCAACTGGACATCCTATAGAACTTCACGTTGATCCATTACATCAATGATATTACGCTAAGTGGGGCTAAGGAATAAGACATTGTCAGCACACTGGAGGACTTAGTAAGACATACATGCTCCATGTGAGATAAACCCTGTAAAGAATCGTATCCCTGATGCATGAGTAAAATTTTGTAGTCTTGTAGTCAGGGGTATGCCAGGGCATACCTTCCAAAGTTAAAGACAAATCATTACATATTGTACCTCCCATACAAAGAAGGAGCTCCTATGCCTGATAGGTTGATCTCAGTTCTAGGGAGAGCATACTCCACACCAGAGAATATTTCTCCACCCCACATACCAGGTGACAAGAAACGTTGCCAGCTTTGAGTAGGTCCTAGTCAAAAAAGAGTTCTGCAGCAAATCCAAGCAGCAGGGCAAGCAGTCCTTCTGCTTGGGCCACAAAACCCTGCAGGTCCTGTAGTATTAGATATATCAGTGGCAGGAAAAGATGCAACGTGGCAGCAGGGCTTACGGCAAGCCCCAGTGGGAAAATAACAGTGCAGACTCCTGAGATTCCGGCACAAGGAGAATTATATACTTAAAAAAAAATCCTAACTTCTGCATGCTATTGGGCATTGATGCAGATGGAATGCCCGATCATGAGACACCAAATGGCTATGCCTCCAGAACTGCCCATTAAGAGCTGGGTTGACCTAGAGCCCTCAAGTCATAGCCAGGTTCACTTAAGGGTCCATAAGTCAAACCACTTGAGCCCTGTAGCAGTTTGTTGGAAAATGAGCATGAGTCCCAAGCATGAGAAGGACTAGAGAGCAAAAACAAGCTGCATAAGCATGTAGCCCAGACTCCCATGGCCTTCACCACTGTGCACCAGCACCTCTCCCTCACCTCACTCTGATCATATCGGGAATCCCTTATCACCTGCTGATGGGAGAGCAAAACCTCCAAGCTTGGTTTACAAGTAGAACAGCTTAGTATGTGGGTGCTTAAAAGTGGGAGCAGCTGCACTGAAGCCTCATTCTGAAGTGGCTTTGAAAGACAGTAGTGAGGGAAAATTCTGCTAATGGGCAGAGTTTTGGGTAATGCACCTGTTTATCCACTTTATGTGAAAGAGGTGGCCTGAGATTACACTATATTCAGACTCATGGGCAGGTGCCCATGAAAGACTAGGATTGAAAGAATGGAACAAAGAGGCGGACGAACATATGGGAGTGGGAACAAAGTGTGAACATCTTTGTATTGTATGTTAAAGCCCACGAGAGAGCATCAGAGAGAGCATCAACTATGGAGGAGGGTCTAAATAGCTAAATAGACAAGATTATTCCACCAGGCCTGTTATCAGCTACTTCAGTGCTAGCTCAGCGGCTACATGAATATCATGGCCAGGGAAGGAGAGAGGAACGCTGTGCATGGGTCCAACAGCATGGGCTCCCACTTAGCAAGGCTGGTTTAATTGCAGCTGCCGTCAAATGCCCAACGTGCCAGCAGCAGACACCAAGGCTGAGTCCCTGATATAATGCTCTTCCTCAAGAAGGCCACTGGTGTCAAGATAACTACATTGAGTCTCTTCTATCCTGGAAGGGCCAGAGGCTTGTTCCAACAAGAATAAACACATATTCTGGGAATGGGTTTGCTTTTCCTGCCTACAAGTCTTCAGCCACCATAACCATCCAAGAACTTTTAGGATATTTTTTCTCTGGGGAAAAATACTATATAACATTGTGTCAGAGAGGGGAGCCCACTTGACTGCAAAGGAGGTATGGGAGTGGGTCTATGACTACTGGATCCACTGGTCATATCACATACCATACCACTCAGAAGCTACCTGCCTGATGGAGCATTGAAAGGACCTGCTGAGGACACAGTTAAAATGCTAGCTTAGAGGCAACCCTTCACAGGAAAAGCCATCCATCTTCCAGAAGACTGAATCAAAAAATTTATATAACACTGTATCCCTAAGTAAGATTAATACATAGGTCTAGGAATCAAGGGATGGAAGCAGGAATGATTCCAATTATCATCTCACCCAAGGACCCACTGAGGACTTTGTCCTTTCTGTCCCCACAATTCTAGACTCTGTAGGGTTAGAGTTTCTGGTTTCCAAAGGAGGCACACTTTTCCTGGGGGACCCAAAAGTGTCCCACTGAAATACAGACTACCACCACCACCTAGGCACTTCAGGGTCCTTGTGTCCGGAGACTGGCAGACAAGGAGAGGAGTTACCATCTTGGCAGGGACCCTGCCAGGACCCTGGACCCTGATCATCAGGAGGCAGTAGAGCTGCTCTTCCACTATGGGGGAGGTGATAAGTACGTATGACATCCAGTGGCACATAGCGTGGACTGTAATGGGTATGGACATGAGCTACAAGGATCCCTCAGCTCCTTCAGAGTTAATCCCAGCTGCAGACAATTGCCATGCTCAAGAACAAGTCCTGTTCAGGGTACCTACATCCAGTGATTTGTCACGTGGTGGTATAAAAGCCTAGCCATTTGGGGTTACTGTGGGACAACTGTGCTTGTCTATATTCCAGAGCACCCAGTGAGGCTGTTAAGATTTTGCCAGAATTACACTGTAGTTCAACTTCTTCCCTTGCCAATCATACCTTCTTCCCCCTCTTTCCATGAGTGTTGGTTTCTAATAGCTGATTCACATTAAACTCCATCTCAAGGTGTGCTTCTGGAGAACTCAACCTACAATATCTATAATACCACCTTTACCCCCCTGCTCTGAAAATGTGAGGAGGGTATCCATCCAGTGTGGTATGGAGAACAAGAGCTAATCAGGGTGAGGAAACCGTATATGTGGAAGAAACAATGACAGCAGAGTTGGGAGATTTACTCTATAGGAAAATTAATCAAACAAGTAAATATTTCAAAGATAGTGGAAGCCAGTTTTTCCCTTGTTGGAGAAGGGAAGTATAAACACAGAAAAAGACAAAATTAGAATAAACTCTCTTTTTTTTTTTTTAATGGGATCTTCCCGGACCGGGGCACGAACCCATGTCCCCTGCATCAGCAGGCGGACTCTCAACCACTGCACCACCAGGGAAGCCCTAGAATAAACTCTTGATCTTGGGTTATTGGAAGCGTTGGTGTGAACTCTTGGTTTTTAATAGATTTAGACAGAGATAGAAATAAAAACTAGATGCATCTCTGTGTGTCTACTGAAAGGGACTGGGAACAGTGGCATGCAAATAGTAAGGAGCACGTTTAGCACTCACATGTGGCTTTTAAATACCATTTTCCACTCAAAAAGAACTAGGATTCATTGAAGCAGTGGCTGATTCCAGAGCTGGGGCAGGAAAAGTACAGGATGATCATAAAACGTCTTGTTGTTCTAGAAAGCATGTGTTTGTTAAGAATTGTGAAGGGTCAGAGAGTTGACCCTGCTTGCAAACTAACAAGTTAGCCTGCCATGGTTTCATCAATGCTCACAGAAAGTTCTTTATATCTAACAGCAAGCAGCATGAACTTCATACTTGTGCCAGTGCCCCTGACGTCCCAACCCCTGTGGGGCCTGACACAGGCAGTGAGTCTGTGTCACAGCTGAGGAACCCTGAGTTTAGGGAACCTGAACTTTTATAACAGGCCGTATGCAACCTGACTGACCTTCGTGCTGGAAGGAGACATTATTTTGATGACACTAGATGGTAAGCAAGCTGACCTCTGCTCTGGAGGAAGTTACTGTATCTACCTTCCAAGGTCTTTGCTATATAAACATCCTTGAAAAGATGATCCACAACAAAAGCACAGTTAGTGTTTCTGCTCACAAGATGTACAGAAATATGAAAGACCCATGGAAGATGATCTTCCAACTATGCTCAAAGAATGGTAAAGACATATCAAAAGGAGGTTTCTCAATAAACTAAAAATAGAGCTACCATATGACCCAGCAATTCCACTCCTGGGTATATATCCACAAAAAAACAAAAACACTAATTTGAAAAGATACATGCACCCCAATGTTCGTAGCAGTGCTTTTTATAAGAGTCAAGACATGGAAGAAACCTAAGTGTCCGTCAACAGTTAAATGGATATAAAATAAATAAGTAAATGAATCTTTTTTATATATAAAAAATGAAATTTTGCCATTGGCAGCATCATGGATGGACTTGGAGGGCATTATACTAAGTGAAATAAGTCAGACAGAGAAAGACCAATACTGTACGGTATCGCTTATATGTGGAATCTAAAAAATACAACAGACTAGTGAATATAACAAAAAAGAAGCAGACTCACAGATGTAGAAAACAAACCAGTGCTTACCAGTGGAGAAGGGTGGGAGGGGCAAGATAGGGGTGGGGGAGTGGGAGGTACAAACTATTGGCTGTAAGATAGGCACAAGGATGTCCTTTTTTTTTTTAATTAATTTTTTATTTTTATTTTTGACCGTGTTGGGTCTCCGTTGCTGTGTGCGGGCTTTCTCTGGTTGCGGCGAGCGTGGGCTACTCTTTGTTGTGGTGCGCAGGCTTCTCATTGCAGTGGCTTCTCTCGTTGCGGAGCACGGGCTCTAGGGTGCGCAGGCTTCAGCAGTTGTGGCACACAGGCTCAGTAGTTGTGGCTTGCGGGCTCTAGAGCACAGGCTCAATAGTTGTGGCGCACGGGCTTAGTTGCTCCGTGGCATGTGGGATCTTCCCAGGCCAGGGCTCAAAACCTTGTCCCGTGCATTGGCAGGCGGATTCTTAACCACTGTGCCACCGGGGAAGCCCCTCAAGGATGTCTTGTACAACATGGGGAATGTAATCAATATTTTGTAGTAACTGTAAATGGAAAGTAACCTTTCAAAATTGTATAAAAAAATAAAAAATAAAGAGCAGACCAAAAACAAAAAAAACAGGGACACAGAAACCAGCTTGAAGGGATGTTCACTGGCTAAATTAGGAAAAAATCTGAGCATGAGAATAATTTATGCATGTAAAGGACTCTAATCCATTGACTAAAATAGAAAACTATGACTCTACATATGTGTAAATAAATAGTCTCTCTTTCTCTCCCTCTATTTTTTTCTTTACTTGCCCTTCCCTCATTCCTGTTCTGTGGGATTGAACTCCTTAATAATATAGTAGCACATAAACCTTGGCCTCAGACTCTGTTTTGGGGGAAACCCATACTATGATATCCATTGTCCCATTTTCCCGAGCTTGCTGTATTTTCATTTTGATTTGTAGTTGATCTTTATCTACTAGATATACTAGATACTAATTTCTTATAATCTTTAGACTTTCTACTTGGTCATCTATGTACTAACTTGTCCAAGGTATTCTTTGTTCAATAGAAAGCCTCAAATTAAATATAATCAAAATGATTTCCTTTTTTTTTTTGCTTTATGATTTGTGCTTCTGAAGTTTTGTATAAGCAATCTGTCCTCATACCTAAGCCACAAAGATGCTCTCTTATGTTTTATTCTATTAATTTTTTTTTTTTTTTTTGCGGTACACGGGCCTCTCACTGATGTGGCCTCTCCCATTGCGGAGCACAGGCTCCGGACGCGCAGGCTCAGCAGCCATGGCTCACGGGCCCAGCCGCTCTGAGGCACGTGGGATCTTCCCAGACCGGGGCACGAACCCGTGTCCCCTGCATCGGCAGGTGGACTCTCAACCACTGCGCCACCAGGGAAGCCCAATTCTATTAATTTATACTTATACCTTTCATATTTATTCTTAAATCTACCTGGACTCCATCCTTTTTGCTGTGTTGCATAAAGATCCAGTTTTATTTGTGTGCCTATTGCCATTGTTCTTTAGTGTCTACTGAGTTCCCTCATCAATATGTCCCTGGCACTCACTTCTGCTCCTTTTTGTCTCTGTTTGTTCTTGAACCAAACCACCATTACTGTGGTGGTGGCTTTGTACTGTGTCACATTAGCTATGCTTGAAGTACATTTCCTATAATTCTCTTTTCTGTATGGTTCTGACTTAGTGTTGGCCACGAGAGGCATTTTGTGTAATATTTGAAAAGTAAAAAATGAAAGGGCAGCTTTTCTTTTCTTTTCTTTCTTTTTAATGCTCTGAAGGTCAATGGTACAGTGACATCTTGCACATGCTGTCACTCATCTGCTAGCTCACCTTGTTAAATCAACCCAGACATCAGCTCCTCCAGCTCCTGTCACATCTTCTCCGAGTTCTGCCCCAAGTGCATGGTCAACTCCATGGTGAAATGTGCTACCTTCTTTTGCTGATCACTCACAGCATTGAGATTGAAGGTGATGAGAGACAGGTGTTGGTTCTCCTTTGTCCTGTGGGTCTCAGTGTGTCCTCACCGGTTCCAGTTTGTCTGCTCTCATCCACATCTAGCTTTCTTTTTCAAATGCTGGTTGATCTGACCAGTAAAGACTTCAGGCTCAACACCAGATGCAGATGCAACAGCTGTATAGAGTCTTCTACCAGCTCCCATAACTGCATGGAGTCTAACACTATGATAAATCATTATTCTATACCACTAGCAGAGTTTCTGCATTTCTTTTCCATTCCTCATTCATGTAAATATCATCCTGTTCTTTATTATTATTGTTTTAAAATTATAAAGTTTTATTCTATTTTTACAAAGGCAATTTAGGTATCTGAGGACATTACTTTTCCATATAAGCTTAAGAGTATAAATTTTCTCACAAAATCTACCTGGAGTTTTGAAGAACTGCATTACATTTGTTGATTAATTGGGGGAGACATTGTATCTTTAAAATATAAAGGTTGACAGCATGAAGTCTTTTCATGTATTAAAGTCATATCTATGCCCTTTATTAAGATTTTAAAATTTCTTCCATGGATGTCTTGTATATTCTTGGTCAACTAGCTAATTTTAACAAAATATCTTGATTTCTTTTAAGATAATTTTCTTTTGTTGCAAAAAAGAATGGAATTACTTAAAAAAATTTTTTTAATTTAGTTACGGAGAGTAAAGGTAATCGATTTTTAGTACAGTCATGTTTCTGTCAACCTTGTTAAAATTCCATATTAGTTCTGATAGTTTGTTGATTCTATGTTGTGAGTATGTATGTGTGTATGTGTGTTTTAAGTAGATGATCACATCATCTACAAAAATGACAGATTTTTTTCTTCTTTGAAATCCTTTATCTCTTATCTTTTAGTTATTGTTGTTCTTTATAGAGCTAGCTAGTACCTGCAGTACAATATGAACTAATAATGGTGATAGCCTGCCTTATATTATGTATCTTTGGGAACTGTTTTGTGAGACAGGTATTACTAGAGTTTCAGTGAAGTTGGTATGACTAGGGTCCAACCTGCAAGGCAGGCTCTCATCACTACTGTTTAACATAACCGTATGCTATGCTCTTTCAAGTCTCACATCTTTGAACACACTGTGTTTTCTGTCTAGAATTCCTGTTCACTTTTCTTCATTTGACAGATACGGACTCACCTTCAAGACTCAGCTGAGATGTAAATTCCCAGTTTGGACTAAATGCCCATAATATCATGTACCTCTATCTTAGTACTTAGTTACTTAGGCATGTGTCTTCCCTCCTAGACTGTAAGCTATTTAATGTCAGGGATTTATATTACTAATCTTTTTTTTTTTTTTTTTTTGCAGTACGCGGGCCTCTTACTGCTGTGGCCTCTCCCGTTGTGGAGCACAGGCTCCGGATGCGCAGGCTCAGCGGCCATGGCTCACGGGCCCAGCCGCTCCGCAGCATGTGGGATCTTCCCAGACCGGGGCACGAACCCGTGTCCCCTGTATCGGCAGGCGGACTCTCAACCACTGTGCCACAAGGGAAGCCCTATATTACTAATCTTTGTACTCCTCATGTTAAGTCCTGTACCTGGAACAGAGTAGTTACTCATTTAATGTATCTTGAATACATATGAATTGAATTGAATCAAATAAAAGAATCACAGTTGGTATGAAACATCTTTAAATTAGCCAGCTTATCTTGGAGTCAGGACCAGGGGAGGGAGGTTTAAAAAGGACATGGTAACACAAATGTCCACCATTTAGAGAATGACTACATAAGTAATGGCACATTCATACTATGGAATATTCTGCAGTAGTTTTAAAAAGAGATGACTCTCTATGTACTAAGATAGAAACAAAAATCTATGAAGTATATTAAGATTTTTTTAAAAGAACATTGAGACTGAGGCTAATATATAAAATAAGTATTAGTATACCTTTATTTGCAAGTCTGTGCACGTGTATATTTGTATGTGTATATGTATGCACGTGTGTGTGTTTAATTATATGACAGACTCTGATGTTTGCCTACCCATTGGCTCTTCTACCTTCTCTTTTGCAATAATACGTCTGATCCCAGGACAAGAATTATGATTGGTTTATCTAGAAATTTAAAGCAATCCCTATCAAATTACCCATGACATTTTTCACAGAACTAGAACAAATAATCCTAAAATTTATATGAAACCATAAAAGATCCAGAATTGCCAAAGCAATCCTGAGGAAAAAGAACAAAGCTGGAGGCAGAACCCTCCCAGACTTCAGACAATACTACAAAGCTACAGTAATCAAAACAGCATGGTACTGGCACAACAACAGATATATGGATCAAAGGAACAGAATAGAGAACCCAGAAATAAACCCACACACCTATGGTCAATTAATCTTTGACAAAGGAAGTAAGAATATACAAAGGAGAAAAGACAGTCTCTTCAGCAAATGGTGTTGGTAAACTTGGACAGCTGCATGTAAACCAGTGAAGTTAGAACACTCCCTCACACCTGACACAAGATAAACTGAAAATGGCTTAAGGACTTAAATATGAGACATGACACCATAAAACTCCTAGAAGAGAACATAGGCAAAACATTCTCTGACGTAAATCATAGTAACATTTTCTTAGATTAGTCTCCCAAGGCAATAGAAATAAAAGCAAAAATAAACAGATGGGACCTAATCAAACTTATAAGCTTTTGCACAGCAAAGGAAACCATAAACAAAACGAAAAGACAACCTACATACTGGGAGAAAATATTTGCAAATGATGCAACTGACAAGGGCTTAATTTCTGAAACATACAAACAGCTTATACAACTCAATAACAAAAAAAAACCAAACAACCCAATCAAAAAATGGGCAGAAGACCTAAATAGACATTTCTCCAAAGAAGACATACAGATGGCCAATAGGCACGTAACAAGATGCTCAACATTGTTAATTAATAGAGAAATGCAAATCAAAACTACAATGATGTATCACCACACAGAGGTCAGAATGGCCACCATTAAAAAGTCTACAGGTGGAGAGGGTGTGGAGAAATAGGAACCCTCCTACATTGTTAGTGGGAATGTAAATCAGTGCAGCTACTATGGAAAATTGTATGGAGGTTCCTTAAAAAACTAAAAATAGAATTACCATATGACCCAGCAATCCCACTCCTGGGCATATACCCTGAGAAAACCATAATTCAAAAAGACACATGCACCCTCACATTCATAGAAGCACTGTTCACAATAGCCAGGACATGGAAGCAACCTAAAGTGTCCATCAACAGACGAATAGATAAAGAAGATGTGGTGTATATATACAATGGAATATTACTCAGCCATAAAAAAGAATGAAATAATGCTATTTGTAGCAACATGGATGGACCTAGAGATTATCATACTAAATGAAGTCTGAAAGAGGAAGACAAATATCATATGATACCACTTATATGTGGAATCTAAACTATGATACAAATGAACTTATTTACAAAACAGCAACAGACTCACAGACATAGAAAACAAACTTATGGTTACCAAAGTGGCAGGGTGGGGGGAGGGATAAATTAGGAGTTTGGGATTAACAGATACAAACTACTATATATAAAATAGATAAACAAGGTCCTACTGTATAGCACAGGGAACCATATTCAATATCCTATAATAAACCATAATGGAAAAGAATATGAAAAAGAAAAAAATATATATATATCTGAATCACTTTGCTGTACACCAGAAACTAACACAACATTGTAAATTAACTATACTTCAATGAAAAAAAAAGAATTATGATTGGTTTAAGCCATTACGGCAACCCCATTTCTCTCTCTCTGGTTGGTCTACGGGCATGTCACTAAGTTCTGCTCTGTTGAGAACTTTAGGAAAAGACTATTCTCTCAGATAAGAGAAAGGCATGAAAAGAAAGTCTCCTTTTGCTCACTCCTACTTCCTTCCTGTTTAGGTATTGATCAAAGCTGTTATATGAGATTTTGTGCTTGGTGCTCCAGCAGTCTCTATATGACCACAATGGGGGACTTCGTCAACATGCTGAGGATGGCCCAGAAGAAAGATTGGGAAAGCCTGGACCCCTGACTATACCATGAGCTTTCAGACCAACTGGGGATTACCTGCCTCCAGATTGCTGTCAGTTGAGGAGGAATAGTTTTAATGGTTAAGTCACCATTGGTTGAGTTTTCTGTCATTTACAGCCAAAATGATCCCATTTGCTAAAGTGTCAGTATAGTTTCATAGCAATACTATTTGAGCACTCCCCTTTACATTCTTAATTACAAAATGTAAAAAATATATATTCTTTTTTTTTTTTTTTTGGCTACACCATGCCCAGCATGCAGGATCTTAGTACCCTGACCAGGGATCGAACCAGTGCCCCTTGCAGTGGAAGCTTGGAGTCTTAACCACGGGACCACCAGGGAAGTCCAATATATATATTCTTCTTCTTTTCCATTCTATACTTTTCTGCCTTGTATTTCACCCCTATACCCTTCATGAGTTTTTGTACTTTAGTTCTGGACTATTTTCAGAGGCAAAACAGGAGAGTCCACAATGCCAAAACCCTGTTAGAGTCCCAGTAGAACCAGATCCATCTCATTTCCCTTTATCTTCCACCTAAAATAGCTTTATGGGCTCCATTAATACCTGGGATATTATAATCTTCTAGTGGGTATTTATAAAGCACAAATAATCAGATATGAAGCTATGATGAACTGGAGTCTGGGGAGTTTTAGATACTTGCCCAAGACTTAGGCTAGTCCAAGTGTCACACTGTGCTTGAAATTTCTCATCTGATTTTGCTAATTCTCTTAAACAAAATGTGTCTGGTAGAGCCAAGTAGAAAGATTCCAGTAAAAGAGGGAAGAAACCTTCATGTACCCAGTAAGAGAGATGAGGGTGAACTAGTGGGGGCTGGTGATGAAGAAATGGGGGACTGGTGTAATTGGCTAATGACAGCATTGTAAAGCCCTGATAAGAGGTGAATATCAGCTCCCCTTACTGTATTAAACAAGTCTGCCTAGAATGTCAGGGAGCTTGATCCCCACCTTGTCAATTAATATTTCTGTGACCTAGAGATTTTTCTTTTTTTTTCACTCTCTTCACTTACTTAGAAAAAGAAAAGGTCAACAGGAGGTGTTCATATGGAAGTGAGAGCCACCTTCTTTTTTTTTTTTTTTTTTTTTTTTTTTTTGCGGTACGCAGGCCTCTCACTGCTGTGGCCTCTCCCGTTGCGGAGCACAGGCTCTGGATGCGCAGGCTCAGCGGCCACGGCCCACGGGCCCAGCCGCTCTGCGGCATGCAGGATGCTCTTGGACCGGGGAACGAACCCATGTCCCCCGCATCGGCAGGCGGACCCTCAACCACTGTGCCACCAGGGAAGCCCACTACCTTTTTAAAGTTATTAAGCTCAAAGAGGAGAGAGCTCTTCCTGAACATACATAGATATTCTCATCTTCTTCTCTATCCCCCCCAACGTTTTTTCCCAACATATGAAACATATACTAGTGGGTTAAAATTTATTTAGCCTCAGGAGTATGAAAATTTGGATTTGCATCCTAGCTCTTAACACTCACTACCTTCTACATGACCTTAGCCAAGTCACACTTCTCCTGTCATTCTTTCTCTAAGTCAGTAGGTTCCTCCTTGTGTTCCCCCTTTAAAGGAAAGGTGCCCCACTTCAAGAGAAGTAAAGCCAAATTCTTGGAAAGATGATTTCACACCATCCCCAGCGGGTACCAGGAATGGGGGCAGTTGGTAGAGGGGCAGGAACTTCTGTGATCTGAGTCAAACAGCCATAGGGTATAAACTCACATACGTAAAATCTACAAGCAGGAAATCCTTGCTGAGGGTCAAGTTTTCCAAACAACCAGGAGTTTTCTCTTTAGACATTTTCTTGTCATCTTACTAAGAAATACTAAATGCTATTTAACAATTTCTTAAAGATATGGAATTACCATTAAAATGAGTAATTCTTAACTCTCTCAAAGCCCAACTCCCCTTTTGATGATAGATATTTTATAAGACCTGCTTACAATTCTGAGATTAAATTGCTAGATTAAATTAATAATTAAATTAATATAACTTACATATAAACATGATTTCAAAAAAGAAACACAATGCCTAATTGTAATATAAAGGAGTAATAAATGCAAAGTTGTTTATAATAAAATAATATGTATTTCTATCTGAAAATGTCTAGGTGTGACTGGTAGACATAATAACACAGTCAGATGCTCGTACCTATATGAAGAATCAGTACAAATGAGAATGCTATAAATGCAGACTGATACAGGTGTGTTATAATGGAGACTCAAAAACCATATGCAGCATTGCTACTTGTGAGGTTGAATAACTTGTGGTAAATTTCTAACAAAATATTCTTAGAAAGTTTGGATCTATTAAGCATGTGCAGAAAATATTTTCTATTTGTTTGTAAAATGGAGTTAGGTTCTAAGTTCAGATAATTAAAAACTCCATTTTTACCTAAATGTATGTCTTTGTGGGTGTTGAAAAGCATGCAGGATACGGGACAATTCTCACTGCATGTGCCTGTCCCATGCATTTTAAGAAATATTGTATTCCAAGTATCAACCCATTAAATTGTAGTAGCCCCCAGTTATTGTAACACTATAGAAACCTTCCCACAAATGTTTAAAATGCTCTCAAATAATAATATGTATTGACAAATTCTGCTATAAGCAGTGCCTGGCACTCAGTATGTGTTTAATACATGCTTATTGATTGGATGGATGAATGAATGTATAAGTATTGTATCTCTAAAAATGACTCACTTCTGACAAAAGACCTGTATGCAGAAAATTATAAGACACTGATGAAAGAAATTAAAGATGATACAAATAGATGGAGAGATATACCATGCTCCTGGATTGGAAGAATCAATATTGTGAAAATGACTCTATTACCCAAAGCAATCTACAGATTCAATGCAATCCCTATCAAACTACCACTGGCATTTTTCACAGAACTAGAACAAAAAATTTCAAACTTTGTTTGGAAAAACAAAAGACCCCGAATAGCCAAAGCAATCTTGAGAACGAAAAATGGAGCTGGAGGAATCAGGCTCCCTGACTTCAGACTATACTACAAAGCTACAGTAATCAAGACAGTGTGGTATTGGCACAAAAACAGAAAGGTAGATCAATGGAATAGGATAGAAAGCCCAGAGATAAACCCACGCACATATGGTCAACTTATCTTTGATAAAGGAGGCAGGAATGTACAGTGGAGAAAGGACAGCCTCTTCAATAAGTGGTGCTGGGAAAACTGGACAGGGACATGTAAAAGTATGAGATTAGACCACTCCCTAACACCATACACAAAAATAAGCTCAAAATGGATTAAAGACCTAAATGTAAGGCCAGAAACTATCAAACTCTTAGAGGAAAACATAGGCAGAACACTCTATGACATAAATCACAGCAAGATCCTTTTGGACCCATCTCCTAGAGAAATGGAAATAAAAACAAAGGTAGGGCTTCCCTGGTGGCGCAGTGGTTGAGAGTCCGCCTGCCGATGCAGGGGACACGGGTTCATGCCCCGGTCCGGGAAGATCCCACATGCCACGGAGCGGCTGGGCCCGTGAGCCATGGCCGCTGAGCCTGCGCGTCCGGAGCCTGTGCTCTGCAACGGGAGAGGCCACAACAGTGAGAGGCCCACGTACCGCAAAAAAAAACAAAGATAAACAAATGGAACCTAATGAAACTTCAAAGCTTTTGCACAGCAAAGGAAACCATAAACAAGACCAAAAGACAACGCTCAGAATGGGAGAAAATATTTGCAAATGAAGCAACTGACAAAGGATTAATCTCCAAAATTTATAAGCAGCTCATGCAGCTCAATAGCAAAAAAACAAACAACCCAATCCAAAAATGGGCAAAGACTTAAATAGGCATTTCTCCAAAGAAGATATACAGACTGCCAACAAACACATGAAAGAATGCTCAACATCATTAATCATTAGAGAAATGCAAATCAAAACTACAATGAGATATCATCTCACACCAGTCAGAATGGCCATCATCAAGAAATCTAGAAACAATAAATGCTGGAGAGGGTGTGGAGAAAAGGGAACACTCTTGCACTGCTGGTGGGAATGTGAATTGGTACAGCCACTATGGAGAACAGTATGGAGGTTCCTTAAAAAACTAAAAATAGAACTACCATATGACCCAGCAATCCCACTACTAGGCATATACCCTGAGAAAACCATAATTCCAAAAGAGACATGTACCAAAATGTTCATTGCAGCTCTATTCACAATAGCCCGGAGCTGGAAACAACCTAAGTGCCCATCATCCGATGAATGGATAAAGAAGATGTGGCACATATATACAATGAATATTACTCAGCCATAAAAAGAAACGAAACTGAGCTATTTGTAATGAGGTGGATAGACCTAGAGTCTGTCATACAGAGTGAAGTAAGTCAGAAAGAGAAAGACAAATACCGTATGCTAACACATATATATGGAATTTTAAAAAAAATGTCATGAAGAACCTAGGGGTAAAACGGGAATAAAGACACAGACCTACTTGAGAATGGACTTGAGGATATGGGGAGGGGGAAGGGTAAGCTGTGACAAAGCGAAAGAGAGGCATGGACATATATACACTACCAAACTTAAGGTAGATAGATAGTGGGAAGCAGCCGCAGAGCACAGGGAGATCAGCTCGGTGCTTTGTGACCGCCTGGAGGGGTGGGATGGGGAGGGTGGGAGGGAGGGAGATGCATGAGGGAAGGGATATGGGAACAGATGTATATGTATGACTGATTCACTTTGTTATAAAGCAGAAACTAATTTAAAAAAAATTATTAAAAAATAAAAGTTAAGAAATAAACCTCCGAATTTTGCACTGGTCAAAGAAAAAAAAAATGACTCACTTTTGATGGCAAGTAACAGAAAACCCAACTAACTAATTGTAGTTTAGACAAATTAGTGTTTATAACTTTTTTTTAACTAAGACGTTTAGAGTAATACATCCAGGGTTGGTACCACAGCTCATGATGTTGTTATTGTTTATGGTTCCTATTTTCCTTCCATTTTGCCATTCTTGGCAAATCTGTTATTTTATCACTTCATGAATTAAAAATCATGGCAGCATCTCTGGGTCTTACATGTGTATTCAAAGCAGAAGAAGGAAGGATCATTGTCAGCAGACTTCCTCTTCTATCTTATTGGCCAGGACTGGATCACATGGCTAGTGCTGGCTGCAAGGGAAATTGTGATCCTCCCACTGAAAGCAATAATACTGCCATAGAACACGTAAAAAACAAATGAAGAAACAAACAAACAAAAACATTCAAACACATCACTGAGCTGCCAAGAAAGCAAAGATTCTAAGAAGACAAAAATTGAAGTGAACATTGAACTCCTAGGAGGTGAGGAAACACCAGGGATGGCTTCTGCCATAGGCAGGGCATATGCGTCAAATTCTGGTGATATTGATATTTCATTTTTAATGGTTTCACAGGAAGTAGGGATTGGGGACAGATGATAAAGCTTAAGGCCTGCCCGATGTATGGAGTCTAACAGTAGAGCCTGATGTATGGAGTCTAATAAAATCCTGTATGTCCATACAATGAAATATTATTCAGCCATAAAAAAAGGAATGTGCTGATACATGCCACAACATGGATGGATGTTGAAAACACTATGCTACATGAAAGAGGTCAGACACAAAACTCACATAATGTATGATATTATTTATATGGTATATGTCCAGAATAGGCAAATCCATACAAACAGAAATTAGATGAGTTGTTGTCAGCGGTTGGGTGAGGGTGAAGTGGGGAGTGACTGCCAATGGGTATAAGGTTTCTTTTTGGTGTAATGAAAATGTTCTGGAATTGGACAGAGGTGATGACTGCATAAGTACACTAAAAACCATTGAACTGTACACTTACATAAGTGGAGTATGTGGTATGTGAGTTACATCTCAATAATGTTGTTATAAAAACAGACCAAAACAAACAAAACATATGTAAAGATCACCACCATTGCCAACATCCCAAGATTACCACTGCCAGCCTCTTGGTGTACAGACTTCCAAACTCATTTCTGTGCATCATATGTACTTATTTAAAGAATAAAAACTGGATCATACCATTCAAAAAGTACTTTTAACTATCACACATATAACTTTAAAACTATAAAGTAATATCAGATTGGAGTATGATTGTCTTGTACCTGATCTTAGGGGGGAAACTTCTCATCTTTCATCGTTAAGTATTATGTTAGCTGTGGGGTTTTGTTGAGTGGTTGTTGGTTGGTTGGTTTGTTAGTTTGTTTTTTATCATGAAAGGCTGTTGGATTTTTTTTTTAATTTTTGTTTACTGATTGATTGATTTTTGGCTGTGTTGGGTCTTCATTGCTGCATGCGAGCAGGGGCTACACTTCGTTGTGGTGCGTGGGCTCCTTATTGCTGTGGCTTCTCTTGTTGCAGAGCATAGGCTCTAGGCATGCGGGCTTCAGTAGCTGCAGCACATGGGCTCAGTAGTTGTGGCTCGTGGGCTCTAGAGGGAAGGCTCAGTAGTTGTGGCGCACGGGCTTAGTTGCTCCGCGGCATGTGGGATCTTCCCGGACCAGGGCTCGAACCCGTGTCCCCTGCATTAGCAGGCGAATTCTTAACCACTGCGCCACCAGGGAAGTCCCAACTGTTGGATTTTGTCAAATGCTTTTTCTGCATCTATTGACATGATCATGTGGGTTTTTTCCCTTTATCCTATTAATTTGGTATATTAAGCTGATTTTCATATGGTGCACCAAGTATAAATCCCACTTGGCAATGTTATAAAATTCTTTTATATGTTTTGCTGGATTTAGTTTGTTAGTATGTATTTGGTTGAGGAGTTCTGTTTCTGTATTTATAAGGATATTGGTCTGTAGTTTTCTTTTCTTGTGATGTCTTTGTCTTGCTTTGATACCAGGGAACACTGTACTCAAAAAATGAATTAGAAGCTGTTCCCTCTTATTATTTGTAAAAGTTTATGAAGAATTGGTGTTAATTCTTCTTTAAATGTTTGGTAGAATTCACCAGTGAGGCCATACAGTCCTGGGCTTTTCTTTGCTGGAATTTTTTGATTATTAACCTAAGCTATTTATTATATATCTTTTCAGATTTTTCTATTTCTTCATTAATCAACTTTGATAGTTTCTGTTTCTAGGAATTTATCCACTTCATCTAGGTTATCTTCTTTGTTGTCTTAGTCATCTCAGGCTGCCATAAAAAATAACATAGACTGGGTAGCTTAAACAGTAGAATTATATTTTTCACAGTTCTGGAGGTTGGGAGGTCCAAGACCAAGGTGCCAGCCAATTTGATCTGGTTCCTGGTGAAAGCTCTCTTCCTGGTTGACGGACAACCACATTTTCACTATGTTCTCACATGGCCTTTCCTTGCATGCACCAGGGCTAGGAGTGGGGGAGGAGTAGAAAGGAGGGAGGGAAGGAGGGAGGGAGGGAGGGAGGGCGGGAGGGAGCTTTCTCTTCTTCTAAAGCCACTAGTCTCATCATTAGAGTCCCACCCTCATGACTTAGTCTATCCCTAATTACTTCCCAAAGGCCCTATCTCCAAACACCATCACACTGGGTGTTAGGACTTCAGTATATGAATTTTGAGGAATGCAAACATTCAGTCCATAACACCTTATAATCTTTCTGTGTATGTGAGGTTGGTAGTAATATCCCCTCTTTTATCGCTGATTTTAGTAATTTTAGTCTTCTCTCTTTTTTTGCTTAATTAGGCCAACTAAAGATTTGTCAACTTTGTGATCGTTTCAATGAACCAACTTCTGGTTTTGTTGACTTTATTGTTTTTCTATTCTTTACCTCACTTATTTTCACTGCAACCTATATTATTTTCTTCTTCCTGCTTGCTTTAGATTTAGCTTGCTCTTGTTTTTCACGTTCTTTAAGATGGAGTGTTAGGTTATTGATTTGCAGTCATTCTTCTTTTTAAATATAGGCAAATACAGCTATAAGTTTCCCTCTAGGCACTATTTGCATTGCATCCCATAATATTTGGTATGTTGTGTTTTCATTTTCATTCATCTCAAAGTATTTTCTAGTTTCCTTTGTTATTTCCTTTTTGACCCTCTGATTATTTATGATTGGGTTTAATTTCTATGTATTTGTGAATGTGTCAAATTTCCTTGTTATTAATTCCTAATTTCATTCCACCGTGGTTGGAGAGCACATACTTCATATGATTTCAATCTTTTATTCTGGTAAATGTTCCACGTGTGTACTGGAGAAGAATGTGTATTCTGTAGTTGTTGAATGGACTGTTCTATAGGTCTCTGTTAATAGAATTATAATGTTGTTCAAGTCTTCTATCTGCTTGATGATTTTCTGTCTAGGTGTTTTACCCATTGTTGAAAGTGAGATGTAGAAACCTCCAACTGTTATTATTGAATTGCCCATTTTCCCCTTCAATTCTGTTAGTTTTTGATTCCCGAGTTTGGGGTTGTCAGGTGTAAATATGTTTATAATTGTTTTATCTTCTTGATGGATTAACTCTGTTATTATCAAATGTTCTTTTTAGTCTGTAGTAATAATTTTTGTCCTAAAGTCTACTTTGTCTGACATTAGTATAGCCGTTCTAGGTCTTTCAGTTATTGTTCACCTAGTATGTCATTTCCCGTACTTCAACTTCTTTGTGTCTCTGAATCTAAAGTGTGCCTCTTATAGGCAGCATATAGTTGGATTTTGTATTTTTAATCCATTCTGCTAATCTCTGCATTTCAATTCAATCCCTTCTCATTTAATGAAATTACTGATAAAGCCATGTTTATATTTGCTATTTTCTACTTGTTTTCTATATGCATTATGTGTTTTGGGGGGGTTCCATCCTCTATTGCTGACTACTTTTGTGTTAAAAGGATATTTTCTATTTTATTCCCTTTATTGATTCTCTTACTATATTTTTTGAGTTATTTCCTTAGAAGTTGCTATAAGGATTACAATTAATAACTTAATTTATAAGAACCTAGTTCAGATTAATACCAATTTAATTACAATTGTATACAAAAACTTTGCTCTTACATGGCTTTATCTTCTCTCTCCCTTCATTTGTGCTGTTATTGTCATGCAAATTACGCATTTATAGATTGTGTGTCCAACAACAAAGAAAAAAATAAAGAATGCTTTAGAAATCTGTCATTCTTGCACAGGGGCCATGCCAGTCTTCTCTGTATTGTTCCAATTTCAGTATATATGCTGTCAAATTGAGCACAACACGATGGAATATTGCCATTAAAAACTACTCTGGGGGCTTCCCTGGTGGCGCAGTGGTTGAGAGTCCGCCTGCCGATGCAAGGGACACGGGTTCGTGCCCTGGTCCGGGAAGATCCCACATGCCACGGAGCGGCTAGGCCCGTGAGTCATGGCCGCTGAGCCTGCGCGTCCGGAGCCTGTGCTCCACAACGGGAGAGGCCACAACACTGAGAGGCCCGCGTACTGCAAAAAAAAACCCAAAAAACCAAAAAAAACTACTCTGGCTTCAGTGTAGAAAATGAATTAAAGAGGAGGCCAATCTGACGTGAGAAGGCTAGATAAAAGATGCTGAAATATATCAGGTAAAAGATGATAGTGGTCTGAACTAGAGTTCAGTACTACAGTACTGGAGAAGAGATGCAGGCAACTTAACAAATTTGAAAGATATTAAAGAGATAATATTAACTACCTTTCATGACTTGATATAGGGTTGAGCAAAAGAAAGGAGTCAAAAATGATTAATTCTCTGCATTATGTAACTGAGGGAATTATGGTGCTATTCACAGAGAGAGATTACACTGAAGTTGAAGCTTTGGGAGAAAATATGATGAGCTCAATTTTGGACATTTTGAATTTGTGACTATTATAAGATACTTAAATAGAAATAGGAAATGTTCAGTGAAGATGGGATATCTAGGCTGGAACTTAAGTGAGCAGTAGGAGCTATGAGTAAAGACTCGAGAATAATTAATATGTATATAGTAATAGAAGTCTTGAGAGTTTATTAGAATGTCCAATAAGATAAATAGAAAAATATAAAGTGATAACAGAAGAGGACCAAGAATGGAATCCTAAGGAATAATATTTTGAGTGTGAGGAAAAGAAGAGGATTCTTCACAAGAAGGTGAGAGCGGCTCCAAAGGTACCAAGAAAACCAGAAGAGTGTGCTGTCATGGAAGTTGAAAGAACGAAATATTGCAATAATTGAGAAGCCACATAAAATAAAAACCATATTATTTTCACTGTAATTAGCAATAAGGAAGACCATTAATAACAGTTGTATATTAAAGTTGGCTGCAAATTCTTTCCTATTCCTCCCACAAGAAGTGAAATCTATTTCCCTCCCCTTGACTCTGGACTGAATTGTGTTTGCATTGACCAATAAAATGTGGCAGAAGTGAGATTTTTAACTTCTGAGACTGGGCAGCTTCTACTTTCACAGGCTTGAAACACTCCCCCTAAAAACCCAGTGTTCATGCTGTGGGAACCCCACATATGGAGGAGCCATGAGGAGAAGGACTCATGCTCCCAGCCAAGTGCCAACACCACCCACCAGCCCTGCGAATGAGCCATCGTAGAGGTTCTAGTCCAGTCAAGCCTCCAGATGACCACAGCTCCAGACAACACACTGCAGGACAAAATTATCCACTTGTGCGTAGTCAATCTGCAGAGTCATGAAAAACGATAAACGATGGCTGCTGTTTTTTTTTTTTTAACAAATAGAAAATTTTCATTTTCAGTCACAAAGCCACAACCGACCTAAAAATGATACAGATTCAAAGAAGGCATAGAATAGATATAACAAGGATCTCCTCTATGGCACAGGGAACTATACTCAATGTTTTGTAATAACTTATAAGGGAAAAGAATGTGAAAAAGGAATCACTGTGCTGTTCACCTGAAAGTAACACGACATTGTTAATCAACTATACTTCAATTAAAAAACAAACAAACAACAACAAAAAACCCCCAAAGAGGTCACGGAAGTTCTTATGAGATTCCATAAGAGAAGCCAAATGAGGACAGGAGAGACGGCTTTTGAACCAATTCAGAGGAGAAGTCACAGAGAAACCAGTCTTTGACCTGAACTTGAGTTTCCATTAAGATTGCAACGCAAGGATATTACAGATGAAGGTAATCACATAAACTTACTATACTGGAGCTTGCAGAGGTTATGAGTGTTGTTCAAGATCCCAAAGCAAGTGCATTGTGGAATCAGAGTTTTAAGTGAGGCCTAATGAACTAAAAACAAAGAATAAAACAAGCCCTTCCTGTGATACCACGTTGCCTTTGAAGTCATTTTTTGGGTGGGTTGGTAGAAACTGGTTCCAGTGTTTCTTGCAGGAATGACTAGTTCTGTCCTCCCGCAGCCCCCCACCCCCGAGTTGATCCTCAAAGTTTCCATTAGAATGGACTTGCTAAAATGCAGACACACAAGTATTCATGACGCCTGTGTCCAATCATTTCTCCTGCCATTACCTACTTCACTTCTGGATTATATGAACAATTCACTGTCTTCAATTATGCTCTTCCTTCCTCCAAGAATTCCTTTCTCCCTATGGGGCACCTGGGAAACCCACTTCATTTTTCAAAACTCAATTTACATAGTATGTCTTTTGTGCAGTCTTCCTTTTAGTGTTGTGATCCTTTTTGCTACCCTTGCCCTTCTGCATGCCTGATTGTTGCATTCGCAATACTGTATTGTAATTGTATTTTTTACATATCTCTGTCTTCTCCTGGGCAACATTCCTTGGGGCCAGGGACTACCTTTTTTCATCTACTGATGTTGCCTTAGCATGTTACTTGTTGTGAAGTAGTTAGTTATAAAAATGAGATTTGAGTAAATTAAAAATTGTTATGTACATATTACTTATGATCACTTTACAGATACAACAGGAAAAAATATTAATATTGGTGCTGAAAGTTCACTTCTAGTAAATGGTGGTGGTACTTGACTCCACTTAAAATATTTTTCCCACTATTTTATATCTTTCTACCTGATATCTCTTCTTTATTTCTATCTATGTTTCTTTATTACTAAACCAAGGAAAACAGGTATGAGGGTAGGGCTAGGCCATACTTGGCTGGAATAGTAAAGGAATTGTGTGGGGTTTTGGTGGGAAGATCCTGAAACATACAGGTCTGCATCTTCCCTTTGAGGCATGTGGAGGGGTCTGCTTCTAAAGAGTTTTTTGTTTGTTTGTTTTTGTTTACCACTTTTTGAAGTTTTATTTTAGTACTCTCCATTTTTCATCTTTCCTTCTCTCCTTTTCTTCTCATTCCATCCCTCTCTGCCTGCCTCCCTCCATTCCTTCTTTCCATTCATCATCCATCTCCTGAGCATCTGCTGAGTGCTTGGAACTATTACCCATACTGGGAATGCAGTGATGAACAGGATAAATAATATCTGTGCTCTTAAGGAGTTGATACTCCAGTGTGGGGCTGGTAGTCACAGACAATAAAAGAAAAATAAAGAAGAATCTATCAGGTGGCTAGCAACTGTTGTGATCAGAGTGAAATATATAAAATGACAGGCTGTGACTTTGCAGTAGAATTCTTATGGCCACCATGTAAGTTGGTATTCTCCTCATTTTATATTTGAATAAACAAAAGCATAGAGAATTTAAGAAACCCATTCATTGTTACTTAAGGAATCTAGGATTACCAGTTCAGGTTTGTTTGACTTCATAACTCATTTTTGCTCTTAACTACTATGCTATACTATCTGTCATATGTTTACAGTGCAATCTTTTCTTAAATTTTGAAAAGTAGACCTCGGGTGGCTGCTGTTTTAAATGATTAAGTTTTTGGTCTGTCTGTTACTCAATTGATAACCTATTTTATGACCATCCTGTAACATCCGTAAGAGATGATGTCCTGTTGGAGCACTGCAGGTGTAAACTGCCGTGGGTTGAAGAGTGACTTGAAGGGTAGGAGACAACTAAGTTGATTGTGAAAGAAAGAAGCTAGTTAGAGTGTTATATGTAAGACAGTCAATATTTGATAGAGGTGTTATGTTAGTTTTTTTACTATGAACAATTTAAATGGTATTTAAGAAGGTGCTAGTATAAGCAGAAAACATTGACAATACAGAAGAGTGATGGAGGGAAGCTCCTGAAGAGGTGGGAGAAAATGCTATTCAGGTTCCCCCAGAAAGGGTCTGATTGGTCTCATTAGGTGTGATCCAGCAAAGAGGTCCTGATGGGTGGACTCTCATATCCTGACTCCTTGGCAGTTACCCTATGGATAGCTGCTTTTGGCTCAGGCACTAATCATTTTTCTAAATAATTATGGCTAGGGTCTTAGGTTGTATTAGTTAGGATTTGGGAGGCTGGCGCTACAGGTAACAGAAGATATGTTTCAAAGAGGCTGAAACATAAATCTGAAGTTTGAGGGGTGGTTAATTCAGAGCTGCACAGCATCATCAAGATCCCAGGTTCTTTCCATCATTCTACTCTGTCATCCTCAGACTTCTGTCTTACTCTCTTAGGTTGGCTCCTGTAATTGTCTCAAGATCAATGCTGCAGTCCAAGGGGTCATATTCAAAAGGTCATGTCAAGGGACAGAAGTGGGAGGTTTCTCCTTGCATGTCCCTTTCCCAGAAGTCCCACAGCAGACTTCTCTAATGCTGAGAATCTCATCATAAGCTCAGTCAATAGCAAGGGTGATTTTAGGTAGGTTGTTTAAACTTTCTGAGCTTCAGTTTTCTCATCTATAAAATGGGTAGCATAGTACCTACCTCAAGATTATAATAAGGGATAAAATAGAATATTCTATTAAGTGCATAGCACAGTGCTTGACTCACAGAGCCTCTTTTCATCTACTCTATCCTCCACACTGTGTCTAGAGTTCATTTTCTAAGAAGCAAACTTGAGGTTCTTCTCCCATTTTTAAATGGGAGACCACAATCGGCCTAAAATAAACTTGATTCATCTTCTGGTGCTGGGGACTACTTTCCTGAAAGCACTCAAAAGAGAGAAAAAATATTTAGATGTCTGTTATAAAGGAAAAAGCATGCATGGGAAACTTACAGTATCTACTACATAGGACCACCCATGTGTAAGAAACTGATCTGGTTGCTTTGACTCTGGGGATGTGAGGATTCCTGTGTGCTGGGCAGGAACCAAGGTGTCAGAATGTTCTGTCTCAGGTAAAGGGGAATCCAGTGCCCAGGGTGGGAATCCAGGCATAGATAGAGTACAGGTGCTGATATATTCGGGTGGTAAAGTGGGTGAACATTCAGAGTGATTTACTCTTATCCCAACTATATCCCTCATAGAATTGGCCCTGGGCTCCACCACAGCTCTGAGTCTGAGCCAGAATAATAAATCATAAAGTTCCTTGAGCTCCAAAAGAGAGTGCTAACATGAATACTAAACAGTATTTGTGTTATAATGTTACTCAGTAAAAAAAAATATACCATGCATTATTTTCAAATGCAGTATGCTTTCTCCAGAAACAATTATATTTCCTATCTAGACTCTCTTTTTGCTTATCTCAATAGACACAGTGCCATCTACTGAAAATAAAGCACCAATAACCATGGTACCCCCAGGGATTCCCAGGAGAGCCTCCCTCTCGGTGGGCTCCCTGTCTCACCCACCTCCCAGATGGACGGGAGGGAGTAGGCGGAATCCACAGGCTGTTCTCCTGTCACAAACTGTAATGCATCTGTTCCCTGGTGCTTTCCGTGAGCAGCAAGAGTAAGACGGTCCTGTAGCGACCTAAGGAGCTTGGCCAGAGATCTAAAATGTCTGTGAAAGCTCTTTTAGGCTATCCTTTTGCCTTCAACAGGGTATACACTTCAACTATCCTACACAGGCAAGGCACGTTTTTATATTAAAACGTAAAAGGATTATTGACATGTCTTCCTTTAAGTAATTATGATGTTTCTTTCCATGTAATAGTGTAGCGATGTATTAAATTTCTTTTATCTTTCTGAGATTTTTAGTAGGTAGAAGAGCTAAGAGGTTAATAACAGAATCCTGGAACATTATCAAGACTGCTATGTCTTTGGGACTTGTGGATAACCTAGGTTGCTAATGAAGTTCATGTATGCCAAATTCCACAGTCTAGTTAAGTGTGTCCTCTCCAGGTCACAGTGTCTCTTGGTTCCATAAATGGAGAAACAAGAGGAAGACTGTTGCTGACATTTAGTCACCACAGTCAGCAATAAAATAGAAAACTGAAGCTCTTTAAAATACGCAGCCTCCTGCAGGATGTACTCAGCTCCTGCCCTCTCCACCTCTCATTTTACCATTCTTCCTCCCGAGGAATCTTGGCTCCATCTGGCGGGTAGCCCTTCAGGGACCATTTATAATTTAAAGCTCTGGTTTGAATTGATTCTGATCTGGCTTTTGGTAGTCAGGCCTGGCTTCCCTTCCATTTGCCTCTCCAAATCTGGCCCCATTTTCTCTAGCGCATTTGCTGCTCATTCTTTCTGCTTTCTTTTTATTAGATTTTCCAAAGCAAAATTTCCCACAGTTGAGTTTGTGGTCTGGTAATTTATCGTGAATATTCTTGAAATTGCCTCATTAAAAGGGGCATTTGAAGCTGAAACCTAGGCATCTGTTACCACGGTAACCAACAACAACTATTTAGAACCGCCTGCTTTAACCAGAGAGGTAAGGGTCGCTGTTGGCAGGAGAATATTGAAGGTAGGCAACAAGAGACTACTGGGGGGAGTAAAAGGCCCATAGAGACTGATGTGGAATTCTCAACCTTGAGTTGCATAGCCTTCTATGTTGGTGCCATGCTCCTGAATTCTCTACATGTTCTTGAGCCAGTCATTCACCTGTCTGTGCCTCAAGTTATCAATTTAAAAAATGGGCAAAGCATTCCCTATGTCACCGGGGTATATGAATATCAGTGAGGTGATAAAAGTGTACACAGGGTGCTGCACCCATGCAGACTAAAATCCGTGCTCTGAGTCTATAGCTGCTCTCTAGAACCCCTTCTGGTTGCCATCAGTCAACCTTCTCTCTCAAAGAAAAGACAATTCCTTCAATAGAGTAGTGTCAAACTAACCTTATTGATTGCCTTTCCAAGCCAGGATTCTCTGGGAGTTCCATTATCCACTGGGCCTGTAAAAGTGAACACTGGCAGTTAGGCATGTCTTGAAGTGCTACAAAGATGGTTATAAAAAAAAAAGTGTATTTGATAAATAATGAAGGTTACAAGAAGTGCAAATTACCTTCCTTCACCTTCTTTTCTTTGCTCTTCCAGCTGCAATTTTGGATAGAATGTTCAAGAGATAATCATGAGTGGTAAGCTTTTTATTAAAAAAAAAGAGAGATGTCAAGTCAGGCAATGTATGGGAAAGGCAGGAAAAGATATATACACACAAAAGTGTGTATATACGTGGCAGTACTTTGTATGTGTCAAACTACGTATTTTGTTAGTATTGCTTTCCTGGTAGAAATATAATGCATTGAATCAATAGGATTAAACAAACATGATGAGAGAAAAACACATCTTGGTGAGCAAAGCATGAAGGGATATAGATGTGATAAAGAAGAAAATACTGCATAGCATTGACATTCTTAAGACCACAAGAGAGAGGGGTGAACTGGGGTGGAGTCTTGGTAGGAATTCTTATGGAACACAATAACCAGGATCATATGGAGGAGGGCTGAGTTATAGATATAAGTGGATGCATTAAATCTGCCAGATCTACAAATTCTTGGGCACTGCACCCTTTTGTCATTTCTCTTATTAGCACAACTGCCATCAGCATAAATAATTGAAGTGTTAGTGAATTTTTGATGACTCACTCATGTACCTGCATGAAGGGACTAGGTAGGCAGAGCTCATTCCTCAGGAGGTCATAAGTAGGCAGTCTGCTACCTTAAATGTTCTAAATTCCTTTCTTTTCACCAAGTGGGTAGGGAATCAAACCTTCCCAGAGATAGGCAGGGTGTGGAGGAGTTCCCAGAATGTTGAAAATAGTCTGATGTTGGAATCAGAATGGGTTCACCATCAAAGAAATGTCTTGCGTGTGTTTTGAGAAAGGATGGACAACATAATTCCTCACAAAATTGCTAGTTTTGTGGTTGCTAATGAGAAATCTCCAAAAAAATACCTTTTACTGTTTACCTTTCAGACCCTGTAAATCATGAAATGTAGTTTCAGTTCGTAGTGTAAGACCTATACAGTAACATGGTTATTGCTGTTAGCTGTAAATACAGTTCTTTGTTATGGTTGCAGCTTGCTCTTCCTAAAATAAAATTCAGCATTTGCTGAATTTAAGTTTAGCTTGGCTTACTTTTCTGCCAAATAGAATATAAGTATACTGGATATAATACTGTGTTAGCTTTCTTTTCAACCCAAAATTTGAATGTTCTTATCGTTTATTATGAAATTTGCACGCAAAAACAAAATGGGAAATTTTAAGAGCATAATCTTCGGCATTAGATAGATCTAGTTCAGGTCTTGACTACGCCACTTACTTGATCGGTATTCCTCACTTACCTGTAAAAAACTGGATGAGAAAAATGCTTATCTCATATGGTAGTTATGAGACTGAAAGGAGCTCATAGATGTAGACTGTATTGGGGTATTTGCATAGCTTTTATAAATACCCGTTCTCCTCACCCAAGTCCTGAACCAATTAAGAAATAGGCAAAGAGTAAGGCAGACAGGAGACAATATCATCAATAACGCTGACACTGGAGAGTATAGGCTTCCTGACCTGGAACACCAGAAATAGATTTACCACCTGGTCACAGTCCTAGGCAATAGGTCTCCCACTGGGCAAAGGTTTTTGCAACTAAGCTTACAGTTTCCCTGAGATCAATTGGGAGCACATGCTCCCTGTGGGGGGATTTGCTACAGAGAAAGGAAGAGGCTAGATTATAAATACCCAGTTTCTTCCAAGCTCACCAATGAGATAAATCACTCTTCCCAGGGAGGGTAAGTGAGGAGGTGGACGTATCCAGGAGGGTTACAGCTCATGGAGCTCCCTCTCACGGGAGAAAACATCAGGAGTGGACAATGAGTCTTCCTTCCAACACAATGTTTAGCACAGTGCCTGGCACAAAGAAACATTTATTGTATGTGTCAGAAGATAAATTGAGATATATTAAAAATTTTAAGAGTTTATTCGAGCAAAAATCGGTTTGAATTGGGCAGCATCCAATCTAGCAGACAGAAATGAGCTCCAAGGAGCTGTATACCAAATGAAAGATTTTTTTTTTTTTTTTTTTTTTTTTTTTTGCAGTACGCCTCTCACTGTTGTGGCCTCTCCCATTGCGGAGCACAGGCTCCGGATGCGCAGGCTCAGCGGCCATGGCTCACGGGCCCAGCCGCTCCGCGGCATGTGGGATCTTCCCGGACCGGGGCACGAACCTGTGTCCCCTGCATCGGCAGGCGGACTCCCAACCACTGTGCCACCAGGGAAGCCCCCAAATGAAAGATTTTTATAGGCAGAAGGGAGCAGGCTTTTTTTACTAGGCAAAAAAGTAGGCTGGTTATTGCAAAGGTATTTTCCTTTAGGGGATGACAGGAGTCTATCGGGCAGATTACCTAACTAGTGATGATCAGGAGATTCCTGATTGACTGGTTTAAGATTCCATTTCTGGGAGAGTGGAAACTGTAATTAACTCTCAGTTCGGTGACCTGGGACTTAGCATAAGTGACCCCATTTGGGGCTTGCTGTCTTGTTAACATATGTCACCTATGTTTATTATAATTACTGACGCTTAAGGAAAAGTGAAAAAGCTCACAAATTATATTTTGGACCTTGATACACATGTGAGAGTGGTAGGTGGCAAGTCTAGAAAAGTGGATGAAACCCGAACAGCGAAGGTCTTCATTGTCTATAATATGCATTTCCATTTTGTTTCGTAGACAATGGGTAACTAAAAATAGTTTTAAGTCGGGGAGAGACCCTCAAGGTTACATTTTAGAACTCTAACTGTAGTATGTAGGACAAAAAAAGACAGAGTGTCCACAAGCCAGGCACTATGCTATACACTTAGCATAATGTTCTCTATTAATCACCACAGTACTCTTGAGAATGATACATAATCATTATTCCTGTTTTACAGAGGAGAAAACTGAAGCTTTAAAAGTTTAAATAACTTACTCAAGACACTCAGCTTGTAAATGAAAAGCCTAGAATTTGATGTCATGTCTACCTGACTCTCAGCCTCAGGACTGGCTTCATGGGCATGTGACCTGTGCATTCATACCGGGCTCTGTGCTTGGTATAGTGCTCTGCTGGCACCATCTTAAAATTCTGAGTAAGTTTAGAACAAGAGGTCCCACATTTTTATTTTACACTGGGTTTCATAAATTAGGTAACCAGTCCTGCCAAGACTTCTTTCCATTACCCCAGTCTCCATTTTCACCAAATCTGGAGGATTCTGCACAAATAAAACTCTCCTTTTAATCAAAGAACTATGGGAAATTAACTACTGTAGGTGAAATATAAATATGTGGACAATTATGTATGGATGCTTTTGCATTTCTACATACAAATATCCACAGTTCAGAGCCAAATCTCCATCACCAGACAATCCTTGCTCAGATTTTCTTTGGTTCCTGGGACCTCCCCAGTGCTGTACGTGGGAGCCAAGCCAAGAAGTGGTGAGGAAATGGTATGAGGTTTAGTGGGGGGTAAATACATTCATGTCTAAACACATGTGTCTGGTCGTATTCCAAGTCCAAGAACAAATTAATTTAGGATTATCTTTTTGATGCTTTCCATATTTCAGCTCCCATCAGTTGGCACAAATAATTAAGGGATGATGGAACACACATTGGCACAATTCCACAACTTTTTTGAGGCTACAGGCCACTGAAAGGCAGGCAGCTATTACAGAAGATGGGGGAGGGTATTTTGGAAGAACATGCTATGTGAGCAGTACTGCACGGGTGCTTTGTTTTTAATCAGCTTCTTTAAGCATGAATTCATAATACTCTTTGAGGTAGGTGGCTACTCTGAATCTTTAAAAAAATTTTTTTTTTCATTACAGAAAAATTTTAAGATACAAAAACTCTAGAAAAATTATTCTAAGACCTTCCTGAGCATTAATAATTTTAAAAACCTTTAACAGTTTTCTTGGGCATTTCCTTTCTTTTTCTTTCTTTCTTTCTTCCTTCCTTCCTCCCTCCCTCCCTCCCTTTCTTTCTTTCCTATGAATATGAAGACCACTGTAAAAAAAACTTATTTTCTTAGGCTAAAGTGAAATATCCTATTCAAAGGACATGCATACTTTTAAGGCCCTTGATATATTGCTAAACTGCCCTACAGATTGGTTTTACCAATATATAGTCCCAGTTCAGTGGGAGAATGCCTGTTTGCATGAACCTTTTTTTAAAGTTTGTATCTAAATCTATTTAGTTTTTAACTGCTTGTCAAACCGAGGTGCACCTTGTGAACCTTGAGTGAGCAGGAGATGCCTGACCGTGGCACCACACCCACTATGTCCACGACTGTGGAGATAATAATTCTGTCTCCTTTGAAGAGAAGAGCTTTTCTTCGTGGCTTGCCATAGCTTTGGCTATACCTTAATTTACCATAGCTCTGGTTAAGAGACATGACTATTTCTAAACATACTTTTTAAAAATATCTAGGTTCGAATTTTCTCTGAGTCCTTCTTTTCTTGCTAAATGATTTTATGATTAATTTATTCACTCACCTATTTCCCATAGAACTTGTTTACTCTTTACCAAATAAATGGTTTCCAATATGAAGTAAGAGTTAGTCACACTGTTGCCTAAGTTTGAACCCCTAAAAACGACTTGTAAATAAGAATTAGATGCTAAAGAAAATAATTCTTTCAATTAATTCTAAACCTTTGAAAGCCATTTTTATGGTTCAGTGGTGTTCTTTGAGAATTTGCATGGCTATCAAATCCTTCTCGAGCTTTCTAGAGTTCAGAAGAGAAGAAGCAGCCTGAAAATCAATGCTTTGGGTAAGTTCAGCTAGTACTCATAGGGGTTCACTTTTCCAAATCCTAGATTTGCTTTGCTGGAGGCCATACTGACCAGGGCCCATATCAATGAGAAGTTTAATAAGGAATTATTATAATGAAGCCCTTTCTGGCCAGAAAGTGACTAAGTAACTTTAAGGCAATATGATATGCTTTGAGTGATAAACTGCATTCTGAAGAGACATTTATTCAGTCATATTAATAAAGTAACCATAATTCTTTTCATTAATTGCTTGCATCTCAGCAAACATTTTTAGTCAACTAAAGGACCAAGAGAATAATATCAACTTGACCTTTAACTTTTAACCTCAGCAGTGTGTCCTCACACCTCTGTAGTAGCAGAGTGCTTCAGGCTAAAGAAGGGCTACATGCAGAGATCCTTCCCTATTGTTTTCTCATAACATTTCTTTGGAATAGTGCCCTAAACACTAAGGGTAATTTGTCTGCCTATAACATCAGGAGGACTGCTTCTCTGCTTGATTAGTAGATCAAATAGGAGGATGAACTGGAGAACCTACTAGGGAATTAATAAAACATATTCGGGATACCACGTAATATTTTGTTTCTGGCTCTCCTATTTTTTGTTTTGCTCCCAGGTACTCGACTGCTCATTTTGGGCATCTTTGCTCATTTCTCTATTATAAGGTAATCATTTTACAATATACAACATTGAACATGTGTAAAGATCCCCCACATTCTTAGGTAGCTAAAGTTGGAGTTCAATGTTTTTTAGAACACTGTTTCTTAGAAGTAATGGAGAGAAGGCTATTAGCTATTTTAAAAATAGTAGCAAATTCTGGTTTCTCTAGAGATAAATTTTTGAATTCCCTTTTCAGGATCGATTGTTCCTTTACTCCTGCTCCTTAGTTTTCAGATCTGTGTATGTTGGCTATGGGGGAGATGCCATCATGTAATGGTCGCTGATTCAAAGCATATACAGAACTCCACTTTTGCAGGCTGTTGTCTCTCAACTGCCACCATACCTGAGTCTTTGGTAAGCCATTCTAGCTTTCGATAGCCTAGCCTTTTCTAAGAAATGGGTCTGTGGTAAGACCATGTATTTCCATGAGCTTTTAGTCCATTGTTATACTTCTTTTGCTGGGAAAACCCTGTGATAATTTTCTCTGGGGCAAATGTCTTGAAAGGGGATGTCCATTCTCTGCAAAACTTACCAAAACCCTCCCCTCTTACCACTGAACCTGTGGACTGGGTCAAATCCAGCATGTTCCAGGGAATGGGTACGCATTATGATCTAGGAGAAAATAACTTATACCCCCAAGGACTTTCAAGGCCTTGCTAATTATATGTATCAACAGAAACGTGGGGAACATTTGTAGTGGTGCATTTTAAGGGCATTTGTCCAAAGAAGATATAACAGTAGATTGGGTTGAACTCATTGATATAAGAGCACTTCCCTAGAGATTTTAGATTTAATGTGTTAGCTTGTGCAGCTGAAGGTGACTCTAACATCTTCCTTGGTTGACTGACTAAAACTTGGACTTGGTGGTGGCCTACATTTAATGAGATGACAGGCCAGAGCTTCCTTGGCATGATGTGGAGGAGGGAATCCACAGGCTTAGGAAGATAAGACTACTAGACTGAATTTATCATGTGCAACTTACATATCCATCCCCACCCTTCTGTTCCACTAGATGGCCCCAAATTCATTCCTTTCATTAAGCCACTGAGTGATAAATTAGTGATATTAAGAATATCTGCATCTTTAAAACACTCTGTGGTTGCCCTCATTGGAAGGCCAGGTATGACTGTCAGGAATGCTGCCATTGAGACAGGCTCCCTGATATGATTATGATGTGCTTTGGTATGGGTTCTTCATGCTTCTTTCAGTTAGGGTTTGCTGAGTTTCTTAGATCTGGATGTTTACATTTTTCAACAAATTTGGAAAAATTTCAGCCATTATTTCTTCAAATATTTTTTTTGTCCCCTATTCTCTCTCCTTTCCTTTGGGGACTATAATTACATGTATAGGAGGCTGCTTGGGCTGGTCCCACAACTCACTGATGCTCTACTGATTGTTCTTTTAATCATTTTTCTCTCTGGGTTTTATTCTGAATAGTCTCTATTGACATGTCTTTGAATTCACTAATGCTTTATCCTTCAGTGTCTGATCTGCACTTAATTCCATTCAGTGTATTTTTCATTTTAGACTTGCACTTTTCAACTCTAGAAGTTTGATTTGGGTCATTTTCATGCCATCATCTGGTTTTTTTCCCTAACACATTTATGGCTTCCTCTACTTTCTTGAACACATGGTTACCATGCCCCTGACTACTTAATTCTATTATCTGTGTCATTCTGGGTTAGTTTTAATTGGTTTTTCTCCATCATATGGGTTATATTTTCCTACTTCTTTACATGCCTGGTAATTTTTGATTGGATACCAGCAAGTGTGACCTTTACATTTTTATATGCTGCATATTCTTTTATTTCTATATGTATTCTTGAGCTTTGTTCTAGGATATAGTTAATTTACTTAGAAACAGTTTATCCTTTTAATGCTTGCATTTAAGGTTTGTTATGCAGGACTAAACAAAGTTGAGGACTGATGTTTTTCCCTAACCATGTAATACATTTCTGAGTACTCTACATGGTGTCCCATGTACCAGAAAGTTTTTTCATTCTGGCTTGTGGGATCACCAACTGTTTATGAATCTATGTGGGCTCTGAGGATGGTTCCACCTGCTCCATTTGAGTGTCCTTCCCCAACCTTGGGTGGTTTCCTCACACACATGTCTTGATCACTGCTCAGCTGAAGGATCTCTAAGTAAACCTCAATATATTTATAGGATATTTTTGATGATAAATAACAGAAACTCAGCTGACATTAAGTAAAAATATATATATTTTTTGGCTCATAAGAAAAACCTAGGGATAGAAGCTACTTGATGACAGTGGATGCAGGAGGAAATGAGGTCATCTCTCCTGGGCTTGCTCTTGGCTTTCTCAATCTATCTCTTCTCACTGGTTCTCTTTGCATAATACTGTATGATTTCTTACTGGAGATGGCTTCCTCCAAGCCTAGGGAAAGGTGGCCACGAGAAGTGGCAGCTAACATCATTATCCTTCTAGCTCTTTCCCTAAGTTCATATATCAAAACTCAAGGAAGGGGACTTCCCTGGTGGCACAGTGGTTAAGAATTCACCTACCAATGCAGGGGACACAGGTTAGAACACTGGTTCGGGAAGATCCCACGTGCCGCAGAGCAACTAAGCCCGTGTGCCACAGCTACTGAGCCTGTGGTCTAGAGCCCGTGAGCCACAACTACTGAAGCCCATGCACCTAGAGCCCATGCTCCGCAACAAGAGAGGCCACCACAATGAGAAGCCCACGCACCGCAATGAAGAGTAGCCCCCGCTCTCTGCAACTAGAGAAAGCCCACGCGCAGCAATGAAGACACAACGCAGCCAAAAATAAATAAATAAATAAATAAATTTGTAGGAAAAAACAACAAAAACAACTCAAGGAAGATTTACTGGTCTGTCTGGGTTACATGCTCATCACTGAACCAAATATTGCACATGGGAGGTGCACTCTGGCAAGGCCAAAGTTAGCCCTACCTAAAACATGTAAAATGAGTTCCTTGCAGAAAACAGTTTTGTTACTGGAAGATGTTGAGGGAGGGACGTGGGTAGACAAAACAGCAATGATCAATGCACCCAGTTTTCTCACCCAGTAAAGTGGGTGAAATAATCTAAAATGTAATACTGTATTAAGAGCATAGCACAATGTCTGGCCTATGATAAAAGCACAGTAAATCTTATGTTATTATCAATAATCTGAGCTTGGCACCTCCAGGTGTCAGTAAATTTATTCACTTCTCTGCATCACTAATTTTCAATAAAGAAGTTACTCCTTTGTCCCTCTGTGTCAAGAGTAACTTAAATTCCTACCTGTGGGGCCTCAATTTCCAGGTAGCTGGGTCCTGATCATCTCCCATTACAATTTTCCAAAATACCTGTTTCTGCCTTGCCTAAGCAGAGATCTTGTGTAAGCATCAAATTAGTAGCAGGAAACAGATGGTCCACTTGAGTTGGGTAATTTGACGAGAGTTTAATAAAGGGATTATTAACAAAGGTGTTGGCAGGTTATAGGGAAATCTCAAGGGGTAGTGCAGTAACCTGGGCTAATAGAAGGGTACTTTTATTCTCCAAGGCCTGAAGTGACAAAGGACAGAATGGTGACTGAAACCAGAGAAAGAAGACACCTGACAGGAGCTGGACTATTCAGCCAGTCTGTGACCCCACGGAGAGGGAGCCAGTGAGTAAATACCCTGACCTCTACCTCTTCCTGGTCTCCTGCGTTTCCCACTGGGTGAATCTAACAGGAAGCCAAAGGGCACAGGAGCCTGTCATTCCAGTCCAAGACCAGCCTGCTGCCTGGGACACGGAGAAGGGTGGCAAAGAGTAGACTAGAGAAACAAATGGAAAATGTCCAGCATGCCCTAGGTCATCTTAGTTTGGATGGTTCTCTCTGGGTGTTATGTATCACACCTATTTGACCCTATTGGTTGATTTCCCAGTCCCTTTGGACTCATCATTTTGTCTCTGTTCTAAGAATAATCTATTCCTGGTCATGATCACAAAACCTATGTCTTTTCAGGATTTCCCTGGTCCTAAGGTAGGGAACACCGAACTTCTATAACCTGGAATGGGGTAAAAGACTGCTAGATACAGTCCGTATTTATGACAATGAGGTCACAAGTGCCTGGAAATTTGCAGTCTCATAACAGGAGGTTTTGTTCGTTAGTTGTGAACCTTGAGTGCATCCTCAATCAAGCTATTTCTTGAAAGGGGCAGCTTTACTGGTGGACTGGAAAGAATTCGCATCAAGAAAGGAGAGCTGTCACCTTACGTGGACTCAAGTGGGAGGAGAAAACTGGGGTTAGGTTTAAAGATCTGCCCCTCAGCATCTTCCACAGACACAAAATTTACCTCGTTTTCCAAAGTCCTTAGAGAGGAAGCCAGGGATGTGGGCAGAGGTAATAAAAAATAACGATACTGATAAAAGAGAGGGAGATGAGGTAAAAACACGTTGTTGTAAAAATATACGGATAAAAATGAAGTCAAGGGAATGAGCGAAGTAACAACAAAACGGGAAGGGAGTAGTACTAAAGATCAACTTTCAACTCAGGAACCACAGACAATCCTGCAATTACAGAGAAAGAGCAGGACTAAGCCCGGCTTTGGCTGTGGCAGATGAACCAGAGGCCAAGCAGCTGCCTATTAACGCAGTTAGAAGAAAATGCAGGCCTGGCCCGGGTGTCTGCTCTTTTTTGAATCTGGCATGTTGCTCTCTGAAACACCTTGGAAGCAACTCAGCCAAAGCAAGTGAGGAAAAGAGGAAGCCCAGCTGTCTGGCTGACCAAAAGCTTTGCTGAGCAATTTGAGATTGGTGGGTGAGCTCAGACTGGTACCTCAAGAGATGGTCCCGGGTTGGTTTGAATATTTTGGATATATTACCTAATATTTCAAAAGAAAATTCATAACCTAAGTGCCCCCTGGCTCAAGTGCATGTTTATTTTCACAGCCTTTGTCTTTCAGAGATCAGCACTCTGTTGCTGTGTTGCTATTGTAAGGCTGGAAAAAAATAGAACCATTTTAATGTTGTGCTGTTTGCATTTCCCGACAGTTAAGAAGCACCCCATTATTAGCTGGCAACACTGTTGTGACATCAGTGGTGACTTGGCTGTTTGGGATTCAGCTCATGAAATATTTTCCTCCCTGATACAATTGTTTTTTCCTTTCTTTTTTCTTCTTCTTCTTTCACCTTCCATGCTTCATCCTCATGCAAATGACTGGCTAAATGGCCATCTATGCTTCTGTTTTTTTCAAAAATGGGCTACCAAGATGCTAACACATGTTATGCTTGACCCAGTTTCAAAACTTTAGATCCCCAGGAGCCACTTCCTTATGGCTACCCCTGAATGGGCAAAAGGGAGCTGTCCCTGTTGTGTTGGGGTTGGCTGGGGGCATGGAGTGTCACACTGTAAGTGGAGTACGGAGAGCCGGGCACAGAGGAAGAAGGGTCTCGGAACTTTGTGCTGGTAGGGGTGATGGAGACTGGGTGGGAGGGAAAGGCGGTACAGGAGGGGCTGCTATGGGGTGTGGGAGACTGGTGAAAGAGAAAGACATCCTTGCCAGGGATGGGGACAGAAGAAGTGACAGGAGGTTGGTTATATGCAGGGGATCAATTTAATAAGAAGTATATTGAGGGGTTTCCCACGTGGCGCAGTGGTTAAGAATCCGCCTGCCAATGCAGGGGACATGGGTTCAAGCCCTGGTCTGGGAATATCCCACATGCCGCGGACCAAGTAAGCACGGCCTGTGGCGATCTCACATGCCACGCCACAACTACTGAGCCTGTGCTCTAGAGCGTGCATGCCACAACTACTGAAGCCCATGCACCTAGAGCCTGTGCTCTGCAACGAGAAGCCACCACAATGAGAAGCCCACGCACCCCAACGAAGAGTAGCCCCTGCTCACCACAGCTAGAGAAGGCCTGCGTGCAGCAACGAAGACCCAACGCAGCCAAAAATAAATTTCAAAAATTTTTTTAAAGTTAAGAGCTAGTAATAACCAATTAGTAAAAAAAAACAAAAAAAGTACACTGAGGACAATTGAAGTTAGGATTCTTATTATTGGAAAAGAGAAGTAAATATATAAAAGGAGAGAAAACTAAAACTTGATATAAGAATTGAATTATAGGGACTTCCCTGGTAGTCCAGTGGTTAAGAATCCGCCTGCCGATGCAGGGGACACGGGTTTGAGCCCTGGTCCAGGAAGATCCCACATGCCGCAGAGCAACTAAGCCCATGAGCCACAACTACTGAGCCTGTGCTCTAGCACCCACGAGCCACAACTACTGAGCCTGCATGCCACAACTACTGAAGCCCGTGCATCTAGAGCCCGTGCTCCACAACGAGAGAAGCCACCACAATGAGAAGCCCGCGCACCACAATGAAGAGTAGCCCCTTCTCACCACAACTAGAGAAAGCCCGTGAACAGCAACGAAGACACAGTGCAGCCAAAAATAAGAAAATAAATAATAAAAATAAAATTCATTATAAAAAAAAGAATTGAATTATAGATATTCATATGATCTCATGGTTTTTAATATATGTAGATACAGGGTAAATATATGTAAAATGTACCTATATGAGTTTGTGTATACTTTGCATGTTGCAACCTTTTTCTAAGTTTGGGCTTGTTTCAAAATAAAAACTAAAAAAAAGAAAAGCACTCTTTAAAATGGAGGTATTGGGCTTCCGTGGTGGCGCAGTGGTTGAGAGTCCGCCTGCCGATGCAGGGGACACGGGTTCGTGCCCTGGTCCGGGAGGATCCCACGTGCCGCGGAGCGGCTGGGCCTGTGGGCCATGGCCGCTGGGCCTGCGCGTCCGGAGCCTGTGCTCTGCAACGGGAGAGGCCACAGCAGTGAGAGGCCCATGTACCGCAAAAAATAAAATAAAATAAAATAAAATAATAAAATAAAATGGAGGTATTGTACTAACAACATGATATTGTTAAACAAATTAAATGAGAGGGTATAATATAGTGCCTGGCACATAGTCAGCTCTCAGTAACTATTCTTATTATTATCCCCTGGGATAAAAGCATACCATGAAGATTATTCTGTATCTTGGGGTATTTTTCCCACTAAAAATATATCTTGGAAATCTTTTCATAACAGTTCATATCTTGTTTTGTAAAGTTAATAAATCTAGCTTGTGTTCTTTATTATGTTATTGTTATAATTAGGAAAACAAAAAACAATAATTGTTGGGGGGATAATCTGCCTTAGTATGTCATCTGCTGATGACTCATAATTTAATTAATTCACATTGCTAATGGAAACCTCTGGTTGAACAGGCATAGTTATATTTTAATAGCAGCTCTTGAGTGGAGAGTATAAGAAGAAAATATCCAAAACCACATCTGTGGACACAAAGATATTCACACTAATTTTTCCTATTTTTGTAAAGCTCGGAATCAAATGCACTGGGTAATTAGAGCAGCTGTCAAAATTCATTCTTTTAATCATTTCTTCAGTCTGTGGACAAATCCTTATTTAAGGACTGCTGTGATCAGTCACTGTTGGATGTGCTAGGAAGGCAGCCGTGAAGTAAACAGTGCCCCTGCCCTCACAGGGCTCTCTCATTCTAATGAGAGACCGATAAGAAACAAACACCCAGTCTTATATGATACATTATTTGGTGATAAGTTAAACACGAGATCAGTCCCTTCCCTTCATTAAGAAAGGTAATTTGGTAATTTTTTAAAGTGTGTGCCTCATTAATCATTTAACTTTTAGTAAACTTTTGAGCCTGGGTTTCCACATATGAAGGTCCAACAGGGAGGGGACATATGTATACATATAGCTGATTCACTTCACTGTACAGCAGAAACTAACACAACATTGTAAAGCAAATACACTCCAATAAAAAAGTTTTTTAAGTGGAGATAACAATAATTATCTTATAAGTTTGCTGTAATCAAATACGTTAAGTGCCCAGCATAAAGACAGCCCCTTAGCAGGTACTTGATAAACAGAAGCCATTATTAGGTATAAGTTGTACAATTTTGGGATCTTGAATTTGAGACTAAGAGAAAGGGGGTGGGTTTGATTTACAGGGAAGCTGTTTCCTACCCCAGGTTGGGTGTATCACCAATATGTCCCCAGACCTCAATAACCTGTTCCCACGACATTAGTCACATTTTCTTAACTGTCCTATCATACCTCCCACCCACAGGAATGGGGAGTCCATTCTTCTACTGGGTCGCCTTCCAGAAGGAATCCCAAGAAGCCTGTCATGGTCTCTTGTCACCTACCCAGCAGCCCACACTTTGAACAGTCACCTTGCACTGCCCTGTAATTGGGTCCCAGGTCACTCTTCTCAGAGACCACAGCTCGCACTAACCTCTCCAAAGCATGCCAAGTCCAGACCTAGCCTTGCAGAATATGCTGAATCTTTGGGTCTTTATCCTGAAAGCACTGAGGAAACTGAAGAGTTTTACGAAGGGAATGACTTGGCCTCAGTTATACTGTAAAAAGAATCCTCAGGTTGCTGTGTAAAGAATGGGGATTAAGAGTCAAGAGAAGAAGCAGGGAGAGTGGTGATGCACCCGCTGTAACCCGGGTGGGAAACAGTGGATGCGGGGTCAGGAGGGCCGGGAGGAAAGGGAAGCAGCACAGGTTTGAGATTTGGCTGTTCTGGAGGCAGAACTAATAGTACTGCTGATGGATTTGATGTTGGAGTGGGAAGGGGTAGGGAAGTTGCCCGCTTGAACATGTGGGTGAATTTATACGGCTGTGCCATTTATTAAAAATGGGAAAAAGCATGATGTTTAATAAAAACTAAGTGCTAAAGGAATCTCAAGTGGAGTGCTTGACATTGCAGGGACCAATGGGTACTTCGGGGGCTTACAGCTGGCCTAAAACAAACCTCAGGGTCCCAGGCTAGCCCCTGGAGACTTCTGCGTGGCCAGAACCGGCTCAAACTCACCTGCAAAATGTCCTCAGTTCCATCCCTAAGCCATCAGTCCCCTTGAAGCAAAGCAGTTTCTCTCTTCTATTCTGAGGCATGTGCATTTCCATCTCAGGATGGTTAAGGATGGGAAAAATCATCCCCCACAGAGGATGGCCTCAGCTACACTGCCCAGCTAAGGCAATCAGCAAAATGTCCCAAAGTACATTTTACAAAGTCTGGGCTCTCCACTTTGAAACTACAGCAAGTGGAGGATAGTCCAGGTTACAAACATTTTATGGCCAGAAAAAGTGCTCTGGAGCACAGTCCAGTTAAAAATGCTCATAATTCCCATTACAAAGCGGAACATTTCACATCTCACAAACTGTGGCATCTGTTTTCAGAGGTGTGGAAACCTCACCACCTTCTCTAAGAATAAGAGAGACGGACTTGCTTCACATTTTTTGCAAATAAAGGGGCCATTTACATAAATAAAAAATAAAAGTAACTTCCAAGTATCAGTTGTTTGGATAAACAAGATAACAATCTCCAGTCAATGCCCTACCATGTGTACCTAAGGAAGCCTTTCTATGGAATTAACTTTTCACTCTCATTCTTATTTAATAAATGCACTTGTCAGATAGCTGGGTCTTAATCAGAACTTTTGCTTTCCAGAGCAGCTGCAACCAATGACTGGGTTCAGAAGGTATCTCTAAGACAGGGTGGGGATGGGTGGACATCCCTAGAGGAAAGATTTAAGTGTCCAAATAAGCCATCAGCACAACTCAAGCCTAGTGAGGGGAGTCCTCACCATCCTGGCTCCCTTTGCCTTGCTTCCTTCTCCTCTCTGACTTCAAGGTACCCGTTTATTTCCTTCTCTGAGGCAGGCACTTAGCTCCACGTTGCCAGCTTCTCTGGCCTCAGCAGCAGTAAATAATAATAATAGCTCACAATATCTGTTAAGCCCCTTCCGTATACTGGTAGGCAACGTGGTAAGCACTTTACAGGCATCGTCTTATAACCCTGTATCAATTCCGGGAAACAGTAATATAGATCACTGTACTCATTTTATACACAGAAAGCACCAACCATGAAATGAAGCCCTTTGCCTAATGTGAGACACTTCGTGTCAGAAGTTAGGTTTTTGTGACTTCAAGGCCCTAGCTCTTTCCTCTTTGCATTCAGCCATTTCTTGTTACTTTTCCTTGTTTCTCCTGGCCAGTGCTTCCGGTTACCAGCTTCTCCATTCAGCTAATTTCCTCACAACAGACTGATCCTGCCCCGTTCCCCAGTGCCCTGAGGGTTCCCTGGCAACCACCAGGCCTTGAGGTTCTCAGCTAACCCGTGCTTTGCAAGTGCTCTCCGCCGCCCTCACCTGGCAAGTCTTAACAAGGATTAATTAGCTCCTTGGTCAACACACATTTGCTAAGAGTAGCGTGACTTTTCCGTATACTTGTTTCCATGAATCACATGCTTACGTATTACTGTTTAAATTAAAATAATAATGACAAATTGTCAAGACCAGGATCTTAAGAATATACTTAAGGCCTCGAAAATGGATTAAAGAGAATGTAAATTTAACTTGTAATTGGATACATGGACCCTCAAGAAAAGTTAATGGGAAGTAAGAATATTTCAAATTCAAAATCCTTTGAGGCTTTTCCTAGAGATGAGAAATTATAATTTTTAAAAGGACCGCATCTCTTTATCCTGCTTATACAGTAGTCCCCTCTTATTTGCAGGGAAAACGTTTCAAGCCCCCCAGTGGATGCCTGAAACCCTAGATTTTTTCATATACATGCATACCTGTGATAAAGTTTAATTTGTGAATTAGACACAGTGAGAGATTAGCAACAACAACTAATAATAAAATAGAACAATTATAATAATATACTGTAATAAAAGTTAAGTGAACGTGGTCTCTCTCTCAAAACATCTTGTACAAACGTAATGCCTTTCCCAACTTAACTAAGCACTTACCATGAACTGTGGCGATAACTTTTGCAGTTTGACGTGCGGCAGCAAAACCAGCACGAGTTTCTTTTTCCTTCTTCACAACTTCACAGAGAAGATTCCGTCTTACCACAGGTCTTAGCTACCTCAGCATACGGTATTTTCGCTTTCCTCATTAAGTTGAGGACTTTCACCTTTTTTCACTTAAAGGAAGCACTTTACAGCTTCCCTTTCGCATAACTTAATTGCCAGCATCACTACTCTTGCGTTTTGGGGTCATTATTAGGTAAAATAAGGGTTACTTGAACCCAAGCACTGCAATACCCTGACTGATTATCTGACAAACGAAAGCTGGACCCAATTAACAACAGGTGAAACGCGGGCAAAGGAAGAGTCAAGTCTCGGGCAGGACATCGCGAGATTTAACCACTACTCAGAACATCGCGAGATTTCTTTATGCTACTCAGGGTGGCCTGCAATTTAAAACTGACTGATTATTTACTTTTGGAATTTTCCTCTTACTATTTTCAGACCACAGTTGACTTTGAGTAACTGAACGCATAGGAAGCAAAACCGCGAATAAGAGAGGACAATTGTACATATGTCTGTTTATGACACTTTGCCGAAGTGTTTTAGGAAAGCCAGTCTAAAGTGTAAATTTACTATTTTGAGAAGATCATTACTTTTTTTTTTTTTTGCGGTACGCGGGCCTCTCGCCGCTGTGGTCTCTCCCGTTGCGGAGCACAGGCTCCAGACGCGCAGGCTCAGCGGCCATGGCTCACGGGCCCAGCCGCTCCGCGGCATGTGGGATCCTCCCGGACCGGGGCACGAATCCGTGTCCCCTGCATCGGCAGGTGGACTCTCAACCACTGCGCCACCGGGGAAGCCCGATCATTACTTCTTAAGCTTATTAGAAATAAGCCAGTGCGAGATTAGTAATTATCTTTCAGAATGCTAAATTACTTGTCTGATTCTGTTGTGTGCCAGGCATACAGTAGGTGTTCAGTCAGTGTTTGATGAATTATAAAGAGTACCTAAATAGCTTTTACAAATTCGGGAGAAGTGGAAAGGAATGTTCTTTGACTTGGGTTAACACTGGAAGTTTTCCTAAACACACAGTTGTTTGAAGCCTTTACTCAATAAAATACTGTACTAGTACAATGAAGTAGTGGGTATCCTGTTTCCCCAAAGTTAATGACTTTCTCAAGCAGTTGGCCTTCTTACCATACGATTAGCACCATTATTTCTAGGCCAATCAATAGGCACAGTTCCAAGATTAAGAGCAATTTGGATCATTATTCTCCTTTCATCACATATTCATTATTTTCCATTTGAATAAGACCTGTAATCAGTGTTATTTACCAATCTTTATGGTGAAACTTTAAACCACTGATTATTCCTGGCTTTGCAGGTATTAAACGCCATTTCAAATATCCTTTCAATAATTTTTTAGTAGCTAATGAAGTCCATTTTTCCAGATTTTTCAGTCCACTGAAGGCACAATGAACCCCCAAGAGTCTTTAAAAAGTATGTGTTGTTTAATTGGTGGCAGCTGTTCCTTAGAAAGTTACCTAAGTATATAAAAGTGTTTTTTTCCCCTGTTTAACAGCTCTTTAAAAAAATCAGTTTAAGTTATCCTTGACATATATGTGGAGTACATATAAAGGCCCCCTGAAGTTCTTTGATATTGAAAATTTCAAATATTATAACTCAAACATATGCAAGAAATTATAGGACAGTATCCTGTAATTTTGGATTTACTTACTAAAAATTTAAAAATATATATTCTTTCGTACTCTGGATAGAGTTCTTAAAGAGAAGTTATTAATTTATTGTGGTTAATTCTAAAGCATGTACATTCTTTATTACTTGAATGCAACATTTTCCTGCTCTGTCCTTGAATTCTTTCCAAAAATCATTTAAGTACTGCATACATACAGTAATAGCAGACATGCTTAAATGTCACTATTAATCCACTTTATAACCTCTAACATTTTATGGGAGAAATTTCAAAATGAAACACTTACACAGATATCTAATGTCCAAAATAACCAGAGCCAAATATAATGATTTTACAGTTGAAGGATAGCCAAGATGCAGATTTTCTGAGTGTGGTTTCACTGCGAGTCTGCACTCAGATGAAATATGGCTTTTAAGAACATAATCTTCATGGAAAAGGTCTTTCTTGTCATAGCACTGGGCTGACTTTCAAGCCAAGGTCAAAGTCCTTTCTGCAGATCTATTTTTAGGTTTCCCATTTCTCACCAGGACATTCCGGGTTTTGAGTTAGTGCGACACAGACTGCATCATGCTGTAGAAAGAGGAGGGAAGCCTCCTCTCTGCGGTTTTCCTGCTTCTGTCCGTAGACTCCCTGCTTCGTGCACCCCAGGGGTGGATTGGCACCATTCAGCTGGCCGCCCCCTGTGGTCACCTTGCCCTATTAAGGAGGACGGTCCCTGAGATAGTAAAGGCATACTCGGGGCTCTCCCTCCTTTTGTCTGTTTTGGATTTTCTGAGACAGGGGCAACCTTATGTTATCGTTATTAATCAAGAATTGTCTAGATCTTCAAACTGTAAACCTGAAGGGAAAAGTAGTGAGGTCAAAGTGATTTAAACTAGGTCGAGATGGAAGAGACCCGGAAACGAGAGCATGCTGATAGAAAATGTCGAATGTCATTCATTTATTTGTGAAACTGAATACAGAGCACATAGAAATCTGTAACAGAAAAATAAATCAATGCATTTCCGTTTCATATTATGGTCTTTCACTGATAGAGACAGAGGAATAAAGATGAAACCAGGAAGAAAGCCAAGCAAGTAACCTTGATGTGGGCAGAATCTCCGAGGGGAAAATATCTAATGTAATAAGCATGTATTTTTTTTCTAAAAAAGGATCACTTGGTTTTTAAAAGGAGTATTTTCTAAATTTGTTATAAGCAGTGCTTTGATTTTATTAAAAGTTTAGAAGCATATGGATCCATAAAATATTTTTTCCTTAGTTTTTAGTGAGGAAAGATTTAAATATTCGGTTCTGGAAGTTGGAGGATATTGCATCGTCTCCTCGCACCCCATAACATTTTACTTTCATTGTGTAGCAGCCCCATCTGGTGGTTATTTGTAAACTTTCCACTAAAGATACGTTGCATTTTCACAGTTACGGGCATAAGTGGGATCCTCTCTTAATTTTCGCTGTAGGTTGGATGAAGTTAAGCAGGAAAGAAGAAAGAGCATGCATCAATTCAGTTTAAAAGGTCACAGGCTGGAGAGGGGAGTACATGGAAGGGATTCACTAAAAGTGGGTTGAATTAATGATGGGTGAAGGGAGAGTTGTGTTAAAAGCTGAGAGGGAGTGTGATAAGGTCCCTCAGAGGGAGCACCGTCAGCTCCCTCATTAACCTGCGAAAGCATTTGACCTTGTGCCTGTCTGCTTCACTAGACTGGGGAGGCTTTCTTATCCATCTCTGTATCCTTACCTCTTAACACAGAGCTTTGCAATGCCAGGCCCCTGCCCTGGGGAGAACTCTGATTTCACATGGCTGAAACACAACTGGAACTAGCATCCGAAGAACAGGAAGGTAACCAAACAGCCAGAGGGACAGAAGAAGTGGTCAACTCAGGGAGAGCTGAAGCAAGGATTTGAATGCCAGCAGAACTCGTTTTCCATCCGGTGTGTCTGAGTATCCTTGCTTGTTGCCTCATTTTCTCCTCTGCTTCTTAACTGGCTCTTTGCTGCTTCCAGGCTCACATCGTCACAGCTCTCTAACTGCTGGCAACAGGCACTCAATAATACTCATTCTTTTTCCTGAGAAGGAGACGGGTGCTTATCTATTGGTCTCCTAGACACCTTTGTATTTGGACAAAAACAGCTTTAAGCAGCAGCCAAAGGAGCTGTGAAGGACGAACAGCAAAGGAGCACACGCACGGGAAGGAAAGTTTTGTACCGCTTGTTTGTATGGAAGGCAAGCCCAGGGTTTTTCTGGTTTTTTGTTAATAAATTTATTGTATTTATTTATTTTTGGCTGTGTTGGGTCTTTGTTGCTGCGTGCAGGCTTTCTCTAGTTGTGGCGAGCGGGGGCTACTCTCCGTTGCGGTGCATGGGCTTCTCACTGCGGTGGCTTCTCTTGTTGTGGAGCACGGGCTCTAGAGCGCATGGGCTTCAGTAGTTCTGGCACACGGGCTCAGTAGTTGTGGCTCATGGTCTCTAGAGCACAGGCTCAGTAGTTGTGGCGCATGAGCTTAGCTGCTCCGCGGCACGTGGGATCTTCCCGGACCAGGGCTCGAACCCGTGTCCCCTGCACTGGCAGGCGGATTCTTAACCACTGTGCCACCAGGGAAGCCCAAGCCCAGGGGTTTTATTTTATGTTGTTTACGTCGGAAAGTCGCAGACGGGGGCTTCCCTAGAGACTGTCTTCTGTAGCCACTGTGTGCTCCCAGCAGTTCCCAGAGCTGTCTCTTACTCCCACAGCTGGCAGAAGTGTGCTTCTGCAGGGTATCTGATGCGGAAGAACTGAGCTATTTTGGAATGAACATCCCACCTACTGTTAAGTAATGTTCTGTCTCTGATGCAGGCTTTCCACAGCGGAAAATGTGCTGTGCACTTGGCTGCAGCCTCTACTACGCATCTGCTCGTCAAGGCTGAACCGCAGCTCTGAGATCCAGCTCGGAACCAGCAAGTGGTCTCAGAAGACTCTGCTGGCATTAAAAGGCAGACTACGGCTGGAGACGGGTTGGGGTGACAGCTAGTCTACTAGGAGGGTCTGGTGGAATCAATTAAGAAAGTTAAGCAGGGGAGCCCATCAGCGGGCGACTGTCTCTCCTAGAACCCCATCTAGCAATCTTCCCCAGAGTTATTCAAGCAGTGGTGGGCCCTGGAGCAGAAGCTTTGCTGCAGTATTAAGCTGGAAGGTAGCAAAGTTTAGTTATAGGCTTCCCAGAATCCAAGCTAAAGCCAGTTTCCTGAACAGTTTTCCAATAGCACCCCATCTCCTATTAAAAGTATAGTTAATCTGGACCTCTTTTTCCCCTTCATGTCAGAAAAGAAATGTGTTTCTGATAATAAATGCTCCCTTTGCTGCTCAGCTAAATTTCATCAGGACTGTGGTTGGCAAATTGCTGCCGCATAGTATAAAACTAAGCAATGAAATGTAAGACATGTGCCTTGTATAATTTGCTACAGCTGGGTACAGCTATTCTCTATTATCAAAGCACAGAAGCAGCCCCCCAAGCAGGACCAGATCAAATCCTATCATACCTTCCACCCCGACACAACAAAACAACCAAACCATTGAGTTTCCTAGGGAAATTTGGTTTCCAGGTAACTGCTGGGTCACAAATTCTTTTGAAAATTATGCTTATATTCCAAAAGAATACTTGGGTTATATGGTGATAGAGTATCTTGGAATGCTTAGCCAAGTTGATTTGTAGGAGGCAGAAAACCTGGTCTAGCAACAGTATGGATAATAAAATTACCCACATTGCTATCCCGTAGGGAATCTTTGGAGCATCGTTTAATTTATCTTGATTATGGTCATTAAAAACACTAACAATTTTTTTTCAAATGAGAGATCCCTTTTTAAAAATGTCAATCGAGAAAAGATTTTTATCAGTCCTTTCCAGTAAAACCCTCTCTTAGTGTCCTTGGTATTTACTGAGTACCTTGTAGGGATCTCTTAAAAGGCTCCAGCTGTGCAGAAGTTGATGGGAGATCAATGCAAGCAAAAAATATTCTAGTGAACTAGATAGTGCTGTGGAGTTATACACTGTTTGTGTATTTCTGCCACTTCATTTTCTAAAACTGAGTTCGATAAACAAATGCTACGGGCCTAGGTCTCGATTACACAGTCTATCCCCTCTTCCTGTGGAATTTGAACTTGAGATTAGCTCAGGCAACATTGATGATTGCTAGCCTTCATCTCTAACCCTGGAGCGAGAGCAAGGATTTCTCAATAATTAAGTGTTGAGATGGTCCCCTTCTCTCCTCACCTCACAAGCTCAATCAGGTGGTCCATGTTTCAGGTATAAGTCCAATCCTCTTCAATTTTTCACTCGGCACAAAAAGGAGAGCCAAGGAGGAGTGACTAGACTTTGTAACTGCTCATGACGGGGACATTCATTATACTTTTTTGTATGCAATATGTTAATAGGCCGAGATATCATGGCAGAGGGTCCATAACTAACCTACCATAATAAATAAGAGGAACGGCAATGGTACCAGTATACTCTACAACATAATGTGCTGCTGGCAAAGTGTGACATTTTGAATAAACTTTATTCTTGAGGTATTTAAAAAACATAAAGGCAGTAATGAAACATGGAGCACAACATCAGCTGACATAGCAATTCCTGCCTCCCAAGACCCTGCTAAATAACCAGAATTTAAATCTTCATCTCAAAATACACAGCTCTTCTATGATTTTAAGTGGGTTGTAAAACTTATGGAGTATGCCCTAACTTTATTTTTAAAATATTCTCCACTTTTATAGTAAAGGTGACCCAGAAGTACCTTGTGAATTATAGAATAACATTTTTTTTTTTTTTGCGTTACATGGGCCTCTCACTGTTGTGGCCTCTCCCGTTGCGGAGCACAGGCTCCGGACGCACAGGCTCAACAGCCATGGCTCACGGGCCCAGCTGCTCCGCGGCATGTGGGATCTTCCCAGACCGGGGCACGAACCCGTGTCCCCTGCATCGGCAGGCGGACTCTTAACCACTGCGCCACCAGGGAAGCCCTAGAATAACACATTTAAGCTATTAAATTCACCTCTCTAGACAATACATAAGCCTTCTTGGTACTCACATCTCTCCTGGATGGAAGGAGGAATACGGAAGAATCTAGAATGGACCATTTACCCAAAACATACTGATTTTAACTCCAGAAGTGACTGAATTGTACTTCAAATGGGCAAACTTAAATTTTCTGCCACTAAGTTGAAACAAGGATTCAAAAGTTAACACCACTTATTATAGAAACTTAGAGAAAGTCAAATATTTGTATACCTGAGTGTTGAAACTGTGAAAAGTTCATACCCCCAACACCTGGTTTAGAGATGTTGTTTTTGGACATACAAAAGCTGATTTAGGCCTGTGGGATAAGTTTGTTCCCACATAAGGAGAACTAATTTTAAGTCCAAAAACTAATTAAGATACTCAAGTGCAGACTTCCCTGGCAGTGCAGTGGTTAAGAATCCTCCTGCCAATGCAGTGGAAAGGGGTTCGATCCCTGGTCTGGGAAGATCCCACATGCCGCGGAGCAACTAAGCCAGTGTGCCACAACTACTGAGCCTGCGCTCTAGAGCCTGTGAGCCACACCTACTGAGCCCGCGTGCCTAGAGCCCGTGCTCTGCAACAAGAGAAGCCACAGCAATGAGAAGCCCGCGCACCGCAACAAAGAGTAGCCCCAGCTCGCCGCAGCTAGAGAAAGCCTGTGCCCAGAAATGAAGGCCCAACGCAGCCAAAAATAATTAATTAATTAATTAATTTTAAAAAAAGATACTCAAATGCTTTTTATTTATTGCCAGTCTCATCACTGAGTTGTGGTTCTCCGATCATATCAAGCTCCTGTACATTTCTTAGTGAAGCACAATTTACTTTCTACCTTTGTTTCTTCTTTTTAAGCTTACATTCTTTGAAAATAGTTGTAGTCTACTAAATATATCTATATTTATATATAGAGAGAGTACATACACACACAGTATGGCCTTCAGCTTAACGCAATATGTGTAATCTTGTCTGGATATAATGACAATAGTGTTTTAAAAATGAGAAAGTGATTCATCTATTTATTTCTTCTCTTTCCCACTGAAGTCACCTACAATAACTAGACTGTGTCATAACCAATGAAAGGTATTTAGTAAACAGTTTCATTTACATGGTGCTATATGAAGCATTATCCAAAGAACACTAGTCTAAGTCACTGACTGAAAGTTCTGTGAACTCTCATGAAAAATCTACTTCCAAAAACACTTAGTAAGAACGCAACTGTTTACTGAGTTCAGGGGTCTGGTTAAGACTAATACCCTCTGGGGACTTCTCTGGTGGTCCAGTGGCTAAGACTTCGTGCTCCCAATTCAGGGGGCCCAGGTTCGATCCCTGGTCAGGGGACTAGATCCCACATGCCACAACTAAAAGATCCCGCATGCCACAACTAAGACCTGGCACAGCCAAATAAAATAAATAAATAAATATTTTAAAAAGACTAATACCCTCTGTTTCAGTATTTATAGAGGGCAAGGCACGTGGCACTGTCTTTTTTTCTCAGTAGGACTCTACTGTGTGAGCATTAGCTTCCTTTTTATCTGTACTCAGTTGCTCATCCCTTCTCTTTTCTCTCTTAACTCCCAGCCTCAGTTTCTTGCTAAGGGAAGAAGTCAAGAGGGGCTGCAGCCAGATGAATTTAGTGGCTGGAAAGCTGGAAGGTTTGGGTTTGGTTATTTTCCACGTGGCTTCGGGGGAAGTGCGTTGCTTAGTCTCTCTGGCTGAAAAGCAGGTGGGCGGTGCAGACAGTTGCCCTTTATTTCAGGTAATGTTAGGTGAACAGGAAGTCTGTATTAGGTACAGTTTTAGTGGGAGGAAAAAAGGAAATCCTTTCCATTTTGTCAATAGACTCTTCCATTCCCATCATACTCACCAGAGGAGTAGGAGATATAGAAAATCAGAGAAGAGTGGCAAAGAGAAGGAAGAGGCAAGTAGGTGGGATTTACAAGGTGGCGGGGGAGGGGGGAGGGCGAAAGAGGAAGAGAGGAGCAAGTGGAGAGGCGCCAGGATCCGGCGCTGGGAGGGGGCTGGGGACTGGCAGCCCCGAAGGTGGGGCAGGAGGTAAGCTGCCGTTTGTGCAGACTGTAGGGGGGTGCTCACAGGCCTCCTTCCCGTGGCCACTTTAGGCCTCACCCCATTGTTCGCAGGACTTCTCTAAGGTCTTCTGTCACAATTTGAAAATAGTCAAACCATCATTTTCCTTTAAAAAATTATTGAAAAAACTCTTCGACAATGGCCTGTGCCAGATATTTCTCAACAATTTTAAATCCTCCCAAGTGGAAGGAAATCAAATCCTTTAAAACACACACACACACATACACACAGAAATTCTGTCTTACCATCAAAATTCATACTTTATTTTACAAATATCCCTGTAGTGTAATTATTTTTGAAACCATTTCAAAGGGCTAGCGTTAAGGAGCTTTTTGGAGTGATGAATCTGTATCCTGAAGGTGGTTACACAAAACTCTACATACATTAAAATTCATAGAGCTATATACCAAAAAAAGTCAATTTCACTGTATTATAATTTTTTAAAGTAAAATAAAATACATTTTACTGCGATAAGAAAAAAAAAAAGCCCAGCTCCCTTGTAAGATCCAAGGTGTCTCTCCCCTCCTCCCCCGTAATTAGCATAAAGGCTAAGGTGGCTGTTTGGAAGAAAATAGATTTACTTGAAAGGTCCAGACTCTATTAAAACATTAATGCACTCAGTTAAACAATACTTGTTAAACACTTGCTGTGGAATTCCCCAAAAGTCACTTTTCTTGAGGAGCGGGTGTTTTGTTTTTCCCTCAGGGTGTTCAGATGGACTCACATTCAGCAGGTCTGTGCTCTCCTGACACTGCATCTCACTCTCCTTGGACTTCAGTGGTCCTCCTTTGCAAAGTGGGGGTCATTCCTTTTCTTTCCTCAGATGGGTTGCTATGAGGATCCCCTCAGGTGAGGTCTGGGGAGAGAGCTGTGTAAACCACTCTGTGGATGACAAGTGTGGATATTATTGGGACCAGCTCTGTGTTCCCTCAAGTCCAAAGACTGGATAGTAGGCTCGAAGTGGCATCTCTGCTCCTTTGCTGAAAAGGAGAAACAGAAACGGAGTCTTCTCTGAGCTCCCCAGGAGACTGTAAGTGTTGACACTCCCAAGCAAGCTCTAAACAGCCCCATTGCTGACACCCTGATATCCCAGGAAGAAGGGAGGACACAGCAGGGAGTGATGTCCGGAGAGCTAGGGAAGCCCAGTGCACCAGGGATGAGAAGGACTCCTGGCACAGGGCTGAAGTTTGGATGGTACGCGCCAGAATTGTCTGTTTGCAATTGTCAACCTGGTGCTCCACCAAAGTTCCATGGTGCTGAGTGTAACCCTTGTGGGAAGAGATCATTGAGGCAGCATAAATAAGTGGGACAGCCTAGTATAAGAATTCCAAGATCCTCTTGGTTCGTTTCTCTTTTTCCAACATTTGAAAAAGACATGATTACAGGGAGATATTTCACGACTCTTGAAAAAGCATCAGTGCAGTGGAAAATGGAAACAAATGCACAGCCTCAGAGCAAGTAAAGAATGACGTGAACGGTGGCCACCGATATAGGTAAAGGGGGCAGATGCTATTTGGTTATAGACTTGGGGTTCTTACCATTTATTGGGCCCCTTTGGAAGCCAGGTGAAGCCTCTGGATCCCATCTCAGGATGATATTTTTTAATGAAATAAAATATGTAAGATTACAAAGGAAATTAATTATATCAAAATACAGGAATCCCATAGATCTAGGTTAAGAACTATTGTCCCTGTGCAGCAATAAGGGCCTCGTAGTGCAAATATTTTGATTTTCTTAAAGAAGCCAAGTTCTAAATTTTTAAATGAAGCTGAGTTTTTGAGTGTCAACATTTTTTTTTTTTTAAGCACTGAGCCAGTCTACCTAAGCACATGTCTGCTGGTCATCACTTTGAAACATTCTTATAATATTAGAGATTGTAGGAGACCTTTTGTAAACAAGATCCCATATGATTCAACAGATAAGACTGGGGACAGTGTCTTGACCAAACCAGGGATAGGCTAACAAATGGCCATTTGTCCAATGGAAGAGGATAAAACATGGTGGAGAGGATGTATGTATCCTATGTGCTTGGATTCAAGTTCATAGCAAGGTCAGTAATTATTTTCTTTCTTTTGTGATTTTAATTTTAGCATCTCAACTTGCCACTGTGATCTGCCACTGAGATATTTAGATAGATTTTTTTTTTAAAGTTTGGCTTTGGGATTTAAGGTTTTTAATTTGCTTTTATCATTGCTTTCTACTAACTCTTAGTAGAAATAGATTTTTCACCCCAATGGAAAAGAGGGGAGAGCTGGTGTCATGCTATCATCATAGAAAGGTAATACATGGGTAGAAACCAAAGGAAAAACAAGGGTAAGGTCTCTTTCAGTAAAAATGTCTTACAATAATAATCTCTAGAAAGGATTTTTACCTGTTCTGGACATAATTGAAATAAGGTAAGATCAGATCATTATCATTTCTTATAATTAGAAAATATATTGATCTCCAAAGAGTCATGGGACCTGTATACACTTACTTACAAAAAGGTCCCTACATTCCAATAAATGGAAGCCACACCATAAACCAGTAAGCTATTTTTTCAAATGGAGTCAGTGAAGTATAAAGGAATGACCTTTCCTAGATCAGTGCTTCTAAATTTTTTTGACCATGACGTGAATAGAAGTATATTTTGCATCATGATATATATAGGGTATATATATTTATATATGGTATTATATATATATATATTCACATATTTATAAAGACAAAAGTTCCATGAAGCAGTACTTGCTCATAAAGACAAAAGCTCCATGAAAACAGTTTGCTCTTACTAAGAGATGTGTTTTCTAACTTTATTCTACTCTATTTCATTTTAAAATTTTGGTCTAAAACCACTAAACTTATGTCACAACCCTCTAATGGCCTGTGACTTGCACTTTGACAAACAGTGTTATGATGTCACCATGTTTCTTCAACCCTAGGCACAGTCGCCCACTCGCAGCTTCTCGCCAGAAACTGCAGGGCCCATCAAGTCTGGACCAGGTCCTTCTTTCTTTAACCAGGCTTGTTCGAAGAACAGGTGTGGAGGTTCCATACTATAACCAGCCTCTATCCCCTTAATTCTTTAATTTCTTTTCTCACTCATTTTTTCATTCCTAGTTTCACTTATTCAATGAAATATTTATCAATATTCACTGTGTGGCAGACACAGGTCTTACAACCAGGGCTATGGGCATATAAACAGATGATGTCACGTGTTAAGAACTGAGCCAGGTATGCCCAGGTAGCAATGGAGTCACAGACGAGTGGCACCTGGTGGCAGTGAGCTTGAAAGACTAAGAAGGTTGGGCCAGATGAAGCCTCTGACTAGACAATCTCTTGCAGGGATCTGGTTGCCCTGCAAAATAGGCTCTTGGGTAGGAGGTGGGTCCACGGACCAGAGTCCTAGGGCTGCGGTGGGCATGTGAAGGGAGTCTGTGATGACAGGGTGAGCTGAAGTCTTTGGACAGTAGTGGGGGGGGAGGGGAGAGGAAGTGATGAAGTCATGGGGTTATGGGGCAATCTGAAGGGCTCTGGGCCCAGTGCTCAGTTTTTCCTCCCACAGAGAGGTGACATTGCAAACGTGTGTTATTTTCATGTTGACAGAAGATCTTGTCTTTGGTTGTGACACTTCCTAAGAATTAATTTCTTCAAACAGCAAAGACTTAATCCTGAGCTTGGAGTGAATGTAGGGCTCCTAAGATCACTCCTCAGGAAGAGTCTTCCACTGAAAGCTCAAAATTATGAGATCACAGAATGCTAGAGCTGGGAAGAAAATCATAACGGTCATGCACATGCTCTCATTTTACAGAAGAGGACAACCTGCCCAAGTCCACACGAGTGGTCAGTGGGAGTGGTCAGTGGGAGAGTCGTCCCAGATGCTGCCTCCGGCACCGGCCAGGGTGCAGCCCGGTGATTGCAGGACAAGGAGCTTCTGGAGGGGTGGGGAGCCTCTCCCTGGTCTCGCTGAGGTTTGCTGCTTCCTACGTTGGCCAGAGGGTGGCGCCCTCCACAAGTGGGCCACCCTTTCCGTAGGTGATGGCTTCTCAGAGGGTTTAGCTGAAGTCAGCGGGCCACTGCAGTCTCTAGGGGACTTTGTTCAAGCAAACATTCGGGTTGGCAGGAGCTTCTGAAACTCACCGCATTGGTCCCTTGAGCTCTCTCCTGCTCCGGATCCTCTCCCTCCCAGTGTCTGGGGAGACTCCTTAGGGACAAACCCATTTAGTTTTTCAGTCCTCTAATTTCTTCCTTTGGTAGGCTAAAATTCAGAATTGTTAGACATTTAATGTGCAGAAAAATCACCTAAGGAGTTTTTTAAAAATGCAAGTCCCAGAACCCATCCCTAGACGTTGCAATTCTCAGGTCTTAGGATAGGGGAGCCCTGAAACCTGGCTTTTTAATATCGTCCTCAAAGATGCTGACACATGTATTCAGAGCACATAGGGTTTGAGTAAAATAAAGACCTCGGCTCCCAGAAAGTTGTTTCCTCTCTTGACCAAAACAAGGTTTAGGGACTCAAAAGGCTTCCTTCAGCTAACCCACTGAAGCCACTTAGAATAGTCTCCTTCCCCCGAATTGCCAGGAAATCTCCACAAGTTGACCTGCGAAGGAGCAGGACTGGGATGTGAATTGCATGGAAAAAGATCATATTAGGAGTCCTTTAATTTAATTAGCAGTAGAAAAACCAGTGGAAGTCCAAGTGGCAGATTCCATGGTGGCCACAAGGTGGCGATCTTCTGCGTCTATTTGAAATGGTCTGGCCGTTATCCTGTTTTAGCTTATTTTCAATATTAAATACATCATTAATTTTAAAAGTGTGTATTATTTTAAAAGGATGCAAGGAAAATGGTTTAACAGACGAGGCTTCAAACTCGCATTTCAGTCAAATACTGACATACTCTCGATGGAGGAATTTAGTGAGATTTCCACATCAGACCCCAGAAAAAAGATAAAAATCTGTTTGAGAAAAGGCTGTGGTCTTTGCAAAATGAAAAATGTCACTCAAAGAAAGCATCTTGAAAGCTTTCCGAGAAGTTGGTTTTTTGGAGAACTAGCGGATGCAATTTGGTCATTAAAAAATAAAAAAACATCATCTGGTAAAAATTTCCTTTTTATTGGTTTGTAGTGAGTATCAGAAAATGAAAGAGAGGGAGAGGGAGAGAGAGGGAGAGAGAGAGGGAGGAAGGAAGGAAGGAAGGAAGGAAGGAAGGGAGGGAGGGAGGGAGGGAGGAAGAAAGAAGAAAAAGGCTCTGGATAAACATAATACCAGGGCTGTCCTGAACCAAAAATAAGAGCCAAGCTGTAGCATGGCTAGTGTGGACCCGAGCCTTTCTCCCAGCCATTCCACTCAGCTCCCCAGGAGAGGCAGTGGCGTGTGAGGAAGCCAGTGGGCTGAGAGCAGAAAGAAGAGGCCTTGAGGGTCACCACAGCACAACTTCAAGCTGAGCAGTACAGCCTTGGACCACTGGAAGGCCAAGCCATTGTCAAGGTCACTAGGGTCCTGGGACCTCAGGGACAGAGAGGCCAGTGGTTGGGCATACAGTGAGGTCAAGGCACCATTCCACAGGGACAGGCTGCAAAAGACAGCAAAGGCCTCAGGCCAGCAGAGAGTGAAGGGGACAGTGTTGCTGGTTACTTAGTGGTCTTTGGGCCGTATAGGTACACATCTGTATACAGTGCAGGGAGCAGTCGCTGGCCAGAGCCTGACACTGAGAATGTCCCTGACACATTTCAGTGCAGGAACAATGTGTCTAAGGAGGTTACTGGGGGGAGGGGGGTGTAGAGGGAAGAAAAAAATCACATCCTTCCTTTCTAAGGGCACGGGAGAAAGTTGGCTTCACATCCTACCCTCACTTTTCCTTGTTTCTCCCATTGTGCCCTTGGTCAGGAAATGGAAGGAGGAAGAAAACTCTTTCAAAGAGAAAGAGGTGAGGAGGCCATTGTCTTTAGAAGTTTGGAGAGTGCAGGAGAGAAAAGAAATCTTTCTCTTTTCTCTTCACAGCCTGGGGCCAGGGCAAAGCCTCAAGGTCCTGGTTGTTTTGAGGGACAGCTGTCCTCTGGTTCAGGGGAAATCAGACAAGAGCTCTGGCAGAAAGGATAGAGGTTCTCTACACAGAGCAAGTGTGTCCCCAGGATTGTAGCCCATGAGAACTTTTCCTGTGCTGCTAGGCAGCCAGAGGAGACCCTTACATGGCTGAGGAGAGGGGATACCTAAGAGACATCCCCCTGGCAAGACCCTCTTCCATTACATTATGCATGGATCCAGGGAGATGGGCTGCTCAAAGCTAGGCACAGAGAAAGAGCTCAGATCTTGCCAGCTTTCGTGAGACTGCTGGGCCATGTTTAAAGTAAAATACAGTAGGTGATATAAAGGCAAGCGGTTTATTTAATGGCCCCTTAAATTAAAACTATCCTACACCCAGTATGATAAATGCCTTATCTTTGGGGTACATGTCTCTCTGACCTGGACTGATTTATTATACTCAGGCAGTCAGCTCAGAGGCAGGAATGGAGAAACAGAGGAGGTTAGTTAGGTTTTTGTTCTTTGGGTTATTTTTTTGTTTTTTTTTAATTTTATTTATTTTTATACATTTATTTATTTTATTTTATTTTTGGCTGCGTTGGGTCTTTGTTGCTGCACACAGGCTTTCTCTAGTTGCGGCGAGTGGGGGCTACTCCCCGTTGCAGTGCGTGGGCTTCTCATTGCGGTGGCTTCTCTTTGTTTCTGAGCACAGGCTCTAGGCATGCGGGCTTCAGTAGTTGTGGCACATGGGCGCAGTAGTTGTGGCTCGCGGGCTCTAGAGCACAGGCTCAGTAGTTGTGGCGCACGGGCTTAGTTGCTGTGTGGCATGTGGGATCTTCCCGGACCAGGGCTCGAACCCGTGTCCCCTGCATTGGCAGGCAGATTCTTAACCACTGCACCACCAGGGAAGCCCTGTTTTTTGTTTTTAACGTTTATTTATTTATTTTTATTTTGGCTGTGGTGGGTCTTCATTGCTGCACACGGGCTTTCTCTAGTAGCGGCGAACGGGGGCTACTCTTCGTTGTGGTGCATGGGCTTCTCATTGCGGTGGCTTCTCTTGTTGCAGAGCACGGGCTCTAGGCACGTGGGCTTCAGTAGTTGCAGCACGCAGGCTCAGCAGTTGCAGAACGCAGGTTCTAGGGCACGCGGGCTTCAGCAGTTGTGGCCTGCGGGCTCAGTAGCTGTGGCACACGGGCTTAGTTGCTCCGCAGCGTGTGGGATCTTCCCGGACCAGGGATCGAACCCGTGTCCCCTGCATTGGCAGGCGGATTCTTAACCACTGCGTCACCAGGGAAGTCACGAGGAGGTTAGTTTTAGGTAGCAAATTTTGAGTCTTTGTTGTTTTTTACCTTGCATGGTAGACTTCATGTTTGAAGATGAAGTTTCTGATCCATAAGGTGGTGGGGGGTGGTGCTCACAGTGATTTTCTGATGAGTGGGAGTGGATTTGCACAGATTTGTCCACATCCTCACCTTTAGTCTCTGCATAACCATCAGCACTGTACAGGCAGTAGCCCAACCCAAAGAAATCAAGGAAAGCTTGCAGGCTTGCACAGGAGCTGGAATTCTGACGTGAGCCTCATGGGCCCAGAGCTCTCAGCAGCTGCTCTGCCTTCTTCTACACCCCTCATTACACACGACACACTCACATGCAAGACAGTGAGTTAGAAATGAAAGTTTCCTTAAATGAGACATCTTTGTAAGTATGAATGGTCAAACCATAAAATAAGAAATAAAGACAATTTCCCTCCAACTACTTAGAAATGTTAAACTAAATATTTAGTTTAATAATAAACGAAATGCACTATTCTCAGATCAAAGCAGCCCTTCTTAACTAATTGTAATCAGATTTTTAAAAAAAAGAATTATTAAAAAAAATAATGTTTCCTTTGGAAGCAGATGCTGTGTTGACTGTTTGTCAAATTACCAGAATCTTAGACATTTTAATATCATTTTAGATAATTAGCTGCATTGCTTCAATTTCCAACTACCGTGCCTTTGGTTCTGTCTGGCAGTCATGCAGATATTAGTCTCACAGGAAACTTGCTGAACGGCCAATATGTTGGATGCCTTGGCAAGGCCACAGAATTACAATATAGAGCAATATACACTCCTTGTTATAAGTAGAGTAACTGTATAATTTACTGTCCAAACTGGACGCTTTTGAGACTAAAAGGAGGCACTAGTAATAATTACCCCAGGAAAACCTATAAATTGGATCCTCCTTACTTTTAGCCAAGGTTTCCTCTTCAAAGCTATTTCACAGAAAGAAGGGAGATGCAGATATAAATATAGATATTATTCAAATTCTCATGAAGTTTTTCATATTCCAGGTCAAGATCCTTTCTATTTTAATGATAAAATATAATTTTAAAAAATCCTGAAACAATTCAATCACTGCTGGTTTTGCATTTTTATAGAGGTCAGCTAATGGAAAGGAACTCCTTTTAAAAGGAGGCATAGAAATTTGACGCAGATTTAGTAATTATTCCTGGGCGTAGTCCTCAAAATTTTAGTTGTTGAATTTTGCAAGCATTTAAAAAAGCTGAAAAGTAAGTGGTTGTGCTGTCAACCTATAGGATGAATGGAAGCTCCGATTGTTATGAAAGCTTATGGTTTGAAAGACATTTTTCAGCAACATCAGACATGATTTTTCAAAGTGTTGTCTGTCAAACAGTGAAGCATGAAGGCATGTACTCTGGAAAACTTAGTAAAAGATAAAAAGAAAAAAATTGGCCATTGTGTTGAAGGAGATAATGAAGATGGAACATATAGGTGGAGATTGAATATGAGCAAATGACTCATATTCAAATGACTGAATATGAAAAAATTCTAAATTAAGCATTATTTTATCTAATGCATGATTTTTAATATCAATATATAATTTAATTAACAAATTAAATATTATGAGTAGACACTTGGATATATTTCATCCATATCCCTAAAAGTTGATACATTTAAATTGGCCAAAAACTTTCCTTTGGCTTTTTTTTTTAAATAAGGAATCATTTTGTATTTGGGGTCAGCTTATATCCAGGCATATGTTGTAACCACCATACGGGTTTCTGTTCTGTGTAGTTTTGGAGTGACAGGCTCCTGGGATTAAGCCTGGGAGAATGAGGGGTCCCCCTGGCTTCCTGTCTGGGCAGAAAACGTATCAGGACTCCAGATGAAAGAGCAGGACGTTAGCCTATGAGCTATGTCTTCCTTATCCTAAGCCCAGCTGCTGTCTTTCAAAATACCACCATGCATGGGGTAAGGTGATGAAGATGAGCAGATTCTAAAGATCACTAGGTGACTACCAGGGTCTCTCCAACCAAAAGTCTCTCAAGGCTACACTGAACGCCCAGGAGCACTTCCTTTCCATCTTACATCTCTAAGCAGCCTCAGTCACAGATCCAAGCTCTAACCCAGTTTGGGGTTAAGGTGGCCTGGGGTACCTTTATCCAAAGCCAGCCACTGGGTGGATCTGGAAAGAAGAATGTGCCGACCTGGTCTATTCCGGCCTCTTGGGAGCTTAACGTCTAGTTGCAGGAGGAGAAGGCATGCTCCTGTACTAACCAGCTCTGCAGCTTTAGGCAAGTCCCTTAAACTTGCTGAGGGAGTTAGGATAGTCTCCTTCCAGAGCTGATTATTCCTTTTCTCTATGAAAATAAAAGTAAGAAGACAGTGAAAACGTAACATAAATGATACAGAAAATAAACACCTCAGAAGTAAAAAGAAACAAAGGTCAGTGTGGCTGAAGTGATTAGGAAAATCGTCTGATTTCTTAGGCTTTCCTGAAAAAAGGAAATTAGGCTACCCTCCTCCATTAGCTGTAGACTTTTTTTTTTTTTTTTGTGGTACGCGGGTCTCTCCCGTTGCGGAGCACAGGCTCCGGACGCGCAGGCTCAGCGGCCATGGCTCACGGGCCCAGCCGCTCTGTGGCATGTGGGATCTTCCCGGACCGGGACACGAACCCATGTCCCCTGCTTCGGCAGGTGGACTCTCAACCACTGCGGCACCAGGGAAGCCCAGCTGTAGACTTTTGGTTTTATAGATTTTGGAGTAGGAAGTAAACCGAAGGTCAGAGGAGGAAAATCCATTTACTTAAGGCCATAGAGATACACAAAAGGCCCTTAAGAACCAAAGAAAATCATCCGGTCTCCCAAGCCCTAAAGTAAGATATCACTTAGTATGTTGAGCGTCTTGTGCAAAAGGAAATCATGTGTTCCTGGTGGCCATGCTCTTAAATTTGATGACTCTGTTCTCCCGATTTGGCTTTTTAAAGGAACCGCAGAGATTGTGAGGTGCTAGGAGCAGGCTTAGGGATGGGTGAGGAGTGCAGGAATGGGGACCTGGGGATGTGGGAGCACCTCCAGGACCACTGAGGCTACTTGGTTGACGCAGCTGTTTTCTAACAAGGATCTGAAGAGTCAGCCAGTGCCGGGTTGGGAGGTTTATAGTTTTGACACCCTTCATTCTCCAACTTGCTCTACTTACCTTTTGAATTGGCCCATTTATAGCTGGAAAACCAGTTACATAATCTTCTTTGTAGAACTCACACGAACCACAATGATGCCATCAGAAAGCTATGAGATAAAATTGAGAAAATGGATTCCACGTCTGCCGCAAGCCAGGTGGTTCTAATTCCTACACTTGGTTTTCTTTAAAACTGGAATCCCTTGGTTGGGTAAAATGTTTGCTTTCTTTCTTTAAAAAGCATCTCCCTCTTGTTTTAAGCAAAGATCATTGGAATCCAGTCATGATCATTATCATCACAATAATCATCAAAACGCCTCCCTTGTGTGCCTCCCCCCTGTAGTTTGTGCTCATTACCCAGAATGCATAGCGTCAACAGCTGAATATTGCAGTCAGTTCTGGGCAGCACATTTCATGAGGGATATTGGAAACCAGGAAGTTCCCAGGAGAGAGCTGCCAGGACGATGCAGGATCTGGAAACTACAATAAATGAAGAACAGGCAAAATTATTGCAGCTCTCTGGTCTGGAGAAGAGAATCCAAATTTAAATATTGAGAGCTCGCAACTGCCCATAATGCAGAATTGGGACCAGATATGGCCCATTTTGGCTTTGTGTAAAGAAGAACCTAATAAAACTTAGAGCTATTGGGTATTGGAATGGCCAGGGATGAAGTCGTGAGCATCCTGCCACCAGAAATGTTCATGGAGAGACAGGTGAGCATCTTTCAGGGATGCTGTATCAGGGACTTCTCCCAGGGTAACTTGCAGTGAAAGGCTCTGTGTTTGAAGTACTGATACAGAAAGACATACAACAAAACACCCACTGTCTTCCACAAGAAAGGACACCTAAGTAAATACATAAGTAACAATGTACATGAAACAGACGAGGGTGTGGGTGGGGAGCGAAGGAATAGATGCAGAAGGCTTCATTAGGACATGGGATGTGGGGTGCTTGCTGAAACATGTGACCCGGACTCAGGTAAGCAATGAGGGAGATTCCAGGGGTGCAGCTGGGGCTACAAGAACGAGACCGTGAACCAACGATTGTGCCAGCACAATGAGTCCGCCTAGGATAGAGAGGAGGGTTTGTGAGGAGAGGGCTCCTTGAGGATATTAGAGACCACTATGAAGACCAGATCCTGGGAACTCTTGAACTACAGGTCGCTGGGATAAATCCTCTGCCGGTCCTTGGATTGCTAAATAGCGATGCCTTTCATATGTGACTGGCAGTGCTGGCTTCTTTGTGTCGTACCTCAGGGAGGCCAAATGCTAGGGTAGACAGCAAGTAATATCATGGTATTTTTCTGACCTCTTTCATCACTGGAGGACCTAGCCCTAACAGGCTTTTAAGGGAAATAGTACCTTCCTTTGGCATTTGCCAGTATGAGCCTACCCACCCCTAAACCCTCAAAGCCCACTGTATAATTACCCCCAGGAGGCCAGAGGTCACTTAGAACAACAAGTGTAGGCAACACCCAGCTATTAGAAGTCAAATTTCAGAGCTCTCCCTAAATTCTGGCCTGAAGCATTTTGGAGATGGGACGGGGCCCCAAAGGTGGGTGGCCTTTGAGGTTGGTATTTCCTGCATGCGGTTTGTGAGGTTGGCCTGGGCAGGCTGTGTGCCTGGTGGGAGGGTGTAGCTCCCCTCTCCGGGAGGCCCCCCTCCTCAGCACTGGCTGCAGGCCTGCTCCAGGCCTCCCTGCCTCCTCAGGGGCAGCTACTCAGCTGTTCTCCCGCTTTCTGCACTGAGCTGGCATCTTGGGAGGGAAGCCCAGATGAGACTCAGAGGTAGATGAGATGCTGTAGATGAGACTACCCCAGATGGGAGGGGTGGTTCAGACAGGGAGCGCTGAAAGGCAGCTTTTCCAGAAGGGGCCTCCCAGTGAGCCTGTGAGCAGCCAGCAGCCATCTAGCACTTCTCCCATATCCTGAGAGAAGGGGAAGAAGCTGGGAAGTGGGCGGTCCAATAGGTGGTCTCCTTGTGGGGTGACTCCGTGGCCAAGATGGCAGTAATAACTGCTCTGCTCGGTACAGGGGCTGCCTGCCAACAGCTGCCCCACTTGGGCTCATCTGAGGGGTCCCAGAAGCCCCGCGTTAGCCTACACTGAGGTTTAAAATGCTACCATTAGGATGGAGGTACTGGATTTCAGCATAAATCTCACCCTGAGGTTCTCTTTAAAAATGCAGTTTCACCAAGATGGAATAAATTAGTCTACTGGCTCATTCCTCCCTGACAGGAGGAGTGCACTGCCCTGAAAGCATCAGGCAGCAGGCGGCCAGAGACAACGAAATGCTTTGAACTGAGAGACCAGGTAGTACCGAGGGCCACACTTACTTCCTTCAGCATTTGTCCTGGCCCAACACAGACCCAGTCAAGCAACATCACCTGGCTCTGGAAACCCAGAGCCCAGGATAAGGCTCTATGCCCTGAAATTGATGCTTCTGAGCGCAGCTTTATGTTTGGTCTCTCCAGGAGGAAAAAACACGGGAATCCAGACTTTGACCATGATCACCAATTCCAGCCCTCCAAACTTGCCCAACTCTGCCTTGCGTTCATTTTCACCATCCCAGCCTTTGTCTTTAAAGTTGGCTGGAGAGTCTCAAGTCTGTTCTCTGTGGGGAGGGGCCCCGTTTTCACTGAGCAGACACAGCACTCCGCAGGGTGTGGCCATTTCTCCATTCGTATCCCAGTCCAGAAACCAATGTCCTGGGACCATCACACATAGAGCACAGGCTTCGGCTCAGATGTTTTCCAGAGAGAGGGAAACTGTCCAGCAGATGTCAGTAAGTTCTAAGATGTTGCGGGGAGCCCGGCTTGACAGTCAAGTGCTCTCTTTTCCAAATCAGCTTATCACTCAAAGACCTCAGAGGGGATGTGACTGAGCAGAGGGCCTTTAGTAGGGGAGCTCCCGAAGACGAGAGCAAGGAGGGGAAATAGCAGTCCACGTCCTTGCAGAGAAGAACTGAGATTTGTCGTGTGTCTGAGGATTCCAGGAAGCCTGTGCTATAGAGCCCAGGCTGAGAAATGCCTGGTGATTGACGAGGTGGATACTGGGAGGCTCCAGACAGCAGTTCATTCTGCCTATTTCACTGCCACAGGGTAAAGTCCGGTTCTGGCCTCACCTAGGGGCAACCTGTTCAAACTAGCCCTAGGTTTCTCATTCAGTTTGAATGAGGCCTTAACTGAGCTAACTGTGAAGAGCCCAAGGCACGGTCCGTCCAGCCCAGAGGACTCCATTCTACACTGAAGTGACCCTCCACCCCCATAAAGTTGTGCAAATTGGAAGCCCTAGAGCCACTATAGCTTGGATTGGGGTCCAGTTTCTGGCTTGGCGTCAGACCAGGTTCTAGAAGAGGTGAGGCAGAGGTATGAAAAAGAGCTCTATACCTCACTGCGTCCTCTTTGTTGTATCAGCATTTATTGAAAGACTGCTATTTTCAAGTGCAGTGCTAGAAACTATGGAGGATACACAGAGATATAATATGGGGTGCCTGAGTTTAAGGGGCTCAGGATCTTGAAGTGGACTCTGGTATTCACAGTTGTTGATCAGAATGCTCTCCCATCCCTGGTGTGCCGGTTCCAATCAGAGGAACTCTTCCCCCATTTTATAGGATCTTAACAGGGTCATCAATCAAGCTCCACACCCGACTACCACAGAGGTGGGATTGTGACCTAGGCTGGCTAATCAGTCTACACTGGTATCCCTACATTCTCTGTTTCTTACAGCCAAAGGAGTGAAACCAATCCATAGACTGATGATATTTGATCTGCCAAACTATAAAAACCAGCATGAAATTCCTCAGGGAGGAGACTGACTGATTCAGAGATGTTCTTATTTTATATGGGATGCACTTGTTTAAATACACAAGTGTTGAAACTCGTTTTCCTCTGATTAACACCTATTATCCTTACAAGCTACTTGCATAGGGAATGTCTAGAAAGTTGATTTTCACAATAAACCTAGATTAATGTGTTCTGAAGAACCAAGATTGTGTCCAATAGTTGGCCGAGAGTTTCCAAGCACTTGGAGTTGCTGCTGCTGACATGTGAGCTGCTTAGGCAGTAGGAGAAGGATACACTATCATTAGAGAAGGGCTGGGGAAAGTGCTTGCTGAGCTTCTTAAGACATTCTCCAAGATTCATAGTGTTACACATCTGTTATTAAAGTTATATTTTGTGTTTTGCAGTTTTCTTTTTCAGAGTCGAACCTAAAGTGTTTTCACTTGAGTCTGAAGAGCAGGGGGAGGAAATACTCATTCACTGCTGCTGTACCCCCATGTGCTAAGCAGAGACATCACATGTTCATGCTGGGTCCAGGGGTGGTCTTATAATTGACTTCAATACAAAGCTCTCGGCCTTGGCATTCATTACTAACCCATCAGTGTTGGCCTACTGTATGCCATGTGAGATGAAAGCTATTTTCCAGCATAAACTATAACCAGTGGTGCAGGTTTATGTAAAGACCCTGAGTAGGAATTTTGCTAGCTCTTGTCCATTCGTATGTTCTTGTCTGTTCGTAAGGTTTAGAGAAACACACAACTCCAAAATCAATCAACTATGGATTGTGACACTGATGCTGTGAATATAAATGTTTATGGAAATGCAAATGAAGATAAGACCAGTTACTTCTAAGTATTCCACAGGTCAGTTTCCTGTCCCTAAGGGCAGAAGATAAATATTCATGGAATGAATGAAAGTGGTGATCCCTTGAAAGGGGTGCAGTGAAAATTTCACGTTTCCAGATGTGTTTTGCTTCACACTGACAGCTCCCAGACAGACAGTCAAGGAGACTCAAGGTCATCTCTATGTTCTTTAAAAAAAAGGACACATTGCCAACAAAACACTGGCTCAGTCCAAAGCCTGCATTGGACTGGGAAAGTTTTCTATCTTCAAGCTCCCTGGAATCTCAGATTCATTCTCATCTCAGAGGGCCAACCCAATGATGACTTGACATAGAGGATGGAAATGTAACAATCCCTATATAAGGGATATATTCATTTCTTAGAACTATTATACTAACGTATCACAAACCGAGTAGCTTAAAACAACAGAAATTTATTCTCTCACAGAATGAAGAGAAGGCTAGAGGTCCAAAATCAAGGTGTCAGCAGGGTTGGTTCCTTCTGAGGGCCCTGGGAGAGAATCTGTTCACTACCTCTCTCCTAGCTTCTGTTGACTTTCAGGGATTGACGGCTGGCAATCTCTCCAACCTCTGCTTCCATCTTCACATGTTCTGTCTGTGTCTGTCTTCATACTGCCGTCTTTTTATAAGGATACCAGTAATGTTGGATTAGGGGCCCACCCTACTCCAGTGTGACCTTATCTTAATCAATTACATCTGCAATTATCCTATTTCCAAATAAGGTCACATTCACCAGTACTGGGGTTAGGACTTTGACATATTTTTTTCTGGGGGTGTGGGAACATAATCCAATCCATAACAGGGGATGAGAAATGATCAGACTCTATCAAATAATTAATGTTGCCAAAGCATGTAAGGTAACGTCTCAGTTAGGTTTGATTTGTGATGGCAGGTTCACGGGGGCTTTTGAAAGAAACTAAGACATCCTATAGTGCACCCACAAAGGATAGAAACGTTTCTATTCTGTCACTTTCCATCTCAACTCTGATTAGGATGTCACCAGCCACCTAAAAGATAAAGGTTCCATATCCCATCACCAACGTCCAGAACCACCTTATTTTTAGTTTCCCAAATTTGAAGATGCCAGGAACATACCATTCAGTATTTGTATCAATAGCACCAGCTTTCTGTATCTTGTTAAGCTGACTTTTCTCCCCAAGGTGTTCTACCTACTGGATTTTTGACATGGTTTCAATGCATGCAGAAGCAGAAAAAAATATTCCACATTGGTTAAAGTGATGTGAGGCTGAGTTGTTGAAAGGGTTGTGTATTTAGGATAAGTGGATACTAAAATAGTCAATTTCAAAGAACTAGATTGATTGCCCCCTTTTGGTTGCACTAATAATGAGAACAGGGCTTCCCTGGTGGCGCAGTGGTTAAGAATCCGCCTGCCAACGCAGGGGACTGGGTTTGAGCCCTGGTCCGGGAAGATCCCACATGCGTGGAGCAACTAAGCCTGGGTGCCACGATTACTGAGCCCACGTGCCACAATTACTGAAGCCCGTGCACCTGGAGCCCGTGCTCCACAACAAGAGAAGCCACGGCAATGAGGAGCTCGTGCACCACAAAGAAGAGTGGCCCCCGCTGGCCGCAACTAGAGAAAGCCCGCATGCAGCAATGAAGACCCAATGCAGCCAAAATTAAATAAATAAATGAATTTATTTAAAAAAATAATGAGGACAACCAAAGTGATGATACTTTTTGTCATGCATTTGCTAGTGTGTTTGTAATTTTTTAATTGTTTTTTAAAGAATTTATTATTTATTTATTTATTTATTGGCTGTTTTGGGGTCTTCATTGCTGCACGTGGGCTTTTCTCTAGTTGCAGTGAGCGGGGGCTACTCTTTGTTGCGGTGCACAGGCTTCTCATTGTAGTGGTTTCTCTTGTTGAGGAGCATGGGCTCTAGGCACAAGGGCTTCAGTAGTTCTGGCTTGCGGGCTCAGTATTTGTGGTGCATGGGCTTAGTTGCACTGTGGCATGTGGGATCTTCCCAGACCAGGGCTCGAACCCATGTCCCCTGCATTGGCAGGCGGACTCTTAACCACTGTGCCACCAGGGAAGCCCCTGTGTTTGTAATTTTTCACTGGGCAGATGCTGGAATGATATATTTTATATTATGTAGCAACACTAGACAGACAGCTAATATTTTTTCCAGTTCAGTTATTCATAGCTCAGCACTGTAGAAAGAAGTCATTTCATTCCTTTTACTGCGGAGAAAGGAAAGAGTTTGTGTTGCTGTTTGCCGTTGAGCTGGAACAGCCTGGGGCTAATGCCTATTTGCAAAACCACATTGGGAGAGAATTTTTACTGTCTCTGCTTTCTGACCTCCCCACAGACATCACTGTCAAGTGCGGGCATTAAAAACTCTTCTTGAGGGTTTCTATATAGATGCTAAGGGAAGAAGAGAGGGCTGTAGGGGCCCAACACTTGGAGTAGATTTAACTTTATCCCTGTGGACCAGGTCACCAAGACTAATGTGTTGCAGAGTTTATACCATAGGTTCTACTGGGGCATTCATAATTTTCCCCAGGGAGGAAATGAAATGCCTTTTCTTGAGAGCTGCAGGGTTCTGCATCCCTCACTGAGAAGATCTAATCCATTTTGGCTGGTTGCACTGAGATACTCTCTGTTTTCAATTAAGTCAATTATCTGAGTCATCTTCATAATTAACGGTAGAAGACTTGAGCCGTCAGGACCGGCTAGAGCAAAAATATTTGGGTGTGTGAGTTAAGCCACAGTTGCTCTGTGGGTGTCTGAGGCTGGGGCAGGGAAGGGGGCTGACTGCATGCTGTGGCCAACTTTCTCAATTAGCAATGGGCTCTAACTAGATGGCAGAGAGCGTTTTCGCCTAGAAGTCAGGAGATAGTGTTCCCGCTCAATCTCTGGCACTAGCAAGCTGCGTCACATTGAGAAAGATTCTTCACCTCAGAATGACTTATCTTTCTTTACTTCTGCAAAATGAAGGAGTAAAGCCAGATGGCTTTTGTTAGTATATTTACAAACAAACACTGAATATCAGGCACTGATATTACTTACTAATGTAGTAAGCATTATTTCATTTAATCCCCATAACCAAACCTTTATGAAAAACAAGGCACAGAGGGGATAAGTAACTTACCCGAGGTCACACAGCTAGTAATTTTCAAAGACCAGTTAGTTCTAAGCTACCTCCTGACTGTGATTCTAACGGCCATTGCTGAGAGTCAAGTGGAAATCTCTGTGTCCCAATTAAGGCTTAAGTTAATTTAGATTCTCGCTAGGCAAAGTCCATGGATTAACAGCATGGGTATCACCTGCAATCTTTTTGGAAATCTGCAATCTCAGATCCCACTTCAAATTTATTAATCAGGACCGGCATTTTTAACTAGATGCTTATTAAATATTGAGAGGCACTGATCTAAGGCTGGCCATAGGTCAGTCAGATTGGAAGCACTGCAAGGAATTTCTGTTTTCTGTCACCTCTGGTAAGGTCTGAAAGCCCTAGACTGAGGTGCCAGCAGAGGGCTGCCTTCTTTCCTGAAGTTAGTTCTAAGCCGTTTGCCCAGTGCAGGCATTTGTGTTTCATCTTTTAATTTCTTACCCAAGTCATTTGCTCCTGACTCTCTGCTCCACTTCCAAAAGGAAGCGTCCAGTAGCCAGAAGAGATCTTTGTGGGTTGACCACAGAGGGGAGGCCATTATGAATGGATTAATGCATGTGCAGGATGAAATTCTCCAATGTCCTTATGCAGGCAGGAGAAATTACTGTTCTAATGCTCCCACTCACTCCCCTCATTTATATAACAATGTCTCTACACAAAAGCTTTCTATGGAAAGATAATTGGATTTCTAACTCTGTTTGTTCAAAACTCACTTAACATTATAACGGCCCTAGTTATATTGTTTGTATAAACTCATCAATAGTACAGTACCGATTTCTGAATAAATATCTAGATTTTTGTACCTACATCTAGTGTTACCAAAGCAGGAAGGGAAAGAGAAGCCAGAAATAGAAATCCATTAATAAAAACAGATACCACATATACCTTGCTGCACTAGGCTTAAATGTGTTGGGTAAATTTAGTTTTTCAACATCTCAGTGCTATTTTTTATCTTACCTATGTATGTATTTGCTTAGTGTTTAATCACTGTAGTACTTTTGGCAGATGGGTCACTGAAGAAAAATATAGTCTGGTGTATTCATGACTGAAATGCCCATTTAACTCAATCTAAAATGAACTAAACATATACTTTAACAGTGATTATCCCTCCCTAGCAATGGAGATTGCAACAGATCCTTGTTTCCTGAATACTCTAGAGGTTTCCGTTTGACATTTTTAGGGCAAAATTAGAAAGAGAGAGAGAATTTCTAAGGCTTTTTGTGCTCCCATTATGTATGGTGGAGATTTCTTTTTCACCTTTTCCACTTTTTCAGATATATGATAACAATGGTTTTTTCCATGTTTTTCCTTCTCTTTCCCCTGGACAAGGAAGAAGCTACCACGTAATATTTGAAACAAAGAGCCGGATGTATTATTCACTAAGTAAGGGAGAGCTCTGTTTGTAAAACACAAACTCTGAAGAAAGCAAATGACTGCTCTTAAATAGGGTTTGGGGAAGCACCAAGCTCAGAGACTGGTGGCCTTTCAGAAGTGGGCGTGGTCAGGTATTAGCTGACCTGCTGCCATGGAAAGAGCAGTCACTGAAGTGTGACTGCTGATGACTGGCTGACTTTCAGAAGTATATGGTTGTTGCTGATTGGCTGACTTTCAGAAGCATGGTTACCAATTCAAGGTTGTTAACTGATTGGCAAGGGTTTAAACCTGAATTTGGTAGTTACTTGTTGTAACTTGATCAAAGGGCAGTCAGTCTTTCTTGAATTTAGAGTATTGGCACTTCTTATGTTCACCTCCCCCTGGCCACCCCCTGCCATCTCAGGCAGCCTCTGCACTCATCGTGCGTGGTGTGAAATATTAGGGAATATAATCTTCATGAGTCCCTTGAATCTTAAAGTGCCTATACCTTGGCACTCTACCCTAGGGTAAAATAGGAAATATTGATACATGGCCTCTGCATGGGCCAATCCCCCTTCCAGAGGCAAATTTGTTCAAAGCTCATGCAATTCTTTGCCTAGGAACCCAGATTTGGCCTCAGGCTGCATTCTAGCAGTGATAACCATCAGCAATAAACTCATCAGTAGTAAAGTACCAATATCTGACTTGGAAGAAGCCTATTTGCCATCTCTGCTCTCAGAGCATTCCAGTCAAATTTCACTATCCTGTGCCCCATTCTTTCAGGCTCCTCCTTGCCGTTAAACCAGATGAAGAAAGAGCGCTCCTGGCAATATAATGTACTGAATACTTCACAATGCAAGGTTGTCTCATAACTGTTAAGGGAAAAGACCCTGATCTTTTCCCTTCCACAGTGTACTCTGTGGAATAGATCTATTCCTGAAAGGAGAAGCAGTAGTGTGTCAGTTAAGAGCACAAACACAGGGATTCTAATTCTAGCTGGTGTGATTTACCAGCTGTATGACGTTGGACAGTTTACTTAAACACCCTGAGTCTCGATTGCCCCATTTGTAAAATGATAAAGGCATAAAGCACAGTACTTGTCTCACAGGATTACTGTACGGATTAAATGAGAAGAACATATAAGACATTTAGGATGGTACCTGGTAGATACTAAGTGCTCAAAATGTTGGTTATATCATGATTTGCTATTTTTTTCTGTAAAAACATCTGATGATACAGTAGGATAAGGCCTGATCTGGGAGTCAGAAGGCCTGGGTTCAAATATGACTAATATTCCTAGTCATGTGGCCCAGGGTTAAACTTCTTAGAGACATAATTTCCTCATTTACATAATAAGAATACTTGCATTGCCTACATAATTGAATCTAATATTTACTAACTTTGTGGTGCTATTTAAATCACCTTCCCAGGGCTTCAATTTTCTTACCTGTAAAATGGTGCTAATAGCTGCTCAGTCTAAGAGATAGGGTGGCTGTGAGTATTAAGTAAAATAATATAGATGAAATTATAAAGAACCACAGGTGTCCTCGTTACTTAAGGGTAATTGATATTTAGTAACTGGTGTTTTAAAAATTAAAGGAGAAATCACTTAAAACAAGATCCAGAATTTCACCATACATGGCATTTTTTAATGTATTGATTGAATTTTGTTAGAAATGAAACAAAACAAGTTAGTATCTATCTTATATTTACCAGAATCTTATCTTATAATTGTAATTATTTGCTAATTTTTAGAATCAGAAAATGAATCAAGTGTTGATTTTTTGGCTTAACATGGCTGACAAATTTTTTTAATTAAAAATAAAATTTTCTTGGGCTTCCCTGGTGGCGCAGTGGTTGAGAGTCTTCCTGCCGATGCAGGAGACACGGGTTCGTGCCCCGGTCCAGGAAGATCCCGCATGCCGTGGAGCGGCTGGGCCCGTGAGCCATGGCCGCTGAGCCTGCACGTCCGGAGCCTGTGCTCCGCAACGGGAGAGGCCACAACAGTGAGAGGCCCGCGTACCGCAAAAAAAAAAAAAAAAAAAATTTCTTCCAGTTTTATTGAGATATAATCAAACATACAGCACTGTATAAGCTTAAGGTGTACAGAATAATGATTTGACTTATATAAATCATGAAATGATTACGACAATAAGTTTAGTGAATATCCATCATCTTATTTAGATACAAAATAAAAGAAAAAGCAAAAAATTTTTTTCTTTGTGATGAGAGCTCTTAGGATTTACTCTCTTAACTTTCAATATACAACATAACAGCGGTGTTAATTATATTTATCCGGTTGTACATTACATCCCTAGTACTTATTTATCTTATAACTAAAGTTTGTACCCTTTGGCTACCTTCATCCAATCAATTCCCCTTCCCCTTAACCCGCACCTCTGGGAATCACAAAACTGCTCTCTTTTTCTGTGAGTATTTTTATTTTTGAAGTATAATTGACCTACAACACTATGTTAGTTCCTGGTGCACAACATAGTGACTCACTATTTCTATACATTACAAAACGATCACTACGATAGGTCTAGTTACCATCTGTCCACCATGGAAAGTTATTACAATATTATTGACTATATTCTCCATGCTGTACATTTCATCCTGTGACTTATTTATTTTGTGACTGGAAGCTTGTACCTCTTAATTTCCCTCATCCATTTCTTTCATTCCCCCACTTCCTTTCTCTCTGGCAATCACCTGTTTGTTCTCTGTATCTATGACTCTGTTTTGTTATGTTTGTTCATTTGTTTTGCTTTTTTAGATTCCATACATAAGTGAAAATATATGATATTTGTCTTTCTCTGACTTATTTCACTTAGCATAATACCCTCTACGTCCATCTATGTTGTTGCAAATGACAAGATTTCATTCTTTTTTATGGCTGAGTAGTGTTCCATTGTCTATATATACCACATCTTCTTTATCCATTCATCTATCGAGGGTCACTTAGGTTGCTGCCATATCTTGGCTATAATGCTTCAATGAACATGTGGGTGCATATACCTTTTTGAATTAGTGTGTTTTTTGGGTTTTCTTAGAAAAAATACTCAGAAGTGGAATTGCTGGATAATATGGTAGTTTTATTTTTAATTTTTTGAGGAACCTCCATACTATTTTCCATAGCGGCTTCATTAATTTACATTCCCAGCAAAGTGCATGAGGATTCCCTTTTCTCCATATCCTCACCAACACTTATTTGTTTCTTTTTGATGACAGGTGTGAGGTGATATCTCATTGTTGTTTCAATTAGTGTTTCACTAATGATTAGTGATGTTGAGCATCTTTTCATGTGTCCATTGCCATCTGTATGTCTTCAAAAAAATGTCTGTTCAGGTTCTCTGCCCATTTTTAAATCAGGTTGTTTGTTTTTTGATATTGAATTGTATGAGTTCTTTGTATATTTTGGATATTAACCCCTTATCAGATACATTGTTTGCAAATATTTTCTCCCATTCAGTAGGTTGCCTTTTCATTTTGTTGATAGTTTCTTTCACTGTATAAAAAGCTTTTTAGTTTGATGTAGTCCCATTTGCTTATTTTTGCTTTTGTTTCCCTTGCCTGAGGAGACAGATCCAAAAAAATGTTGCTAAGACCGATGTCAAAGGGTGTACTGCATACATTTTCCTAGAGAAGTTTTACAGTTTCAGGTCTTACATTTAAGTTGTTAATACATTTTGAGTTTATTTTTGTATATGGTGTGAGAAAGTTTGACAAAATTTTAAGACCCACTTCACATTTGACTTTTGCTACACAGTTACTGAAGAGGTCATTTTTTTTTTTTTTTTGCAAAAATATTAAAGGACTTCACTTATTCTCCCAAGGGTCTTTTAATTCTCTGATATTTAAATCACTCTTTTATGAAGCTCAAGCTGTGTCCTCGTCCAAGTCAGATGAAAGCCTGCATCTTTTGCAGAATATGCAATTTCACTTTGTTGCAATCAATTTGCATTTGATTTGCATTGTATTATTGATCACATGGGAGTGTCCAACAAAGATCTCCTTGCCCTGTTTGAGGGTCGACACCAACATAATAGGAGGTTATTAAGTGGGAACTAATTACAAAAGTGGTCAGTTGATTAGTGAACCTTTTTCTGTCCTGAGAATTTTTGCTTCCCCACCTAATCTTGGGACTGCATAGATGTAGTTAATGAGTTCCCCTACTCCCATTAAAACTGTATATGATGCAATTCCCAAGAATTTGATTGGGATCAAATTTTTAAGAACCAGATTGTGTTTCAAATGCCCTTGGATGGGAGACACTATTTTGATGTTTCTCAAGTAAAATGAAAACCCTACCTAATCGCTGACTTGATCTTACTTTCATAAATCTGGATTTCCAGGAATCAGATTTTCTTAGAGCAGGGTACATCCACTTTTCTTCGGTGAGTTGGGGCCAGTGATGTTTTCTCACTTTTCTCTCTGCAGGCAAGGGACCAGGTCCAAGACCATTTTGCAATAGGCACAGGTGGAGCAGGCATAGAAATAAGTCCCCTACTTGCAGGGAAAGAGTGAATTCTTACGGGAAGCGCCTCTCCCTTTCCGTGCTGCCTTGACTAATATAGGCCTGTGGAGTTCTTTCTTTTCCATCCTCTGCAGGCAAGAAGAGTTGATGATTAAAGACATAAGCAGGCCAGGAAAGAACAACCTCATCTTTTCCTGAGCGCCTCCCATAGCCTGTAACGTCCCCTGACATGTCTGGAAGGGAAGTGTCTGATGTTTGTTTGTCATGATCACAAAAGCCACTCATCCCCCACGTTGAACCAAACTCCGCTTTCCTATCCTGTGGGATTAGCAGTGAATATGGCCGAGATCAAACAGGATTTCATGGTGCTTTTGTTAGATTTCCTAAACAGGCAGCTGTGGGCAGAAATTTAAACAAACAACAGGCCTTTTAAGGGGATCCTGAAATAATCTTGTCATCCTTGACCTTGTCGCTCGTTCCCACAGTCCGACCTTAGTATCACAAGAAGCTTGTGCTCTGAGGAACTGGGGAGACCCTTCTCAGTGTGCTTTGTTCTCCTCTTCCTCCCAAGGAGGACAGCAGGTGGGAAGGGGAAGGAGAGAGAGGCCGGGGCCTCTGAAGAGACTGCTGTGCTGGCTGGAGAGGAAGGGAGACTCCATACTGTTGGGAGGAGGCCTTCTGAGGAAATGAGCGCTTTCCACCCCTCCCCCACCCCAAGTCCTCTCACGACAAAGTGGCCGCTGCAGAACCTCCTGCTGCCAGGTCTAGGCTTGCAGAAGCTCCCACACCCCGTCCACAAAGACCCAAACCAAATGCTGACCTCCTCAGAGCCTCACTTCTCTGCATCTTAAGGCAGTCCTAAATACTTGTAGCTTCTTATTTAGGAGAGGGAAGAGAAACCCTCTGGGGAAAATCCCCTTTGCAACACTAAGCTCTAATGTTTAAAGTCTGTTAGCAAACCACACACTTCTCCACTCTCGCTGGGGCAGCTGTTTTCTCTCCAAATAAATCCCAGGGCTGCGGAGTATTTTAATGAGAGATCTTTGGGGTCTCCTTTAAACTCTGCTCTAAAAGCCCAGCCTCAGCGGGACTGGCCTGAGACCACCTCCTGCAGGCTACAATCCTATTTATAAAATCCTTTGGGACTGGTGTGTCTGGAAGGTGGATTTAGGAGCATTGGGTCACGCTGGCACTGCAAAAGGGCGTCAGGTGGTGGCCAGCGTCCTGGGATGTCAGAAGTCATGCCTGGCAGATGGGCGGAGAGAACTGGAGCCTCCACGGGGGCATCAGATGCCGCCTACCTTTGGTGGTTGTCACCTTAGCCATGCAGGGGCTCCCAGAGCATTCATGGAAACAAAGGGGAGAGATGCAGTGCATAAACATGGCAGAGTCTGAGGACACCTTGAATGGAAAAGTCGTGTTGCTCTGTCTGAAAAATGATGATTCTATGGGAGAGGCCAGTAATGGGGAGATAAGAAGTATAATTCAAGGGTCTACTACGTGCTTGCTTAGGAAGACCCAGAGAGCACAGAAGTCGAGATCCTGCCCATAGAGGTGCTAGTGGTCTAGTGGGGGAGATACGATGAAGACACTTGAAGTTAGAAGGAGTAATTCTTTGGGGGTAAAATGCCATATTAACTGAAAGTTTCGCCTCTGGCATTTGATTTCTTTGCACGAATTGTGCCTCCAACAATTTGCCAGCTCTGTAAGCTTGGGAAAGCTTCTGAATTGCCAGGAGACCCAGTTTCCTCACCTTCAAATGTGCGTATCATTGTACCCACCTCATAGGGTTGGTGTGGAGATTAAATGAGCTATGCCTGTGAAGCACTTAGCCCATAAAAGGTACTCAATAAATATTAGCTATTGATATTATGTGTTATTCAAAGGGGGAATGTAATAAAGCTCTAAAGTAGTGTGGCACGGCCCAGAGTAACTAACAATTCCGAGAAATGGAAAATAAGCTGCATTTGGGATAGGCTTGGAAAAACAGGTTGGAATTAAATTATCAGTGGAGAGGGGCAAAAATCATTTCAAAGCGTGCAAAAATAAAAAAAAGTGAGAGAAGGCACAGACAGCAATGTTTCTATTCCTGATCCAGTTTGCACATCGGCCTGCCTAGAGCAGGGGAATGGTGAGCGTGGAGGGGTTCTGGATTAGTTTACAAGAGCAGAGCCTGAAAACTGGACTGAGGCAAATCCAAGTCGATGTGATAGGGAGGAGGGAGAAGTCAAACGTGTAAGTTTCTGAACAGGAGAGGATGTGGTGAAGGTGGAGATTCAGGAAGACTATAGGGGCAAGAATTTCAGGATAAGGGAGTAGAGAAACCGTAGTCAGCCCAGCCAGCTAGGGTGACATGGTGGTGACCTGGGAACGTGACAATTGGGATCTAGGGTAAGGTGGAGGGATGGATTAGAAATATTTTTCCAGGAAACATGAAATAAGACTTGGTGACCCTCACGTGCACAATGTATACATTGTGGAATATGAAAGCCTTAACCGAAAGCTTTTGTTTTTTCAGATATTTTCGTTCTAAGGAACAGAAATGCACTCAAGTTAAATCAAGTAATTGAAGATTTGTACAGAAGCAAGGGGACTCAGGAAAAGCTCAACAAATAGATGAACAAAAGGAGTCCTCAAGGAGACAGTAGCTGGAGAGAGTCTTCTATAACCCAAATGGCTCTAGTAAGATGACTGTGGGTTTCATTTTACTGCTCTACCAATAACAGACTTAATTTTTCTCTATGTGTTGCATCTCAGTTTTCTCACTTCTGACCAACTCCCTCACCCTTTATAAATATATTTCTTATTCTCTATAGTGCAATAGGGACACTATTGCAAAATATTAAACTAATATGTTTTACCTTCCCCCTTAAGTCATATTCTTTTTTTTTTTTTGGCTGTGTTGGGTCTTCGTTGCTGCGCATGGGCTTTCTCTAGTTGTGGTGAGCGGTGCGCAGGCTTCTCATTGCGGTGGCTTCCCGTGTTGCGGAGCAAGGGCTCTAGGCACTTGGGCTTCAGTAGTTGTGGCTCGCTGGCTCTACAGCACAGGCTCAGTAGTTGTGGCACACAGGCTTAGTTGCTCCGCGGTATGTGGGATCTTCCCGGACCAGGGCTCAAACCCGTGTCCCCAGCATTGGCAGGTGGATTCTTAACCACTGTGCCACCAGGGAAGTCCCAAGTCATATTCTTTGTACCTTTCCACCTCTGACACTTGCTCAGCCATAAAATCCCTTGTCTTGTGAGAAAGTAACAGGTTTGAAAACCAGTCTTGGATGAAAGAGAGGATTTTCTAAATCCCTTTAGAATTTTGGGGACTAACCTGGACGGATGAGATCATAGAATTCCTCCCAGTGAATGGAGATGACACCTTTTTCCATCTAACCTAGCTAAGTTCCAAGGCTTGACTAGTAATGGTGGGAGGATAGTATGATGCAGGTGAAGTGATGGAAAACCCCACCCTTTTTAGCCTGAAGGATGGTGGGAGAAAGAAGGAGGCAGAGGTGGAGGAAAGGAGACATCAGACACCTATTTTTCTCTTCTTCTTATCTCCTCCTGCCACCTCAAGGTTGAAGGTCAAGGGCAGTGGGTAGCATTAGGAACATCTAGATAACCTTGGGTACTTAAATAACATGAAGATTCTGCTGCACTTCACACCTGGAACTCCGGAAGGCAATGATTCCCATGTTGCCCTCTGCAGCTCTCTGTGACAGCCTCATCAAAGTAAACCTAGAGGTGCTGTGTGGCAGAAAAGATGAACTTCCTGATGTTTTACTGTTTTGGGCTTGCCTTTGGTGCTCCAGTGATGTGGATTCAACGTGGAGGAACCTGAGTGTTTGGGGAGCTCTCTTTCTTAGCAAGAGGGTTTTGATGCAGCAGCAGATGAATGGGAGAGAGTCATAGCCCTTTAGCTTCAACAAGAGCAGAGTGAGGCCACATGAGCCAAGGAGGGCCACCAGCCACGGTCCACACTGCAAGAGACCAGATCACGAGTGATGCCACCTGCCAATGGCTGTTGTGAGTGCCAGCAGGGCCAGCTGTGACCAGGTGTTCAAGGGTGATGGCTGTGGAGACTAGAGGAGACAGAGGATACTGAATGGCTTTAGGCTTCTTTCCATTCAGAATCACAAGGTCACTTAAGCCCCACTCACCCCATTGACTCAGGCGCCATATTGAAATAGAGAAGGAAAGCAATAAAATTCTAAAAAATTGGGTAATACAAAAGAAATACCAAAATTATTACCTCAAGCTAAGAACTAAAGTATTTAGTTTTATTTTGCTTTGTTCCTTTTGTTACTCAGTGGATGGGGGTTCATGAAGAAGATTAAAGGAATCAGAAATCAAATGAAGAAGCTATATTTTCTCTGCACAGTGGGATTGTAGTTTAAATGAATTTATAAACCTACCACGAGAGCAAATGCTTGCTCATAGTTCGCACTCCCTCAAAACCTCACTTGAGGGTTTCCCTGGTGGCGCAGTGGTTGAGGGTCCGCCTGCTGATGCAGGGGACACGGGTTCGTGCCCTGGTCCAGGAAGATCCCACATGCCGCGGGGCAGCTGGGCCTGTGAGCCGTGGCCGCTGGGCCTGCACGTCCGGAGCCTGTGCTCTGCAACGGGAGGGGCCACAGCGGTGGGAGGCCCGCCTACCGCAAAAAAAAAAAAAAACCTCACTTGAAAATGGTCCACATGACTTCCCAGCCAACTCCTCAATTGCTCGCTAAATCATTACCTACAATTTCATTTCCCACTGCTACGTATCTGATTTGTACACAGTGTGTTAGTTCAGGGACTCTGCAGTCAGTGAATCTGCTGGGCCTAGATCGTCTTTTTGAGCCAGGTTGTGAGGACTGGGATCTGACCTCTGGGTTAGGAAATAGGAGACAGAGCCATACACAGGGGAAGTTCCAGGAAAGTGTCTGAGGTAGATAAATTAATAGAACAGCCAGTTCTTTACTCTTCCACCTATGTTTAAAGTCATGACCAAAGTAAAACTGGGAAAAGTGCCCTGTAAAGGTATAAAAATGTTGAATCTTGACAACATGTTCTTTCCTCTGAGTCTCTCCAGTAGACTTACATAACTGTGACTGAGTTTCTCCACTACCATAAATAAGCTTGAGGAGTTCTGTAAATTTCACCTCCTTTTCCCCTATGGGGAATCAGGGATCCATCAATTATTTCTTATGCAGCATTTCATTTACATATTCTAGTTACTCTGACATTACAGTTAATAAAATGTTGGCATTATATGTTACAGTGGAATATGATTTTTCATAGAATCCAACTATATTGAAACAGAAACTAAAATCACAGTACACATTATCCTCCATTTAAGATTCAAAAGAGAGTTCCGCATTTTGCAGTCTCTCTGGTTGTAATTATGAAAATCAGTTATCATTTTCTTTATGTGTGCATCTGAGAGAGTTATGGTTAATAGTCTAAGTTTATAATTCTATCTCACGTTGCATTTATTCCAAGTTTCATTCCATCCAAAAGCAACTTCGAGGTGTCCTGTGGTGTATCTCCTACCCCATAAACATCTTTGTCAGAAACTCCACATGTTCACCCAGCAGGGGTGTTGAGGTTCATTTAAGGGAAACCAATCGTAAAGCCCATGCCAGGTGATCCACACTGTAACATGACTGTAGGACTGCTGAGCCAATGGGAAAGCCACATGATGACCTGAAGGGTGTTTGGAAATGTAGGTGGCTGCTGGTTTACTCATTCGTCTAACGTCAGCATAAGTTGAAACCTGCCCTTTTTCAAATGTGTATGTCAGTGGCAAGAAGAACATGCTGATATGAGGATTTGGTAGCTGACATCAGCTTTAAACCTGGGTGTTAGTGTCTACTCAGAGAGATCACATGGGTTTGCCCAAGGCCAAACCAAGAGGCCAACAGAAATGGGAAAGCACAGAAAAGTTTCTTTTTTTCTAATTCAGTGCCACTCCTTAGTGTCACATGTGTAAACAACATTCACTTCAATATCAGCTGTAATTGTTTAAAAATAAATTGAGAGAGGCACATTATAAATGAATGTACCTTTGATTATATTTGCAGGTAGGGGACAGTTCATCATCCTTATCCCATCCCCCCGTGGCTCATCCGTCAGTACATTTTTATTCAACCGGTATTCAGTGAACATTTAGTATATGCCAGACTCTTTGAAATTGCTGGGGCACAAATCTTCTCAGCTAGCTTTTCTCCCAACTCAGCCCTGATGTATGAGGGTATTTGCTTGTTTTGCTGGATTTTTACTCTTAGCACAGCTCAAAGTCTGAAGAGAGAAGAGGTATGTAGGGTGAAGACTCCTGAGCAGTGTTCAGTGGCAGGGGGGTGAAAGGGTAGGGGCCTTTGAGAATCCACAGCTGGCTGTTCAACCAGAGATGGATGAAATGGTGGAATTGCTGGACCTCTCCCCCCAAGCACCTAATCGAGTACACTAACCATTACTGGATGTGAAATGAGAAAGAACACAGGTTTTTGCAAGAACTCTTCTCATATTTTGTGCTGTGTGTGGTTGAAAGGGATACTTGGACAAGACAAGTGGGCTGGGGCAGTGTGAGACTGCCCACTCGGGAGGCTTTCGTAACAAGGAGCGTTAAAGCGTATTTTTGTTTTGCTGCTCCTCCGTGTGGTCGTAGCCGGGGCTGAACTGAACTGCTCAGGAAAGCAAATGAAACTGAAGGCTTCCCACATACCCTCCCTGTCAGTTTCTCCCGATGTAGCACATAGTCTCTCCTCTAAGTCAAACAAACATTTAAAGAAGATTGGTTTAAAAATTGCAAAGTGGGCTTCCCTGGTGGCGCAGCGGTTGAGAGTCCGCCTGCCGATGCAGGGGACACGGGTTCGTGCCCCGGTCTGGGAAGATCCCACATGCCGCGGAGTGGCTGGGCCCGTGAGCCATGGCCGCTGAGCCTGCGCGTCCGGAGCTTGTGCTCCGCAACGGGAGAGGCTACAACAGTGAAAGGCCCGCGTACCGCAAAAATAAATAAATAAATAAAAATTGCAAAGTATTAGCTATCCAAGATTCCCGCTTCCACGTCTAACCATATTCTTCTTGTTTCTCTTGGACCTAGCATTTGAGTAGCTTGAACAGGAGGAAATCAGAAAGCCATATGAGGACCTGAGGGGTGTCTGGAAAGAGAGGTGAAGACCCACCCAATTTCTACCTGTGCCCCTCTTGCTGCTAAACAGAGCAGGCTCTTGAAAGATGTGAAGGGAGTGATTGTGTCCGTGGCCGTCTCTCCTTTTCCACTGCAACATCTCCCCTCCTCCAGGGCTGAGCCCTGACAATTTAGGTCTCCCCAGTGTGGTTCCAGACATTCTGCTTCCCAGCCCCATCACAATTTAATTATTATGTGTCTGACCCCCTTCGGGTTCCACTAGGTGACTTTTACTAAAAAGTACCATATTCTAAAATAATGGCTGGCTATGGACCCATGTCTAACTTCTTCCCCAGAGAAAGACAGAGATTAAAAGCAAAGGATGAGAAATAGGTAGTTATTCTGAAGGCATGCAGCTGCCACAGTAGGCTCTGGGACAGATGGAGAGTGATTTGGGGGCTTGTGCATCTGAGAGCGGCACACTCAAAATCACAGCACGTTGTGGGGGGAGGGAATAAAAGCCTCCCCTTTCATGCCACAATCCTTCTCTCTTATTTTAGCCTCATCAGTTAAGTTCCAAGTTGTTTTCAGGTGCAATGCAAACCAGAGGACGTCAGGTCTTGTTAAGTGCTCTTTCCCGCATTTTCCCTTTTAAGTTTCCTCATCTGTTTGTGGCCCAGCATTTCATAGCAGAGAATGGTTTTTCAGCCTCTTTCATTTGAGGGGGTGATACATTAGTGAGTCTTTTTCTTACTGTGAAAGATAGGTGCATGGAAATCGTAGTCCGGGAGAACAGGCTGTAAGCCATCAGACTTTCACATACTCTGTGGGAAGTAGGAGCCCCGGCACGTTAACTGCCTCCTGAACTTGGGCTCTAAGACAGTTTCAAAGGTCTAAGTCTGCAGTAGAATAATTGTCAGCTTTCATCTGAAATTCTAAAATGAACTGGGGAATATTACCTGCAGAGAAGTTTGTAAATGTTTTCCCTTCATTTCTTATGATCATACATTAGAATTTGAACATATTTGTTTAAGGCTTACACCCTGTTGACAGTTTACCTTGGAAGAGACTTGAGCAGAATGGCTCTTAGGTGATATTCTTTATTTGGACCAACAAGCCCCATCACAACTTGAAATAAAAATTTCTTTGGCTCCAGGGTTCTTCTTTCACAGTGGTGATTTGTTTTTTATTTCTAATAGTCAATCTCCTTGATTTCCTCAGTTTTGTTTTTCTTTTGTTTTTTTCCTGAGTGGAGAAGTGGAAATATTAAGAATAATAGGCAACAATGGAGAGTGGAGGGGTTTATGTTTTGTTCCTCACACAGAAATTTAGCAGAGAAGAGTTTGGCTAAAGAGATTCATAAGAAATAAATAAGCTCCTTTAAGGGCTAAGGCTTTCCATGAGTGTATTCCAGAATAGACCATCTCCTGGAGACAGGTAACGTATTATTTTCTTTATTTTGCATTTTTAAGATCCTGTGAGAGCCATTAGCAACTATCTGCTAAAAGCATAGAGGCAGAGACTCTAAGTGAAGACTGAGAAGTAAACAGTTTGGTTCCAACTTGTTCACATGGATTACTTGGCTTAGTTTCTTTTCTGTTTTTTTTTTTATGTACTACTTTATCCTGTCCTTGTTCCCTGATAAGGTGAGAGATGAAAAACTGCATTAACTCCAACTGTAAAATTCCAGCCTCTAAAAGAGACCTTAGAATAAGAAGGATCTGGCATTTACTGAGTGAACAAAGGGAACAAAAATTCTATGATTCAAGGAATTTTTTAAAATGAGTTTTTATTTTCTGCAAATGTGAATATGGAATTTGAAACAGGATGACACTCAGAAGCAGATAATATAGCTGGTTGTGAGCTATTTAAATTCACCGAGGGACACTCTAAGGAATATATGTATGGAACATCCTTCATTTCATAATAACTGAATTTATTTTAATTTTTTCCTATGAAATTTATAAACCAGGGGAGGATTTTGTATACTTCATGATTAAATCAAGTTTAATGATCATTTAAATTCCTCAGATGCTGAGAAAGGAAGGGGTTTGGGGGGACAAAATCCTACAGCACTGTGCTGAGGGCATATGGAGGAATATCTGTTTTTCAGAATCCAGACATCAGAAGGGATAATTAAAAAGAATTAACAAATTTTACTTGGATAGAAGACAACAGTTACTAGCTTGTACCAAGCACAGTGCTATTCACATACAACATTCCACTGAGTCTTCACAAAAGCCAGCTATTAGGATACTATTATTCCCATTTCATGGGGGTGAAATATAGGTATTTTGAAATGTAGGTAATTTTCCTAGCTGTCCTGGCACACACATCTTCTAACAACAAATCATGCGCTCTTTTTCCTAACCCAAAAGGCCTTCCAAGTAAATGCTCTCCACTCCATGGTGGGTAATTCATCTTCCAGCTGTAAAAACACAGGGGGTTTGTTAACCCCCTTAACCTGGGGTTAAGGTTGCCAGATTTAGCAAATAAAAATGTAGAACACCCTGTATATGTCCCAAATATTGTATGGGACACACTCATATTAAGAGATTATTCGTTGTTTATCTGAAATTCAAATTTAACTGCTGTCCTGCATTTTATCTGACAATCCTAGGTGGGGAACTATGGGCACTTGCTGAAAAGGAGGAACCTGAAGGAAAAAGCAGGTAAGAAATTGGAACTCAACAATGAGTCTAGGGTCCAATAAACAGTGAGAGATCTTCCTAAGGAAAAAAAAGCTGTACCTTAACTAACTTAATTTTCACATGAAGCTGCAGGAGAAAGTGTGATGGTAGAGATACCAGGATGTGTGTGATGGTAGAGATACCAGGATGTGTGTAAACTGGGAAGAAGTACACTTGTGGTAAATGTTCAATAAACAGTGACCACATTGAGTTACTATCATCTGGAAAGGGCTCGTGTACTGGTAGATCCCTAATGGCTAATGCCCTGGACACCAAGAGTAGCCACTCATTATTCTGGTCCTGAGTGACTGAATTAAAAGCACACACTTTGGAGTGATATTAACTACCAGGTATTAACTCTGTCACTTTGATCAGGTTACATATTGTCTTTGAGCTTCAATGCCTATATTTGCATAATAGAGTTTATATTACTCTAAGAACTATTTTACTCAATTAATGGCAGAAGTGGCTTATGTTTTTCCTTCTCCTCCTCATCATAATCTAGAGTAGGAATTGGTAAACATTTTTTGTAAAGTCCCAAATAGCAAATATTTTAGATTTGATGGGCCATAATGGCTCTGTCACAGCTTCTCAATTCTGCCATTCTAGTGAGAAAGTAGCCACAAACAACATACAGAAATGGCTGTGTTCAATAAAACTTCATTTACAAAAAGAGGTATTGGATTGGATCTGGCCTGAGGGCTGTAGTATGCCGATCCCTGATTTAAAGCAGGGCTCCCCAATCTCTTCCCAAATCTCATCATCACGGGGAAAGGATGGGGAAAGAAGGAAAGGGATACTGCTGGACCTGGTGAACTAGCAGGAATTTATCTCTGACAGGGCACCAGTTGTATGGGGTGAATAGCAAACCGCTTCTTTTTTAATAGCCTTTCTATTTTTAGAGCAATTTAAGTTCACAGCAAAACTGAGAGGAAGGTATAGAGATCTCTCGTACCCTCCTCCCCTCACGCAGGCACAGCCTCCCCATTACCAGCATTCCCCACCAGGGTGGTACATTTGTTACAATTGATGAATCTGTATTGACACATCATCATCACCCAAAGTCCACAGTTTACCTTATGACTCACTCTTGTTGTACATTCTATGAGTTTGGATATATATGTATATGTCATGGTATACTGACATGTATCCACCATTACAGTATCACACAGGGTATTTTCACTCCCCTAAAAATGCTCTGTGCTCCAGTTATTTATCCTGCTCCCCTCCAACCCTTGGCAACCACTGATCTTTTTATTGTCTGCATAGTTTTTCCTTTTCCAGAATGTCACATCGTTGGAATCATACAGTATGTTGCCTTTTCAGATTGGCTGCTTTCTCTTAGTAATATGCTTTTAAGGTTCCTCCATGTCTTTTCATGGCTTGACAGCTCATTTCTTTTCAGCACTGAATAATATTCCATTGTCTGAATGTACCAGTTTACTTATCCATTCACCCACTGAAGGACATCCTTGTTGCTTCTAAGTTTTGGCAATTGTGAATAAAGCTGCTATAAACATCTGTGTGCAGGTGGGTTTTTTAAAATTTATTTATTTTTGGCTGCGTTGGGTCTTCATTGCTGCATGCAGGCTTTCTCTAGTTGCAGTGAGCGGGGGCTACTCTTTGTTGTGGTGCACGGGCTTCTCATTGCGGTGGCTTCTCTTGTTGCGGACCACAGGCTTTAGGGTGTACGGGCTTCAGTAGTTATGGCACATGGGCTCAGTAGTTGTGGCTCGTGGGCTCTATAGCGCAGGCTCAGTAGTTGTGGCGCATGGGCTTTGTTGCTCCGCGGCATGTGGGATCTTCCTGGACCAGGGCTCGAACCCGTGTCCCCTGCACTAGCAGGCGGATTCTTAACCACTGCGCCACCAGGGAAGTCCCTGTGTGCAGGTTTTTGAACGGACAGAAGTTTTCAACTTTTTCGGGTAAATACCAAGTAGCATGATTGCTGGATTGTATGGTAAGAATATGTTTTATAAGAGACTGCCAAACTGTCTTACAAAGTGCCTGTGCCATTTTGCATTCCCACCAACAATGAAGGAGAGTTCCTATTGTTCTACATCCTCGCCAGAATTTGGCGGTGTCTGTATTCTGCATTTTGGCCATTCTAATAGGAGTGAACTGATATCTCATTGTTGTTTTAATTTCCATTTCCCTGATGACATATGATGGGGAACATCTTTTCAAATGCTTATTTGCCATCTGTATATCTTTTGGTAAGGTGTCTGTTAGGGTCTTTGGTCCATTTCTTAATCGGTTGTTTAATTTCTTAATGTTGAGTTTTAAGGGTTCTTTGTATATTTTGGATAACAGCCCTTTATCAGATGCGTTTTTTGCAAATATTTTCTCTCAGTGCACCTGCCTTTTGAGAAGCCCTGATTGGAATGAGTAAGAAAGATATAGACTCTATCAAAATCCCAAGGGCAAGAGTTGACTTTTATGCACTTTTATAATAAAATCTAACATATACTGGGTGCTTATTGTGTGTTGACCACTGTGATAAGCATTTTATATACATTATCTCATTCAGTGCAGTCCAGACTCTCAAAGAACAGGTACTATTACTATCCTCACTTTGCACATGGGGAAACTGGGATTTGGGAAGACTCACATGATCACACAGATATCCAGAATTTAAATTCAAGCAGTCTGCCCCCACCGTCTGGACGCTTGACTCCTATACCTATACCGTATTGCAGTGCCAGTGCTATTAAATACAACACAGCTCCCTCAAAACAGAGGAAGAGAGAAGCCAGGTTTTCATGTGCTGAGGACAGAATGTTGGAAGGCACTGAGGCATGAAATAACATGGTGCCTTTCAGAAGTGGTAAGGAGTTTGGCATAGCTGGTCTTATTCTAGGCTTCTCAGTTCTCTGTCTCAGTGAGTGACATCCATCCAGTTGGTCAAGCCAGCAATCTAGAAGTCATCCTCAACTTTTTTCTTTTCCTTAGCTTCACGACCAAATTATCAAATCCCATTAATTTCACCTTCTATATCTTTCAAGTCTATCTATGCCTCCCCATCTCCTCTACCTCTACCACCACCCTGGTCTGTGCTGCCATCAGCCTCCACCTGGGTCTCTGCAGTAGCTGTCTAACTAGGATACTAGATCCACCCCATCCCTGCCAATCCATTCTCCTCACTGCAGCCAGAGTGATCTTTCAAAAATACAAATATGATGATGATGTCATGTCTTCCTCCCCACAAACTCTTAATATCTCTTATAGTTTACCATTGCTATCAGGGAAAGACAAAACCCTTGACTTGGTTTCAAGGTCCTGTGGGGTCTGGCCCCCCTGTTTCTCTTTCTAGCACCTTCCCACAATACTCACCCTCCCTCACTCGGCTCCAGAAACACTGGTAATTGTTCAGTCCCTCATACTTCACACGCTCCCTTCCACCACCCTCTACCAGGGATCCCTACCCCCTCATTATTATATATTTTTTAAATTTTTATTTATTTTTGGCTGTGTTGGGTCTTTGTTGCTGTGCACGGGCGCTCTCTAGCTGTAGTGAGCGGGAGCTACTCTTCGTTATTGTGAGTGTGCTTCTCATTGTGGTGGCTTCTCTTGTTGTGGCACACGGGCCCTAGAGCAAGTGGGCTTTAGTAGTTGCAGTTCGTGGGCTCAGTAGTTGTGGCGCACGGGCTTAGTTGCTCCACGGCATGTGGGATCTTCCCGGACCAGGGATCGAACCCATGTCCCCTGCATTGGCAGGTGGATTCTTAACTGCTGCACCATCAGGGAAGTCCCTACCCCCTCGTTCTTTGCCTAGTTAATACACATTCTTCAAATCTCAGCTCAGATTTTACACCCTCAAAGCTGTCTTCCTTGACTTCCATGACTAAGTGATATCCCTCTAAAAATGCTCTCATAAACTATGAATTTCTCTTTTACAGAACCTATAAAAGCTGTGATTTTAAGTTAAAATGGGTATCACCATATATCTATTAAGTCAAAGGAGAGCAGTGAGTTCAGGCATAACCAACTCCTGAGGGTCTAATAATGTCCCAGGACCTCTCCTCTGCTGTCCCCTACGTTGGTTTCTTTCTCTGGCAAGCTCCCTGCCCATGTCAAAGTTTACATTGTCCTCACAGTTAATGATCCCAGTTTAAAAGCTCACAGGGCAATGTGACATTTATTTGTGTGATTATGTTTGTGGTATCTGTCTTCTTCCCTGGATGGCAAGGGCACCCCATGTTCCTGGCACATGTCCTGGCACAGAATGAAGGGGTGAATGGATAACTAGACCTCAAATGGGGATGGGAAGAGAAGAAGGAGATAAGACTAACTCAGGAGCATGATGCCTTTAAGATAGCTTTCTGTGGGGCCATCTCTGATTCTTTAAAATTAGAAAGCAGTTGATACAAACAACATAGAAGCAGATGATTTCAAAACCAAAGCTTGGAGGAATTAAGAGGACTTATTTCAACAATTGCTGAAATATGAAAAGGATTTTTTAAAGTTATACTTTATTTTTAGAGTTTTACACTGCCATTATATGACATTATTCAACATTTTCCATTGTTGAATAATTGAGAAGACAGTACAGAGAACCCATATATCCACACTCAGTTTCTCCTTCTTATAATAGTATGGTATATTTGTTAGAATTAATGAACCAATATCAATACATTAACTAATAATTAACAGTTTATTCAGACTTAGTTTTTAACCTATTGTCTTTTTTTTTTTCTGTTCCAGGATACTGTATTAGTTCCACAAGGCTGCTATGAGAAAATTCCACAAACTGGGTGGCTTGAAATAGCAGAAATTTATTGTCTCACAGTTCTGGAGGCTAGAAGTCTGAAATCAAGGTGTCAGCAGGGCCATGCTCCCTCTAAAACCTGAAGAGGAATTCTTCCCTGCCTCTTCCTAGCTTCTAGTGGTTTTCTGGCAATTTTGATGTTCCTTGACTTGCAGCTGCATACTCCAACCGTTGCCTTTGTCATCAAGTGGCCTTCTCCTGTGTCTCTCTCTTCATATGGCCATCTTCTTATATGGATGCCAGTAGTATTGGATTAGGGACACGCCCTACTCCAGTATGTGCTCATCTTAACTAATTACATTGCAATGACCCTATTTCCAAATATGGTCACATTCTAAGAATTAGGACTTCAACATATCTTTTCTGGTGGGGGGGACACAATTCAATCCATAACAGATTTCATCCAAGATACCACATTATGTTTAGTTGTTGAGTCTCCTTAGGCTCCTCTTGGCCACGACAGTCTCCTCAACTTTCCTTGGTTTCAATGACCTTGAGAGTTTTGATGAATACAGGTCAGTTATTTTGTAAGATGCCTCACTGTTGAAATGTGTCTGATGTTTTGCTCATGATAAGACCAGAATACTGTGTTACTCACAGTAGAAAATCCACAGAGGTAAAGAGATACTGTCATCACATAATATCCAGGGTGCATACTATCAACACGATCTATCACTGTTGATGTTCACCTTGATCACCTGTTTGAGGTCATGTTTAGCAGGTTTCTCCACTGGAAAGTTGCTCTTTTTTCCCCTTTCCATACTGTACATTTTGGAAGGAAGTCACTAAGCACAGCCCCTAAGGAGTGGGGAGTTATGCTCCTGCTCCTTTAGTGTGGAGTATATACATAAATTATTTGAAATTTATCTGCATGGGAGATTTGTCTCTTCTTGCCATTTATTAATTTATTCAATCATTTATTTATATCAGTATGAACTCATGGATGTTTATTTTCTAATTTGTATCATAATTCAATACTACTTTATTTTGTTTCTCAAATTGCTTTAGCTTTGCCATTGGGAACTCTTTTAGTTGACTCCTGTGTCCCTTCGACATAATCCAATCAAAAATTTTTAAGCACTTCCTTATTTTCTGGTGCTACAAGATAAGATGTGCCAGGCTCATTTTGTATATTTCTTCCCCAGTATCAGTCAATTCTCCAAGGAGCCCTGGTTCCTTTTATCGGAGAATGGTATTAGAAACCAATATTGGGGCAACAAAAGGGTTTTGGATAAGGGGAGTAAATGAAAACTGAGAGGGAGAAGAGAGTTGTAGGCACAAAACCCATGAAAAAGGAGGAAGGGAATTGCCCAGGCTAAGCAAAGAGTTCCTGATTAGAGTTCAGAGGGGTTAAGGAGGAGAGAGATGAGTAGAGGGACATAAATGAAGAGGACAAGGATGGTGGGTCCCAAAGTCAACCAAGAGGCATTGAAGCAAATGACCTTGTTATTAGCTGAGCTGCTGATTATCAGTCATTGAGGAGATCTTCCATAATTGATTAAAGATAGCAATGTTCCATTCCTGTCCCACCCCAAAAAACAACTATCCACCTGGTTGTAACTTCAGGGTCTTGAAGGTCTTAGACCCCTTCAAAAAGCCAAGCAAGATGGGAAAACGCATGGTAAGGAATCTCTGCACTTACAGACTTTGTTTCCTACCTCTAGCCACTTGGTGAACTTGACCATCAGCAAACCCAGCTGGTACTCTCAGCCACCTTCATATTGGACATGAATGCCTACCAGCCTTTCGCTTATGAGACTGTTTGAAATGATGGTTAGGATAACTGGCTATTTATCTATTGTCACTGAACTGGACCACTGAACTTTTTGAGCTTCTCCTGAGTGTTGTCCCATGTGAAGTCACATTTTAACATAAGCCATATATCGCATCTGGATGGCAAGGCAAGACCAACCTTCAACACTTTGCTGGCACAAAGATAGGTTTTAGTGGCTGATGTTGGCTATGTTGGACCAAAGGGCAGAAGTAAATGAACCGTGTCCTAGGAAGGATGAACAGAGAACAGATTTTTTTAGTTCAAAGGTTGTCTATTTACCAGGTATGTAACTTTAGGTGTGTTTTTAATATCCCCAGGATTCAATAGCTACAAAATGGAAGTAGTAAAATCTACTTCCAAAGATTATTGTGGGGATAAATTAGAGAATACATTTGTAATGTCCTGAGAACAGTGTCTGGCACACAGAGCTCTGGAGAGTGAGCACCCAGCTTTCTACACTCTCCTCCTCATTATGGTCTCCTTTTTCTCTCCCACCTTTTCCTCTCTTCAAGCACTTAAGCCTTTGTCTCATACCCTAGTAGTTCATGGCTCCTAAATTCAGCCCTCTTACCAGGCCTCTCATCCCTCAATTGCCCCAAACCATAATAGCTTCTTTCTCTTCACCACTCATCAAAACTCCCATATCCTGAAATTCTGATCTTAGCCAGATGTTAAGAAAAAGCATTTTGCTGAGTTGGTTAAAGTCCATCATAAAGTATAAATAGCTTATAGGCATTAATATGTTAATTAATACATTATTAATACATTAATACATGTTACTTTGTTCAAGCGTGTGTGTGTGTGTGTGTGTGTGTGTGTGTGTGTGTGTGTGTGTGTGTGTGTGTGTACTCTCCCCATAATCTGTGTCCAGCCTGAGGCTGTAGAGCACGGTGATTAGGAGGACAGGCTCTGGAACTCGTCTGCGGGGTTTCATATCCACACTCAGTCCCATATTAGCTATGGGACCTTATGTAAGTTCCTTAGGCTTTCCACATATTAGTGTCTTCATCTCTACGTAGGTCTAATAATGTTGCTGTAGGGTGAAATGAGATGGTTCATATAATACACTTTGAAGAGTGCCTCGTGGAAATAAGCTATCCAGTAAATATTAGCTATCATGATAGCTGATAACCAAGGCAGTCATTTCCACATCCTATCTCTGCTTTGAATCTCAGAAAAGGTGAGACTCAATTTGATACTTCTTCCTCAAAAGTTTCCTACTGATGAGAAGAGCATCTCCTTTGGTTTTGTACATAACCAGAGAGCAAAATTCCAAGAACTCAGCATCCAAGCATAAAGTAATTTCAAGGTTTGTGCTATGGACTGAATTGAGTCCCTCTGCCAAGTTCATATGTTGAAGCTATAATCTCCAGTGTGATGGTGTTTGGACATGGAACCTTTGGGGGTAATTAGGTTTAGAGGAGGTTATAAGCATGGGACCTCGTGATGTAAGTGCCCTTATAAGAGGAGACACCAGAAAGCTCTCTGTGTATTTCTCTCTGCCATGTGAGGACACAGCAAGAAGGTGGCCATCTGCAACCAGGAAGAGGGTCCTCATCAGGAACTGACCATGATGGTACCCTGATCTCAGACTTCTAGCCTCCAGAACTGTGAGGAAATAAATGTCTGTTGTTTAAGCCACCTGGCATTTGGTGTTTTGTTATGGCCACCCAAGCAGACTAATACAGTTTGAATGATAAGATGATCCCACAACCAACCAAATATAAAATGTCAGAACTTTTCAGTGAACTGATAAAAACTTACTAATAAAGCTAAGACTTTACTCATTAACATGTGATCTGGTTCACCATGTTAATTATAATCACAGGCTACAACCCCAGCCAAATGTCTTTTAGATGAATCATAAATTGTTATCTGAGCTGGATAAGAACTTAGGAATCATTTGATTCACATTCCTGTGTGGCAGATGAGGTCACTGAGGCCTAGAATGGTTAAGAGGCTCAGCAAAAGCTGCACAGCTGGAGCCCAGGTTCTCTCCATCCGAGGCCCGTGTTCTCTTCACACAATGCCTCAGTGCAGATCATCAGTCACAGGGAGGTCCTGTAGGGGCTGTAGAGATGAATTAGCTGAAACCAGAGCTCCTAGAAAGAGTGCAAAGATTTTCTTTCCTAAGTTTCATGTGCATGTGAGAAAATATTGTGTAGCAGTATTAACCTTTTATTTACTCTAACTCAGAGATGCAAAGAAATTATGGCTTATTTGTTTTCTAGAATTGATCTAAAGTTCCTCCTGAGTTTCACCCTATTCCTTCAGTGTAGACTGAGGTGGTGGGTTTGGGACAGTGGGTGATGACATTTACATTTGCCAACAAACGGCATCACTGTCTGTTCCACTTAAACAGTCTCTTTTACATCATTTGGCTTATTTGAGGTTGGCCTTGTGGGTTTCTCCCCTCTCTCCCTGCTCCTTCTCAAGATGGTCTTGACTCTGTGTGTGCAAGTTTGTGTGCTGTTCTTCAATGCTAAGTCTGGTCCTTGGTAGGTTGGGTCTGCTAAATTGCACCTGGACCTGCATTGTTTTGGGTGCAAAATCAGGTAATTTAGTCCTATCCTGGGACTCCACTAGTCCAAATCTTTCAGTGGCTCCTGTCCCTACACTGAAGCACGTGGGAACTTTCAGATCTTCTAGGCCAGAAGATCCAGCCCTTAGGCAAAAGTCTGTTTTTTGTAAATAAAGTTTTATTGGAACATGGCCATGCCTGCTTATTTACACAGGGACTATGGCTGCTTTCATGCTACAAATACAGTACTGAGTAGTTGTGAAGGGAACTGGTCCTCAACTCCAAAAATATTTACTATCTGGCTCTTTAGAGAAAATGTTTGTTGCTCACTGCTCCAGACCACTGCTGTCCAATAGAACTGTCTGCTATGATGGAAGTGTTTCTTATTTGCCTTTCAATACAGTAGCCATCAGTCACATACTGTTACTGAGTGCTGGAAATGTGGCTAATGTGACTAAGGAACCAAATTAAAAATTTCATTTAATGTGAATAACTTTAAAATTTATTACACATTTATAACAACAACATCATACTCAACAGTAAAAAGCTGAAAGCATTCCCTCTAAGATCAGGAAAAAGACAAGGACACCCATTCTCACCACTTTTATTCAGCATAGTTTTGGAAGTCCTAGAGATAGCAATCAGAGAAGAAAAACAAATAAAAGCAATCCAAATAGGAAAGGAAGAAGTAAAACTCTCATTGTTTGTAGATGACATGATACTCTACATAGAAAATCCCAAAGACACCATCAGAAAACTATTAGAGCTTATCAATGAATTTGGTAAAGTTGTAGTACAAAAAAATTAATATGGAGAAATGTGTTGCATTACTGTACACTAACAGTGAAATAGCAGAAAGAGAAATTAAGGAAACAATCTCCTTTACCATTGCATTGAAAAGAATAAAATACCTAGGAATAAACCTACTTAAGGAGGCAAAAGTCCTATACTCCAAAAACTATAAGATGCTGATGAAAGTAATTGAAGATGACACAAACAGATGGAAAGATATACCATGTTCTTTGACTGGAAGAATCAATATTGTTAAAATGGCCATACTACCCAGGGCAATCTACAGATTCAATGCAATCTCTATCAAATTACCAATAGCATTTTTCACAAGATGGGAAAAAATGTTTTTAAATGTGTATGGAAACATAAAAACCCCAAATAGCCAAAACAATCTTGAGAATGAAGAACAGAGCTGGAGAAATCATTCTCCCTGACTTCAGACTATACTACAAAGCTACAGTAATCAAAACAGTATAGTACCTGCACAAAAAACAGACACATAGACCAATGGAACAGGATAGAAAGCCCAGAAATAAACCCACATACTTATGGTCAATTAATCTGTGACAAAGGAGGAAAGAATATACAATGGAGAAAAGCAATCTCTTCAATAAGTGGTGCTGGGAAAACTGGACAGCAACATGTAAAAGAATGAAATTATAACATTCTCTAACACCATGCACAAAAATAAACTCCAAATGGATTAAAGACCTAAATGTAAGACCAGATACTGTAAAACTCCTAGAGGAAAACTTAGGCAGAACAGTCTTTGAGATAAATCGCAGGAAATTTTTTTTGGATCTGTCTCCCAGAGTAAGGGAAACATAAGCAAAATTAAACAAGTGGGACCTAATTAAACTTAAAAGCCTTTGCACAGCAAGGGAAACCATAAACAAAATGAAAAGACAACCTACAGAATGGAGAAAATATTTGCAAACTATGAGACAGACAAGGAATTAATTTCCAAAACATACGAACAGCTTATATAGCTCAATATAAAAAACCCCCAAAAAACCCCCAAACAACCCAATCAAAAAATGGGCAGAAGGGACTTCCCTGGTTGCACAGTGATTAAGGATCTGCCTGCCAATGCAGGGGACATGGGTTCTAGCCCTGGTCCGGGAAGATCCCACATGCTGCGGAGCAACTAAGCCTGTGTGCCACAACTACTGAGCCTGCACTCTAGACCCTGCGAGCCACAACTACTGAAGCCCATGCACTCTAGGGCCCACGCTCCACAAAAAGAGAAGCCACCACAATAAGAAGCCCACGCACCACAACGAAGAGTAGCTCCCGCTCGCCGCAACTAGAGAAAGCCCACGTGCAGCAACGAAGACCCAACACAGCCAAAAATAAATAAATAAATAAATAATTTTTTTTAAAAGGGCAGAAGATCTAAATAGACACTTCTCCAATGAAGACATAGATGGCCAAAAAGCACATGAAAAGATGCTCAACATTGCTATTAGAGAAATGCAAATCAAAACTACAATGAGGTATCACCTCACACCAGTCAGAATGGCCATCATCAAAATGTCTACAAATAATAAATGCTGGAGTAGGTGTGGAGAAAAAGGAACCCTCCTGCACTGTTGGTGGGAATGTAAACCAGTGCAGCCACTATGGAGAAAAGTATAGAGATTCCTTGAAAAACTAAAAATATGATCCAGCAATCCCATTCCTGGGTATATATCCAGAAACAATTAAAACTCTAATTTGAAAAGATACATGCACCCTAGTTTCATAGCAGCATTATTTACAATAGCCAAGACATGGAAACAACCCAAGTGCCTATCAACAAACAATCTGCTTTAAAAGATGTGGTATATATATATATTTATACACACACACACACACACACACACACACACACACACAATGGAACATTACTCAGCCATAAAAAAGAATGAAATAATGCCATTTGCAGGTACATGGATGGACCTAGAAATTATTCTACTGGGTGAAGTAAGTCAGACAGAGAAAGACAAATATCATATGATATGACTTATATGTGGAATCCAAAAAATGATACAAATAAACTTATTTACAAAAACAGTAGTAGACTCAGACGTAGAAAACAAATTTATGGTTACCAAGGGGGAAGGAAGGGAAAGGATAAATGGGAAGTTTGGGATTAACAGATATACACTCACATATATAAAATAGATAAAAACAAGGACCTACTGTGTAGCACAGGGAACTATATTCAATATCTTATAATAACCTATAATGAAAAAGAATCTGAAAAAATATATATATATAAAACTGAATCACTTTGCTATACACCTGAAACATTGTAAAGCAACTATACTTCAATTTAAGAAAAGATACATAAATTAGGGAAAAAAATTTAATTAAGTAGTCTTATACGTCTAGTGGCTACCACATTGGACAGTGGAGCTGTAGACACCATGAACAGCTCTCCAGGAGCCAACACTTCTGCCTCAGGATCTTCTCTGGACCCTTTCCTCGGCTTCCACATTCTCACTCTGGGGACATGGGTTCACATTCAAGGTTTTCAACTAGGGGTATGGAGCTTTCCTCAGGAGGGAAGAGGAATGTGCTATTAGTCCCTAATGTTCCAGATTCTTCCATATCTATCAGATGTTTACTATCCAGCACCACCCACCAGTGTCCCAGGTTTTGACCCAGGGATAGGATGTGAAGGGTTAACTCTGGGATATTTTTCTTCCATAGTCCACTGGGTCGGGAAGGGCAGTGTTCCCTCTTTTCATGTGCGGCTGGGATTCCCTTACAAGATGCTATATCCTCATCCTCCCTGAGATCACAGCCATTCTTTTTCCTTTCCAGGACTATCAGATGGATGAGGTACAGAGACAGAAAACAGCTTAACCATAAGAGAGGGTCATCATGCTGGCATTCCAAAACATGTCCTTCATAGGACTGCTGCATTAACTTGATTTATGTAAGATTAGAACTTTGACTATGCTCAGATTCAATGCGCATTATGTTGAGTACCTAAAGTTTCAAGCCCTCAACCCACTACTAGAAAGGACCCACTCTGCTTCTCTCCCTTTTCTTTCCCTCTCCCCAAGCTGATAAGTACAGTTCCCAATCATCCCTTTGAATCTGCTTCAGATTATTGAAAGAAATACTTACAATATAAGCATGGTCTTTTCTTGAATAATTGACATTTTTCTCATCCATTACCTTTATATAGCACTTATACCTGATACAGCAGTTACCGCCTGTCAAACTTCATGATTATCTGATTAACTAATTTCCTGTCTCTGCCTTCAGAATATAGGCTACATGAGAGCAGAAATTCTCTGGTTCACTGCTGTATTCTTAGTATACAGAATTGCTCCTGACGGAAGGTAGGTACTCAAATATTTTTGAATGAATAAAAACATGTAGATTATACCTCATAGGATGATTCTGATGTTTAAAAACAAAATACCTTCCACACCAGGGGTGAAGATGGAGCAGGCCAAAGGAGAGGAAGGTTATAGAGAATCCCTCTTCACTGCCTTGGTGGGGATAGTGAGGGGCAAAAGTTGTAAAAGAATGTGGAATCCCACCTGCATCATGCATTAAAACCCCACAACTTTGAGAAGTTAAGTGATGACCCATTGCTGGCAGAGAAGATATATAAATTCACATGCCTTGTTTCCCAAATTCCAAGTGTCCACCCATTCTTTACTTGGTTATAACTACTATAACCAAGATTAATTTCTGAAACTCATTTATTTACCTAAAATTTCGATAGTTGGCAACTTCTGGAGGTGTCCTTATTTTTTTAATATAACAATTAGGTTATGGAGATTAAGTTTTTGTTTGAAATTAACTGGAATCTTTTCTTAATTATGTTTTGCCTTAACATCTTTATGCTGCAATGTATTTTAAATTAGGCTTCTTCATTAGAAAATAAAAGGCTACTGGCAAATAAAATTTCTGAAGATTTATTTCAAATGAAATAATGTATAGACATATATATCATAAACCATGAAGTATTCTGCGTTAGTAAGCCTTTGCTACTATCATCTTTATCAGCAATCCTGAAAAAAATATTGCAATAAAGTTTTCTTTCTCACTTTGCTAAGAGTGTGAAATTATGTAAGATTTGGAAATCATGGAACATTTAGTTACTTAATGAAAATAGCATAGATTTCCCATTCTGGTGAAGTGATATGAATCTCTACAACCTCATCAGATGAAAAGCCATGGCTGTGGAAATGCAGGAAGGGTTTAAGGGGGAAATTAATGAAATTGTTTTTGTAGTAGTGATTACAGATTGTGAAGTGCTGATTTGGTCTTAAGAGATTTTGAGTGGTTTTTTACATGAGGGCAAACTTAATACCAGTGTAGTTAACCCAAGGAGAAACAAGTCTTTATAAGCTCACCAAAGAGCATTACCTGAACACACTTCTTCCAACAATCTCCTGATTTTATGTAAATGAACAAAGTCTGCACAACACAAACAGCCCAAATCCAGTAGAAATGTTTGAGACAAATCCACATTTAAGTTAGGTTTATTTCTTGCCCTTGACAAACATCTCCCCATTCCCTCTTCCCCCCAGTCCCCGGCAATCTCCGTTCTACTCTCTGCTTCTATGAGTTTGACTATTTTAGATTCCACATAAACGTGAGATGGTATAGTATTTGTCTTCTGTGCATGGCTTATTTTACTTAACATCTTTAAGGTTCATCCACGTGACACAGATGGCAGGATTTCTTTCTTTTTTAAGACTGAATAATATTCCATTGTACGTGTATACCACATTTTTCTTCATCTGTTACTGAACATTTAGCTTGTTTCCATATCTTGACTGTTGTGAATAATGTTACAAAGGGCATGAGAGTGCAGATAGATATCCCTTCCATATCTCTTCCAGATCCTGGTTTTATTTCCTTTGGATATATACCCAGAATTCCACCAATATTATAAGAAAAAGAATTGAAGAAAAGCCTTTTCCAATATTTTCATGCTTACTGCCATTTTTTCTGCCCTCCAATGATGAGTGTGCCTCTAGCAGAGAAAGACTGAATGAGTAGAAATGAGTCAGTCATCGAGAGAGGGGTGCACTTCATGCTGCCTGGTTCATTGTTCCTTCACATAATCATCGTGGATAAATGGAAAGTTAACTGCATCCAGAGAAATGTATGAGAATGAGAATCACTTTCTTGTCTGTCAGGCATGGAGACATCCAGGACAATCACAATCTGTGCTTGAAGTCTGACTCTCTGGGGCAGAGCCTTGCTAAGATATAACACAGCCACATAAACATGCCTGGCCTTAGCTCTCCTGGAATCCCTCTTTCTGAGTCTTCTTATTTGACTACGAGATTTGGGTTCCATGAACCACATATCATTTTACATTTCCTTATTTTCATGTTCCATAATTTTTTAAAAACAGTGTGTTAAGATAAGAAGATAATAGATGGTATTAAGACAATAATTGCCATTCTTTATTATGTGTTAATGAACCAGGTATTTAATATATATTTTCTCATTTTATCTTCCCATTTTATCTTAGTTGCCCTGTGGCATGGGGGATCTTAGTTCCCTGACCAGGGATTGAACCCACGTCCCCTGCATTGGGAGGCAGATTCTTTACCACTGGACCACCAGAGAAGTCCCTAGTAATTACTATTATTTCACTTTGCAGGAAACAAAAAAAACAAACTAAAGTTTGGAGAGATTGTGAGCTTGCCCAACAGTACATGGGTCCATTTGGCTTAAAAAGAATGATCTTTTCAGTATACATTATTGCCTCTTCAGGTGCAAACTTTTAGTCTACCATTTTGAAACAAAACAGCATCCATATACTGTCATAGAATTGTGCTTACTGTTTCCTTCTGCTTCCAGAGTCAAGAGTATGGCTTTTCTCTGAAAACAAAGACTTTCCATTTATCCACACACTGATTATACTCAAGGACAATATATCATTTGGTATATTGTTGGTCTATTTTTATAAATCTTTTTTTTTTTTTTTTTTTTTTTTTTTCTTTTTGTGGTATGCGGGCCTCTCACTGTTGTGGCCTCTCCCGTTGCGGAGCACAGGCTCCGGACGCGCAGGCCCAGCGGCCACGGCTCACGGGCCCAGCCGCTCCGCGGCATATGGGATCCTCCCAGACCGGGGCACGAACCCGTATCCCCTGCATCGGCAGGCGGACTCTCAACCACTGCGCCACCAGGGAGGCCCTATTTTTATAAATCTTGATGCTCTCTTTTCTTCAAGCTTATTAAAGCCATAGTTCTCTTTCCTAGCTAGCTCAACTCAAGTCAAAACTTGCCAAACTTTGCAAATGTTTTTTCTACTTTGAAACAGAACTGTGACACTTTTACCAAAATCCCAGCCTCTGCATTTTGTTCACTATGGCCTCATTGGTGTGGGAATGAAGAAGTGATTAAGGCAAAGAAATAGAGGATTAGAATCAGGAGGAACATCTCTGGTACTTGTCCCCCAGCCCCTTCCTTCACTCTAAGAAAGGAGAAAGATCAGGCTTTGCCTAGAAGAGAGGGGAGATGCCCAGTAACCCAGGTTATTTGTTAGAAAACCACACAATGTGGCATTTAAAAAGTATTCATTTAAAGGCATTTAAAAAAATTTTTTTTTCAAATAAAATTTACTCTTAAAAATGTGGTGTGGGCTTCCCTGGTGGTGCAGTGGTTGAGAGTCCACCTGCCGATGCAGGGGACACGGGTTCGTGCCCCGGTCCAGGAAGATCCCACATGCCGCGGAGCGGCTGGGCCCGTGAGCCATGGCCACTGGGTCTGCGCGTCCGGAGCCTGTGCTCCGCAACGGGAGAGGCCACAACAGTGAGAGGCCCACGTACCGCAAAAAAAAAAAAAAAAAAAATGTGGTGTGCCATGCCTCTGTCCTATTCTAAAGGTTGATTTGCTGTGTTGTTACAACTCAAATGAGTTAGAGAATAGGAATCAAGTGTTACTAGGAAAATAAAGGAATAGACATATTCTCATAAAGTAAATCACAGAATATAACAGAGTTACGAGAGATGCTGATATTGGAAAAACATTATCATAAGTCCAAAACCTGCTTATGTCAATTCTTTAGTACTTAAAAGAGATAGAGGCTATTTTGAGTGCTTAACAAAAATAAAGGCTATTAAAAAAAAAAAAAAACAACTTTTGCCCTGAGCCATATTCTTTGGGGTTTTTTTTGAATATTTGAATTTTATTTATTTTTTTTATACAGCAGGTTCTTATTAGTTACCTATTTTATACAAATTAGTGTATATATGTCAATCCCAATCCCCCAATTCATCACACCGCTGCCCCCCCCACTTCCCCTCCTCGGTGTCCATATGTTTGTTCTCTACATCTGTGTCTCTATTTCTGCCCTGCAAACCGGTTCATCTGTACCATTTTTCTAGGTTCCAAATATATGCATTAATATATGATATTTGTTTTTCTCTTTCTGACTTACTTCACTCTGTATGACAGTCTCTAGATCCATCCACGTCTCTACAAATGACCCAATTTCATTCCTTTTTATGGCTGAGTAATATTCCATTGTATATATGTGCCACATATTCTTTATCCATTCATCTGATGATGGACACTTAGGTTGCTTCCATGACCTGGCTATTGTAAAGAGTGCTGCAATGAACATTTTGGTACAAGACTCTTTTTGAATTATGGTTTTCTCAGGGTATATGCCCAGTAGTGGGATTGCTGGGTCGTATGGTAGTTCTGTTTTTAGTTTTTTAAGGAACCTCCATACTGTTCTCCATAGTGGCTGTGTCAATTTACATTCCCATAAACAGTGCAAGAGGGTACCCTTTTCTCCACACCCTCTCCAGCATTTATTGTTTGCAGATTTTCTGATGATGGCCATTCTGACCAGTGTTAGGTGATACCTCAATGTAGTTTTTTTTTTTTTTTTTTTTTTTTTTTTTTTTTCTTTTTGCGGTATGCGGGCCTCTCACTCTTGTGGCCTCTCCCGTTGCGGAGCACAGGCTCCGGATGCGCAGGCCCAGCGGCCATGGCTCACGGGCCCAGCTGCTCCGCGGCATATGGGATCCTCCCAGACCGGGGCACGAACCCGTATCCCCTGCATCGGCAGGCGGACTCTCAACCACTGCGCCACCAGGGAGGCCCCCTCAATGTAGTTTTGATTTGCATTTCTCTAATGATTAGTGATGTTGAGCATTCTTTCATGTGTTTGTTGGCAATCTGCATATCTTCTTTGGAGAAATGTCTATTTAGGTCTTCTGCCCATTTTTGGATTGGGTTGTTTGTTTTTTTTGTTATTGAGCTGCATGGGCTGCTTGTAAATCTTGGAGATTAATCCTTTGTCAGTTGCTTCATTTGCAAATATTTTCTCCCATTCTGAGGGTTGTCTTTTGGTCTTGTTTATGGTTTCCTTTGCTGTGCAAAAGTTTTAAAGTTTCATTAGGTCCCACTTGTTTATTTTTGTTTTTATTTCCATTTCTCTAGTAGGTGGGTCAAAAAGGATCTTACTGTGATTTATGTCATAGAGTGTTCTGGCTATATTTTCCTCTGAAAGTTTGATAGTGTCTGGCCTTACATTCAGGTCTTTAATCCATTTTGAGTTTATTTTTGTGTATGGTGTTAGGGAGTGTTCTGATTTCATTCTTTTACATGTAGCTGTCCAGTTTTCCCAGCACCACTTATCGAAGAGACTGTCTTTTCTCCATTGTATATCCTTGCCTCCTTTGCCATAGATTAGTTGACCATAGGTGCGTGGGTTTACCTCTGGGCTTTCTATCCTGTCCCACCAATCTATATTTCTGTTTTTGTGCTAGTACCATACTGTCTTGATTACTGAAGCTTTGTAGTATAGTCTGAAGTCAGGGAGTCTGACCCCTCCAGCTCCATTTTTTTCCCTCAAGACTGCCTTGGCTATTTGGGGTGTTTTGTGCCTCCATACAGATTTTAAGATTTTTTGTTCTAGCTCTGTAAAAAATGCCACTGGTAATTTGATAGGGATTGCATTGAATCTCTAGACTGCTTTGGGTAGTACAGCCATTTTCACAATATTGATTCTTCTGATTCATGAACATGGTATATCTCTCCATCTGTTTGTATCATCTTTAATTTCTTTCATCAGTGTCTTATAGTTTCCTGCAGACAGGTCTTTTGTTTCCCTAGGTAGGTTTATTCCTAGGTATTCTATTCTTTTTGTTGGCATGGTAAATGGGAGTGTTTCCTTAATTTCTCTTTCAGATTTTTCATCATTAGTGTATAGGAATGCAAGAGGTTTTTGTGCATTAATTTTGTATCCTGCAACTTTACTAAATTCATTGATTAGCTCTAGTAGTTTTCTAGTGGCATCTTTAGGACTCTCTATGTATAGTATCATGTCATCTGCCAAGAGTGACAGTTTTACTTCTTTTCCAATTTGTATTCCTTTTAATTCTTTTTCTTCTCTGATTGCCATGGCTAGGACTTCCAAACCTATGTTGAATAATAGTGGTGAGAGTGGACATCCTTGTCTTGTTCCTGATCTTAGAGTAAATGCTTTCAGTTTTTCACCATTGAGAATGATGTTTGCTGTGGGTTTGTCGTATATGGCCTTTATTATATTGAGGTAGCTTCCCTCTATGCCCACTTTCTGGAGAGTTTTTATCATAAATGGGTGTTGAATTTTGTCAAAAGCTTTTTCTGCATCTATTGAGATGATCATATGGTTTTTATTCTTCAGTTTGTTAACTGAGCCATATTCTTTGTAATGAACCATGTTTTTCTTTTGCCTGAGGACTGGGTCAGTTCAAAAAAATTCTCTGTCTAATTTCTACAATCAATTGTCTGTGCTTACTAAACAAAGCATGTGCAAGCAACATGGAAAACTGAGCAACATGGACATTTCTCCTAAAGTAAATAAAAAGGAATACTGTGTAAAAGTCAATATTGGGTGAACTTTAAGGAACAAAGGTAATCCTGAATTTCAGAAATGAAGAGTGTCAGCTCACGAGCTGATGTCATCGTGGCCCAGTGAGGATCTGCCTTGGAGTAGACCCTCATGCCAAGGTGCTGGGGTTTTACAGGACACACACACATATGGTCCTGACCCATAGGAGGTGGAACTTGGACCTGAAACTCTTGCATTAGGCTGGGACCTTGGCAATTCTGTACCTTCAGTGAAAGAGGATTAAAGGTTCAGATGACCAGTCTTGAAATGCAAAGGAAGTTTGCCTCTGTCAGCAGATATGAATAGAAAAAGTTTCTAGTGAGAAACTGAAACAAAGTATGATGTGTGGTCATAGAATAACAATTTATGCTAGCCACCTGGTGCTGAAATCCTCAGGACATGAAATTAATGTAAATCTGGTCCTGGACTGGGGATACACTTGGAGCTCCCAGCAGAAGCAAATACAAGACCACTACCTTGGAACACTTTCCTAAATCAATCTGTACTGAACACACATAGAAAAAACAAATATGGGCTCAAAAGTTAAAATTATAGATAAAATGAGGAAACAATCCCTTATGAGAGAAATCAGTGGACACAACAAACAGAAAGATGAGCACCCCAAGAACTTGAGATAATTTAACAGTCTGAAAGAAGTTATAAAATGGTTATGTTTAAAATGATTAAGTAGACAAAAGACAGAATAGAAACATATAGAAACAATAGGAATTACAAAGAATAGGCAAATTTGAAAAAGTATCAATTAGAATATCTACAAGTGAAAAACATTCATTGAAAAGAACCCCAGTGGGTGGTGTATCAGTTATCTATTGCCAGAGTAATGCTATTGCCTTGGACCTGAGAGGTGTGCAACCATAGGCATTTGTTCCTTACATTCCTGGGGTCAGCTGGGGCTAGGTGACTCTGCTGCCCTTGGCTGGGCTTGCTCACTTATGGGCGGGGTGTGGTCAGCTGGCTATTGGCTGATCTAAGCTGGCTCAGTTGGGGTGACAGGGGTGACCGGGCTCTGTTTTACATGTTTCTCATCCTCCAGCAGACTAGTGAGCATGTTCTTCTGACAATGATAGGGCGAGGGCACAAACAACCGACACGCTGTCACTTCTGCTTCGTTTTCTTGATCAAAACAGTGAAATGATTAAGCCCAGAGTGAAGAGTGGGGACAGGCACTCCCATTCATGGTGAGAGGACATTGCATTGCATAGGTATGTGGAATAGGGTATGGATACAGGGAGACGTGAAGAATTTAAGCTGTTACTGCAATAGATTGCAGATGAATGAAAGAGCAGGTTAAACACACCTAAAAAGAGAATGAGTGAAGAAGAAAAGCTTGAGAAAATTTCTCAGTTTGTAGCAGAGAAGCAAAGAAATAGGGTAATATGAAAAAGTTAAGACATTAGGAAGACAGACTGACATGGCCTGGCATATATCTAACAGGAGTGCCGGAGAAGACAATATAACCAAGGAAGAAATAGTGGGAATTTTCCTGAGTTTATAACAGACCTATTTTCTCATAATTTGGAAGCATGATGAGCCCTGAGAAGAACTTTATTTTTTTTAAAACTCACACCTAAATGCAAACTTGAGAATATGAAGAGAAAGTTTCAAAGCCACAAGGAAGAACAGACAGATTACTTACTCTAATAAATCAGTAAATGAAAGCAAACTCTTCATCAGCAACAACAGGTACCATAAGACAATGAACTAATATCCTGTGGGGACTGAGGGAAAATAACCCTCAATCTGTAATTCTATACCATACTAAAAAATCACTGCAAAATGAGGGCAAAATAAAGGCATTTTTCAGACAAAAGCCCATGCTGAAGAACTATTACATAATGTGCTTTAGAAAGAAAGAAATTAAACACAGAAGGAAGGAGTAAGATCTGAGAAGCAACAATGATCAAAGACATTGGCAGATGTGGATAATGGAAATTATTATTAACTGAAAATACCACAATAGCCATAATAATGACTAATGGGGGTGGGGGGACCTGAAAACAGGGTAGATTAAGGTGCTTCACATGGAAAACGTGAAGTAATAGCTAGAGTTAAAGAATTCCAAGTTTCTTGTGTTATTCGGGAGAAGAGTCGAGGCATTAATTAACCATAAATTTTGTTAAGTCAAGTATGCTTGTTAAAATGTAAGGGTAACTATTAGAAGAACAGAAGTAGTATATATAACTTCAAAACCAACAGAGGGAAATGGAGTCTACAGAGAACCTAATCATTCTATAGAAGGCAGGAAAGAAGTGAAAAGAAGTGCTCTCTATCTCTACCTCGCTATATAATTAGAAACACAAAATAAGATAGAAGAAATGAATAAAAATACATCAGTAATCAAAATATTTGTAAATGTATTTAACTCAAAAAATGCTTGACCTTCCTAATAATCAGGGAAATGTAAAATGAAGCAAAGAGATACCATTTTATGACCATCACATTGTCAAAAGAATTAAACAGCTAATAACACCAGATTTATTGCCAAGGATATGGGAAAATAAGGCATGTTATACACTGTTGGCACACGTATAACTTGGTACCTTGTAAGGCAGTGTAATAATACCTAGTAAAATTGAATACGTGCAAATATATGTCCAGACGTTAGAGAAACTCTCACTGCATACACAAGGAGATATATATATATAAGGATGCTCACTGGGAAAAACTGGAAGCAACCTAAAAATGTAAGGTATAAGGCAACCTATAAAAAGGAAACTGCAAAGAATATATATGGTATTCTCCTGTCTCTCTTTCTCTCGCCATATATATATATATATATATATATATATATATATATATATATATATATATATATATATATATATATACCTTAAAGTATGTATTTATAAGTACATTATAACTACATGAGCAGGTTATGTACATAACTTAAATCTGGCCGTGCTGTGTGTGTATAGCATATATATATATATACACATATATACATATATACATTTACAAGTAGAAGTTACGAAATGTGCCCTAGGAAGATATCCATCAACCTCAGGGTAGTGGTTACCTCTGGGGAGAAAGCAAAAGTAATCCAAGGAGAAAGAAGGTGGAGAGGGTTTTAATGGATTCATTAAAAAGAAAAAAATTTTGTATTAAATATGGCAAAATGTTAGCAATTGTAAAATGTGTGTGGCAACTTCACAGTCATCTGTTACAACTGCACATTTCTATATGCTTGAAATATTTCATAACTTAAAATATAAAGAATACTAACATAAAATATTCAGAGAAGCACCAACAATCTACACAGCAGAGAATGAAATGCAAAGCTAAGGTGAAGTGTTCAAAGGAATCACACTTTTGGAAAGTCATGACATTCCTAAGGTGAGGCATTAACAGAAATGTAACTGTAATCATGATTATGTACTCAAGACTTCCTACTTTTTTAGCAAAAGAATTAATGTTTAACTCAATGTATTGCACCTAGTAGTGTTAGCAGAGCACCATAAAACACGCCGTTCTCTGTGCCTCAGCTAAATCCAAATTAGAATCAGGCAGCTTTGACATTTCATGACTTTCTGGGCCTAGAATTCACCACCTCCATGAAGTATTAGCATTATTTTCCCATCTGAGCCCCTTTGGGCTGCAGCAGTAATAACCTTGGTTTTTTGTGAGAGGTTAGAACTGAACCTTCCTTGTGTTCCAAGGAAAATAGCCCCCCTCTCATGTTGAGGTTTGTCAAACTCACAGAGCTGCCTTCCAAGTGCGAGTCTGATTTAAAATATTCTTCACGTTCCACTTGGGGCACTTTCATCTGGTGCTGAGAAACAAACACGGGCTTTAATATCCAAGGTCCAAAGTCATCGGAATGATTAGGAGTCTCTCAGCTCTGTGCCTTTTAATTCCCTTTTCAGGGACAGCTCAGGAGCAGACAGAACTTGCTGCAGGCAGGGTGTTGAACTGGACTCAGCTTTGGGGGTAAAACCATGGGAAGTAGTAAGCCTGAGATGAGCTAAACTGTAAATTAAAGTGTGTTTGAGGCACATTTTAAAGGTCAACTTAAATTTTGGCAGTGAGATGATTTTTAAAATCTGCATTAGGACTGGGCTACCATTTTACTGGGGCTATTTCACTTCAGCGCTTTTCACAGAGCTCACACCGGCTATGGCTTAGCTATGTCTTCCTTTCCTGGAAATGCATGAAATCAACAACCCTTCTGACCAGCAGGGTAAGGTATTGCAGAGATGCTCTTCACTTCCCAGTCCTACACCACCTTTAAGATGCATATCAAATTCCCTTCTCTTGTTGATGCCATTCTCCTTGGACTCTTGTCTTCTTTAAAGGACACCAAAATTTAAAAACAGTGGTGAAGGGCTTCCCTGGTGGCGCAGTGGTTGAGAGTCCACCTGCCGATGCAGGGGACACGGGTTCATGCCCTGGTCTGGGAAGATCCCACATGCCGCGGAGCGGCTGGGCCCGTGAGCCATGGCTGCTGAGCCTGCGCATCCGGAGCCTGTGCTTCGCAACGGGAGAGGCCACAACAATGAGAGGCCCACATACCGCAAAAAAATAAAAATAAAATTAAATAATAAATAATAAAATAATAAAAATAAAAACAATGGTGAAATAGAAAGAGTTCTCACAACTCTGTAGTTGGGCAGACCTAGGTGTGAATTCCAGTCTCAGGTTACTTATTGTAGGATCTTAGGCACCTCATTTAACCTCTTTGGGCTTCAACTGTCTCATCTGAAAATTGGGAAAATAATAAGACCCATTTCAGAGGCTTGTTGTGAGGACTGAAAGAGATAGTCCAGAGTCTGGCCTGACATAATGCTGAATTAATCACTATTGTTACAGACATTCTGCTTCTTATTCTTTGCATTATTTTTCCTTGTCCTTCAGATTTCCATTCTGAGTCAAGAGTGATTATTTTGAACTTAGAGAAAGCATTTTAATTTTATTCCTGTCTGCTATTGATTCAAAATATCATGCTTCATTTCCAATAAAAGAGCTTTTCTTGAATTTTGTTTGGTATTCTGTCTCACGTTTCCTTTTCTCTAACATCATTAAGAACAGAAACATTCTAAAAATTGAAGTCAAGTATATTCAGAAGTCAAGTGGTTTCAGACTTAAGCACCTCTGTTGATCAAGCCACTTGGGGTACTGCTGACCTTTGCTGGCTTCTCAGAGTGGCTATTAAATCACTGAGGCACTGGTGTTGGTTTTAAGATCAGCCATTGGGGAACAGGAAATGTAAGCTTTCATCACACTGTGGGAGTTGTATTCCCAGTAAGAAAGGCCACCAAAGCAGGCAGGGCAGTTGTAAGTTAAGTCCTTTCCATTTGAAGGACTTGCCAGAAGAATGAGCCTGAGAACAAGGACCATTCTTTTATGTCTCTTATGCAATTTCAGGCATGAACAAACATAGCAGGTACTTGATAGTCACTTGCTGAGTGATAAGTATAATGCCGCCATGGGGAGTCACCTCAAGACAGACTGTCATAGACTAATTGTATCTCCCCAAATTCATATGTTGAAATACTAAACTCCAAGATGATGATATTAGGAGGTAACTAGGTCACAAGGGTGGAGCCCTCATGAATGGGCTTAGTGCCCTTATAAAAGAGACCCCAGAGAGCTCCCTGCCCCTTTTCCACCATGCAAAGACACAGAGAGAAGACTGTGGCCTATGAACCAGGAAGCAGTCTGCAGGTGCCTTGACCTTGGACTTCCCAGCATCTAGAACTGTGAGAAATAAATGTTAGTTTTTATTAGCCAGCCAGTCTGTGGCATTTTGTTGTAGCACCCCAAAGAGACTAAAAAACAGACACTATCTAGGATGGTTGACAACAGTCAAGTCCTCCCCATCCCCCAGAAAGCCCTAAAAATAAATGTCCATGCAACATGAACTATGTTCTTCTATTTATTATTTTCAATCATTGCCTAAAGAAAAATTCCTGGCTATATATACTTTAAATATTAGAAAATATAATTCTGGAAGGAAAAATAGATCAATAAAATTTTGTAAATCAAGAGATGTTATTTTCCTAGAGAGAATTTCAACTTTATAAAGATTCCAGATGTCAGTGCTCTGTGGGTCCTGGGAAATACATCACTGTTTTGTATTTGTAGTCTCATGCACAATTATTGAACTTTGAAAACATAACCACAGTAACTCTAGCATCCCCTGGGACTGAAAACAGGAAGCTGCAGTACTGTGTGGGGGCTGGGGGAACGGTCTCTGCATGGTTCAGCCTCCACCAAGTAGCCTTCCAGCAGCCCTGCTCATGGCAGAGGCTTCATCTGCTGCCCCTCTATATGGCCCTGCCCGGAAAAGTCTCAGACCAAGTACAGCGTTTTAACAGAATTGTGGAGGGACAAGCACTCCAAAAAAGAACACAAACACTGGTGTTCCTGGCATTTGCGCTAGGAAGTCAATTCTTACTGCTTAAAATCGTAATGGAGATATAGTACTTTTGAAACATATTACTAAGCTCTTTTTTCCTTTTGTGTACATGGCCATTTTCATAGTCCATTTTCCTACTTATCTGCCAGGGGACGGGAGTTGGAGTAGGGAATTCTGTTTTGTTTTGTTTTTTTTTCATTTTTTAAATTGAAGTATAGTAGATTTACAATGTGTTAGTTTATGGCATACAGCAAAGTGATTCAGTTATATACACATATATATGAATATATATTCTTTTTCAGATTCTTTTCCATTATAGTTTATTACAAATATTGAATATAGTTCCCTGTGCTATACAGTAGGACCTTGTTTATCTATGGAGTAGGGAATTCTGATGCTTTGAATAGGAATTTTGAGTCCCTAGTCAGGCAATGTGAAAAAAAAACAAGGATTTGAAAAATGTTTATGTTTCTATTAACATACTGAAAACTAGGTCTGCTAACATTGTACATGGAGATTGCTGGAAGTCAGGGGCAATTCAGTATACAAGGGTATTTCACATCAGACAGGGAGAAAAGGTCCGAAGAGGACATTACCTTCTAGTTACAAGAATGAGCGGGTAGGAGAAGTGGGGCAAGAAGGTCAGACAAGGGTCCTTGGTCACCATCCACCCTTGGGGATGAAATTCAAGGGAGAGAGTACTATATAAATATCCAACTAAGCACAGGTCAGCCTGAGAACATCGGAGCCAGAGGCCTGCATCCTTTGATGTTGCCTAGGGGAGGTTGCAAGTCTCTAGGAGAAGTTCCACATTCAGCCTGGGCCCACATCCACCATGGGGTGAGGGAATTAGTGCAGCCATGGTGGAGAGAGAAGAATCAGGAGAGAAAGCCAGAGACACCAGTGGCTCCCCAAGCCTAGGTCTGGCAGGCAGGGGCCTGAAAGTTCTTGAGTGCTCTCTCGAGGGATGTAGAGATTCTTGGGTGCTAGTGGGCCATCAGAGGCCAGAGGCCTGAACAGAGAGGCCACAAGGGAAGCGGGCTTTGGGGTTGGAGACAAATAGTAGGCCACAGACATCAGAGATGACTGCATGATGTTCCATTAGCACGAGATGGGATTGGCTGCATCTCAGTGGCCTCATTCAGGGACTCATAGACCAACCCAAGTAGCCACAGATTCCTCACAAGGACACAGTGGAGACTGCCTGACCTGCCACCTGCCAAAGGACAAGGAACTGAGCTCATGGCTCCGGGAGCTCTCCTCTTCCTCACTGCCAAGAAATCAAGTAAGTCCCTCCCACCCACTCCATTCAGTAGGTGTCATTTCACATAGGAGCAGTGGACAGGGGCAGGAAATCGAAAAGACAGAGCATGCCTCTCAAACAGAACAGGTCATATAAATGAGACGATTTAACCAAAGATGTGAAGACGCTGTTGACTGGCAAGTTTAAAATCACTACCTTCTGCCCCAACTTCTAGGACAGTGGGCACCGTGAGAAAGACTGCATGGCTAATAGAAAATAAGGTACATTTTCTTTGCATATATGTGTGAAAATATCAAGTGGCAACACACCTACACTATAAAGGAAACAGTTGTGTATTTTTTAATACCTCCTTTCTTCCAAAAAAGATTTGAGGCAATTACAATCTACGTATTAGAAAGTAAACACATGGGCTTCCCTGGTGGCGCAGTGGTTAAGAATCTGCCTGCCAATGCAGAGGATGCGGGTTCGTGCCCCGGTCCGGGAAGATCCCACATGCCGCGGAGTGGCTGGGCCCGTGAGCCATGGCCGCTGAGCCTGCGCGTCCGGAGCCTGTGCTCCGCAACGGGAGAGGCCACGACAGTGAGAGGCCCACGTACCGCAAAAAAAAAAAAAAGAAAGTAAACACTTAAGGAAAGAGCCAAAGATTCAGTAAGTTTTAGTTATTAGGCATAAAGAATAGAATGTTGCAGATACACTTAATACATGTGTTACAACGTTTAGGAAGGTAGTATGAGACGGGTGATAACTTGTATCTTCTCTATTCATGGAATGTCAATCTGTTTGTGGAAGAAATCACAGAAGCCAGAACTATCCTACTCACACCGGTATCTCCAGCACTTCCTAGACTTCTTGGAGCATAGTGTATACTCAGTAAATATTTGCTGAATGAATAAAAGAAAAAAAACTGCTTAGCATCTGAATGGATAACAAGTCATTTTTGAGTTCTTTCAAGCCATCGATGGTGCCATATGGGCCAAATGGTGGAGTTGGGGGTCTGCTGTGGCAGAGGTAGGGACTCTTTGTTACCCCATCCCCACCCTGAGAGACCTGCACAGAAAGAGGGAAAAAAGAAGGGAGTGGATGTGGGGACTTTGCGGTGCATTCTCACCCCTATCTCCACCAGGCTGTGAGGTTGGTGCTGGGGTGTGTGTGATTGTTTCTTGGGCGAAGGTGCTTGCTGCAGCCTTAGGTGGATGGATGTGACCTTCAGTGGGTACCTCATGGAGAGGCTCCCTAAGAGCAGAGATCCTGGGCCACAGCAGAAGGGATTGTCTGGGAGGATGGAACAGGGCACCACAGCATAGCCTCTGGGCAGGCCCAGCCCGGTGGGTCCAGGGGGGCCTTCAGTCTAAAATTAGACTTTATATGCATATACCCATAATTCACTGATTACACTGAAAGAAAGGGAAGAACATAAGGTACTTTTAAACTGTGTTCCATTAAACTTATAGTGTGTGATGAATTAAGAAATGTTTTAATAGCCCTGCAATATCTTGTGAATAGCACAACTTGACTATCATTTATTAAAAGAGTTAAGATGCCAGTTCATTCAATGTCAACATTTAAAATATATTACAATTACTGTAAGTCTGTTTTGGCCTTTCTCTATTTTTCAAAATACCAGAATCTCAAAAACTGAAAGCCACCAAAGGCCCTGTCTGAGATGTTCTGGTGCAAATACACAGAAGTAAAGCCACACAGTGTTACTAATAGCTCTCTCAATGTGATGCTTTTTCTGTCACTTCTGCGCATTTTGCACACTGTTCCATGGGCAGGGAGCACAGGCTTCTCATATTCACCCCACCTCCACCTTCAGCAATATTTTTGGGGACCTCATCTTTCTTCAGGACTCAGCCTAGGCATCACATCCTCCTAGAAACGCCCCACCCCCCTTCCTCCAGCCTGGATTCAGGGCCTCTCCTTTGAGTTCTCAAAGCACCCGTCATATTTACCACCCATCTCTCTTCCCCACTAGAGTGTAAATTCCTTTAGGGAAGACACCATCCATTTCATCCTCTTTGTGTTCTCAGAATTTGGCTCAGTGGGGACTTCCCTGGTGGCACAGTGGTTAAGAATCCACCTGCCAATGCAGGGGACATGGGTTACAGCCCTGGTCTGGGAAGATCCCACATGCCGTGGAGCAACTAAGTCCCTGCACCACAACTACTGAGCCTGAGCTCTAGAGCCTGCGAGCCACAACTACTGAAGCCCGCGCGCCTAGAGTCCGTGCTCTGCAACAAGAAGCCACCGCAATGAGAAGCCCACATACTGCAAACAAAGAGTAGCCCCCGCTCGCAGCAACAAAGACCTGACACAGCCAAAAATAAATGAATGAAAGAATGAATAAATAAATAGATAAATTTATTTTTTAAAAAAAGAATTTGGCTCAGTGTCTGATACTCGGTAGTTACCCAGGCTTTACAGCAAGGTTCTAAGAGCCCCAAATTCCTAGTTATGTCCCTCCCCAGCGTGATAGGAGCACTGTTTTAGGGGGAGGGTATGGTCCTAAGTCTACATGAGTAAATAGCACAGATTCAGCAGAAAACGTGTCAACTGGGGAGAGATCCAAATGCTACCCAGTTGCACGCCAGGACTCTGATTTCTTTTCTCCAACATTAGAGGTTCAGGGGCAAAATTAAAGCAGACCGAAAATTTTCATGAGAGCGAGAATAAGAAATTGTTGGCACTGTGGAGGACGACAGTGGGAAGTGAAATGTTTTGTCCCAGGCCAGACACTGTGGGGCATGGATTTGGTGGAACTGATGCAGCGTCTGCTAATCTCAAAGCTGTGCTGCTGAGTCATGGGCTCTTCCTGGCACGTAGCCTTTGTTCACAAAACGCCCAGTGATGGCGTGAGTTTGCCTTGTGCATGCTTTCTAAAAATGAAAACTTTTCCCATTCTGTTCAGGTGACTAGCCTTTTGCAATATGGATAATTAAAAACAATTATCGAGGAACAATCTATCATAAGAGTAGGATTGAGTCTTAAAAAGACTGAAAACTAGGGAAAAGAAGACTACTCAGAAAACATGAATTAACACTCTGCTTCCATAGATTGTACAAGACTATTCTGCATTTCACCCAGATGATGACCACTTACATAATGTCCCGGGAAGCTGGTATATGGGGTCCATAAATCTTTGCTGGCATTACCTGGCACTGTCAGTGATGAAGATCACTGGCTGACAGACACACAAAACAAACTTATGGTTATCCCAGCAGAAAGGGGGTGGGAAAGGATAAATTAGGAGTTTGGGATTAGCAGATACAAACTACTGTATATGAAATAGATAGACAACAAAGTCCTACTGTATAGCACAAGGAACCTTGTAATAAACTATAACCCAAGAGAATATGAGAAATAATATATATACATATATATGTGTAACTGAATCGCTTTACTGTACACCAGAAACTAACACAACATTGTAAATCTACTATACTTCAACTAAAAAAAAAAGACCATTGGCTGACAGAATTTGTATTGGAAACCAACACGTTAATTAGTCTAATTAATTTGCTGGAGTAATTAATCATCTAGCACTTATCTAATTAGCTAATATTTTCACCTGTCAGAGCCAGAGGTAAATGCTAGACTGGAATTTGGTGGGGGTCATCCTCATTGTACCCAACAATAAATTGAGAGATAGAGCATGGAATACCAAATACAAGTGGGGAAGGCGCCAGCAGTGGTAAGTGGGCGTGCTGAGCCTGAAAACTCTCAGTGGGCGTTGGGAAAGAGCAGCAGGTACACCGCTCTGAGGTGGGTCATGAGGTCAGAGAAAATATGTATTATTATAAACTACAAACAGGAACTACCATCCCAAGTTACAAGCAACACACATGTGCAGGCTTATTTTGCCTCAAAGTTGTCATTACCTTCACCAAGATCAGTTTCCTTGGCGATTTTTGGATGCCTAGGGCAAAGTGACAAATGTCCATTTGGTGGTGGCAGTGGCAAGATTTAGGCTGCTACACTGGTTCCCTACTTATTCTCTTTCCTTCTCAATCTGTAAACTTTGCTAGCTGACCAAGATGGACCAAAGGAGGCCAGCATGGAATCCGAGGGGTTTGTCTACAACGACTATCACCAGGAAGAGGAGTATTTCTTAAGATGGAGCTCCCTAGTAAGATGTGGGCATTTGATTCTTCACTGTTACACACATTCTTACAGAGAAATCCATGCACATTATGAAATGCCTTGTGTCTGCTGCTGTTTGGGCATTTATGGACATTTTAAGCTCTGATGTGCTTGAAAGTCATGAGACTAATATTCCTAATGCTCTCACTATCATAGAACTTCAGCTGATTGCCATCAGAGCTGAGCCAAAAGGGAAACAGGATAAAGTTCCTCTAAAGTCTTTTAGATTTTCTGTCCCCAGAAGTATAAAGTGAGAAGTAGCAGCAAACATAGTAAATTCACGGATTTCTTAACAGAGGTACCCTGTTTTCTGAAAATACTAGTCTGTATTTTGTTATTCTACCTGGATTGACTTTGGACAGCTGCTTCATTGGATTTTACAGGCAGCCTCGGGTTTAGCTAAATAAAGAGGTCCTGGGAAACAGGCTTTGTTTAATTATCAGAACTTCTGTGTGAATTTGAATGGGCAAAGGTCAGATGAAGGGGTGTTCTGAGGTCCTGACTTTGTGTGTTTTTCTCACTTGTGATCACAAAGAATGAAAACAAGTTGATAAGAGGTAGGATGAGGTGAGAAAATGAAATGTTTGGGAACTGAAAGTTCTCACGTGTACTGGACACATTCTGAGACAACCTGGTGGATTTGTTATGGAAATCAATGGAGGACTTGCAACCATATACAGTAGTCTAAAAGTAAATAAGTCTGTGTGTTACCCCAGACCCATGCTGGACCAAGGCCAGATGTAAGCGAAAGGTGTGCTGGTCAACAGTTAACAAGCTAACCAACCTATCCTATTAAAGAGGTAGGATGCCACACCTTCAAAGGGAACCTATCTTCTTGGGGAAGTGTTGCTCTGAGAGCTGGGCTGTAGTTTAAAAGGCCATGTCAGGGAGAATATTTTTGAATTAATGAGGGAGTTTAGAATGCTAAGGGAAAAGTTCCATTAGCAATTTCGGAAGAAAACAAGTTTTAAGGGACAGTGGCATTTTAAATTGTCATTCTACCATAGTTTGATCTATAATTTAATAGTAAATCACAATATTTTTCTTTCCTGATATCAACTTAAGAGTGACTATTCTCATAATACAAAGTATGACTTCGAGTTTTCCTGCTTCCAATACATCCATGAGATCTGAGAGGAATACATATGTTGGGTGAGTAATTTTGATCTTTTATTGGTTTTGATGAGATGGGAGGTTCTTTGGATTTTATATTAAATATTCAGAAGATGGATTTCTACAGTTATGTAAGTTTCTTAAGTTTAGAGATCATATAGTTGGAACACAGCTCAGAATACAAAACGAAATAAAAACAATGCCAATTTTCTTCTCAATGGCATTTTCATTTCTCAGTTCTTGGAAGGGGTTAGCTCATCTAAGAAAGTGGGGCAGGGCTTCCCTGGTGGCACAGTGGTTGAGAGTCCACCTGCCGATGCAGGGGACACGGGTTCGTGCCCCGGTCTGGGAAGATCCCACATGCCACAGAGCGGCTGGGCCCATGAGCCATGGCTGCTGAGCCTGTGCGTCCGGAGCCTGTGCTCCGCAACGGGAGAGGCCACAACAGTGAGAAGTACGTGTACCGCAAAAAAAAAAAAAAAAAAAAAAAAGGTGGGGCAATATGTCAATCACATCTCAATTAAAGAAAAAAGAAAGTGGGGCAAAACAAGTCACAAAAAACATGCAAAAGTTGAACCAACATGCATGAATGAACGAATTCACAGTTCAGCCTGGAATTCAGCCTGGAGTTCAGTCTTTAATCCCAGGACCGTGGGTGGTATCTGAGAAATAATTAAAGGGGCCTCCCAGTGTCTAAGGGAGATGTAACTGTGTTGCAGCTTATTATGAAGTGATTTCACGTGCTTTGTGGTGGACTTTACATAGAATGCACTTCTAAAATACCGTGTAGGTTATTCATCTCAGGGGTAGACATAAATCTGTCAAAGCTGTCTGCAAATTTAGCTCCAATTCCTGCCCCAGGTTCACAGAACATAATAGAGCATTAATCTTCATGAGGCTTAAGGAATTTTTTCAAGTTCCTTCTAAATGTCTGGCTTAAAGGCTCCATCAGGACAGCATTTCAGAAAATGCTCCACTTACCCATTCCAAACAGAGGTAGCCTCCCACTGTGTTCATTTCTTCAGGGAAGCCAAGGAGAGGGAAAAGGAAACATTACGAAGATGAAGGTAATGGTAAAATGGAAAGACTGCTCACCCATCACTTTACTTTGGTTACCAATATTTAATACTGACCATGCTATATAGCATGTCATAGTTTGCTAAAAGACTTTATTTCCAACTGCATCTTTGGCTTATGTTTTTGGGAAAAACTGAAAAACAAGATAGAGGAGAAAACAGTAAATGCAAGTCTATTTAATAAAAATTATGTATCTTGGAAAGATTGAAGTATTGCAATTGTCTGATTCATACTGGGTTAAATTTGGCATGATACCCCAAATTGGTCCTTCCTTTGGTCACTGACAGAGTGATCATCTTAGAAGTGCTTCTTGATGAGCCTAATGGAATAAAAATCTTCTATAGACGTCTCCCTGCCCCAATTTTTGGACCAAGAGATCATTAGACATTGGGACAGACATCAAAGAAAACTAAAGAATGAATTAAGAGAAGTATTATAATTAACACAAGAGAATATAATGAATGGTTATCCCAGTCTGAGAATTTCTTCTTGAAGATAGGAGAGGTGGAGTAGATCAGTGATTTAAAAAATACAAAGTCCCAGATCTCCTCGACCAACCGAATCAGAATTTCTCGGAGTTGGGCCCAGGTATCAGTACTAAGCACCACGGGTGACTCTGATATGTAGTTAGAGTTTGACTCACTGGAGTAGATGAATGACACTCTTTCATAGAGTGATGATTCACAGATTCAGCTGGGAATCCAAAGGAAAAACCTCCAGATAGTGAAAGCAGTTTTGGCAGAGTAAAACCGAAAGCATAATAGAAACTGGAAGATAAAGTGTATGGCAGTGTTTCTCAAACTTTAATGTGCATGGGAATCACGTAAGAGTTAGTCAAAATTCAGATTGTAATTCAATATGTCTAGGGTAGGGACTGAGATTTTGCATTTCTAACAAGCTGTCCAGGCGATGCTGCTGATGCTCCTGGTTCACTGACCACACTTTGTCTAGCAAGGGACAGTGGGTAAATATCTTCTTGCCCCTCAGCAAGAGAAGAAAGAAGGTGTCCTTCTGCTTTGAGGCTTTGAGGCTTTTTCTGATGTAGGAAAGTGCATCATGGAATGCTTTGTTTTTGAAACCAGCTATGATCCACTAACTAATTAAGAATCTGTTGTCCTAAATGTTTTTGAAATTAATAGTATTCCTGTTCTACTTTCTGAACAGTTAATTCAACAAATAAAATTTTTAAAGATTTAGGAATTTAAAAAGATACATGAGACAGCTTGCAGGAGGGAATTCAAAATCTTTCTGGGAAGGCAGAAAATTAACCTATGAAATGCCAAATAAATGCTTTAGGAGCACAGTGGGGGGGAATTCATACTGACCAGAGAGGAAAGATACTTGGAAAAGCCTTCACAGAGGAGGTGATATTTGAATTTGACCTTGAAGAATGAGTAGGATACTAATAGGTGAAAAACTGAGGGCAAGGAGAAGGATGTTTCAGGAACAAAGGCCTAAAGCAGGGGTTCTTAACTTTGGCTGCACTTCAGATCATCCAGGAAGATTTAAAAATAATTTCAGAGTCTAAATTAATTGGGGCCTGAGCAACAGTGTTTTCTTCAAAACCCCCTGGTGATCTTAATGCACAATCAGGTTGAGGACCATTGGAGATACAGAAACATACAAGGTTTTTGTTAAGATGTTTTAAGGTATTTGAAGGGAAATGGGAGGACTGTAGAGCAGAGAAGTTCCAGATGGTTCTTGGTAAAGATGGCTGGATCCACTGTGGTATGAGGCAGTGTTCATGCAGTAGGGGAAAGGGCAGGAGGGCTGGCAGCCACGGCATCACCAGAATGGCTGATATGGCCAGGGTGTGCTGGGATGTCACACCCAAGATGAGTGGGAGCGAACGGGTAACCACTGAACTGCACTGGGTAATGGAGTGATGGGCTGACATCAAGAATGGCTTTAAGGGGCTTCCCTGGTGGCGCAGTGGTTAAGAATCTGCCTGCTAATGCAGGGGACACAGGTTCGAGCCCTAGTCTGGGAAGATCCCACATGCTGCGGAGCAACTAGGCCTGTGAGCCACAACTACTGAGCCTGCGCGTCTGGAGCCTGTGCTCCGCAACAAGAGAGGCCGCGATAGTGAGAGGCCCGCGCACCGCGATGAAGAGTGGCCCCCGCTTGCCACAACTAGAGAAAGCCCTCGCACAGGAACGAAGACCCAACACAGCAAAAATAAATAAATAAATTAATAAACTCCTACCCCTAACATCTTAAATAAATAAATAAATAAAAGGTGAGCAGGTGAACCTAGAGACCCCCAGGCCCCTGTCTATCTCCGGAGTCCTACGACTTAAAAAAAAAAAAAAAAGAATGGCCTTAAGACAAATACCATATGATACCACTTATATGTGGAATCTAAAATATGACACAAATGAACTTATCTACGAAACAGAAACAGACTCACAGACATAAAGAACAGATTTGTGGTCGCCAATGGGGAGAGGGGACGGGGGAGGGATGGATTATGAGTTTGGGATTAGCAGATGCAAACTAGTATATATAGAATGGATAAACAAGGTCCTACTGTACAGCACAGGGAACTATATTCAGGATCCTGGGATAAACCATAATGGAAAAGAATATGAAAAAGAATGTATGTATATGTATAAATGAATTACCTTGCTGTACAGCAGAAATTAACACAACATTGTAAATCAACTATACTACAACAAAATGAATTTTTTAAAAAAGAATGGCTTTAAGGCCTTCTAGTTGTAGTCCTTTCTTTCTGGTAAGCTTGTCTTTCCATTGGCTTCTTAGTAATATCTCCACATTCTCTTCTGGGCATCTGGTAGAAGGAGGCTGCTGGAAAATAGAGTTTCTACATTGAAGTGTCCTCTTTCTTACCTTACCTTCTGTTTTTAAGTCTTACTTTCCTTATTACAATAATTTTGTACTCTTATGGTTTCACATGATTACTAAAATTAGGTCTTTCACTTTATCACTTCCCCTTTCTCCAAGCTCTTTAGTCTCACTTCTTTTCCTTCATGCTTTTTCTTGAGCATTTCTTTTTTATAAGCTCTAAATCCTGTTTCTCTAGAACTCTGTGCCTGTTTATTCTTCCTTTTCCCCTATTATACCTACATTCAGTCTCTCCAGGATCCTACTCAGCTTTCTGTTTTGACCCCATCATCCTGCTTCACTTACTTCTCATTTAGATCTTCTAATGAAAAAAGATCATTTCATAGTATGTTAACAAAGAACCTCTTATTGGTCAGCAGGCTAATGCTGTTTAAAATGTCAGTGGCTTCTTGCTCAATCCAAAACAGGCTGATGGAGTAAAGGACTGGTGTCTACTCTGAACATCCATTGAGAGAGAGAGGAAGAGAAACAAATTTGAGGGAGATACTGGTTTTTTAGGAGCCAGGCCTAGGAGTAGACACATCACTCCCACCCACATTCCAATGGCCAGAACTCAGTCATATGACCTCACTTTACTGCAAGAGAAGCTGGGAATGTGGTCTAGCAACGTGCCCAGGAGGAAAAAGAATTGGGGTTTGATGAACACATTGCGTTCTTTGCCACACCCTACATTTTCATGTCAGTCTCTCTAAAGCGAGTGCCTGTCAGGTCCTCCATATTGGGAAGTATAAGAATGAGAGTTAGTTATTCTATGTTCACTGTACATCAGCTGTGTTACATTATCTCATTCAGGCCTTAGGCAATCTTGCAAAGCAGTTATTATTTTCACTATACCAATCTTACAGATGAGTAAGCCAAACATCAAAGATAAAATAATATACCCAAGGTTGCACAATTAGTATATGTATGGTTGAACTGGCAGGGGAATCCAGGCAGTCTGATTCCAGAGCCCAGTAGCTTATGTTACACAGCCTCTCTTTCGAAGAAAGAAAATAGCCACCAGGGCTGGACAGAATTGGGTAGAAATGACTGTTCTGTAATCTACTGTTGTATAATCTTGCACAAGTTTCTCAACTTCTGTAAGCCTTGGCTTCTTATGAATTATTAGTATTACTTACCTAATAGAATGGTCATGGGATTAAACGAGGTAATGTGTTTATTATATGCAGTTTTTATGACATTGTAGAATTTTCATGCTTAATGCTATGCCTGGTACATAGTAAGTGCACAACAAATATTAGCCATTTTATTCATTATTATACCACATTGCTTCCTTACAAATCAATTAATCCTAAATGAAGGTTTTTGTCCAATATTTGGGCTAGTGGTTATCATAGGTGTAGACTGATATTTCCCTTTTGTGCGGTATCCCTCCAAATTCCTTTAGACCTTCTTTGTATTATCTTTTTCAGAAAAGGTTTTGTTCATGTTAAAAATCCTTACCTGGACTCTATGGATGAAGATGTTCTCTATCACTTGGATTTAGGAACAAAAACACACAACCTACCAGAAATGTTTGGGGATGTAAAGGTAAAAGTATTTCTAACTTTAGGAAAAACAATTGAGTTTCCTCTGGTGATATTTCTCCTTATTTTCCTAACATAAACTTTACACCTTTGGCTAGAGAAATGTCCGAGGTCCCAATAGGAACAAAAGCTGTGCTTGTTCTCTGAAACAATTTAGAATGTGTACATCATGAACAGTCATTTCCACCTTAACAAGATATAAAGGTTCCCAAACTAAATCTAATGCAAACATGGTTATTTGACTCTTCTGGTCCCTAGAGATAAATACAATTTTACTGACAATACTGCTGGGTGTTCAGAATTCATTACGATTCAGTTCACTCTTTAACATCTTCATTTATAGATGAACCTCACTAATTCTCATTTTATCAAATCATGAAATAACTCAACAAAACTAACAATACTATCTTATATCACTTCTTGAAAACAACCATTATTTAATATTTCATATTATTAAGACTTTTGTTATTTCATAATAAAATATTATGAAATAATCGTTTCTGGAATGCTACTAGGAAAATTTTATGTCAGTATTATTTATCTTAATATATATGTTAATTATAAAAATGGCTCATGTTCATTATTTAAAATTGGAAAAATATAAATAAGAACAAAGATTTTTATTTTTTAAATTAAATTTATTTTAATACAGCAGGTTCTTATTAGTTACCTATTTTATATATATTAATGTATATATGTCAATCTCAATCTCCCAATTCATCCCACCACCACCACTCCCCCACCGACCCCAGGTGTCCCGCCTTAGTGTCCATACGTTTGTTCTCTACATCTGTGTCTCTATTTCTGCCTTGCAAACTGGTTCATCTGTACCATTTTTCTAGATTCCACATATATGCATTAATATACGATAATTGTTTTTCTCTTTCTGACTTACTTCACTCTGTATGACAGTCTCTAGATCCATCCACGTTTCTACAAATGACCCAATTTCATTCCTTTTATGGTTGAGTAATATTCCATTGAACATATGTACCACATCTTCTTTATCCATTCTTCTGTCAGTGGGCATTTAGGTTGCTTCCATGACCTGACTATTGTAAATAGTGCTGCAATGAACATTGGGGTACATGACCCTTTTTGAATTATGGTTTTCTCAGGGTATATGCCCAGTAGTGGGATTGCTGGGTCATATGGTAATTCTATTTTTAGTTTTTTAAGGAACCTCCATCCTGTTCTCCATAGTGGCTGTATCAATTTACATTCCCACCAACAGGGCAAGAGGGTTCCCTTTTCTCCACACCCTCTCCAGCATTTGCTGTTTGTAGATTTTCTAATGATGCCCATTCTAACTGGTGTAATGTGATACCTCATTGCAGTTTTGATTTGCATTTCTCTAATAATTAGTGATGTTGAGCAGATTTTCATGTGCCTATTGACCACCTGTATGTCTTCTTTGGAGAAATGTCTCTTTAGGTTTTCTGCCCATTTTTGGATGGGGTTGTTTGTTTTTTTTTAATATTGAGCTGCATGAGCTGTTTATATATTTTGGAGATTAATCCTTTGTCCATTGATTTGTCGGCAAATATTTTCTACCATTCTGAGGATTGTCTTTTCATCTTGTTAATGGTTTCCTTTGTTGTGCAAAAGCTTTGAAGTTTCATTACGTCCCATTTGTTTATTTTTGTTTTTATTTCCATTACTCTAGGAGGTGGATCAAAACAGATCCTGCTGTGATTTATGTCAAAGAGTGTTCTTCCTATGTTTTCCTCTAAGAGTTTTATAGTGTCCAGTCTTACATTTAGGTCTCTAATCCATTTGGAGTTTATTTTTGTGTATGGTGTTAGGGAGTGTTCTAATTTCATTCTTTTACATGTAGCTGTCCAGTTTTCCCAGCACTACTTATTGAAGAGACTGTCTTTTCTCCATTGTATATCCTTGCCTCCTTTGTCATAGATTAGTTGACCATATGTGCGTGGGTTTATTTCTGGGCTTTCTATCCTGTTCCATAGATCTATATTTCTGTTTTTGTGCCAGTACCATATTGTCTTGATTACTGAAGCTTTGTAGTATAGTCTGAAGTCAGGGAGTCTGATTCCTCCAGCTCCGTTTTTTTACCTCAAGATCACTTTGGCTATTTGGGGTCTTTGTGTGTCCACACAGATTTTAAGATTTTTGGTTCTAGATCTGTAAAAAATGCCATTGGTAATTTGATAGGGATTGCACTGAATCTGTAGATTGCTTTGGGTAGTAGAGTCATTTTCACAATATTGATTCTTCCAATCCAAGAACATGGCATATCTCTCTATCTGTTTGTATCAGCTTTAATTTCTTTCATCAGTGTCTTATAGTTTCCTGCAGACAGGTCTTTTGTTTCCCTAGGTATTTTATTCTTTATGTTGCAGTGGTGAATGGGATTGTTTCCTTAATTTCTCTGTCTGATCTTTCGTTGTTAGTGTATAGGAATGCAAGATATTTCTGTGCATTAATTTTTATTTATTTATTTATTTATTTGGCTGCGATGGGGTCTTTGTTGCTTTGCATGGCGTTTCTCTAGCTGCAGCGAGTGGAGGCTACTCTTTGCTGCGGGGCGTAGGCTTCTCATTGTGGTGGCTTCTCTTGTTGCAGAGCACGGGCTCGAGGTACGCAGGCTTCATTAGTTGTGGCATGTGGGCTCAGTAGTTGTGGCTTGCAGGCTCTAGAGTGCATGCTCAGTATTTGTGGCACACGGGCTTAATTGCTCCACGGCATGTGGGATCTTCCTGGACTAGGGCTCGAACCTGTGTCCCCTGCATTGGCAGGCAGATTCTTAACCACTGCGCCACCAGGGAAGTCCCTCTGTGCATTAATTTTGTATCTTGCAACTTTACCAAATTCATTGATTAGCTCTAGTAGTTTTCTGGTGGCATCCTTAGGATTATCTATGTACAGTATCATGTCATCTGCAAACAGTGACAGTTTTACTTCTTTTCCAATTTGCATTCCTTTTATTTCTTTTTCTTCTCTGATTGCCATGGCTAGGACTTCCAAACCTATGCTGAATAACAGTGGCGAGAGTGGACATCCTTGTCTTGTTCCTGATCTTAGAGGAAATGCTTTCAGTTTTTCACCATTGAGAATGATGTTTGCTGTGGGTTTGTCGTATATGGCCTTTATTGTGTTGAGGTAGGTTCCCTCTATGCCCTCTTTCTGGAGAGTTTTTATCATAAATGGGTGTTGAATGTTGTCAAAAGCTTTTTCTGCATCTACTGAGATGATCATATGGTTTTTATTCTCCAATTTGTTAATATGGTGTATCACACTGATTGACATTTTGTATATTGAAGAATCCTTGCATCCCTGGGATAAATCCCACTTGATCATGGTGTATGATCCTTTTAATGTGTTGTTGGATTCTGTTCGCCAGTATTTTGTTGAGGATTTTTGCATCTATATTCATCAGTGATATTGGTCTGTAACTTTCTTTTTTTGTAGTATCTTTGTCTGGTTTTGGAATCAGGGTGATGGTGGCCTCGTAGAATGAGTTTGGGAGTGTTCCTTCTTCTGCAATTTTTTGGAAGAGTTTGAGAAGGATGGGTGTTAGCTCTTCTCTAAATGTTTGATAGAATTCACCTGTGAAGTCATCTGGTCCTGGACTTTTGTTTGTTGGAAGATTTTTCATCCCATTTCAATCTGATTACTTGTGATTGGTTTGTTCATATTTTCTGTTTCTTCCTGGTTCAGTCTTGGAAGGTTATACCTCTCTAAGAATTTGTCCATTTCTTCCAGGTTGTCCATTTTATTGGCATAGAGTTGCTTGTAGTAGTCTCTTATGATGCTTTGTATTTCTGTGGTGTCCGTTGTAACTTCTCCTTTTTCATTGCTAACTTTATCAATTTAAGTCATCTCCCTATTTTTCTTGATGAGTCTAGCTAAAGGTTTATCAATTTTGTTTATCTTCTCAAAGAACCAGCTTTTAGTTTTATTGATCTTTGCTATTGTTTTCTTTGTTTCTATTTTTTTTTTCTGCTCTGACCTTTATGATTTCTTTCCCTCTGCTAACTTTGGGTTTTGTTTGTTCTTCTTTCTCTAGTTCCTTTAGGTGTAAGGTTAGATTATTTATTTGCGATTTTTCTTGTTTCTTGAGGTAGGATTGTATTGCCAAAAATTTCTCTCATAGGACTGCTTTTGCTGCACCCCATAGGTTTTGGGTCACCGTGTTTTCATTGTCACTTGTCTCTAGGTATTTTTTGATTTCTTCAGTGATCTCTTGGTTATTTAGTAACGTATTGTTTAGCTTCCATGTGCTTGTGCTTTTTATGTTTTTTTCCGTGTAATTTATTTCTAATCTCACAGTGTTGTGGTCGGAAAAGACGCTTGATATAATTTCAGTTTTCTTAAATTTCCCGAGGCTTGATTTGTTACCCAAGATGTGATCTATCCTCGAGAATGTTCCGTGTGCATTTGAGAAGTGTAATATGCTGTTTTTGGATGGAATGTCCGATAATTATCAATTAAATCAATCTGGTCTTTTGTGTCTTTTAAAGCTTCTGTTTCCTTATTAATTTTCTTTTTTTTAACATCTTTATTGAAGTATAATTGCTTCAAAATGTTGTGTTAGTTTCTGCTGTATAACAAAGTGAATCAGCTATACGTACACATATATCCCCATATCCCCTCCCTCTTGCGTCTCCCTCTCACCCTCCCTATCCCACCCCTCTAGGTGGTCACAAAGCACTGAGCTGATCTCCCTGTGCTATGTGGTTGCTTAGCACTAGCTATCTGTTTTACATTTGGTAGTGTATATATGTCAATGCCCCTCTCTCACTTCGTCCCAGCTTACCCTTCCTCCTCCCCATGTCCTCAAGTCCATGCTTATTAATTTTCTGTCTGCATGATATGTCCATTGGTGTAAGTGAGGTGTTAAAGTGCCCCACTATTATTGTGTTACTGTTGATTTCCTCTTTTACAGCTGTTAGCATTTGTCTTATATATTGAGGTGCTCCTATGTTGGGTGCATATATATTTATAATTGTTATATCTTCTTCTTGGATTGATCCCTTGATCATTATGTAGTGTCCTTCCTTGTCTCTCGTAACATTCTTTATTTTAAAGTCTACTTTATCTGATATGAGTATTGCTACTCCGGCTTTCTTTTGATTTCCATTTGCATGGAATATCTTTTTCCATCCCCTCACTTTCAGTCTGTATGTGTCCTTAGGTCTGAAGTGCTTGTCTGTAGACAGCATATATATAGGTCTTGTTTTTGTATCCATTCAGCAAGCCTATGTCTTTTGGTTGGAGCATTTAATCCATTCACATTTAAGTTAATTATCAATATGTATGTTCCTATTACCATTTTCTCAATTGTTTTGTATTTGTTTTTGTAGGTCCTTTTCTTCTCTTGTGTTTCCCACTTAGAGAAGTTCCTTTAGCATTTGTTGTAGAGATGGTTCACTGATGCTGAATTCTCTTAGCTTTTGCTTGTCTGTAAAGCCTTTGATTTCTCTGTCAAATCTGAATGAGATCCTTGCTGGGTAGAGTAATCTTGGTTGTAGGTTCTCTCCTTTCATCACTTTAAATATATCGTGCCACTCCCTCTGGCTTGTAGAATTTCTGCTGAGAAATCAGCTGTTAATCTTATGGGAGTTCCTTTATATGTTATTTGTCATTTTTCCCTTGTTGCTTTTAACAATTTTTCTTTGTCTTTAATTTTTGTCAGTTTGATTACTATGTGTCTTGGCATGTTTCTCCTTGGGTTTATCCTGCCTGGGACTCTCTGCACTTCCTGGACTTGGGTGGCTATTTCCTTTCCCATGGTAGGAAATTTTCAACTATAATATCTTCAAACATTTTCTTGGGTCCTATCTCTCTCTCTTCTCCTTCTGGGACCCCTATAATGTGAATGTTGGTGTGTTTAATGTTGTCCCAGAGGTTGCTTAGGCTGTCTTCATTTCTTTTTTTTTTTTTTTTTTTTTTTTGCTGTATGCGGGCCTCTCACTGTTGTGGCCTCTCCCGTTGCGGAGCACAGGCTCCGGACGCGCAGGCCCAACGGCCATGGCTCACGGGCCCAACCGCTCCGCGGCATGTGGGATCCTCCCAGACCGGGGCACGAACCCGTGTCCCCTGCATCGGCAGGCGGACTCTCAACCACTGCGCCACCAGGGAAGCCCTGTCTTCATTTCTTTTCATTCTTTTTTCTTTATTCTGTTCTGCAGCAGTGAATTCCACCACTCTGTCTTCCAGGTCACTTCTCAGTTATTCTGCTATTGATTCCTTCTAGTGTATTTTTCATTTAAGTTATTGTATTGTTCTTCTCTGTTTGTTTGTTCTTTAATTCTTCTAGGTCTTTGTTAAACATTTCTTGCATCTTCTCGATCTTTGCCTCCATTCTTTTTTCAAGGTCCTGTATCGTCTTCACTATCATTTTTCTGAATTCTTTTTCTGGAAGGTTGCCTATCTCCACTTCATTTAGTTGTTTTTCTGGGGTTTTATCATTTTCCTTCATCTGATACATAATCCTCTGCCTCTTCATTTTGTCTATCATTCTGTGAATGTGGTTTTCTTTCCACAGGCTGCAGGATTGTAGTTCTTCTTGCTTTTGCTGTCTGTCCTCTGGTGGATGAGGCTATCTAAGAGGCCTGTGTAAGCTTCCTGATGGGAGGCACTGGTGGTGGGCAGAGCTGGGTGTTGCTCTGGTGGGCAGAGCTCAGTACAACTTTAATCCGCGTGTCTGCTGATGGGTGGGGCTGAGTTCCCTCCCTGTTGGTTGTTTGGCCTGAGCAGCTGAGCACTGGTGGCTATAGGCTGTTTGGTGGGGCTAATGGTGGACTCCGGGAGGGCTCATGCCAAGGAGTACTTCCCAGAACTTCTGCTTCCAGTGTCCTTGTCCCCACAGTGAGCCACAGCCACCCCCCACCTCTGCAGGAGACCCTCTAACACTAGCAGATAGGTCTGGTTCAGTCTCCTGTGGGGTCACTGTTCCTTCCCTCTAGGTCTTGATGTGCACATTACTTTGTGTGTGTCCTCCAAGAGTGGAGTCTCTGTTTCCCCCAGTCCTGTCAAAGTCCTACAGTCAAATCCCACTAGCCTTCAAAGTCTGATTCTCTGGGAATTCTTCCTCCCGTTGCTGGACCCCCAGGTTGGGAAGCCTGACGTGGGGCTCAGAACCTTCACTCCAGTGGGTGGACTTCTGTGGTATAATTGTTCTCTGGTTTGTGAGTCACCCACTAGTGGTTATGGGATTTGATTTTATTGTGATTGCACCCCTACTTCCATCTCATTGAGGCTTCTCCTTTGTCTCTGGGTGTGGGGTATCTCTTTTGGTGAGTTCCAGTGCCTTCCTGTCAATGATTGTTCAGCAGTTAGTTGTGATTCCAGTGTTCTTGCAAGAGGGAGTGAGCGCATGTCCTTCTACTCTGCCACCTTGAACCAATCTAGAACAATGATTTTTAAAAATACGTCTAAAAAAAACCCCTACCAGCTAAACAAAGATTCCATCAACCTATTTTCTTTTCTTTTCTTTCAGTTCTTTTTAACAAATAGATTTTTAAATAGTTGGAATTACATAACTTTACAGTCTGTGTTTTTCACTTAACTTTATGTCATTAACATTTCCCCATATTATAATGTTCTCTTTGAAACACATGGTTTATGGATGCCAAGTGCCTGTGCCATATATTACATAGTCTACTATTGACTTTAATGTTGAAGTATTTTCTATCATAAACAGCACTCAAATGGATATTTTTGTACCTATAATGTTTTAACATTTAAGTCTATTAAGATGATTTACAGAAATGGTCAAAGGGAATGAACTTTAAAAAATTTTTTTGTTTTCTAAAAGGCCTACACCTAATCACAGTCCCACCACTAGAGAATTGTGCAGTTTTCATCTGACTTTTATTCACTCCTTTAGCAATTACAAGAACACAAAGAAAAGCTCTCAGATCCACTATCTCAAATCTTCACATTCCCTCTTTTAGGTGGGTGTAGCAGATATTCATTTCCTCCATAAAACAAGGAAATTGAATTCAGAGTGGTCAAAAGTGGTTAACAAATTACACCATATAGTGGCAGAGCTAGGACTTGGACCAAATTCTTCTAAGTCCAATTTCCAGGGTTCTTGCCCACTGCACTAGCTGGGCTTTTTGAGTCATCGTAACTGAGAATAGTCCATTAATTGACAAGGGGCACTGAAGAAAGGGGAGGAAGAGGAGGAGGCGGTTAGCTAGACCAAGAAGGAGGAGGAGGAGAAGGAAGGAAAGGTGGCGGGGTGGGGAGGAGAAGAAATAAATCGATGATATTCATTAACAGTAGGGACTACATTGCTCCCTCCCCCTCCCATCTCTCCTAGGGCACAGGTGTGATGGTGTGGGCTGATCTGATGTGACCTGCCCATTTCCCTACTCCTCTGCAGTCAGTGGCTCTTTGCTCTTTCATGGCCTCCCTCAATCTTTTGCTTCATCTTTTCAGTGGAACCTCTTTTCCTACTGCTGTTTCTGATGTTTATGCTTCAAGAGTAAATTGATCAAGGCTGTCTTTGATACTCATTAATTGGACTTTACCTGAATTCAAATGTTAGGTTTGAGGTTCATGCTTCACAAAGACTTTTCCAGGACACTTACATAAGGATAATTCTGATTAATTAAATGATCTACCATAATTAATAAACTAACATGAACATCTAATTAATAACTAAAAAGACTGATGTTTTTGAGATAGAAAGTGATCTATTATTTACATATCTAGGTATCTGTCTCTCCTCTACCTGACTAGATTTTTATCAGCACTTATTCTCATACTTTGTCATAACCACTATCCAACCTTATAAGCTCATAATCCACCTGGCTGTGGACCATTTCAATAGATTCTCTCTTGGATAAAAAGACATGCTCTGGTTTAGAACCCATTTTTTTCTACCAGAGAACATCTCTACTGATTGGGCCATTTTGATGGATAGGAGGCAAAAGTGTGTGTGTGTGGGGGGGTGTAGATTGGGGAGCAGGTAACGTAGTTCCAAATGATCAGAATTGGCGTTTAACCTGTTCTTTATAGGCAACAGGTAAAGCCTGACTTATATTTATAGATGCCCTTCTCAGAAACTTGCCTCCTTCCAGTTACGTTCTTATCTTTGAATAAGAACATGCTAGGTTCAATTTCTTGACTCCCTTAAATCCCAGGGTAGCAATTCTAGCTAACAAGAGAGGACATAATCCATCAGTACCTGAAAACTCAGCCTTGTCTTCACAGAGATGATAATCATTATTAACAGCACTATCTTCAAAGAAAAGAACTCTGGGTGTGTAAAATTTTAAATCTTAAAGATTCTGACAACCATTCCTATTTTCTTCATTTTCTTACTTACTGTACTTAAAAGGTTTTGTTAGTTGCTACTTCAAAATATCAATGGCTTAACACAATGTACGTTTGTTTCTCACTCACACTGAGTACCAAGTGGGTGTTCCTGGTCAATCAGTGGCTTTCCTCCAACTGGTGATTAGGGACCCAGGCTCCTTCTATCTTGTTGCTCTGTCACCTTCAAGGAGTGCCTTGCAAAGTTTCACTGGCTGTCAGCACCCATTCAGCAGACAAACAGAAGACAATCAATAGGATCACCAATGGGAGATTTCTATGGGCTAGAACTGGAAGTGACACTCATCATTTCTGTTCACATTCTAGTAGCTGGAACTCAGGCATATGGCCTCATCTACCTGAAGAGGAGGCTGGGAAGTTGAGTTTAGTAGTGTGCCCAGAAAGAAGGGGGAACAGTTTTGGTAAACAGCTAATGTCTTTTGTCATATAGACTTGAATCAATCAATCAGTTGAAAAATATAGTGGAGTATCTTTAGAAGTTATCTACTCAAATTCAACCTCCAAATATATCTTTCATAAAATCACTAACTGGTACCCTCCAATCTCTCCCTAGAAATTTCAAGTAACATGGAAAAGCATTATCTTATAACACTATGTAATATGTATTTTAATTCTCTATACTCCTTTATTAACAGACAAGATACATATACTGCAGTAGGACCAGATAAATACAACATGGCAAAGCTAAGTCTTTCAAGACACTAGGCATATTTGAAAGTGAGTTCATTCTGGCAGTCTTTAGGCAAAGTCCTTAACATAGTTTTGTAATGCTTCAGACTCCTTATCAAGACATTTCTATCTTCTTTGATAAAACCAGGAGAAATGATAATTTTTTGGGGGGGACATAAATCACAGAAAGTGTCACTTAAAGTCATTGTTTGTCGGTGGTCTTCAGACATATTTTACTCCTCGTCAAAGCAGCCAGACTGAAAATTGTGTCCAGAGGTGATATTTAGTAAGTCTGATTTAGAAGTAAGTCTTCAAGAACAAAAACGCTTTTGTCTACACTTATCATCTTTATGTCTCCAGAAACATTCAGAAATTCCTGTTGATTACAGCAATATCTACAGTTCAAAGAAGAATTCAAACCACAAGCTATTCCAACATCTGTTTTGGTTTTATGGTCAATCTGAATAGTTATAATTTACATTTACTGGCACCACACACTGAGGTTATTTTCAAACTACTGTATTTTGTAAAACGGAAACAACAACAACAAAAATGACCTCCTTGTACTTGGATCTTGAGCCAAGTAACTATCCATATGAACAGAGGGGAAAATTTCACGAATAATCAATACTAATTTAAAAACTTACCTTAGACCATGGTCTTATCCTCTTTGCTACTCAGCCTTGATGGCTAACTTTCATTGCAGTTCATTACCAACTTTAGGCCCCAACAGAGAAACTCATCAGAAGACACAGAAAAGATAATAATGAGGGTAGAAGAGAGGCAGAGGGCCTGGATAAAAGGATAATTACATCCCACAATTGAGAATGAGGTTGGCACAGGAATTATTGCTAAACAAAATGCATCATGTAATGAGACCACCCAATACTCACAGTAAATTGTGAATCAGGCACCTAATTCTACAACCTCAGTTAGTTATTTCCTTAGGCAGATACTCTTTATCCTTGTGAGGGGCCTCACTGGCAATCCTTCTGAAGCTCTGCCTAACGCTGCCCACATCAGTCAGGCACTACCAGCTGCCTTTTCCTTACTGGATTTGAACTAGTTTCATTTGCACTAAATTCCACAAATACAGAAACAAATAAGCAAGCTCAAAAGCAGGGCCAGAAAATTGCTCTGTGATATGAAAAATGGAAGTTGCCATTTGTTGACCACTCAGAAAGTGCCTGGCTTTGTCCCCCATCATGTTCAATCCCATCTTATCCTCACAAAAACCCTCTGAAGGATACTACGGGTTTTTTTTTGTTCGTTTGTTTCTATTTTGGAGATGATAATCTGAGGCACGTAGAGATTACATGTATAACACTGAACAAACTAATCAGAGACAGGGTTGGGGTGCAAAGCCAGGTTTCTCTAACCTCAAAGGTTAGTCCTTTAACCACTGTGTTGCCTTATCTCTCTGACTTGGAGCCTCTTCAGTCTCTGTGCACCTCACTGCTCAGCTCAGATTTCAGAATGACTTTGCACCTGGCACCTTTCTGTGGGCTGTGCTTCCTCAGGTCTCTGACATCTGCTGCCACTCCTCCTCCCTACTGCTGAGCCCTGGTCCCCACCAGTCTGGCTGCTCATCCATGCTGCTCTTAGGCCATGCCCATCCTCTCTCTGACATCTACCTCTCCCATCCCTGGGACTGATGTACCCCTAAGAGGCTATTGCACAAGCAACCACCAGACAATTTTACTACCATATTTTATTAGATTTGACACCCTTGACCGCAATCCATATTGTAATTTCAGAGATGTTAAAATGTGAATAAGACAAAAATGAAACCAAATTATTGGAAATGAAGAAATACCGTAGTGAGATTTCTAGTCTACAATGATAAGGCTTGTTCCATGAAAATGTCTTCTGAATGAGAAGTTGGAAAGTCTTGATGTGCTTTCTTTAAAGCTCTAAATTAACATAGTATATTTTATAATAAAAACGTATGATTGGGAATGTGGAATCAGAAGACACATCTAAACTTGTAGTTCTCATGTTACGTATTTCCATGTCCTCAGAATTGACACATTAAGCCTATAGCCCGCTAATGCCCAACAATAAGCTGCCTATATCCACTTAAGATGCTTCTTGATGTTCACCATGACAAAAACACCAGGAAACACCCACCTGAACAAAATCAACACTTACTTTGATTTTGTGATTATCTTTTTCATTACTAATTATGTGCATATACTATGTTTCTGGTTGCCTTATTTACCGGTTAATGATGCCAATTAGTTAACTCATGAACATAACCCATAACATCTAAATATACCATTAAGAATATAATTGAAAAATAAAATAAAAACATTAAAGTTGAAAGCTGACCCTTGCTTTTTATCTCAGTTACTAAGGCAGGTCATTGTTTATTTTTATTAACAGTTTGTCTGTGTTGGTGGAAGCCCTAACAGAATGAAAGCATTTGCAGTGTTTATGCACAAGGAGCTCAGATTGGAAGACAGTGAAGAGGACGTCAAGAACATCTGCGCCGGGACTGACAGATATTGTATGTACAAAATTGGTCCCGTGCTCTCTATCAGTGTAAGTACTCAATGGCTGCACGTCACGTAGTCATCACAAGCTAGCAAAAGAAAGTGGGAACTTCCAAATACAGGAGTTCTTTTTCCCCTCCTGCTTTGCATTTTCACACAATAAATTAAGTGTCCAGGTGTGACATTCATAGTTGGAAAAAGTCCTAGGGGCATAAAATAACATTCAGTGATACTTTGGTTTGCTTTATTAGTTACCACTTAGCTATGCATGTTAGGGGAAAAAAACCCTCAAAGCACACTTCCTCTCTTTAGTTTGTAACTGATTAGTAAGCCACCAGCAATTTTTTCTCCTCTACCCTTTATCCAGCTTTGGGAATGTTGGGCTTTTAGTACACAAGGGCCAATTTTCAGGATTACCCAAGTGGTGCCATTTAACACTGTAATAAGCTCACTGAAAAGCTGCTAATGCATTTCCATGGAGCTCTTGCAAACTGCTCTCCTGTATTTAGAACATGTTAACAGCTCTGGACACACAGTGTCCTGAGACAATATGAAAGTGGAATGACTTGCAATTTTAGGGAACACAGAGACCGTTTCCCTCTTGGACTCAGGATAGCATACACTTAGCAGAATGTACATGCGTGTGCACCCAGCTTGCCTTCCAAGTGGGTCTCTATGCCACAGGGCTGTATTCTGAAACAATAGCTCTGAGCCTGTATATATCTGGACACTGCAGCCCTCATAAGGGGCACAGCTAAGCATGCCAGGTGACAAGGGAAGAATCCACTGCAGAGATATGATAATTCTAAGGAGCTGGATTATATGTGACTCCCGAACCAGGGAATAACTATCTATCAATTGCTCTATATTACGTGGACATGGAAGGATGGATGATCATGGTTGGAAGCCTAGACTGAAGAAGGGAAAATTATGCAATACCAGTGGGACAGCCAAGTTGGTCTCCCCTCTGGGACAAAATACATGAAACCTGCTTTGGGCACACATGGGAGAATCCATTCGTTCATTTGTTCATTCAACAATTACAGAAAAGCTACATTAGAAAGAAACTGAGTATCCCCAGATCTTGGCACATTTTGTCTTGCTAACTTTTGCTTGACTTTTAGACTACAACTCTTTGTCCTTTTTTTTGCACAATAAATGGGTAAGGACAGAAAAGTAAAATTTATAAAAATGTGACACTATCATAAACAAGTAGTAAAACTTCAGAGTAAGATATAAAAACAGCAGTAGACTGATCCTGCTGTCCATCAGGGAAAAAGAACTGAAATATGCATCATGTCCAGAGGGGTCAGACAACTAGAAATGAGCCTCACTAGGCAGAAAGAGGATTTCCAGTTGAGACCACTTCTTTGAAAATTCTTCCTCTCCAGCAGCTGCTGAGGGGTGTGTGTGTGTGTGTGTGTGTGTGTGTGTGTGAGAGAGAGAGAGAGAGAGAGAGAGAGAAAGAGAGAGAGTCTAGCAGAAACATACAAGCCCATTTGTCATTTTATCACTGTGCCGCATATTAAGTGATAGTCATAAACCTATCAAATATCTGATTTAGGAGGAACCTAATAGATTAAATAATGGTTCATTTTCTTAATATACAATTGAGGAAATGAGATTTAGAGAGTTTACTCATTAGTGGTAGAGTCCAGTCTTGTTAATCTTGGACATACATTTTTTTTGATTAAGCAATGTTTTTAATTTTGATTAATTTAAAAAATACAGGGCTCCCCTGGTGGCGCAGCGGTTGAGAGTCTGCCCGCCGATGCAGGGGACATGGGTTCGTGCCGTGGTCCGGGAGGATCCCACATGCCACGGAGCGGCTGGGCCCGTGAGCCATGGCCGCTGAGCCTGCGCGTCCAGAGCCTATGCTCCACAACGGGAGAGGCCACAACATGAGAGGCCCGCGTACAGCAAAAATAAATAAATAAATAAATAAAAATAAATAAAAAATACAGAAAAATGCAAATAAGGAACTGTAGCCATATTCAGAATTAGTGATATACATGTTTCCATCTTTTGTGTATGTATCTACCCATCTATCTGATTTCTTTCTTTCTCTTCCTTTTTTCTTTCCTTCCTTCCTTTCTTCCTTTCTTTCTCTTTTTCTTTCTTTCTTTCTTACTCTTTTCTTTCTTTCTCTCTCTCTTGCTTTCTTTTTTTCCTTCTTTTTCCTTCCATCAATCATCTATACTTGTATGTATGTATGTGGTATGTATGTATGTATATATCTCTCTTAAGTTTCCTTCAAATTTTCTCTATTCTTCAAATAGTCTGCTATAACAGCTGTTTTGTGTGTATTTCACGTATCAATTCAGATCGTTTCTTCTAATGTTTTGGTATTATTGTGTCAATGGGTGATGGAATATAAATTTTATTTGTTTCTCTTTGTTGATATTGTAGTTGCTTTTATTTAACTGATTAATTGCTGACTTTATTAGGGGCGTTTATCATTTTTACTTATTTTTTTTCCTTTAGCATTGTTCATTCTTTTTGTGAATTTTATTTTTTTAAACAGCAGGTTCTTATTAGTTATCTATTTTATGCATATTAGTGTATATATGTCAATCCCAATCTCCCAATTCATCACACCACCACCTCCACCCCCGGCTGCTTTCCCCCCTTGGTGTCCATACGTTTGTTCTCTACATCTGTGTCTCTATTTCTGCCTTGCAAACCAGTTCATCTGTACCATTTTTCTAGATTCCACATAAATGCATTAATATACAATAGTTGTTTTTCTCTTTCTGACTTAGTTCACTCTGTATGACAGTCTCTAGATCCATCCACGTCTCTACAAATGACCCAGTTTCATTCCTTTTAATGGCTGAGTAATATCCCATTGTATATATGTACTACATCTTCTTTATCCATTCATCTGTCAATGGGCATTTAGGTTGCTTCTATGACCTGGCTATTGTAAATAGTGCTGCAATGAACATTGGGGTGCATGTGTCTGTTTGAATTATGGCTTTCTCTGGGTATATGCCCAGTAGTGGGATTGCTGGGTCATATGGTAATTCTATTTTTAGTTTTTTAAGGAACCTCCATCCTGTTCTCCATAGTGGCTGCATCAGTTTACATTCCCTAACAGTGCAGGAGGGTTCCCTTTTCTCCACCCTCTCCAGAATTTGTTGTTTGTAGATTTTCTGATGATGGCCATTCTGACCGGTATGAGGTGATACCTCATTGCAGTTTTGATTTGCATTTCTCTAATAATTAGTGATGTTGAGCAGCTTTTCATGTTCCTCTTGGCCATCTGCATATCTTGTTTGGAGAAATGTCTCTTTAGATCTTCTGCCCATTTTTGGATTGGGTTTGTTTTTTTAATATTGAGCTGCATGAGCTGTTTATATATATTGGATATTAATCCTTTGGCCATTCATTCGTTTGCAAATATTTTCCCCCATTCTGAGGGTGGCCTTTTCGTCTTGTTTATAGTTTCCTTTGCTTTGCAAAAGCTTTTAAGTTTCATTAGGTCCCATTTGTTTATTTTTGCTTTTATTTCCATAAATAAAAGGAGGTGGGTCAAAAAAGATCTTGCTGTGGTTTATGTCAAAGAGTGTTCTTCCTATGTTTTCCACTAAGAGGTTTATGGTGTCTGGTCTTACATTTAGGTCTTTAATCCATTTGGAGTTTATTTTTGTGTATGGTGTTAGGGAGTGTTCTAATTTCATTCTTTTACATGTAGCTGTCCAGTTTTCCCAGCACCACTTATTGAAGAGACTGTCTTTTCTCCATTGTATATCCTTGCCTCCTTTGTCATAGATTAGTTGACCATATGTGTGTGGGTTTATCTCTGGGCTTTCTATCCTATTCCATTGATCTATATTTCTGTTTTTGTGACAGTACCATACTGTCTTGATTACTGAAGCTTTGTAGTATAGTCTGAAGTCAGGGAGTCTGATTCCTCCAGCTCCATTTTTTTCCCTGAAGATTACTTTGGCTATTCGGGGTCTTTTATGTCTCCATATAAATTTTAAGATTTTTTGTTCTAGTTCTGTAAAAAGTGCCATTGGTAATTTGACAGGGATTGCACTGAATCTGTAGATTGCTTTGGGTAGTAGAGTCATTTTCACAATATTGATTCTTCCAATCCAGGAACATGGTATATCTCTCCATCTGTTTGTGTCATCTTTGATTTATTTCATCAGTGTCTTACAGTTTTCTGAGTACAGGTCTTTTACCTCTTTAGGTAGGTTTATTCCTAGGTATTTTATTCTTTTTATTGCAATGGTGAATGGGATTGTTTCCTTAATTTCTCTGTCTGATCTTTCATTGTTATTGTATAGGAATGCAAGAGATTTCTTGCATTAATTTTGTATCCTGTAATTTACCAAATTCATTGATTAGCTCTAGTAGTTTTCTGGTGGCATATTGAGGATTATCTATGTACAGTATCATGTCATCTGCAAACAGTGACAGTTTTACTTCTTCTTTTCCAATTTGTATTCCTTTTATTTCTTTTTCTTCTCTGATTGCCATGGCTAGAACTACCAAAACTATGTTGAATAATAGTGTCAAGAGTGGACATCCTTGTCTTGTTCCTGATCTTAGAGGAAATGGTTTCCGTTTTTCACCATTGAGAATGATGTTTGCTGGGGGTTTGTTGTATATGGCCTTTATTATGTTGAGGTAGGTTCCCTCTAGGCTCACTTTCTGGAGAGTTTTCATCAATAAATTGGTGTTGAATGTTGTCAAAAGCTTTTTCTGCATCTACTGAGATGATCATATGGTTTTTATTCTTCAATTTGTTAATATGGTGTATCACATTGATTGATTTTTTGTATATTGAAGAATCCTTGCATCCCTGGGATAAATCCCACTTGATCATGGTGTATGATCCTTTTAATGTGTTGTTGGATTCTGTTTGCTAGCATTTTTTGAGGATTTTTGCATCTATTTTCATCAGTGATATTGGTCTGTAACTTTCTTTTTTTGTAGTATCTTTGTCTGGTTTTGGAATCAGGGTGATGGTGGCCTCATAGAATGAGTTTGGGAGTGTTCCTTCTTCTGCAATTTTTTGGAAGAGTTTGAGAAGGATGGGTGTTAGCTCTTCTCTAAATGTTTGATAGAATTCACCTGTGAAGTCATCTGGTCCTGAACTTTTGTTTGTTGGAAGATTTTTCATCACAGTTTCAATTTGATTACTTGTGATTGGATTGTTCATATTTTCTGTTTCTTCCTGATTCAGTCTTGGAAGGTTATACCTTTCTAAGTATTTGTCCATTTCTTCCAGGTTGTCCATTTTATTGGCATAGAGTTGCTTGTAGTAGTCTCTTATGATGCTTTGTATTTCTGCGGTGTCCGTTATAACTTCTCCTTTTTCATTGCTAACTTTATCAATTTAAGTCATCTCCCTATTTTTCTTGATGAGTCTAGCTAAAGGTTTATCAATTTTGTTTATCTCCTCAAAGAACCAGCTTTTAGTTTTATTGATCTTTGCTGTTTTTTTCTTTGTTTCTATTTCATTTATTTCTGCTCTGACCTTTATGATTTCTTTCCCTCTGCTAACTTTGGGTTTTGTTTGTTCTTCTTTCTCTAGTTCCTTTAGGTGTAAGGTTAGATTATTTATTTGTGATTTTTCTTGGTTCTTGAGGTAGGATTGCATTGCTATAAACTTCCCTCTTAGGACTGCTTTTGCTGCACCCCATAGGTTTTCGCCTGTCGTGTTTTCACTGTCACTTGTCTCTAGGTATTTTTTGATTTTCTCTATGATTTCTTCAGTGATCTCTTGGTTATTTAGTAACGTATTGTTTAGCTTCCATGTGCTTGTGTTTTTTACATTTCTTTCCCTGTAATTTATTTCTAATCTCATAGTGTTGTGGTCGGAAAAGACGCTTGATATGATTTCAGTTTTCTTAAACTTCCTGAGGCTTGATTTGTGACCCAAGATGTGATCTATCCTGGAGAATGTTACCTGTGCACTTGAGAAGTGTAATCTGCTGTTTTCAGATGGAATGTCCTAGAAATATCAATTAAATCTATGTGGTCTATTGTGTCATTTAAATCTGTGTTGTCTTATTAATTTTCTGTCTGGATGATATGTCGATTGGTGTAAGTGAGGTGTTAAAGTCCCCCAGTATTATTGTGTTACTGAATCTTGGACATACAACTAATAGAGGTTTGATTGATATCCTCTAGGAGACTTACAATGCATTTGGAAGTCAGAACATGTTCCATGGCAACCAAAAATGGGAAACCCAGAGGTTCAAAGTTTCCATAGTTTAATATTCTTGATGGTGAGAAGAAGGAAACTCAGGTGAAAATATTGTGGTCATGCCTGTAATGGTTTTCTAGATTTGTTAATGAAGAATTAGTGTCAGCCATCACCTAACTGCCAAGATGCCCCTGGTGCTTTTCTGCACACAAAGTCTTTGTGCCCAAGAGTAGAATACTGAAGACCACATTTGACTCTCTCATGTTATATTAGGAATGAAATAGACACCAATTCTAAACTTAGCTCCAGCTACTACAGATTCCAGCATGAAGGATCCTTCTGGAGCGTTATTAGAACATATTGTAACCACCAGGAGCAGCCAAATCCTAAACCTGTGGTGACCCTTATTCTGTGACATTGATTCTACTCTTCCAAATGCTGAGGAAGACCAGAGTTTCAGTCATGATCTATATACTGAATGTGTATCCATTATATACTCCAAATTGTTAGGTGTAGATGTAACCCACATCTCTACCCTTGTGCCTTTCAGAGCTCAACAGAATTATCAACAAATGAACAAGGACACATGAGAGCAATGAAATGGATTTACTCTTTCATTTAGTATAGTGGAAAAGGACTAAGTACATGGTAGCCAAATCTATATTTCCTCAAAATCAAGTCAATCTTGCAGAGAGCTCTTTTTCAAAACTCACTGTGAAGAGCCCAGTGGGGAACTGAGAAATGGCACTGCCCTGACACACCAGTACACCACGCCATCCCCACCTTCTGCTCTTGACAATGAGGGCTGAACTCAGTTTAACTGACAGGGAGATGCCTCTCTTTGATCGTCACAGATGGACCCATCTATCAGCATGTCATATGGGCGTCGGTTAGAGCTGACTTACGTTTTCCTCAGCTATGGCAAAGTCATAATGATTATGTAAATTTACCTGAGGGCTGTTAACTTGTAATGAAGGAAGTAAATATGTCCTGTGTGTGTTATCATTCTGCAAGATGTATGATGACTTTCCCTTTTCTCTCCACAGCATGGCATGGGCATCCCCTCCATTTCTATTATGCTTCATGAACTCATTAAATTACTGTACCATGCCCGGTGCTGTGATGTTACCATTATCAGAATTGGTACATCAGGGGGAATAGGTGAGATGGATTGATTTATATACTATTAAATCCAAGTGGTTGTTCCATACAGGGTAAGCTGTTGGTATGGTAACACACCAACGTACTCAGAGCCCAGAAGAAACCCAGATGGGCTAAAAAGTGTCAGGAGGCTGGGCTTGAGGCAATTGAGAAATTTAAATTTAAAGCAAATTAAAAGAATTTAAGGAAATAGATGTGTATACAATCTTTCTCTTTTCCCCTGCATGGAAACCTGGAGTGAGACATCCCACTGCCCACTGCCCAGATGGACTTAGGTGTTCTTAAGGGGAGGAGTGGAAACTTGCTAGGAAATATGCTTTGAGGATAAGAGTAAGTTTTGAGGGTTTGAATAGATTTTGAAGCTTAAGAATTTTATAAGTGACAGAAATAAGTGCTTTCAAGTAAAAAAAATAAATCACTAAGACTTGCCTTGTTTATCAGCTAAGTAAGCAGACATCAATAGCTCTTAGGAAAACATTGCTTTTAGCTCATGTCAGTGACTACCCTTTTCTTGGCTGGGTCTTTTCCTCATCAACACAGCAGAAGAGATCAGGCCGGGCTTTTAGGGAAGAGTTGGGTGATGCTTCCTAAGGTTTGCTCAGAGCCTCCTCTCCTCCCTTCTTCCTTGGCTGGTCAGGCAGCTAGTCAGGAGCCTTGTTTATACATCCACCCTGGGCTGAGGTAAAGTTCTGTGGAGACCTTCTTCTTTTTCAACCTCTTCTTCAGGAGCAGATCTTGTGAGGGGATGATTCTACTATGTCACCAAATGCAAATACAGACAGGGCATTGTAACTGGAAAGGTTTGGTTGACCGAGTGACAGGACTGAATGAGAATTATGAAAAAAAAAAAAAAAAGGCTGAGATTTTGGTCTTAGAATTACACAGGTGGCTGAGTCATGTTTCACTAGAAACAAACATGTTCAAAAATATCATGCCCTTTCCACAGCTGTGGTACAGGAATAAAGTCCAGCCAAGACCCTCACAGATGGATTAAAGAAGGACATCTATGGATGTCCACCCAGAAAGAGAAGGAGAATGTTAGTTAGCAATCATTATTAGATCAGGCATCCTTCTGGACTGTTGTTTATCCAATGTTATCCCAAATAAGCAATAGTAGCGAATGATGCATTTGGGGATGAAATGGATAACACTGTTATTAAGATTGCTCATAATTCTTGAGTTGTGGGATACAAGGATCTGTCTGCATAGCCCATGCCCATGCAATGTACCATCCTGACTGCTGTGGTTGCCCCTTGATATTAACAAGTGTCCAGTGTGGGCAAAGCAACCTGCTGACCATCCAGCTCATGGTCATGGATTCTAGGTCTTTTGTTTGATGGTAACATGATACATACAGCCCATGTAGCACAATGAAGGTCTATGAATTGTGGGAAATTAAAGCAATGTGCTGTTGTGGATTATCCATCATTTTGAAGTTCTGTTCTCATTAAGGACTCTTAGCTTATCAATAAGATGTGTTTGTTTTGTCTTAAAAACATTGATTTGGAGATGAAGGAGGTGTAGCTTGTTGGTTTTTTGGTTTTTGTTTTTTGCTTTTTTGCTGATCTTACCACTCTTTAGATGAGCCAACAAAACTTCATGATGATGAGGTACTCAAATAAATAGTGTCTTGGCCTTTAAGAGACTTTAACTGGGATATAAATGCTCTAATGCATCTAAGTATTAGGATGTCATGTGAATAACTTCATTTTTGATTTCCACATTTTCAACTTCCTTCTCCGTCACTTTCCTGTTTTTAGGACACTGTTAATAATTCAAGAAGATATTTGTTTGATTTCTTTAAAAAGTATCTGACTCACCGAGGCTCTATCATCAGAGCCTACCTTGGGTCTCTAGCTGGATCTTCTAAATTAACCCCATGTTGATCCACATTGGAATTTATTAAGAACCCAGAAGGATATGGCTATGCGCTATGGTAGGGGTTGGTAAATTTTTTCTATACGAGGTCAGACAGTAAATATTTTAGGCTTTGCAGGCCATATGGTTTCTGTTGCAACTTCTCAACTCTGCCATTAGAGTGTGGAAGCAATCATAGAAAATATGCAAATGAGTGAATGTGGCTGTGTTCCAATAAAGCTCTATTTACAAAGATGGGCTAGATCTGGTCCATGGATTGTAGTTTGCAGATCTCTGTCTATGGCATCTCTATGGAAACATTCACTCATTCAACAAATTTTTATTGAATACCTATAATGTGATAGGCATAATGCTACTGGGGAGACAACAGTGGACAGATACTGCTCTTGCCTTCATAGAGCCTATGTTTTATCAGGGCAATAGACAAACAAATGAGTAATTATAAAAAATGTGATGAATGTTAGGACAGAGAGAGTCTAGGGCCCTATCAATATATATCCCCTCATCCAGGCTCTAAACAGGAATCAGAACGGGTCAAAAACTAGGTCAAAAGCTGGGCCTGGGAAAATTGAATGTAATGTATCTGTGTTGCCTTTTAATTTTTTCCCCCTCTGTGGATTCAGGTCTTTTGAAGGAAGTGACTTAAGCTGACACCAGAAGAATGAGTTGAAGTTGGTCTGATGAAAGTGTGGGGGGTAGGATGAGGGAACACACCAGGCCAGGGGAATAACAGCTGGCAGAAAATGGTTTCTCAAGTCCCTGAGACTTGAGTTCCTGAGTCCCAGGAGCAAGCCAGACTTTGTAGCAATGGAAGGTCAGCCAAGAGGCCTAATTTACATGGGATGGGAGAGGGGAGGAGGGAATGGATGTAATGAGAATCAAAAGGAAGAGAGGACAGAGATGCAAGGAAATGATAGTAATCAAGGAGTTGCAGAGAAGATTAAATATCAAGTAGTCACATCACTTTATGAAAACTACTTTCTGGCAGGCTCATTTAGTTTATTCCTGACCTACTTTATTCAAATTTGAACCTGAAGGCCAGTACTAATTTGCATGTCCAAGAGTCATGTTTGTCTTGAAATTTAAACCCCATCACATTGTAAATGTGAATCTGGAAAGCAAGCAAATGTAAATGCCTGTTTGGAATGTTATTATTTAATTGCATTTGGAAAAGAAAATAATTTAAAAGATGAAAATGGGGAGAATCATTAGCAACTAGCATTAATTAATGTTGGCAGAAGAGATTACATACTATGTGTCAAAAGTAAACCTAAGTGACATTCTTCTGTAACCGCCTATTTATTCCCACACTGCAGGGATTGCACCGGGGTCTGTTGTAATAACAGATAGAGCCGTAGACTCCTTTTTTAAGCCCCGGTTTGAACAGGTAATCTTGGACAATGTTGTCACCAGAAGTACTGAACTTGACAAAGAACTGGCTGAGGAACTATTCAACTGTAGCAAAGAAATTCCCGACTTCCCAACCCTCATTGGACATACGATGTGTACCTATGATTTTTATGAAGGTGAGAAGAATTTATAAACTGTGAAAGCAGCAGAAAATTGCCAGCAATACTTTGTTATTCAAACCCAAAATTTATATTAAAAACTCCACTTTAGAAATTCATAGTTGGGGATTAAAAAAGGAACTGAAACAGCCTTTTCAACTTACTAAAGCATAGGAACGTAAGGACATCATAAGCGGCGGAGACACACACATTTTGAGAGTGGGTTTAATCCTCCTAGAACAAATTGGATACTCAAATGCAATTTGTGATGTTAGCAAAATCTTATCTCTGTTGATGCCTTTAATTTAAATCGGAAAAGGGGGATATGCTTCTATGTTTCTTCCATTTTGAGGTACAGTCACCTGTACCTTGGAAGGGATCTGGTACCCAGGAAAGAGTCGGAACCAGGAAATAGGAAGAGATATTTGGGGGAGGAAATCCCAAAGGGATGGGGTAGTCTCAGAGCAGTTCTTTTTTCTCTTGGCCATGAGTAAAATGTCCCCAAATCAAGTTTAGGAACAAAATTGATGGTGACTCCCAAGTAGCAGCTCTTGCCACAAGCAGAGAGGGGCCAGGAGAAAACACCTTCCAGGACAGACCTTGCTCATTCCATAAGAAAGAATCTAACCAGGCTTGGTACCATTCCTTGGAGGGCATTCTAGAAATCTTTCAGTGTAGCTGTGTTTGTGTATGTTCATCAAACTATGTGTTACCTCTTTTTTTTGTGTGTGTGGTATGCGGGCCCCTCACTGTTGTGGCCTCTCCCGTTGCGGAGCACAGGCTCTGGACTCGCAGGCCCAGCGGCCATGGCTCATGGGCCCAGCCGCTCTGCAGCACGTGGGACCCTCCCAGACCGGGGCACGAACCCGTGTCCCCTGCATCGGCAGGCGGACTCCCAACCACTGCGCCACCAGGGAAGCCCTTACCTCATTTTAAATTATTTTTCTTTTCTTTTCCCTTTGGATCAAACTTAGACTATTATATTGAATTCTAAACAGTTATATATGGAGATATATTATCTATAAACATTACTTCAGGTTAGTAAAGGTGTTGTCACCAATATGTGTTATGAAATAGGGGCCACTTTGGGTCTGATAGGGTTGAGACTTTGTCTCAGGCCACTGGCCCCTTCATGGGGTGGGTCACTGACGGGTTTAAGCCAGAACTTGCAAATGGTACCCATTGGAGTCAATGTTTTCTTTGGGCTGCACAGTATTTTTTAGAATATGAATTATTTTGCCAACATTTATAATTTCTGGAGATGTCATATGAAAATCCAGATTTTTGGCTTCTTGAAATAACATAACATTAAAAATATAAAATAATTTATTCATGGCAGCCCTGGCAAGCCTCGGCCCACATCTGGGGCTACATTCACTGAAGGTGAGGTGAGGCTGCTCCCTTCCAACAGGTAGACCTCGTTGACATTACCTGCTTAACCTGTGGGACATCTGAGTTTGAATCGGCTAAAATAGCACTGCATTAGAGGTGTTGGCAGGCAGCCCTAAGAAGGAGGGCACAAGGAGAAGCAGACAGCAAGGATGGAAATAGCATGAAAGATAGAGAAAAGGGAAAAAAGAGGAGCTTCCCTGGTGGCACAGTGGTTGAGAGTCCGCCTGCCGATGCAAGGGACACGGGTTCATGCCCCGGTCCGGGAAGATCCCACATGCCACGGAGCGGCTGGGCCCGTGAGCCATGGCCGCTGAGCCTGCGCATCCGGAGCCTGTGCTCCGCAACGGGAGAGGCCACAGCAGTGAGAGGCCTGCGTACTGCAAAAAAGAAAAAAGAGGATTTTGCAATATGGATGGTGACAGAGTCTACTGGCCTCCCTACTTCAAGAGGACGCCCTTGGGGGTGGGGCGCAGTGAAGCCTGTTCCCAGCGCAGCCACGGTGTTGGAGGAGTAACAGCATCAGGCTTTTCTCCACCTCCTCTGGCCCCACTGGTACAGATGGAATTCAAGTGCTAAGTAAACACCCAGAGCAGCCTAGAAGGGAAAATGTGATCGCAAAAGAATGGTGTGCAGCCTGAGGTGTGTGGCAAGGAAAAGGTGGACAAATCGACCATTTGTGTATGGCCACCATGGTCATGAGGCACAGATGGAGCTGCAATGTCCAAACCACCACCCTGGTCCTCAAGTAGCTCAGGATCATCACTGGGGCTTGGAGCCTTTTCTTCTTCCCCAGCACCTGTCCCTGGGCCAGCTGCCAGTCGCAGGTGCAACCTGAGATTTTCCTCAAAGGGCAGATCTTCCAGAGACCCTCCAGGTCCTGCTGTCTCTGGGCACAGTGCTGGCTGCTGTGGCCATTCAATGGTCACTTGCCCCAGAGCTGGGGGAGCTCAGTGCCATGGAGATTCCTCTCTGTGTGAGACTCTTGAGCTGGGCACAGCCTTGCCCCAGGTCCTTTGATAGGATGATTCAGATGGCCAGATTTATCCTACCTGGGGTGCAAGCCCATGAGTTAGAGTCAGCCACAGAGCACTTGGGCTGACAGCAAGCCTCTTAGTGATGCCACAGCCACCGTGGGACATCAAGCCGCTAAACATTCTCCATTCTCTTTCAGGCCAGGGTCGACTTGATGGAGCGCTGTGCTCCTTTTCCAGAGAAAAGGGGTTAGATTACTTGAAAAGAGCATATAATGCCGGCATCAGGAATATTGAAATGGAATCTACGGTGTTTGCGGCCATGTGTAGACTTTGTGGTCTAAAAGGTAAGATTTTCATGAATGCCTAAGGGTCAAATTCTCCTCTTTCATGAAGTTATTTTCACTCTTCAGGAGAATAAAAAGGAATCCAGCTATATATTACTTTGGGTTGAATGCACGGTTATCTCATAATATCTTGTGAGTGGGCAGGACATTATTTGCTATGCAAATGAGGAAACCAGGCCTCAAGGGTCAAAAGTAAGTTGCCCAAGGTCACCAGCTAGTGGGTTACATAGCCAAGACTTGATAGATTGTTCTGCTTTCTTCATCCTGGTAGTGGATGCTGTTTTCTACTACAATTGAATTTATTGGGACATGACACAGATAAAATATTCCTAAAATAGTCCATCAAAGGACAAAATATCAGTGGAGTAGTGTGTTTTTAAAGTTAATTTACATGCATTCTTGCTTTTCCCAACTTTTTTATTTTGAAAAAAAAATCAGTAATACAGAAGAATTGAAATAGTGTGTATGTATATATGTGTGTGTGTATATATATATATATATATACACATATATATACACACACACGTATACACAAACACACCTATTTGCTTTTTTCTCCTGAATCACTGTATATAAATTATAAATATTATGCCACTTAACTCTTGTAACTTAGCATCATTTCCTAAGAATAAGGATGTCCTCCTAATGACCACAATACAAGTATCAAACCCCAAAAAAATATATTTAAGAAAAGTAAAAATCATTTCATAATGTCATTTAACATCCATTCCATATTTAAATTTTCTGATTTTCCTAAAAATATCTTTAAAGATTATTTAAATCTAATATTGAATTAACTTCATACACTGTATTGCTTAGTTATTGTATCTCTATACTTTTACATCTAGAATAGTTTCCCTACTTTTCTTTTTTCCCCAGGACAGAGGAATTTTTGAAAAGTTCAGGCAGTTATCTTGTAGAACATCCATGTTCTAGATTTGTCTGTACTTGTCATCGTGGGATTTCACTTTATTTCCTGTAAAGCAGAAGTAAAGTCTAGTGGCTTGATTAGATTCAGCTATGTGGTAAGAACACTTCATAGTAATGTAAACTTTCCATTGCACCACATCAGGGAAAGGTAATGTGAAGATATTCCACTGTTAGTAATTTCGAGTTGGATCACTTGGATCAAGGGGTAACTGTCATCTCCCTCCTCTGAAAAATTAATGTTTTCTCTCTGTAAGTAGCAAGTAACTTCTGGGATGATAATCTGGCACTGTGTGAACGAATATCCTGTAATCCAATCGTCTTTTCCCAGTGATTTTAGCATGGAATACAAATGATGATTTTCTAATTCCATCATTCCTCCTACGTTTGTTAGCTACCATTCTTTTAAGAAGAGCCTTTCTTTCTCACACTCTTCTCTCTCTTTTTTCTTTTTGGTGGCAGGGAATCGTTATTGTTTGGTGGATTTTCTTCAAAGCAGTGTGTTATAAGCAGTTTCTGTCATTATTCTTTTTGATACTCAAATTATCCCAAATGTGGCCAGGAAGAGCCCCTTCTAGTGCACTCTTTTGTCCTTTTGACATAATTCTCTTAACTCTTGAGAATTTTCTTGCTTTCAGGCACAATGGGATTCTTAGGTACCACTTACACTTTCCTTGCCTCAGGTCTGGGATCAGCCATTTCTCCAAGAATCTCTGCTTCCTTTGGGTGGAGAGTGGCATTAAGAAACCAAATATGTGTGTGGCATGCATTTTTATTTTTGGTGAAATTATTCCAATAGAACCACTAATCTCTGACCAACACCAAGAAAACCTACTGAAGTAAAACATAATTTTCACAAGGACTAATCAATATAACTATTGTTTGTGATTTTAAATTATTTTCATAGTCATCCTCTAGATTAAAAAGCTACAAACAATAAATGCTGGAGAGGGTGTGGAGAAAAGGGAACCCTCTTGCACTGTTGGTGGGAATGTAAATTGATACAGCCACTATGGAGAACAGTATGGAGGCTCCTTAAAAAACTACGAATAGAACTACCATATGACCCAGCAATCCCGGTACCGGGCATATACCCTGAGAAAACCATAATTCAAAAAGAGTTATGTACCAAAATGTTCATTGAAGCTCTATTTACAATAGCCAGGAGATGGAAGCAACCTAAGTGTCCATCATCGGATGAATGGATAAAGAAGATGTGGCACATATATACAATGGAATATTACTCAGCCATAAAAAGAAACGAAATTGAGTTATTTGTAGTGAGGTGGATGGACCTAGAGTCTGTCATACAGAGTGAAGTAAGTCAGAAGGAGAAAGACAAATACCGTATGCTAACACATATATATGGAATTTAAGAAAAAAAAATGTCATGAAGAACCTAGGGGTAAGACGGGAATAAAGACACAGACCTACCAGAAAATGGACTTGAGGATATGGGGAGGGGGAAGGGTAAGCTGTGACAAAGTGAGAGAGTGGCAATGGACATATATACACTACCAAACGTAAAATAGATAACTAGTGAAGCAGCCGCATAGCACAGGGAGATCAGCTTGGTGCTTTGTGACCACCTAGAGGGGTGGGATAGGGAGGGTGGGAGGGAGGGAGACGCAAGAGGGAAGAGATATGGGAACAAATGTATAACTGATTCACTTTGTTATACAGCAGAAACTAACACACCATTGTAAAGCAATTATACTCCAATAAAGATGTTAAAAAAATTCAAGTTTTATTGATGGAAGAGGTAAACCTGCAGTTAATTAAATATTCTTTATTAAATTGGCTATGAAAGCCTCAGACCTAAAGCAAAAGAGCACCATCTAAAATACTATTTTTGAGTGGGAAGCAGTCCCCAATTATGAACAATGATGTCTAAGAAAATGTTGGAGCAACCTTTTTTAGAATTCATAGTTCTGTTTTTCATACAGCAATTATCTATTTTTTTTCAGAAAAGAGCCCATAAAATATGTCATCTATCAAACGTGTTTTATAGTGTACCTACTGAGTGCATAGCACAATACAAGAAGCTTGGTTTTTAAATCAAATCTTTGGCTGATAAGATTTGTCTCAATTATTATCTTCCTAAAGAAAGAAGGACTTCTGTGCATCAACCAGTGGCCTGAGCACCCAAGCAGTAGGGACACAGCAGAGGATGACACAGACAGAATCTCTGCCCTTGCGGAGTCTAGGGGGGAGGCAAACAACAACAACAGAGAGCAATCTATAATAATATGGTAATATGTTAGATGCTGAGGAGCATGATGGTGAGAAATAAGGCAGGGAAAGGGCACAGGGACAACCAAGGTAGGAAGGAAAACCATACATTAAAATAGGGAAGGGTACACAGAGAAGGTGCCATTTAGGAAAATGCCACGTGGGTGTCTGGGCAAAAGGAGTCCAGGAAATGCAAATCTAAGGCTACCAGGCAGGAGCATTCAGAGTGTGACGGAGAAACAGGGAGACCAGTGTGTCTGGAGGGGAGTGACAACAGTGGAGAGGGTAGGGGATGGAGGGAGTATGGACTGTGTGGTCCCTATGAGAACTGTGACTTTCACTCTGAGAGATATGAGAAGTCATTGCTTTGAATAGAGAGGTGACGGGATGTGGCTTGCGTTGGAACAGGAGCACACTGGCTGCTGATCTGGGAAGAGCCTACTGGGGTTAAGGGCACAAGCAGGGAGAGAAGTAAGAGGGCTGATACAGTAGTCTAGGGAGAGATGATAGACCAGTACAACAACCGTGGAGGAGGTGAGAAGCAGTCATATGCTAGATACGTCTTGAAGGCAAATCCAACAGGATTTGTTGACAATTTGATGTGAATTTGGAGAGAAACGTGAGTGAAAAATGATTTCCAGGTTTTTGGCCTGAACAGCTGGAAGGATGGAGTTATCACAGTTGGGATAGAAAAAATTGGGTGAGGATTTGGCAGTACTGCAGTAGACATCAAATAGAGGCTAAGTAAGTAGGTGGATTTATGAATCTGGCGTTTAGGTGAGAAATTTGGGCTGGGGAAGTAAAATTGGAAGTTGACAGCATATAGATGGCATTTAAAGCCATGTAACAAATGAGATGACAAAGTGCCTGAGTGTAGAAACGGATGAAAAAGTCAGGGGAGGTGAGGGAGATCCAGCAGAAACTAAGGAAGAGTCGTCAGTGCAATTGGCAGTAATCCTGGAGAGTCTAGTGTCCCAGCCCCAAAGAAGAAATCTTCAAAGAAGTAAAGAATTACAGCCCAGTAATGCCTTATTTGATCACAAGTGGAACTTTAATTCTAATACTTGTCCTTATTGTCAATCAATTTTAATATACAAAACTACAAACAAAATGTATGCGGTAACATTTTAGAAAGGAGTTATAGGTCACAAGAAGAGATTAATTGTAGAACCACTACTCTCATCTCAGAACGAATGTACACACAAATCCTTGTAACATATGAGTAAAAGATGCAAGTGCATCCTTGTCCTCTTTAGAAGGCCATCATTAAGACCTCCTTTCAGGGAAACAATAGCATCTGCTTTTCTCTCCACAAGTTAGTGGGAATGGGAGCCCCAGAGGTGGGCAGCTTGCCCTTTCCTGAGCAGCAGCCTAACCAGCACATGACCTGCAGGAACACCTGGATTCAGATGTTTCTGCTCCAGGAAATGTTTCCTCACATTTCTTTCTTATGGAAACAGCAAGCGGTCACTTGAGTCATGGCTCCACCTGATAGGCAGATGGAGGAAAATTTGGTAACCAGTTTAGTCAAACATAAAATGCCACGTCACGAACTGCTGCCCTGATGTAAGTTTAGTGATGACCATCAGTTCTTTCTTAAGAGGCAGCCAGAGAGAGTTCTAGGCTTGTGAACCCCGGACCCTAGTCTTTCTCTCTTTGAGGGTGTTGCCAAAACCTCAGCGACGTTATTCTGTTATGAGGGATTTTTTTTGTCCTTGCCACGAATCCTTGTGACCTTGCTTTCTCTGCCAGCTGCAGGTACCTTCCTGGACTCTGTCCTCTCTAGCTTGCCCCATGCTGCGTTTTCCTTTTTCTGCTGCTATTGGAGCTGTTGGTAGCTGATTTCAGCCTGCCAATAGCTCTCTTCCAGGCCACTGCTGCAGCCTTTCCACTGAGCAGACGACCCCTTCTGGGCTGTCAACATTCACACTAAAGGTTGTATCTGTAACTCTGTAATTCTGTAGTTCTTGGGAGTATTTCTGTCCAAATTTCTTCATGGTGACAGGGACTCTTTATCTACCTCAGACACCATTTCCAAAGGTGTACTCCTGGTACAGGAAGATCAACACCTGGAAGATCAACCACCAAGGAAACAGACAAAAACCCCCATGCATATGATGCTAACGTGTTCCTATCTTTCATCCCCACTTCATTATATCCTTCCGCAAAAGCAGTGAAGCTTGGAAAAGCTCTGTATGAGGTAGAAAAGCTTGCTTTGGGGAAGGGCTGAGAGAGACTTCACAAGCAGCTGTTTTAACATACTTATTAGGGAGGTTATATACCAGTGGTAAGTGACACTGGAAAATGTGTTTCATCTGGCACCGAAAGCTCAGGGCTCCCAGGCCTAGTGCCCCTCCCCCTCAATCCCTCTCCCACTGTCAGCAATGGCCCTTTCCACCCAGTCTCTCCAGACAGCCTTCTCTAATGGTCTTTTTATGTCCCTATAATACTACCAGATGACTGGATAGCCAATCTGACTTCATACTAAGGCAATGCTGGCTAATAAATAACAACTTTTTATTTAAACAAGAGTCTTCTAGAGGCTCATTGTCCTAACTCAGAGGAGTCAGTCATTGACTTTGGACCGTTGCAAAAACAGATCTTTCTGCATTCACCTGGGACCACATGGATTACCACTTCTTATCTTTATGATTAATATAAGATCTCACCATAAGTCTCACTTCATCAGAGAAGTTTTGCATGACTACCTAAACTAAACTTACTCACATTCATTCTACTTACTCACTCATTCACTCATTCCACTTCATTTCTCTGCATCACATTTACCACTATACCAGACTACATTTCTGTTTTCTTTATATATTAACTTACATAGTATTTTACATGTATTAATGCATGGGGGTATGTATTTAGCATCTCTCTCCATTACAGTATAAGTAGCATGAGAACAGGGACCTTGTTTGTCTTTTTTTTGCTATATCTCTAGCACTTAGAATAATATCTGCCATATGGGCATTCAATAAATATTTACTAAATGAATGAACAAATGAGTGAACAGAATGACCACTCAACCCCTACTGACCGTGGAAGACGGCTATAACAAATTCAATTGGTTCCTTCATTACCCAGCTACATTTATGGCTTGGAATTTTCTAAAGGACTTCGGAGTGCCACATAACTGTCCAACTAGGATGAGGCAAAGCCTTAAAGTTAAGCCTCCCTTTGCTGTAAGTTTCATACAATACTTCTGCTACAGCTGTAGCCCTTGGATCTCCTGATATTTGATAGGTGGACAAACTGCTTGAAATGGGGCCACGGACACCCCCAAGTCACTACTGTTATCCTGATCTCATTATCCTGAAAAATAATAGTGGGAATCCATTGTTGCTTTAACAAAGATTTGGGTGAGGGAAATAGTGGCCATCACAGAATTATTCTACCTTGAAAGGCTGAACCTTCAGAACAAGGTAAACCCACTTTACAATGCTGTATGAATGCATTCATCTATGGTTTTATAATATGCATACATCTGTCCCTCTCTTAGAGCAAAATCTACTTTAATTAAACCCCTAACATTCTGATTAAAGATGTTAATCCTTTTGCACTGTGAACTTGTGATAAGTACGTTCAATTTTTATCCATCTTTAAAAGACAGTGCCTGCTGCCTTTTGACACACGCTTGCTTGCATGGCAATATATGAAACATAATATTTATCCAAGATTAGTTCCACTTAAATCTTTGTCTTTAGTTGTTGGCAGCACTCACAGTGGGTTTTCTTTAAGGGTAATGGAAGAATTCAGTGTTATTTCTTTTGACAGATACTGGGAACTTTGGGAATGTATTCAGTCTTTATAATATTACAGCTCAGTGAAAGGGAGCAGAATCTGGCTTTAGTTCCATTTTATATTCTTCTGCTAGTCCCAGAAATGAAGGCTATTGGGCTCTGGGAACTGCAGGATGATCACTGATAAAGTAAAAAAGATATTACAACAAGGATTAAAGATTATACTCAGTCTGGAACTGGACCGTTTCTTAACTCAAAAATGAGGAAAATTGGGGTTTTGAAATATTATTACACAAAGGCAAAAGGCAACCCATTGCAGCTCTTCACCCTCACAGTATCTCCTGAGAGATACTGTGGCTCAGAGAGGTTAAATTACTTTCCCAAGTTCTCACAGTAAATAAGAAGTAGCTGGACTGGAACTGGAACGGAGCTCTGTCTGACTTGAGGTCCCTGTGCACCATGCCCTGCTGTGTCTTCCCAGCAGCCTCCCATGGATGCACAAGGTTCAGATCTCTATTCAGAGGAACCAAAAAACAAACAAACAAAAACAACTGCAGGTTTTTCTATTTTAAAAGTTAGCTGTGCTACTTTAGAAAGAAAGCAAACCCCCTAAGGGCTAACCACATACCAAGATGGTTAGTGTTGGAATGAAATAAAGCATTACATTGATACTTATTCAGTAGTATGCACAGTTATTATTTTACCAAGAAAATAAGTCAGTGTGTCTGGGAAATCAGGCATAAATGGTTAAGTAATTCATTTATTACGCTTATAAAGACAGGATTTTAAAAAATTGTTTCTTCTTGCTTTGCTGGTTTTTACATATTTTAAATCAAGGTCAGTGCCTAGAGTTTTGTTTGATTCATTTTAATTCTACTCTCCTGTCCTCTATCCTACTCCTGCCTTCCTGTACCAACACACTCACACGTTAGAGAATGATTTGGGGCCACAGATTCAACTTTTTGTGTGTTGGCATTACCTGTGACCCGCCTCTTCCCTCCTGTGACCCCAGTGGGGCTCCCTGGGTTCTCCCTGTTGGAGCCTCCGCCCCTAGCACAGCAGGCACATCCTCTGCCCATCCTGACACATCTCTGGTTGGAGGTTCAGCATCCAGCAGAAGCGCAAGTCCCTAAGTTTGCAGCTGAACCTCCTGGAGATGAAAGCATGGTCCTCATACCAAGATAATGTGAGGCACAGAAGCTGAGCAAGACCTTTGAGGTCCAACCTGCTCCTTTCTCAGAGAATGAAATAAGACCCAGAGAGTAAAAAGTGACCTAAGGAAACACAGCCAGATCAAAATGAAGATGGACTAGCCCTGTTATCTCCTGCCTCCTCACCCCCATTCCCGGCACTATTCCATAGGTATAAAAGAGTATCATATTTATCTATCGACAGATTGCTTATACTTTCTCCTTTTTCTAAAAGGCATTAGCAGCAGCTTTCAATAAAAGATGAATGTATAAGTAATTTAAGCAAAGGTAAAGAGAATAAGAGGCATGTATTTAAGGGAGTGGATGGGGAGTTCTCAATATCAAAGAGCTACCTGGTAGGGCAACACTAAATCTAAATACTTAGATTTAGTTCTGAGTTTCCTAGAGGCCAAGTTGAAAATGGAAACACTTTGAGTTACACAGCTCTCATTATCTTGTAAAGAAAGCATTTAAGGTTTGTCATAAAAACGTTATCCAAATGTTAAACTTAAGTGAAATTATCAGCTATATTACATTGACAGTGTCTTTAGTAACACTTTTATAAAAGATATGGGACAATTTTTGATAGAGTTAATGCTAAATCTTGGTTCTCTGGGAACCTAAAGTACTAGGGTGCAGGTATGAACATTTGCTTTAATTTGATTTAATTCAGGATAGAGTTTAAAGTCTTTAAAGCAATAGCTGTCAAATCTCAATGTGCAAATAATTTAACTGAGTTTTTTTAAAAAAAAATACAGATTAACTGCCCTTTCTTATTCCTCACTTCTTTTTCTGTATGTCTGTGATAAAGTCTAAAAATCTGCATTATTAACAAGCTCTGGTTCTGACGCAAGTGGCCAGTGGAGCACATTTTCAGAAATGCCAGTCTAGATGAACAACTTGTTCCTATGCTCCTTAGCTTTGATCAGATCCTTTGAATATAAATTTTCTCCACTTGGTTTTTGATTAGCAGTCAACAGCTAACAGAGGAGACAGAGGATGTGCAAAGGTTCCGGGTTGTTGAGGTTTCTGTGTTTTATATACCAGGCACCCAGGGAATAAAGATGGGGTCTGCCTAAAAAGCTCAAACCTTGAGAAGTGAAGGACTCCCTGTAAAGGGCCGGGGAGAGGTGGGAGAGGAGCAGTCCTAAGGGCCAGGCTGGGAACTCCAAAGCCAACCTTTGCTGCTTTGCCATTTTCTGAGACCCAGCCCTATTTGGTTCTGCTGTGCACAGGGAGTTTCTGCCTCACATTGCTGCCTTTGCCTACAATTCATGGGAAAACCTTCCTGGAACTCCATTCTGAATCACAGAGGTGGGGCTAAAGCAGGGATCCATGAGGGACCATAGATTTCTAATAATTCAGGGTGGGCTTCAGGAGCCCTGAAACCCTTGAAATTATCTACAATATTTTGTGTGTATGTGCATATGTGTATTTTTGTGAAAAGAGGTTGCAGTTAACAACTTTCATCAGATTTGCAAAGGGAACAAAAACAATCAAAGAGGTAGAATCACTGGGAGTTCCTGGTGGCCGAGGGTACATTGAGCTTCACGTTAACACTGGTGTGTTCCCATCCCATTGCAGCCTGAGGTCAGTTAGCGGACAACCTCCTTGGTGACAGCTAGGTCACTGAATGCCTCTCTGCAGGAGCCATCCTCCCTGCCCAACCTGAGGATTATGGTAGCAAAGCTGTCAGGCTTAACTTTGACAAACTGTTTTGGGTAAATTAGTCCCTTTTAATTGCTTGTGGAAATAGTAATTTTAGGTGACAAGATTATTACAGGCTGCTTGTTAATGGGTCCTCCAGCATCAAGAAAACACCACTGAGATTGCGACGACCTGTTCTTGTCCCTCTTTGGCCTCACCCTTGAAATAGCCGGAGAAGACGTTAAGTCAAGTCAGCTCCCGCTCCTTGACAAGCACAGAGCATTTGTTTCCTTTTATCCTTCTGCCAAGTGAAGGATTAGAGAAGGACTTTCATCTTTTCCCTGCTGCCACCAGCTCATGCCAGCCGTCACAGACTTGCTGATCATTAACTTGAAAAGCCGAGGAAGTTTCTAGCTCTTCCATTTACTTGTTTACCTGTTGGGCCAACTTGCTTTACAACTGAATGAGTTTTGAATAAACAGGGTCCTAGGTGATGAAAATACTTGACTCAGCTCAAGTTGGATATTTTCAATTGCTGTTCAGTTCACTGAACAGGAGGGTCAGTTTAACTGATCGGTCAGGGCAGGTCTGCCTTATGGTTCGCCATGTGCAGAGGAGGAGGGATGGGAGGTAGAGGAGTCTTCTCAGCAGTTTATGAAGCTGGGAATTGATTGGCTATTTACTAGCTGTGTCCTACTGGGCCATTTGACCTCCCTAAGCCCTCATTTCATCATTTGTCCAAAGGGGATAAAAATAATAGCTAGCTCATGGCACAGCTATGAAGTCTAAATGGTATCATAAATACCCAGCATATAGCAAGAGCTAAACCAAACAAAAAAGATAGCATCTATTATAATTACAGTCCATTTATCCTTCTCAAATCCAGAAGTCTGAGAGTGCAGGAGTCAAAGAAATAAATATCACACTCACACCCAACTTTATCTTCATGACCTCAAAGCTTGTGACTGTAGCTACATCGAATCCCAGATCCGCTGAAATCCTTTTTAAACTGATACAGATGAAGATAGAGATTGTGACACTGCTATCAATTCAAAGTGGTTGTCACTGATTCCAATGGGTATAACCACATTCCTTGAAATCAAGATTTCATGTGAAATTGATGATAAAGAATTTGCAGGGGACCCAATGTCTCTCTCTTGTTCTTGCAGGAACAAGCCAAAGACGCCGCTTTTATGGTGTGTTTTCAAAAATGAGAATTTCATTTTTCTTAAAAGAAAGATGTTTGCTCTTTCCCCCTAGTTTTGTAACTATCACAAGATTTTGTACTCATTCTTTAGAAACTAGATGCTAATAAATGTGCTCCTTCATGGGGCTGATTCTTAAGCATATCATTTATGCATATCATTTCATTTAAGCATATCATTTCATTTTTTTTCTCAGATATCAAAAGAGTCAGTACTCGCCTTTATTGCTATTTCCCAAGGTTAGTGGTCATATCTCTTCTCTATTTACTTCCCTCTCCGGTAGGCAAACTCAAACACTGCACCAAGGAGTAAAATGTCATCTCAGGAAAAAAATGGCTAGCTCTCTGGTTATATCCTGAAGTAAGAAAGGCCTGCTTGACGTAGAGAATGGACTTGAGGACATGGGGAGTGGGAAGGGTAAGCTGGGACGAAGTGAGAGAGTGACATGGACATATATACACTACCAAGTGTAAAACAGATAGCTAGTGGGAAGCAGACGCATAGCACAGGGAGATCAGCTCGGTGCTTTGTGACCCCCTAGAGGGGTGGGATGGCGAGGGTGGGAGGGAGATGCAAGAGGGAAGAGATATGGGAACATATGTATATGTTTAGCTGATTCACTTTGTTATAAAGCAGAAACTAACACACCATTGTAAAGCAGCTATACTCCAATAAAGATGTTAAAAAAAGGAAAAAGAAAATCCTGCTCTAAGAATTGGAAATGGGACAGAAAGATGGAGGTTTGTGTATCTTGTATGGCAAAGATCCCTCCTTGTTCTTATCTTGAACACAAACCTTTTCTAAGCCTTAATGTAGCCAATTATAGGGGAAAGGAGAAGGGAGAGTGCTGAAAATTATTTCAATTAACTTATTTAGGTGGAGTGCTTGGTGGGAGTCCACAGAAATATGAATTATAATTCATTATAATTCATAGGAAGTCTGGAAGGTTCAGTGGATTGCATTTACGTTACAGGGAAAAAAACACATGTGCTAGGGACACGGGGGTGTCTGGTTAATGTTTCTATACAAAAGATAAACCCATTTGTTTGGTAATGGTCTTATTTGCTCTTCTAGCTGCTGTGGTCTGTGTGACACTTCTCAACAGACTTGAATGTGACCAGATCAACTCTCCCCATGATGTTCTGGTGGAGTACCAGAAACGGCCTCAGCTCCTAATCTCCAGATTCATCAAACGGCGGCTTGGACTTCGTGACCAGACATCATAGCTGGGCAGCCCAATCCTTCCCTACAAGTTTGTAGTTCCAGTCATAATGTTGAAGTCATATATTATTTGTGGCATTTTTATATAGTTCTCATCCACATGCTAAAATCATAATTGAATGATTTTATACAACCCTTTCTCTTAAAAAAAGAATTTATTGTAAAAGAGTTTAATAACTTACATTAAATTCAAATTTCATTTTAGAATGAGTTAGCTAAGTCAGTCTAATAATTAAAACTGTAAAACTCCTGTACTGTGACATTTGGAGTTTCATATGCAGCATTAATTAGGTTCACATCAAAATAGATCAACCACTTGTGGATACAGTTACCCGTCACTCTGTTTCTGAAACTAATCCAGAAATTCATGTTAGAACGTTGTCAGGCACTTCTAGATGTTGGACAAGTGACAGAAATTGATCATGCATATTCAAAATATTTACAGAAAAAAAGTGTCAGTGTAATGTAGGTCTATATGAAAAAGCTACACTTAGGGAAACGTGACCATACTTCTTTTTTTTCCCCTGCAGGATTTCAGTGCACCATGTAATAGGGTTAGAGGCTTAGGTTTGCCCATGTTTGTGATTTTATCACAAAAAGTAACAACTCTAGATCACACGTTGATTTTCAAATGAAAACCCTTGGAAATGCAAAGAAAGATCTTCATTTTTCTTCAGAAATCACAAATGATTAAATCACCTTCTAGCAGTTTTTTTTTTCTTTTAAGGAAATGCATTTTGAAGAGGCTGTGTTTGTTTTTTGTTTGTTTGTTTGTTTGATTTTTTGCGGTACATGGGCCTCTCACTGTTGTGGTTTCTCCCGTTGCGGAACACAGGCTCTGGACGTGCAGGCTCAGCGGCCGTGGCTCACGGGCCTAGCTGCTCCACGGCATGTGGGATCTTCCCGGACAGGGGCACGAACCCGTGTCCCCTGCATCAGCAGGCGGACTCTCAACCACTGTGCCACCAGGGAAGCCCGAGGCTGTATTTTTAAAATTTCATTTCAATATTAACCTCATAGGCTGAGGAATTAATAACAAGTGAATTTAGACCTGAGTTCAAGATGTTAAAGTCATCCTTTTGTGTGACTTTGAAGTAGGTCTTGCCTGCACCCAACCTGTACCCCTATTCAGTTTGACCCTCTGGCAGGCATGGTGCCACTTAGGGGATACACCTTGCTCTGTATGAGTTGATGCCTCCTGGGGGGTTCTTCTAAGGCTGATACACTTAAGAGTTGGGAAGCATGGATGGTGGAAAGGTGGAGGAGAGCTTACAATCTTGAAGAGCATGTAACGTTGTGTACATATATTTATATTGTTGTGGCTCAAATAAAATTTAATTCCAACCATGAGAGAGATCTCTTTTGTCTCTTTGTAATCAAAGACAATAAACAATCTCCTGAGAGGAGCATCCGTTGGGGAACTTTTTTGGCAATAGATATGCTTGGAGTGCAATTTTTAAAGTATTCCAGTAATTCACCATCAAATACCAGCATCAGAACTAAAAGTAAGGTAGAATAACACTGCAGTCATTAGTGCGGTTTTCACTGTGTTTCATATATATTTTTAGACCAAGTGGAAACTACTCCAGACTGTTCTCCGTAAACCTTCAATATGAACTTTTATTTACCTGTTCCTGGGAAATCTTATTTTCCTTTTTATTGAGAGGAGAGGTTATGAGAGAGAGAGAGAGAGAGAGAAGAAAGAAAGAATCGCAGTCAGTCCTCCCCTCAGCTCCTGTGGAAGGGTGTATGTGCACGCACCTGCCAGCAACCTGGGACACCTCTTTGACGAATCTGCCTTCCTCATTCCCACATCCAAACAATTGCCAAGTCCTATGAGTTGATTCTCCTAGATAGCTCTCCAACCTCTCCACCAGTGGACAGCCCTCCTGCTCCTCAAGCCAGCTTCCTCCCAGCCCCACCCACAGCCTCCCATAACGCCCTCTGCAGCCTCCTTAAATTACTCATCACCGCTTGCAATTATGTCATGATTTGTGTCTCTATAGAATTAATGTGCCTAGGCTATAAGGCTCATGAGGACAAAGACTGCATTTGTTTTATTTACTGATGTACCCCAAGCACCCAAACAGTGCCTGTCTCATTCTAGGTGCTCAGTAAATGTTTGTTAAATGAAGAATGAATCCGCTTCATACATTTCCTTCATAAACTCTCACTAAAATGCCTCTAGTCTTTGCGAGACTTATCCTTTCCTTATTCAGTCCCTTGTCATCTCAGCTCTCCTTGGCTGTGCCTCCCACGACATCACACTTTATGGGGTGGAAAGTCCTCTGTACCATCAGTGTAGAGTTGTGGTGATGTCTAGAACTTCTTGCTTTCTGCTATAGCACATGGCTTTCCCCTCTGTCAAAACCAAACCCTAAATTCACCTCCTTCAGGAAGGTCTCCAAGTTTAATTCCCCCTCAGTTCATCACATCTAGTTCCCTTAGAACTAGGGTTGTACTAGGAAGATAACAATGTGTCCTCGTTTGTAGGCTATGCTGAGAACACCTGTCCTTTCTCATGAACTTGGATAATGGCTGCCCAGCTTGTCTTCATTTGGGAGGCACATGCCTCCCTTCGACTGCCCTCCTTCTACCCTTCGACTGCCATGGAGTGCTGTCCGACGCAGGCATTCAGTCACTACTCACCTGTTCCTGCGCTAAGTCTGGGAACCAGCTCTTCACCTCACCTCTAACCCCACCTTCTCCACTCATTCAGTCTCGCCCTCCTAGAAATCTATTCAAGAAACAGACAGGCTTGCAAAAACTCTTCTGGTGATTTCTATGTATGGGTGTTGCAAGTATTTTTGGTATGTTTTTTCTTTGTTCATTCATTCATTATAAATCCATCTCTCTCCCTCTTCCCCAAAAGAATCAGAGACAGTTTACAAGGATAAATAAAAGCACATCAAGATAGTACAAATTAGACCTAAGTGGGAAAGAAAAAGGAAAAGGGAAGGGAAGGGGCATCATTGGCACAAAGCCTGAAGCTAATACCAAGATGTGTCGCATACAGTCCATGCACTGGCAGACAGGAGGTGCTGAAATGGCTCTTGGCTGCCTAGCAGCTGCTTCATAAAGAGAAAAATTTTACAGCATCTCTAAGACAAAATGTGAACTAATCATCAGGAGAAGAACAACTAGTCGTGATTCCAAGAGGCCAGAGTGTAGTGTAGTGTAGTGGTGAGTGTGGGGTGTGGGGTGGGAGAGGGGTGTATGTGTCAGTGCCTTTACTCCAGGTTGCTCTCAACACTGCTGCACGTTAGGGTCAGCAGGGAAGCCTTCAAAAACCACCATTTGGGGCCCCACCTCAGGCCAGCTAAATGAGAATCTCTGGAAGTGGGACTGGGAAACCCTATTTAAAAAATTTCCCCTGGTGATGTGCAGCCTGGGTCAAAAGGCACTGATTTAAAAGAATGAAGAATATGGGAATCTGGCAGGCACTCCTCCAGCTGAACTTCTAGAAGTCTTTCAATGGTGCCTCCACTGGACTAGTTATATAAAGGTCAAGCTCTTTTACTTGACTCTTACTCCTCAACAAGAACAGTATCTTTTTTCTCTAACTGAGGTATAGTTGACAGCTAAAATGTATATATTTTCAAGTGTACAATATGATGACTTGATAATATACACACATTGTGGAATGATTACCACAATCAAGTTAATTAACACATCCATCACCTCACATAGTTACCTTTCATGCAATAGCCAAGCTATGGAAACAACATAAGTGTCTGTTGACTGATGAATGGATAAAGAAAATGTGTTATATATATGTGTGCGTTATATATGTTTATGTATGTGTATATATATATATATATATATATATATACACATACATACATACACACAATGCATCGTGTGTATCTATCTATAGATAGACAGATACACACAATGGAATATTATTTATCCATTAAAAAAAGGAAATTCTGCCATTTGTGACAACATGGATGAAACTGGAGGGCATTATACCAAGTAAAATAAACCAGACAAAGACAAATACTGTACGGTATTACTTACATGTGGAATCCAAAAAAAAAGTCAGATTCATAGAAACAGAGAATAGAATGGGGGTTACCAAGGGCTGGGGGCAGAGAATGGGGAGATGTTGGTCTAAGTGGTCAAACGGTACAAATTTCTAGTTATAAGATGATAAGTTTTGAGGATCTGATGTACAGTACGGTGACTATAGTTTAACTCTGTGCTTGTACACTTGAAATTTGCTAAGAGTAGATTTTTAGCATTCTCACCAAAAAGAGGAACAATATCTTAACCATTTTATATCCCCAGCAATGTGCACAGTGCCTGACACAGAGTAAAAGTGAATTAATTATACATATTAATATATTTATATATATTGTTATGGATTAAATTTTTGTGTTCCCCTCGTCAAATTCATATGTTGAAGCTCTAACCCTCAGTGTGGCTATATTTGGAGATGGGGGTCTATAAGGAATTAAGTTAAATGAGGTCACAGGATGGGGCCTTGATCTGATAGAATTAGTGTCCTTATCAGAAGGGACACCAGAGAGCTCACTCTCTTTCTCTCTCTGTACACATGTACTGAGAAAAGTCCATGTGAGGATGCAGTGAGAAGGTTGCCATCTGCAAACCAGAAAGAGAGCTCTCAACCGATATGGAATCAGATGGAATCTTGGTCTGGGACTTGTAGCTTCCAAAACTGTGAGAAAATAAATTTCTGTTGTTTAAGCCACTCAGTCATTGGTATTTTATTATGGTACCCACGGCTAAGATATATACCATATATATGAATTACATGTGTGTGTGTGTACATACATAAACAAAACCCAAAAAACAAACAAAACCACAATCAATCAGCCAATTAAAGCAAATACATAGCTGACTACCTGTCAAGTTAATTTTGCCCAAATGTTATCCCTTGACCAACCTTTCCAAGTAACGTGTATATTATTCAGTGTAATTTGCTACGTGATATCATTAACAGCCCGACCAGTTCCTCTGCTCCATGTTTCACTCCCAAACACACTAGACAATTGACACACAACACAATCTTAGTAAAACACAATCTTTGGTCCAAAATACACTCAATAACTTCTCCTGGTTTATTTTTATCCAGTTATAGAATGTTATTTAGTGCTTTGCACCCTGTAGGTACTTAACAAGGACTACAAACTATCAACTTCAGAAATACAGCAAAGTGAGTTTAAATTTTATATCCTTCTTTTAAAAACATAGCTCTTAACATTTGGGATTCATTTTGGAGACCGTTGATAAAAATCTATGGACCTGCTCAGCAGAAAAATGCACATTCACATGTATATCCCTACATTTGCATATAATTTCATGGGTTTGCACACTTTCCTTGGGCTGAGTCATGGCAGGATACCTGTGTCCCCTACCACAGGCCACAGTCCCTCTGGGTGGCCCTAGTCATACTGCTGTCCTCTAGGTTCTGGTTATTGCTCCCTTCCAGCCCCCTCACATCAGGGCTGTTAACAGCTGTTCCAGCTACACCACCCTTTGTTGTTCCTTAAATCCTGCCCACACCTTTGTGAATAGTCCTTTCAGGAAATTCTCTCAGTTCCCCAGTTTAATTGTGTCATCTGGTTCCTGCTGGGATCCATTAATACAGCCTCCAAAATACATCTGGGGACCCAAAACCATTCGGAAAAATGTAAGAAGCTAAAGTCATTCTATATGCAGATCTTTCAATTATAATTCTTTTACTGCAAAACAGACGTTAGTATTTTTCTTCTTAACTGCTAGAGCACTTTAAAAAAAGATATAACCCTCTATTCAAGAATGTATGCTTGTATTTAAAATTCTCCTGGAACTCCCCAGGACTTGCAGCTTGAAAAATATGGTGTTCAACTTACATTTTCTTGTCTGGCTGCTGGGCATCCCATGTATGATAGAATTGAAAGCTTGAGTAAAAGACAGATAAATGGCCTCTATTGCTTGCCTCCAAGCTACATGTTCCATCACCCTGTCATGGAAGGAAATTAAAATTGTCTGACATACTGAGTTTCATAAAGCCACACCATTCCTCTCCAGGATCCTGTGTGCCTCTAGATGTCTATACCATAAGTAGATTTTTTGAGGATTTGACCTACAATCTTCATCTCAGGATTAGAGCTAAAGTAAATGCAATCCTTAGTTATTAGGGTCTCTCTTTGTCCTTTTTAAAAAAATAAAGAAACTCTATAAACATTTCTTTCCTCAGTCCTCCAGGACTTTCTCTATCTCTTAAGAATTCTAAAATATTGGCCAGTGGGGGCCTACCATCCAATGTCTCCTAAGATGAAGAACTAAAAATACTTATAATTTGCAACCTGCTTCATTATTTACTCCTCAAGGGTTTTCCTCATTTCTTATTTGCTTTTTCACTCCTCCTAAATAGGTGTTGCTCAGCCTGGAATCAACTTAACATTTATTTTTCTAAAAACTGAGCATAGCAATTTTAACTTGAGAATAAAAGCCCACCATTAAATCACCTTTTCCCCTGAAACCTTAAATATGATTTGGACATTATTTTTATAAGTATAACATAGTTTAAAAAATCATCAGGCAAACAATCTAGAAACCAGTATCATCTAGTTTGTACAGGATTAGTCAAAAATTACCCTCCAAAAGGCAGTAATTTAAGATTGTGTCTATTTATTTTCTAGATTTCTAAAATTTCTTAGAGAATCTGTTATTCTCTATAGTAACTTAATCATTAACATTGTGAAGCACTGGGGACATTTCAGAGTTACAGAAATCATCTGAGTAATCTGATTTTGCTCTCTCCTCTGTTAAAAAAGGAAGTACAAATACTTAAAAATCTGGATTCTTCTTTTCACTTCCATATCACTTTATTTCTTCATCTGAGTTTAAGGTCCTTTGCATTTGCACTTCCTCCCGACATTGTAACCAACAGAAACCAATGATGGGCCAAACAAAATGTTATCCATGTCCCACTTACTCTGGGTAAATAATCAGCAGTGGACACGAATCTACTAGCCAGATCTGCCTCCTACACTGCCTGATCCTACCTTCTCCTTCCTTCCCCTTGGTCTCCAGAGGTCACACCTATTCTAGAACTGGTTCCATGATTGATTCAAGGTTGCAGTGCCATGGACACGCTCTAAGTTAACATGTAAATGATAGAACAAATATATTGATAAAGGACCTACTTTCTTTTTTTTTTTTTTAACCAAAGACAATTTAATAGCTCTTCTCACAGGAAATTCCAGGGGTTTCAGCTGTGTGCTAGGAATGGCATGAAGACCAAATATATATTTAATATAAATCACAATATCACACGAGGTAACGTTTCCTCTCTAACAAAGAGTTTACAACATAGCAAGCATGCAAGAATTTTGCATCATGACATAAGGCAAAATAAAGGGCTAAAGGAATGCCTCCACTGTTCTATTCCAGTTATAACTTATCACGTGAGAATGAAATAGTCCAAATTCTTGCTTTATCAAGGTCTAACGACAGCTTAATAGACCATGTAGGAAGCATCATTGAGGGCAAATGGCAAAAAAAGCCACCAGTGTCTTCTGAGGACTATCCCAGATTCTCTGATCCATCTTGACCAGAAAGCAGATGCTCACCACTTCTCTTAAAGTCCATCTTCCTCCCACCTCTGAGGAAGAGTTTTCTCTTCCCAGCATCTGGTAATCTGCCCCGTGTGACTCTGTGGGATCAGCTAGAATTCCCAGTCACAGAAGCAAAGAATATCTACATCAGAAATTACTTTAGGGACATTCAGTTTAATCTCCTATCCAATACCTGGATCCCCTATGGAACATTAAGGACCTACTTTGCACAAGTCACAGTGCTAGGTGCTGTGGGAAAGCAAGACACAGTCACCTCCTTTAGACAATTCACAGCCTACTAAGTTTGAGGCACTAAGGCAAATGTGTGGATAACTACAATTCAAGAATAATCTGATAGACTTGAAAAGAGAGGTGGAAATAAAAGTGTTCTAAGGACTTACCAGGGGAAATGATTGTATGGAGATGGAAAAATTTGAAAGGGTTCCTTGGACAAGGTGGATATTTGAGATGAACTTTATTTAAGGGCCATAATTTTGAAAGAAACTCTAAAGCGGGTGTTGCCATCAAAGGAAAAAGCATGAAATAAGACAAAGGAGGACAATACAGGACATATATAAGAATAGTAAAGAATCCTGTTTTGCTGGATCTGAAAGGTGATTTGGTGTTCTATCATGTGAGGCCCTAAAAGTCAGAGTAAGGAGTTTGGACCTTATTCCCAGGCAAAGGGAAGTGGCTGAAACACATAGGGCAGGACTGATTGGCAGTCTGAAGGGGTAAGAGGAAGGAGGAAGAGTAAGGCTGAGATAATTACTGGTAACAAAAAACTGTACCTGGTGTAGGTGACCAGGACATGACTAGCTCCCTCTCACAGTATTCCAACATTGGGGGAAGGGCAGAGATGGAGTAAAGATAAGCTGGGGCTGTCAAAGACATTGCTTTCTTGTTAGACTAGGCAGCTCCTCTACTGTGAAGGTCAGCGCCTTCAAATTTTCACCTAATAAGTTAAACAGCTTACATATTTCAGAATAAAAATTCCCTTCTCATGTGAAGACAATGCTTCCAAAGTCTTTCTTTTGCTAAAAGGCTAAGGAAAGTTCAAACATGACAGAGCCAGAGCAGTAGCTGTGGGAGAGAGTGGCATTTAAAGGGCTGATGAGTGAGAGATGTCAGCAGTGATCTCAGTATCTATTTAGATAAAACTCCTTATGGCTTTGTGGCTAATAAAGAATCTTCTATCCCCCAGAGGATATATGTAAAGGCTAGACTCACAGATGTAGAGAATAAACTGGTGGTTGGGGGGGAGGTGCAATATAAGGGTGGGGCAATGGGAGGTACAAACTGTTAAGTATAAAATAGGCTCAAGGATGTATTGTACAACACAGGAAATATAGCCAATGTTTTTTAATAACTGTAAATGGAAAGTAACCTTTAAAAATTGTATAAAAATTAAAAAAAATTTTAGAGTAAACCAAACAAAAATAAATAAATAAAATTTAAAAATAAAAGTAAAGGCTAAATGAAATCCTGTCACATGCTACAACATGAATGAGCCTTGTGGACATCATGCTAAGTGAAATAAGGCAGACACAAAAGGACAATTATTGTATCTAGATAGTCAAATTCAAAATGGGAAACCCCATTTCAAAATACAAACAGAAAGAAGTGGTTATGAGAGGCTGAGGGAAAGAGGAAGGGAGAGTTATTGTTTAATGGGTACAGAGTTTCAGTTTGGGATGGATAGTGGTGATAGTTACAAAATCATGTGAATGTATCTAATGCCACTGATTTGTACACTCAAAAGAAGGTTAAAATGGTAAATGTTATGATAAGTATATTTTACTACAATAAAAAGTAAAAGTTCAATGAGGTCTGTATTGTGGTTTTTATAATACCAAATTCTAATTTCCTAATTTTTGGAAAGAAAGTTCATGCGATATGGCCTGATGGAATCATGCCTGCTGGTTGGCAATCTACATGGGCTTCTGTGTTCTACAGAAGGAGTCACATTGGCTCTAAGAAGCTTGCTCGGTGAGTGAGAAATCAGAGCAAGGAGCTGGGTATGGTTATGATTACCAGTAGAGAGACTGTTTTGCCTAATATTCTCATCTTCAGTATAGGAATATATCTGCCAAGGAGGCCTGAATCTTTGTATCAGCCAGTCTGGGCACTCTTTCTCAAGATAGTATAATTAACCAAGGTTATTTTTCAAAGCACAGTTTATCACAGTTTATCAGAGAATATGACTAACACATCAATAGCTATCAGAAACAGTGATGAAATCTAAAATACTCAGTAGAGAGAAGAGAAGAAGAGCAACATCAGGAAATATTCCTATAGGATCAAAGTTTGTGATTCTAAAATGAAAATTGCCTGCAACAACCCAATATGCATTGCCCTTGGCATAAATACTTTGGCATCTCAATGACAGTAAAAGACCATTTAATAAGGCTATTTATCTTTTCAGGTTGTCATAGCACATATGGGACTCTCTAGGATGGAAACATACTACCAGGGAAGGAAAGAAACTGGTATGAAGTGGGGGAAGATAATAAGATGAAAAATGAAATATTGAGAAGGAAGGGGACTAGTAAGGAAGGAAGACAGTTGTGAAATAATGTTGTGAGAAGAAAGAAGTCTACTGAGGGTTCTGCAAGATGGAGAGCTAACATATCCCAAAGCACTGGAAACACCTGCAAATGCTGCATAAAACATTTCTGGAAGAGAATCAAAAGATGCTAACAGGAAGGAAGAAACTTAAGGCCAGAGTAGTGACCTGATAGCCTGGAGGCTTGGAATTAAAGTTTATGTAGACACACTTTGGGTGAGGTGTTGGGACTAAGACTCAAGAGAAAAAAATCTGCCCACCTGCAGAGGAGACCCTAGTAAATCTTGTCTGCCTCTGTCTAGGCAACCTGTGGGGGGAAACATGTAATTCCCTGAGAGATACAAAATCCATGCTTGATCCTTACTCAGGGTTGGAGTTTAAATTTATACTGCATTCCAGGAAACCCCACTTCAAAATAAAAACAGAAAATTAGGTTATGAACAGAGATGTCCCTGGCACTCCTGGCATAAGTAAAAGCAAAACCACATGGTACAACAGACACAGACAGATGGCAGGGGATTTTCACAAAATATTCAGCCTCATCGAATATGAGGCTCATGATAAAAAGTCACAGAATAAGTACATAACAATTTTTGTGTGAGGCACAGTAAATGGTCATAAAATACAGGAAGATTATATTCAAGAATTTGAGTTATTAGATGGGATATAGAAAGTGACTACCAAAGAGAATATCTTTAAAATTATTAAAGCTGTAACAGAAGTAATTGAAGCACAGAAATGAGAAATGGAAAAAGTCAAGACTGCTTTGAATGATGTTGATGATGATAATAATTATAGCATAGCACTGACCACTTTTCTAGATGCTCTGCAAGGGAATTTCCTGACAGGCCAGTGGTTAGGACTCCTGGCTTTCCTCCTGCCAAGGACGCAGGTTCGATCCCTGGTCAGGGAACTAAAATCCCGCAGGCCGCGGGGCACGGTCAAAAATATAAACAAATTTTAAAAATAAATAAATAAAATAAATTCCAATTTTAATTTAAAAATGCTTTGCAAATACTAATTCATTTAATCCTCAAACAGCACTGTCATATTGTGTTATGAGGTATTATTATTTTACCAGTTTATAGATGAGAAAACTGGAGCACAGAGAGATTAAGTAACTTGCTCCAGGTCACAAGTCTAATAAGAAACAGAGCTGAAGTTTGTACAAAAACATTCTCTATCCAAATGTCTTAGTCTATTTGGGCTGCTATAACAAAAATACCATAAACTGAGTGGTTTATAAACAACAGAAATTTATTTCTCTTAGTCTGGAGGCTGGAAAGACCAAGTTCAGTGCCAGCAGATTCAGTGTCTGGTGAGAAGCCACTTCCTGGTTCATAAATGGCCATCTTCTTGTTGTAACCTCACATGGCAAAAAGGGCAAGGGAACTATCTGGGGTCTCTTTTACAAGGGCATTAACCTGGTTCATTTGGCTATACCTTCATGACCTAATCACCTCCCAGAAGCCCCATCTCCCAATACCATTACATTGGGGGTTAGGATTTCAACGTATGAATTTGGGGAACACAACTTTCAGTCTATAGCACCAGAGTATATGGTCTGAACCACTACACTAAACCAAGAACCAAATTTTACTTCCAAATAAAATGTAAAATTTCAAAACATTTCAAAATTGGAAAATTATAAAAATGAAAAAAATTTGTAATTGTTAAAGTTCAGTGGATGAGTTAAATAGCAGATTAGGCACAGCTGAAGAAAGAATTAGTGAACTTTAAAATAGAACTGAAAAAAAAATGAGAATACAGCACAGAAATAGAGATGGAAAATATAAAAGTAAGAGTAAGAAGCATAAAATAAGAGAATAAAATGAGAAGATCTAATAAATTCCTAAAAGAAGTTCTAGAAAGAAAGAGTAGACAGAACAATAAAGAGAAAATATTCAAAAACATAATGATTAAGAAATTTCCAGAATTGGCAAAAGACATAAATATTCGAGAAGCACAATATAAATAAAGGCAAATCACACATGGGAGTATTGTAGTAAAGTTATCTAAGAAAACTAAGAGAAAATGTTAAAAGTAAACAAAAAAGGAAAGAGAGGGGTTCTCTACAAATGAATAATTTGATTGATAACACATATCTCAATAGCAGCCATAGAATCTGAAAGATCCTAGATTATCTAGGAGATTATATCTTTAGAGTCATGAAGAAAAATATTGTCAACTCAGAATTTTACACCCAGGTAGAATATTATTCAGGCATGAATAATAAAGTAAAAACCTTTTGAAAAACAAAGGTGGAGAGTATTCCCTAAACTTAGATACTTGCTGAAAGAACAACTAATTAAAAGATGTATTTCGGAGGGGAAAGGAGCTCAGAAGAATGTGTAGAATGCAAGAAGCAATGGTGAACAATGAAATTGGTAAAAACTGACTGAAAAATCAATTTGGGGGATTAAAACCCAGAACTAGATAAAATTAAAATGGAAAACTGAAGCGTGATCAGTGGCGGGCCCTACAGGCCCACCATCACTGGGAGGAGAGTAGAGGTTGTAATGACACTAGACTTTATTAAGTTACTTGTGCATATTTAAAATATAAGGGCTACTGTCCACAGAATGGTAGTTAAATGTTGAATTTCCAAACAACTGAAGGGGAAATGATAGAATAAAGGAAAACTTGATTAATGTTGTTGAAGGAAGAAAGAGGAAAAACAAGAAAGATTAGAAATAGCATGATAAATAGAAAATATAATATAGAGTGACTAAAATAAATTTAAAGGTACCAGTAATCATAGTGAATGTAAACTAATTTAACTCATCAGTTAAAAGGCAGAGACTATCAGATTGAAAAGTAAAACAAAATCCAGCTATATCCTATTTATGGGAGAACTTCTAAAACATAATACCGAAGATTGACATTAAAGAGATAGAAAAAGACATACCAGACTTCTGTTTCCAACGGGATGGAGAACTAGGTTTTACAAAACTCCCTCTACCACCCTGAAACACCCAGATCTGGATAAATCACACAAAGACACTTTAAAACATCTTATTAAGCTCACAAGAAATAAGGGGAAATCCTTAAGAGAGAGAAAACACAAAGAGTAATCCCATATCCCAGAAGCAGATGAACACACAATACAGAAAGTGGTGCTTCTCTGGGTCAGGGGTCAGCCAACTACAGTCTGGGAGCCAAAATCGCCTCTCCTGTTTTTGTCAAGTCTTATTGGAACCCAGCCAAGCCCAGTGTTTACATATTGTCTCTGGCTCCTTTTGCACTACAACAACAGAACTGAGCAGTTTCGATAGACATCATATGACTGGCAACGGTGAAAATACTTACTATCTAGCCCTTTAAAGAAAAGTTTGCTGACCTCTGTTCCAGGGGGCAAGAGTGAGGAGGCATGGAGTCAGGTGTAGAAACCAAAGCCCAGGCCTTTAGTCTGTGCACAGTGAAGGAGGTGAAATGGAGACTCCCCACAAATAGGACACTTGAAACCACTTCACTCTCTGCAAAAGAACGGGTTGAGAGAAAATCTGACTCTTTGCAAAGGGCACGGATGAGGAGAGCTGGCAGCCTGAGGCCCTGTTGTAGCTGGGGTTACTCTGAGTTTGGCGGCCATGGCCTGAACTCACACTGCCTCCCAGGCCCACCACAAAAGCAGACTGCCAGCTCAGAGGTCCACTTCCAAGGGCATTTCTCAGCACCTACCACCTGTGCTCTAAATGAGGTGTTAGCAGCATTTCCTCTCTGTTGTTTATGGGTTTTTTTTTTTATTCACTATGGTAGTCTCCTGGGTGGTCCCAGTTAATTCCCCATGTTGATGTTAGTGTTCTGGTTACAAAGCTGCATGGGTTTGGAGTGGCTTGTCCCTAACCCCAGCTTGCTTGCTTGCTTTCTGCTACTTTTAATGCACAATATTACAGCATGCAGGGTTTTTTTTTTTTTAATATACATACATCACTGTTCTTTTTGGAAGACCTGAATACAGTAGAAACAACTAAATGTAGATGCTTCAAATTGAAATATTAACTTTCATTTAGTAATGTGTTTGGATTTATTTTTTAGCAGAATGATAAGACTAAGAACTATTTTTTTTTCTTTTAAATCTACATTTACACTACCTTATGCCTGAACATCGTCCTTGTTCCTGAGTGCTCTGTGTGTTCTTGCCTAGGTATTTGCTTATAGGAGATTTGGGGCAGTGACTGAACCATGACCAGAAGGTATGGGGTTGTTCACAGCATGCTGGAGAAGAGATTGGAAAGTTACAGGTTGGGTTTGGTGCAGTGAATTCTTGGTGTACCCAACACAGTGTTGTCCAATAATGAATAGTTCATTGAAGAAGGCACTGAGTGCTAGCTTCTGATGGGTACTTTGTGAGCACTTGGGGCAAGTCAACCCCATTGGGAAGGGATGGATTTTTCATTTTTCTCTGCATCACCTCCCCACAGCCTTCTTTCCTTACCCCCATCAGTAGTCCTGGAAAGACTCTAAAGGAGTGGAATAGTTTCATCCCTTGGGCACTGAGATTATTGGAGGCTGGCCTCTAGGTGGAGGAGGCACACAGGTTCCCTCCTGGATGTAGGTGGCTGGCCACTACCACATCATGGCACACAATGCCAAGGAGAATGGTGGCTAGTGGGAGACCTGTGGAAGAGTTGGTCTCTGGTCACAACTAGTATATTCATTCCTTATTTCTCTGATCATAATCCCCTTTTAGCCTCCAAGCCTTCAATAAGTTTTGTGAATTGCTACAGGCTATTAGTGTGTGGAATTAAGGAAATTCTCTGTTTTCATGCTTGGAGCAAAGCTTGAAGGAAGAACAGCAACTGCCTAAGTGAAGCCAGATATGAGATGGCAAAAGATGATCTGCTGAGCAGTGGACCTGTGGATGGAGCCACAGGGCTGTCTACAATGACGAGCTTCAACCAGGACGCATTTGTGTAACATGCAGGCATTTCCAAAAACGTGTAGAAGAGAAACAGGTAAAAATACTGGATGGTGGTTATGGCAAAACCATTTATATATAAAAAAGAAGTGAGGCCTTATTTTTAGACTCACTAGCTGGGACTACAGTATTTGGTGCATGAATAGATCTTGGGAAAGAAAGTTCTATGGAATAGAACTTGGAAATGATGGCTTAAGGGAATAGTCCTCCTGGAGGATTCACATTTTCATAAGTGCTTCAACTATTGAAAGGAACTTAGCATCTATTCCAGATAATGGGGGTTCCTAGGGGACTTTTTCAGCACTTCTTAAATCACACCATTATGATACATTTGAGTTCATACCCAGGTAAAAATCCAAAGAGTCCCCATGCCTGAGTTGTGACTATGTCCCATCATTTCCTATAGATTCTCAGCATAGTTCTAGATATTTGTGACATCACAGGATGGCCAGACTGGCAAATCCTGAGACTAGGAGGCAGTAGAGTTCAGGGCTCAGAAGCCAGGTTACCTGGTTTTAAATCTAGGTTCTTATGAGCTGTGTAATATTGGGCAAGGTAAGTCACCTTCCTGTGCCTTAGTTTCCCAACTACACAACACAGCTAAAAATAGTGCATATCTCACAGGGTTGTTGTTGCATATCGAATTATTTCATACATGTAAAGCACCTATAACATACCCCTGGTATGCAGTTAGTGCTCAATAATTGCTGACTAATATATGGAAGTCAAGATGGCAGTGTGGGAAGATGCATAGTTAGTCTTTCCCCACAACTAGGGCATGTGCCGGCCGCTGGTGAGGGACTCTGACACCCAAGGAGATGGGAGGAACCCCAAAGTGAACCAGTAGGATGCAGGGGGACTAAGGGGGGAAGAGAAGTGGAGGCCAGACAGGATCAGTGCCCCTGAGGCCACGGAGATCAGGAGAGGCAGGTGGGAGGGACTCTCTGGGAAGAGCGGGAGAGGAGCAGAGGGTGTTCGCCTGGCCCACTCAATCTTGAGTGTGGGTTCTTGAGGGCATAGGAGGGAGGCCGGGGAGATCAGGAGAGGCAGGCAGGAGGGGCCCTCCCAGACTGGAGGAGCAGGAGAGGAGAGGAGGGCATTTGCCCTGCCTACTTGAGCCCAGGAAGCCTGCTGGGCTCCCAGGTGAGGTCCCCTGCCCTCTGAGACCAGGGGTGGGGGGCACGCCTGGGCCCCTTCTGTTCCTTGAGCCTAAGTCCCACCCCCCACAGCCCCCAGGGCCTTTTCCAGCCCTGTGGGTCCTGAGCATTGGCCCCGACCACCACCCAAACCTCGCCCTTGCTTAGGCCCCACTCTCCACAACCAAGGTCTTTCCCCCCTCCTTTTTTTTTTTTCTTTTCCCTCCTCCTCTTTTTTACTACTGTGGTACTGATGCACCTCCCAGTTGTTGATTCATCTATATTTTTATTTTTATATTCTTCCTAACAAATCTGTTAGTTTCCTAGTCTAATTTTATTTTTTCCTTTAATTTTTTTTTTTTTTTTTTTGCCACCTCAGGCAGCTTGCAGGATCTTGGATCATGAGCCCAGGGATGGGCCAAAGCTCCTGCAGTGGGAGCTCTGAGTCCAAACCTCTGGACTAACAGAGAACCTCAGACCCCAGGGAATATTCATCAGATTGAGGTCTCACGGAGTTCCTCATCTCAGCACTAAGACCCAGCTCTACTCAATAGCTACAAACCCCAGTGCTGGAAGCCTCAGGCCAAAGAACCAGTAAGACAGGAACACAATCTCACTCATTAAAAAAAAAAAAATTAGATGGCAAAAAAATATGTCACAGATGAAGGAGCAAGGTAAAAACCTACAATACTAAATAAATGAAGAGGAAATAGGCAATCTACCTGAAAAAGAATTCAGAGTTATGATAGTAAAGATACTAATGATAGTAAAATGATAGTAAAGATAGTAAAGATCCAGAATCTTGGAAATAGGATGGAGGCAGTGATTGAGAAAATACAAGAAATGTTCAACAAAGATCTAGAAGAACTAAAGAACAAATAAACGGAGATGAACAATAAAATAACTGAAATGAAAAATACACTAGAAGGGATCAGCAACAGGATAACTGCGGCAGAAGAAGGAATAAGTGAGCTGGAAGACAAAATGGTGGAAATAACGGCCGAGGAGCAGAATAAAGAGAAAAGAACAAAAAGAATTGAAGACAATCTCAGAAACCTCTGGGAAAACACTAAACGTACCAACATTCGAATTATAGGGGTCCCAGAAGAAGAAGAGAAAAAGAAAGGATCTGAGAAAATATTTGAAGAGATTATAGTTGAAAACTTCCCTAACATGGGTGAAAAGAAATAGTCACCCAAGTCCAGGAAGCACAGAGAGACTCATACAGGATAAATCCTAGGAAAAACACACCAAGACACATATTAATCAAACTAACAAAAATTAAATTCAAAGAAAAAATATTAAAAGCAGCAAGGGAAAAACAAAAAATAACATACAACGGAATCCCCATAAGGTCATCAGCTGATTTTTCAGTGGAAACTCTGCAGGCAAGAAGGGAGTGATGGGGCTTCCCTGGTGGCGCAATGGTTGAGAATCCACCTGTCAATGCAGGGGACACGGGTTTGAGCCCTGGTCCAGGAAGATCCCACGTGCCATGGAGCAGCTAAGCCCGTGTGCCACAACTGCTGAGCCTGCACTCTAGAGCCCATGAGCCACAACTACTGAAACCCGTGCACCTAGAGTCCATGCTCCGCGTTGAGAAGCCACTGCAATGAGAAGCCCATGCACCAGAATGAAGAGGAGACCCCACTCGCGGCAACTACAGAAAGCCCGCGTGCAGCAACAAAGACCCAACACAGCCAAAAAAATAAAATAAAATAAAATAAAATAAAATTTAAAAAATAGAAGGGAGTGGCAGGATATACTTAAACTGATGAAAGAGAAAAACCTACAACCAAGATTACTCTACCCAGCAAGGCTCTCATTAAGATATGATGAAGTCAAAAGCTTTTCAGACAAGCAGAAGCTAAGAGAATTCAGCACCACCAAACCAGCTTTACTACAAATGCTAAAGAAAGTTCTTTAAGCAGGAAACACGAGAGAAGAAAAAGACCCACAAAAACAAATCCAGGGGCTTCCCTGGTGGCGCAGTGGTTGAGAGACCGCCTGCTGATGCAGGGGACACGGGTTCGTGCCCCAGTCTGGGAAGATCCCACATGCAGCGGAGCAGCTGGGCCTGTGAGCCACGGCCGCTGAGCCTGCACGTCCGGAGCCTGTGCTCCGCAACGGGAGAGGCCACAACAGTGAGAGGCCCACGTACCACACACAAAAAAAAAAAACCCCAAAAAGCAAACCCAAAACAATTAAGAAAATGGTAATAGGAACATACATATTGATAATTACCTTAAATGTAAATGGATTAAATGCCCCAACCAAAAGAAACAGACTGGCTGAACAGATACAAAAACAAGACCCATATATATGCTTTCTACAAGAGACCCACTTCAGACCTAGGGACACATACAGACTGAAAGTGAAGGGATGGAAAAAGGTATTCAATGCAAATGGAAATCAAAAGAAAGCTGGAGTAGCAATACTTGTATCAGATAAAATAGACTTTAACATAAAGACTGTAACAGGAGCTAAGGAGGGACACTACATAATCATCAAAGGCTCAATCCAAGAAAAAGATATAACAATAATAGATGTTGCTCCTAACATAGGAGCAACTCAATACATAAGGCAAATGCTAACAACCATGAAAGGAGAAATTGACAGTAACACAATAATAGTAGGGGACTTTAATACCCTACTTACACCAGTGGACAGATCATCCAAACAGAAAATAAATAAGGAAACACAAGCTTTAAATGACACAACAGACCAGAAAGGTCTCATTGATATTTATAGAACATTCCACCCAAAAGTAGCAGAACACACTTTCTTCTCAAGTGCACATGGAACATCTCCAGGATAGATCACATCTTGTATCACAAATCAAGCCTCAGAAAATTTAAGAAAACTGAAATCATATCAAGCATCTTTTCTGGCCACAACACTATGAGATTGGAAATCAGTTACAGGAAAAAAACTGTAAAAAACACAAATACATGAAGGCTAAACAGTGCGCTACTAAATAACCAAGACATTACTGAAGAAATCAAAGAAGAAATTTTAAAAATACATAGAAACAAATGACAGTGAAAACAGGACAACCGAAAACCTATGGGACACAGCAAAAGCAGTTCTAAGAGGGAAGTTTTTTTTTTTTTTTTTCCAGTACGCGGGCCTCTCACTGCTGTGGCCTCCCCCATTGTGGAGCACAGGCTCCGGACGCGCAGGCTCAGCGGCCATGGCTCACGGGCCCAGCCACTCCGTGGCATGTGGGACCCTCCCGGACCAGGGCACGAACCCATGTCCCCTGCAACGGCAGGCGGACCCTCAACCACTGCGCCACCAGGGAAGCCCTAAGAGGGAAGTTTATAACAATACAGTCAAACCTCAAGAAACAAGAAAAATCACAAATAAACAATCTAACCCTACACTTAAACAACTAGAGAAAGAAGAACAAAGAAAACCCAAGGTCAGTAGAAGGAAAGAAATAATAAAGATGAGAGCAGAAATAAATGAAATAGAAGCGAAGAAAATAATAGCAAAGATCAATAAAATTAAAAGCTAGTTCTTTGAGGAGATAAAGAAAATTGATAAACCCTTAGCCATACTCGTCAAGAAAAAAAGGGAGAGGACGCAAATCAATAAAATTAGAAATGAAAAAGGAGAAATCACAACTGACATTGCAGAAATACAATGGATTATAAGAGACTACTACAAACAGCTATATGCCAATAAAATGGACAACCATGAAGAAATGGACAAATTCTTGGAAAGGTACAACTTTCCAAGAATGAACCAGGAAGAATTAGAAAATAAAAACAGATCTATCACAAGTAATGAAATGGAAACCATAATTTAAAATCTTCCAGCAAACAAAAGTCCAGGACCAGATGGCTTCACAGGCGAATTCCATCAAACATTTAGAGAAGAGCTAACACTGAAAGTTCGCAAACTCTTCCAAAAAATTGCAGAGGGAGAAACACTCCCAAACTCTTTCTATGAAGCTGCCATCACCTTGATACCAAAACCAGAAAAAGATATCACCAAAAAAGAAAATTATAGACCAATATCACTGATGAACATAGATGCAAAAATCCTGAACAAAATACTAGCAAACAGAATCCAACAGCACATTAAAAGGATCATACACCACGATTAAGTGGGATTTATCCCAGGGATGCAAGGATTCTTCAAAACATGCAAATCAATCAATGTGGTACACCACATTAACAAATTAAGGAATAAAAACCATATGATCATCTCAATAGATGCAGAGAAAACTTTTGACAAAATTCAACACCGTTTATGATAAAAACTCTCCAGAAAATGGGCACAGAGGGAACCTACCTCAACATAATAAAGGACATATATGACAAACTCACAGCAAGCATCATACTCAATGGTGAAAAACTGAAAGAATTTCCACTAAGATCAGGAACAAGACGAGGATGTCCCCTCTTGTCACTCTTATTCCACATAGTTTTGGAAGTCCTAGCCACAGCACTCAGAGAAGAAAAAGAAATGAAAGGAATACAAATCGGAGAAGAAGAAGTAAAACTGTCACTATTTGCCAATGACATGATACCATAAATAGAAAATCCTAAAGATGAAAACTACTAGAACTAATCAATGAATGTGGTAAGTTTGCAGGATACAAAATTAATGCACAGAAATCTCTGGCATTCCTATACCAACAACGAAAAATCAGAAAGAGAAATTAAGGAAACACTCCCATTTACCATTGCAACAAAAAGAATAAAATACCCAGGAATAAACCTGCCTAAGGAGATGAAAGACTTGTACTCAGAAAACTATAAAACACTGATGAAAGAAATCAAAGATGACATAAACAGATGGAGAAATATACCATGTTCTTGGATTGAAAGAATCAATATTGTGAAAATGACTCTACTACCAGAGAAATCTACAGATTCAATGCAATCCCTATCAAACTACCAATGGCATTCTTCACACAATTAGAGCAAAAAATTTTACAATTCGTATGGAAACACAAAAGACCCCAAATAGCCAAAGCAATCTTGAGAAAGAAAAATGGAGTTGGAGGAATCAGGGTCCCTGACTTCAAACTATACCACAAAGCTACAGTAATCAAGACAGTATGGTACTGGCACAAAAACAGAAATATAGATCAATGGAACAGGATAGAAAGCCCAGAGATAAACCCACACACATATGGTCACCTTATCTTTGATAAAGGAGGCAAGAATATACAATGGAGAAAAGACAGCCTCTTCAATAAGTGGTGCTGGGAAAACTGGACAGCTACATGTAAAAGAATGACATTAGAACACTCCCTAACACCACACACAAAAATAAACTCAAAATGGATTAAAGACTTAAATGTAAGGCCAGACACTATCAAACTCTTAGAGAAAAACATAAGAAAAACACTCTATGATGTAAATCACAGCAAGATGCTTTTTGACCCACCTCCTAGAGAAATGGAAATAAAAACAAAAATAAACAAATGGGACTTAATGAAACATAAAAGCTTTTGCACAGCAAAGGAAAACATAAACAAGACAAAAAGACAACCCTCAGAATGGGAGAAAATATTTGCAAATGAAGCAACTGACAGAGGATTAATCTCCAAGATTTACAAGCAGCTCATGCAGCTCAATATCAAAAAAACAAACAAAACAATCCAAAAATGGGCAGAAGACCTAAACAGACATTTCTCCAAAGAAGATATACAGATTGCCAACAAACACATGAAAGAATGCTCAACATCATTAATCATTAGAGAAATGCAAATCAAAACTACAATGAGATATTATCTCACAATAGTCAGAATGGCCATCAACAAAAATCTACGGGGGCTCCGGAGGGCGCGCACCTTGGTGGCGGTCATGGAGGAAATCGGCACCGGCTTCCGGAAAGAGCTGGTGAGCAAGCTGCTGCACTTGCATTTTAAAGACGACAAGACCAAAGTCAGCGGGGACGCGCTGCAGCTCACGGCCGAGCTGCTCAAGATCTTCGCTGTGGAAGCGGCCATCCTCAGCACCCGGCAGGCCCAGGCAGAGGACCTGGCCCAAGTGGACGTGGAGCAGCTGGAGAAGGTGCTGCCTCAGCTGCTTCTGGACTTCTAGGGGTTTCCACCCTCACTGTGGCCACCGGTCCAAGTCACGGCCTCTGGCTTCAGACGGGACAGGAGCTGCTGATCCCCCAACGTTCTCCTCCAGCTCCCAGGATTGGCCAGGTGCCAGCAAACCACCACTCTCTTCCCCATCGTCCCCTTTGCCTGCTGCTGATGGCCGGGATGCAGCAGATAGAGGGGTCGCTGACAGGATGAGGGTCCTGGCACCCGGGCTGGTGCCCTCCCCTCATGCCCCCACCCTCAGGACAGCCGAGCACCCACCGGTGTGGGAGAAGTACTTGGTCACTGGGAAGCAGGTGCGGGAGACCCGTCCGCCTGAGCAGGTAGCCTGTGTGTCCTCCACAAACAAGCAGAACGGTGTGGTTCTGCCACTGACATCAAAGCTTGTGTGTCACCTTATAGCCATCTGATATTCCCCTCAAAAGATGCCCACCTGAGCTACGTATTTGTCCTCACAAAGCCGTATCAGTAAATCAGAGCCGCCTCCCCCTCAAAAAAAAAAAATCTACAAACAACAGATGCTGGAGAGAGGGTGTGGAGAAAAGGGAACCCTCTTGCACTGCTGGTGGGAATGTAAAATGATACAGCCACTATGGAGAACAGTATGGAGGTTCCTTAAAAAACTAAAAATAGAACTACCATACGACCCAGCACAATCCCACTACTGGGCATATACCCTGAGAAAACCGTAATTCAAAAAGGGTCATGTACCACAATGTTCATTGCAGCACTATTTACAATAGCCAGGACATGGAAGCAACCTAAGTGTCCATCGACAGACGAATGGATAAAGAAGATGTGGCACATATATACAATGGAATATTACTCAGCCATAAAAAGGAACGAAATTGAGTCATTTGTAGAGACGTTGCTGGATCTAGAGACTGTCATACAGAGTGAAGTAAGTCAGAAAGAGAAAAACAAATACTGTATGCTAACACATATATATGGAATCTTAAAAAAAAAAAGTTGTCATGAAGAACCTAGGGGCAGGACGGGAATAAAGACGCAGACCTACTAGAGAATAGACTTGAGGACATGAGGAGGGGGAAGGGTAAGCTGGGACGAAGTGAGAGAGTGGCATGGACATATATATACTACCAAATGTAAAACTGGTAGCTAGTGGGAAGCAGCCGCATAGCACAGGGAGATCAGCTCGGTGCTTTGTGACCACCTAGAGGGGTGGGATGGGGAGGGTGGGAGGGAGGGAGATGCAAGAGGGAAGAGATATGGGGATATATGTATATGTATAACTGATCCACTTTGTTATAAAGCAGAAACTAGCATAACACTGTAAAGCAATTATACTCCAATAAAGATGTTAAAAAAAAAAAAAGACAGTATGGTACTGGCACAAAAACAGAAATATAGATCAACGGTACAAGATAGAATGCCCAGAGATAAACCCACGCACATATGGGCACCTAATTTCTGACAAAGGAGGCAAGAACATACAATGGAGAAAAGACAGCCTCTTCAATAAGTGGTGCTGGGGAAACTAGACAATGTAAAGTAGTTGGCTGGTGGGAAGCAGCCGCATAGCACAGGGAAATCAGCTCAGCGCTTTGCGATGACCTAGAGGGGTGGGACAGGGAAGGTGGGAGGGAGGTTCAAGAGGGAGGGGATATGGGGACGTGTGTATGCATATGGCTGATTCACTTTGTTGTGCAACAGAGACTAGCACAGTATTGTGAAGTAATTATACTCCAATAAAGATCTATTAAAAAAATTAGTATCGGGCTTCCTTGGTGGTGCAGTTGTTGAGAGTCCGCCTGCCGATTCAGGGGACACGGGTTCATGCCCCGGTCCGGGAAGATCCCACATGCCGCGGAGCGGCTGGGCCCGTGAGCCATGGCTGCTGAGCCTGCGCGTCTGGAGCCTGTGCTCCGCAATGGGAGGGGCCACAGCAGTGAGAGGCCCGCGTACCGCAAAAAAAAAAAAAAAAAAAAGTAGTATCTATAATCTTCCTATATTGTAATTTCTTCATATGTAAATATCTCAGCAGTGCAGCTAAACTGTGAATTCCATGAGAGCGGAGATGATATCCTGTGTTCCATTGCATATTCCAACACGGAAGCTCTCAGTTTGGGTTAAAGATGATACTGAGCTATACAGATGATAATGTTCCCAAGTTTAAGCCTGTCTCTTCCATGAACAATGAGCTTATTTGGAAAATAAATATCATCAGTTGCCAGAGGTTTACTGTGAGGACGTTTGTGTGCTGCCAGGAGGCATGATCAGCGGATGTGGATCAGCTGTAGAGCACAGACCGTGTCTTGTGTTCCTCCTCCTCCCTTTCCTCTGGCTCCAGCCAAGTGGGCAGAAAGGTGAAAAGGAAAACTTGGATTCAGCTGTGAGAGTCACAGGTGTGTTCTGTGGGTGACTTGTGTGAACCACCCTCTCTCAGCATGTTTAACCCTGAGCAGAAAAGAAGACCAGGGTTCCCCAGCTCACGTGGGATTGTGGTCAACATGACACCTGGGAATACCACCCACTGAATGACAATAAGGGTTGTGTGCAACCATCATATCCCCTTCTTATGCTTTCTTCCTGAGCTAACCCACTCATCTAATGCCAAGTTCTAGAACCAATCCTTTTACAGCAACCTGAACTTTGAAAAATTTTCTAGTCCACCACACTCTGTACACTTAGGCAAATTTTGCTTAAATTACTCCCAATTGTGACATAATTTAAAATTCCATACCTTCATTATATAGATTTCCTCACTAAAGAAAACTTGGGCCAATTAGACAAATAGATGAAGGGAAAAAAAAGTCACCCAGAGTTCTCCTACCCCAAAACAACAAGTGTTAATATCTAGCCTATTTCTCATTTATTTGCCGGTACGTGTATATATATAACTAGGATTGAGATGTATAGTTACAGGGGTTTTTTTTTAGGTTTTTTTTGTTGCTGTTGAAGTACAGTTGTTTTACAGTGTTGTGTTGATATCTGCTGTACAGTAAGGTGACTCAGTTATACATTAAAAAAAAATGGTTGACTACTATTGAGTTGGTCAAAAAATTTGTTCGGGTTTTTCCGTAAGATGTTACAAAAACCTAAACGAACTTTTTGGCCAACCCAACTACTATTAGAAGTTCAGGGAAAGGACTGGATATAGTCAAGGATCTCTTGCTTGAAGGTTTTGATTCAGATATCTGCTTCTACACAACAAACTTACTGTCTTTCTCATAATTCCGTGGGTTAACTGGGCTTAGATGGGTGGTTTTCTGCTGGTCTCACTGGGGGTCTCTCATATGGTTGTAGTCATATGGCAGCTGGGGCTGGAGTCATTTGGAGGCTTGACTGTAGTGGAATGTTCCAGATGACTTATTCCCTCCTGTATCTGGTGCTTTAGTGCTCCACCACATAGCATGTCTCTTTACAGAGCTCCTCATCCTCCAGGGCTCTCCATGTGGCCTATCTTTCATCAGGGTAGTCAGACTTCTCACAGGCAACTGGCTTCTGAGAACACAGAAGCAGAAGATGCCAAGCCTTTTCTAATGGTTAGGCCAGAACTGGCACAGCCATCACTTCTGTCCGTTATATTATAGAAGTCACAATGCCACCCAGATTCAGTGTGGAGGGAAGGAACTACAGAAGGGCCTGACAACTGGGAAGCTGGCTCACTGGGTGTGGTCTTTGGTGCCAGCTAGCATAGTTGGCATGTGGAAATGAGTATGGAGAGTATGGCACATTCAAAACGAAGGACAGATAAGGTAGAAGAACCAATAACTGAAGTGGACAGAGAGTAAGAGAGATTCAAGCTGCGATGGGATGGGGCATAACTCCAGGCAGCTGGTTAGTAACAGGAGATGAGTGAAGGCGGGGATCAGAGCAGCTGCAGGTTTCGGTCAGAGAACACCACCTCTAGGTCCTAGAGTACTATAGGCAGAAAAACCATCACCAAGGAAGCACAGGGAAGTAGCCACAGACAACATGACAGGTGCAACAGACCAGGCCCTGGGTGCTGGAGTGACACGCAGGCCACAGAAGCAGCCTCAAGGGCTTGATGCGGAGCGAGGGGGCCTTCCTTATCACCTGTGCTTGGGATCAGGACTGATCACAGATTCTGGAAGAGCAGTAAGTGTACTGTTTGAGATTCAGAAATACTTGGTTTGGGCAAGAGGAAAAGAAAATAGAGCCAGCCCAGTTATCACACCTTGGTGCTCAGGAGTGTTATGCATATTTTAATTTGCATATCTACTTGCTCAAGGCTTCCTCTGTTCCCCTACTCATCTAAAGGAACTTTGCAAGAGGGAAAGGAATTAATGAATTCAGAGCTGAGTTTTTCTCCTGAAGTGATAAGAATCACAGACTCCTCTGATGCCCACTTTCACATCATCTCACACCTGATTTATTCTAACTAATCATAAAGAGTTCCCCCAATCTTAGTCTTCTTTCTGCTTCCATCCAACATGTACCCTGCTCTCATGTTAACCTTCCAAAAGCACTGTCTTTGTTTCTGTATCCAATAAAGCATGAACTATTTATACTGTCAACATGATAAAGTTCAAACACCTTAGGCTGTTATTCAAGGGTCCATAGGCCTGTGTCAGAGAAGGACGGGCTTAGGTTGGAGGATGACAGAAGTGAAACTCGCAGATACCAATAGGTACCAATTTCTAGCTTTATCAAGCCTTAGTGGGTACACAAACAGCACAAAGGAAATATCCGAATGGTGCATCATTTCCTTTGTCATGGGGACAGACCAAGGAGGGGACGATGGTCATCAGCCTGCAGGAGTGAAAATTCTGCCAGGTCTGAACAAAAGGACTCACAGAAATTTATTTTCTTCCCTACTGGAAGGGTCCCAATATCAACTTCTGCTACCTTGTAAAGCCACTCAACAAACCATGACACTTTGAATAATTATCCATGCCTAATGTTTGAGTTCTGGGTCTCAATATTCTGGTTGCATAATATTCTACAATCGTTTGTTCTGTGCCTGCACCACAGGTTATACAGTTTCCTTTATCTACATGTGTGTAGAGGACTAGGAGATTTTCCATTTCCCCTCAGAGGTTTTCTGAGGGTGGTCTTGGTCATGGTCTCCACAGAAGTCCTTTGCAATGGCGTCCCAACTTCATGTTTTAACTTATATGCTAGGTCATAAGTCTACTGTAAAACTCTTTCTCCTCCTTGACACAGTCCTTTGGACCCATCCAACCCTGTCTACCTTTTCTGTTCCTTTCACTTCTTAGCTCTTTCTTTATCTCTGTGCATAAGGTGGAAAAGGAGAGCAGAGAAGGAATTGAGAAGACATAAGTTGTTCCAATGTTCCAAGAAGCTGAGGAGTTGGACCACAGACATTAGGGAAGCAAGCGGGATACGACGTGTCCTGCTCTGTAGTTCTCTCATATCTACTGCCTTTTACTTGTATTTTTTCCTAAATATGTGAGATGTTTTATCTCCCCAGTCAAATTCTGAGCATGCTTTAGGAAGACAAGGGGTTTTGAACTTTGTCTTTCTACCATGTATATTTATCCTATCCAGAGAAGCTATAGATAACTATTTCTTGGTTGAGTATCCCATATAAAGGCAAAATCATATAGTTCAATCCATCCATTCACTGAGTCAACAAGCATTTATTGACGGACCCCTATTCACCTTGAAGCCCTGCTAGATGTTGCCCATCACAGTGAATGGTTTATGCAGGTTCTAGAGCTCCTACATTCCCCAGCATCTGATACATAGCACCCTATAAAATAATCCAGCTTTGAAAACCATTATTATAAAAGTAATACAGGCTCATGGTAAACATTAAAACAGTGTAAAAGCGTATAAAGAAAAAAGTAAAACTTCCCTGGTCACCACTCCATCAAAATTTTCTATTCCAATTACTCAAAAGCAACAGTTGCTGATAGTTTCTTATATCCTTCCAGAAATGTGCATTATTCTTTTTACATAAATGAGATAATCATTTCTGGGATTTGACTGAGATCTTTAAAAGTCTGTATCTTAGATTTTTTTCATAACCTCTCTAGGTAAAGTCTTGGTCTTAAGAGGTCTCCAATTTTCCCAGGTTTCCTTAAAAATGTCTTTTACCTTCAGAATGACAATATTTTACCTCTGTGTCCTACAGTTAAAATCTAGCATAACTAAGGAGATGATGAAACTGTGTTAATGGGGGCAAAATAAAACCCAAGAAAATGCAGTCCCCATAAAGAATAACTAAATATATGCCAGATGTAGGAAGCCTCACCCTCTTCATGATTTTTAAAAATAAAAATACTACATAGGACTTTAGGTATGGGAAAATGGGCTAAACTTTTTAAGAAGAAAGTAACTTTCAGTAGGCCCTTTCATAGAGTAGAAAACAATGCTGTGGAAAATAGCAGTCAGCAACTAATGTGACATTCAAAAAAAACCCCAAAAACACCATGTAAATGTTGTTTTTATCCTACTTTTTGGAGACAGAGAAAATGATAATTGGGAGGACGGACTACTGAGACGGAGGGATTATCTACAGAGGGCATGAGACTGAAAAAAGAGGAAATTTTGTGGTTGGTACATTAGAGGAACTAAAAAAAGAACAGTGTATCAGTGCATCCATAGCAGCAAACAGCAAAACCCACTTAAGCTAGCTGAAATAGGAAAGCAATTTATTAAAGGGTGTTGGGTAGTTCCTAGAATTTCTGGGACGGCCAGAGAAGATGCTCAACCCTCACTAGGAGACTGCTTCCCTGAAGACCCACTGCAGCTCTGCTAGTCCCATGCACCTTTGCTTGCATCACCTATCCTGAGAGCGAGATACTAAAAGTATGGTAATAGATGTTGACTCGACTTATTGCGGTGATCATTTCATAATATATACAAATATTAAAACATGTTGTACACCTGAAATTAATTTAATGTTGTATGTCAATTATACCTCAATTTTAAAAAGGAGGAGGAGGAGGGAGAAGAGGAGGAGATGATGATGATGATGATGACACGCTGGCAGAGCTAGCTGGAAAAAATACGACATGCAGGCATACCTCGGAGATATTGCGGGCTTGGTTCCAGACCACTGCAATAAAGCACCTATTGCAATAAAGCAAGTCACACAAAATTCTTGGTTTCCCAGTGTATATAAAAGTTATGTTTATACTATACTGTAGTAGTCTATTATGTGTGCGAGCATTATGTTCAAAACATGTTTGTACCTTAATTATAAAATACTTCATTGCTAAAACATGCTAACCATCATCTGAGCCTTCAGCGAGTTGTAATCTTTTTGCGGTGGAGGGTCTTGCCTCAATGTTGATGGCTGATGACTGAGCAGGATGGTGGCTGCTGAAGGTTGGGATGACTGTGGCAATTTCTTAAAATAGGACAACAATGATGTTTGCTATATCACTGAACTCTTCCTTTCACAAAGGATTTCTCTGTAGCCTGCAATGATGTTTGATAGCATTTTACTCACAGTACAACTCCTTTCAAAGTGGGAGTCAACCTGATCAAACCCTGCTGCTGCTTCATTAACTAAGTTTATGTAATATTCTAAATCCTTTGTCGTCATTTCAACAATCTTCATAGCATCTTTACCAGTAGTAGATTCAGTCTCAAGAAACCCCTTTCTTTGCTCATCCATAACAAGCAACTCTCCATCTGTTAGTTTTATCAGCAATTCAGATACATCTTCAGGTACCACTTCTAATTCTAGTCTTCTTGAAATTTCCACCACATCTGCAGTTACTTACTCCACTGAAGTCTTAAACCCCTCAAAGTCATCGATGTAGGTTGGAATCAACTTCTTCCAAACTCCTACTCCTACTCCTTCCCATGAATCACAAATGTTCTTCATGGCATCTAGAATGGTGAATCCTTTCCAGAAGATTTTCAATTTACTTTGTCCAGATCCATCAGAGGAATCACTATCTATGGCAGCTATAGCCTTACAAAATCCATGAGTTGCAAAATGGATGTTGTGTTAGCAGGCATGAAAACAACATGAATCTCATCGTACATCTGCATCAGAGTTCTTAAGTGCCCAGGGACATTGTCAACGAGCGGAAATATTTTGAAAGGAATCATTTTTTTTCTGAGCAGTAAGTCTCACGAGTGGGCTTCAATATTCAGTAAACCATGTTGTAAACAGGTGTGCTGTTGTCCAGGCTTTGTTGTTCCATTTATAGAGTACAGACAGAGTAGACTGAGCATAACCCAAGGGTCCTAGAATTTTCAAAATGGTAAATGAGCACTGGCTTCAACTTAAAGTCACCAGCAGCATTAGCCCCTAATGAGAGTCAGCCAGGTATTGACTTGTCCTCTCTAGCTATGAAAGTCTTAGAAGGCATATTCTTCTAATAGAAGGCTGTTTCACCTACACTGAAAATCATCTCTTATTTAGTGTAGCCACTGAAACTGTGCCCCATAGAATTAACAGAAGCTGATAACTATAGAAATTCTTGAACTTGTCTTACAGAAGAACAGATAAGGGATTACCTTGTTAAAACCCCTTTGCTTTTAAACTGTCTTCATTGATTGAGTTCACTTTAGTATTTTTTTCTTTCTTTCTCTTTTCCTCGCTTAAGCTGCATACCTTCCTAGCTTCATACAGCCCAGTTGTTTTATAGGAACTTGAAGTCAGCTCCTGCCCAGTGTGAGCTGGCTAGGGACTGGATGGAACTATGACCCTAAAACTGGGCCTGCTCAGATGTCCAATGAATGCTCTTTTGATGTCAGAGCACTGGAAAATGCCACCCTCAGATCATGCTGTGTCTCCATTTTGAATATGCAGAATCATGTGGCACAACTTGGCTAACTGTTTGGCACAAGGGGCCTAGGTTTCAGCCATCTTGGCTTTCTGACATGCCTTCCTCACTAAGCTTGATCACTTCTAGTTTTTAATTTAAAGTGAGAGATATGCAACTCTTCTTTCACTTGAACATTTAGAGGCTAAGGGTTATTAACTGGCCTAATTTCAATATTGTTGTGTCACCTGGAATAGGGATGCCCAAGGAGAGGAAGACAGATGGGAAACAGCAAGTCGGTGGAGCAGTCAGAACACACACAATGTTTATCAATTAAGTTTGTCGTATTATATGAGCATGGTGCCAACACAATTACAACAGTAATATCAAAGATCACTGAACACAGATCACCATAACAAATATAATAATAAAAAAATTTTGAAATATTACGAGGATTACCAAGATGTGAAACAGAGACACGAAGTAAGCAAATGTAAAAATCGCGCCCAGCGCAGGGTTGCCACAAACCTGCAACTTGTAAAAAACACAATATCTGTGAAGCACTATAAAGCAAAACACAATAAAATGAGGTATGCCTGTAGTTAAAATAAATAAATAAAAGCCATGCAACTATTAGACCCCAAGCTGAAAGCTTCCATTACCACTAGAAAGTAGATTCTTGCTTTCTCACATAGCTCTCTTAGCAATGAAGTATCAAATGGGTGCATTTCATTGCCAAATAATATAACATGAGAGGCTGGGAAAACTAAGTACCTAGCTTCTACTCTGGAAGATGAATGCATAATGTGGGGTATTCCCCAACTGTGAGAATGGTGTGGCAAGGAAGCCAAAAATCATGGCAAATATCAAACATGGGCACTATGGTTCCAGAGTTGGAACTAGAAAGGCAATAAGTCTTGACAGATTAGGTATTACAAGTGAGAGGGGGTGCATAGCATGATGAATGACAACCAGATTTCAGGTTTGCATAATGTGCTGGATGGTGGTACCATTACTTTGATGGGGTGGGCTAGAAGGAGGAACATGTTTAGTGCAAGAAAGGATCAAGAGTTCAGTTTGAAGGGATTCTGGGAAGATACCAGCAGAGGTGGCACAGTTTTTGAATCTCTTCAAATTATCCTATAAAAAGAAACAAAAATAAATAGGACAACAATGCCAAAAACCATGGGGATAATCTTCAATAGCAGGTGACAAGGTATTGCCATACACTGCAAAATATGAATGGGTAAGGAGTAAACCACTGAGAGTTATAAGACTTGAATGTACCATCTTTGCAGGACAGAAGAGATCAAGGGTATCAGATGGACTTGAGAAACCTAAAAGAGCCAAGAAGTATTTACTGGAAACTTCAGTTGAAACTGAGAGTTTTGCACTCCCTAATAATAAATGAGTACAGGAGTTTGCAGTAAAGTCTGAAGGAGCCAGAGAAATCTGGGCCCCATGAATTCCCAGACTAACAAGTCAAAACTTACTTATAGGACAAAGCCTCAGAATAATGAGAAAACTTCTGCAAAGAGAATCCAAATTGAGCAGCACAGGAACAAAAGAGTCAAAGGAAATAGCAGGTCCAGATAAAAGTAAGGGAAGACGTATCTCCAGAAAATAAGCTGCCAATTTTTTTGAACATTGCAGAAATACAACAAAAGAAAAAACTCTAGAACTGTGAAGTTAGAAGAACTATCTTAGTCACAACCACTTCTGAAAGTTAAGAAAAACCTGATTTCAAGTATAAATGAGTGAAGAAAAAGTTCAGATCTGAACATTAACAGGAAGAAACAGATTAAGAAGCAGAATAACATCCCTACAGATAAGGAAAGAACACCAGAAAAACATCAGAAATAGATTAAAATTATAATCTAAAAATTAACAAAATATGAAAATGATACAAGATATGAAAGAATATTAATCAGAATTAGGAAAACTCAGAAATTAGGTGATATATTCTCAGGAGAAAATTATAAACAAAAGAAAAACATTTCAGAAATGAGGTTAACTAGAAGGAACAACAACAACAAAAAAGGCCAAAGGATTTGAATGGACATTTCTCCAAATAAGACACACAAATGGCCAATAAGCACATAAAAAAAAAAAAAAGCTCAACATCACTATCATTAAGTAAATGGGAATCTAAACCACAATGAGATACCAATTCATATCTATTAAGATGGCTGTTAAAAACAAATCAAAAATGAAATAAGTGCTAGAAAGCTGTAGAGGATGTGGAGGTATTGGAACCCTTGTGCATCACTGTTTAAAGAGAAACAGCTGCTGTGGAAAACAATTTGACCACTCCTCAGGAAATTAAACATAGAATTACCATATCACCCAGTGGTTATACTTCTGGGTATATACTCAAAAGAATTGTTGGCAGGGGTGTGAACAAATATTTGTGCGCCAATGTTCATAGAAGCCTTATTCATGATAGTCAAAAGGTAGAAACATACCAAATGTTCACTGAGACATGAACAAAATGTGGTTTAAAAAAAGTGGTATATAGGGGCTTCCCTGGTGGCGCAGTGGTTAAGAGTCTGCCTGCCAATGCAGGGGACACAGGTTCGAGCCCTGGTCCAGGAGGATCCCACATGCTGCAGAGCAGCTAGGCTTATGCACCACAACTACTGAGCCTGTGCTCTAGAGCCCGCAAGCCACAACTACTGAGCCCACAAGCCACAACTACTGAAGCCCACATGCCTAGAGCCTATGCTCTGCAACAAGAGAAGCCACCGCAATGAGAAGCAAATGCACCACAACGAAGAGTAGCCCCCACTCACCACAACTAGAGAAAGCCCGGGCACAGCAATGAAGGCCCAATGCAGCCAAAAATAAAATAAATAAATAAATGATTTAAAAAATAAAATTAAATTAAAAAATTTAAAAAGTGGTATGTAAACACAGTGGAATATTATTCAGACTTAAAAAGGAATGAAATTCTATACAAAAAGATTTTCAAAACCTGGGAAAAATAAAGAGATCAAAGGGATTCAAGAGAAAGTGACAAATAAAGACTACAAGTAAAGAAGACCCACCATAGCATAATACTATAACAGAGGTCCTTGGGGAGAAAATTAAAAGGGAACATAATACTAATAATTATAATTTAAAAAATATCCTGAAATGAAATTAAATTTATATTGTGAAAGGGAATACCATGACTGGGTATACTGACCCAGAATGGCCAACATCAAGATCAAGTCCATAAAACAAACTACTGTATGATTAGAAAAAAATATATATCCTTGGTACAATCGGGCAAAAGATCAAGTGATCATCAGGGAAATTAAAATCGGATTATAACCAGCCTTTTGACATTTTATGCTAAGGAAAGTAAATGTAAATAAAGTATCTGATACTCAGGCAAAACGGACTTTCAACTATAAAGACCTCTGACAAACTGTTATCAACATTCAAGAATTCAGAAAATATTGTTTCCATGAGTAATTTCTGAAGATTTTTCTAGAAAACAGACAACCAAAATGAGAAGACACTGATATAAAGATTGGTGGCGATCAGTAAATACATATTTACTTATAGAACTAAGATTAAATTAGAGCTAAAAGAGAGAGAATATAATATTTACATAAGCTTTGACAATATAAAGTACAACTATAACAAAAGGAAAAAGAATAGAAAGTGCATAGAATTTTTTATTGTTGTTTTTATCATACTGGTATTTTATTCTAAGACTGTTTGTTGTGCGTAAAATGTGAGATAATGTAAATGAGTAATATATTCTAATTCTAACATTTTCGCTGAGGAATGTGAGCAGCCTCTAGGAGCTGGAAAAGGCAAAGAAACAGATTTTCCACTAGAGTCTCCAGATGGGAATGCAGCCCTGTTGACATCTTGATTTTAGCCCAGTGAGACCCAAATCAGACTTCCAACTTTCAGAACAATAATAAATTTGTATTGTTCAAACCACTAAGTTTGTGGTAATTTGTTACAACAGTGATATAAAGTTAATACAAATTCCAAGCAAGAACCATACAGCAAAGTCCAGTCAACCCACGAAACCATGAAAGATAGTGAAAAAAAAAAAAAAAAAAGTAGCTTTGAACCACTAAGTTTTGTTAAAAAGCAACAGATAACTAGAATAGCAAGGAAGTTATCAAGTCTATTAAGTTGTCTTTAAAGAACCCATGAGCCAAACTGAAAAGACTTCCTTTGGGCAGGGAGGAGATAATTTGAGCAGAAATAGGATAATACTTCAACAGATTGAAACATCAAATTCCTTTAAATCTATGACTTCATAAAGATACAACAAAACTGATTACCTTTGGATGATATTAGAAAGCCAACTCATTATTTTCAAACCTCATAAGTTAATGGGAAGAAAAAGCCTCAAACACTTAGCTTACATTTCTTATCTTCTCTACCAAATAGAGAAGAAGGAAATTTTTCTTTATGTAAGGTTTCCACTAATAAAGGAAGGAGTGATTGAATTACAGAATTTCTAGCATGTAATCTATAATTAATTAATGGCTCTAGGCATTAAGAATTAGTAATAGCTAAAATTTCAAAAAAAATGCTCAGATGACAGAACACAACAGTAAAATTAAGTGGTCTCGAAAAAAAAAAAAAAACCCTGACTCTAATATAGCTTCTAAGTTCAACTACCAATTTATAGCACACACAAAGAACAGGACAGAGGAACATATTAAACTACACCAGGAGGACACCATCAAAAATATCCAACAGAGGAAATTCTACATGTAAATATATTTGTTTTTTCAAACAAATACATTTCAAGGGAAAAAACAAGGATGGAGGGGGAGGCCTATAGATTAAAAGACACTCAGACATAATTTTATAACTAAAACTAAAATATAGTGTTTAAGGGTCTTCCCTTAGGTGATTCAACAGTAAAGAAAGAGACAGCTAGAAGGTCTAATCCCAGAACTCTCCATCACTTAGAGATCAATGGAGATGGAGGCATCAGCCAAGAAGACTGAGGAGTGACTAAAGAAGCAGGAGGTAAAGCAGACTGGTGTCATAGAAGCCAAGATAAGAACATGTTCCAAGATGGGGTGGTTGTCAACAGAGTTTAAAGGCTGCCATGAAGTCAGTAAGATGAAGACTGAAAATGGTCATCAAATTTGTCAGTACGGAGTTCACTGGTGCCCTTGCTAAGAGCAGTGTCAGTGGAGGGTGAGGGCAAAGCTGGCTCAGAACGAGTGACCGTAACTAGAAAGTGAGAAGACACCAAATATCTAGAGGCAACATTTTCAAGACGTTCACTTAAGAAGAGGAGCAGAGAAATAGCCTGGTAGCTAGCAGAAAATGTGGGCTTAATGGAAATCAATTTTTTAAGTGGAATTTATTCGAGCGTATTTGTATGCTGAAGGAGAACTTGAAGACATAGGAGAGAAAGAGGGTAACCAAAAAAGAGAAATTCTTGTGGAACTGAGAGAGGATGAAACCCAAACCTCACATGGATTTCAGATTTCTTTTATTTTGTGTCATTTAAAAAATACTGGTCAGACCCCGGAGGAAGATGGCGGAAGAGTAAGACGCGGAGATCACCTTCCTCCCCACAGATACATCAGAAATTCATCTACACGTGGAACAACTCCTACAGAACACCTACTGAACGCTGACAGAAGACCTCAGACCCCCCAAAAGGCAAGAAGCTCCCCACATACCTGGGTAGGGCAAAAGAAAAAAAGAATAAACAGAGACAATAGGATAGGGACGGGACCTGCACCAGTGGGAGGGAGCCGTGAAGGGGGGAAGGTTTCTACACACTACAAGCCCCTTCGCGGGCGGAGACTGCAGGTGGCGGAGGGGGAAAGCTTCGGAGTAGCGGAGGAGAGCACAGCAACAGGGGTGCGGAGGGCAAAGCGGAGAGATTCTGGCACAGAGGACCGGTGCCCTCAGGCACACACCAGCCCGAGAGGCTTGTCTGCTCGGCCGCCGTGGCGGGCGGGGCTGGGAGCTGAGGCTCGGGTATCGGCTTTCAGTCGGAGCGCAGGGAGAGGACTGGGGCTGGCGGCAGGAAGAGAGCCTGAAGGGGTTAGTGCACCACGGCTAGCCCGGAGGGAGTCCGGGGAAAGGGTCTGGAGCTGCTGAAGAGGCAAGAGACTTTTTTCCCTTTTGTTTCCTGGTGCGCGAGGAGAGGGCATTAAGAGGGCTGCTTGGGGAAGCGCCGGAGACAGGCACGAGCCGCGGGTAAGGCACGGACCTCGGAGACGGGCGTGGGCCGCCGCCGCCGCCGCCGCCGCCGCCGCCGCCGCGGCCGCCGCCGCCCGCCGCCGCCCGCCGCCGCCCGCCGCCGCCGCTGCTGCCGCCGCCGCGGGGCCTGTGTGCGAGCGCGGGTCACTGTCCGCCCCGCCTTCCGGGGGGCCTGTGCACCCCGCCACTGCCGGGGTCCCCAAGACCCGGGGACGGCTTTCCCGGGAAAGCGCACGGAGCGCCACGGGCTGCTGCAACGTCACGCCGGCCTCTGCCGCCGCAGGCCCGCCCCACACTGCGCGCCCCTCCCTCCCCTCTGCCTGAGTGAGCCAGAGCCCCCGAATCAGCGGCTCCTTTAAACCCGTCCTGTCTGAGCGAAGAACGGACGCCCTCCGGCGACCTACGCGCAGAGGCGGGGCCAGGTCCAAGGCTGAGACCCGGGAGCTGTGAGAGCAGAGGCAGGGAAATCTCTCTGTGCAGCCTCGGAGGCAGCGGATTAAAGCTCCACGGTCCATTTGATGTGCCCTGCGTCTGTGGAGTGCATGAATGGACAGCGAATCATCCCAAATTGAGGAAGTGGACTTTGAGGACAAGATTTAAGACTTTCCCCCCTTTTCCTCTTTTTACAACGAATTATTCCAAATTAAGGAGGTGGACTTAGAGAGCAAGATTTCAGACTTCTCGCCCTTTTCCTCTTTTTACAACGAATTATCCCAAATTGAGGAGGTGGACTTGGAGAGCAAGATTTTTTATTTTTCCCCCTGCTCTCTTTTTGTGAATGTGTATGTGTAATCTTCTGTGTAAGTTTCTCTCTGTATAGCTTTGCTTCCACCATATGTCTCAGGGTTCTATCGGTCCGTTTTTTTTTTTTTTCAATAATTACTTTCTAATTTTAATAACGCTACTATATTTCATACTTTATTCTATTTTACTTTACCTGCTCTTTCTTTTTTTCCTACTCTCCCTTCCTCCCTCCCTCCCTCCCTCCGCTCCTCCTTTCCTTCTTTCTTTTTCTTTCCTCCCTCCCACCCTTCTTCTTTCCACTTTCCTTTTCTTTCCTTCCTCCCTCCCTCCTGTCTTTCTTCCTTTCCTTCCTCCCTCCCTCCCTCCTTTCTTTCCTTCTTTCTTTCCATCCTTCCTCCCTCCCTCCCTCCCTCCTTTCTTTCTTCCTTCCTTCCTTCCTTTCTTCCCTTCTTCCTTTCTTTCCCTCTCTCTTTCTTTCTTCTACTAATTCATTCTTTCTACTTTTTCTCCCTGTTACTCTGAGCCGGGTGGATGAAAGGCTCTTGGTGCTGCAGCCAGGAGCCAGTGCTGTGCCTCTGAAGTGGGAGAGCCAACTTCAGGACACGGGTCCACAAGAGACCTCCCAGCTCCACATAATATCAAGCAGCGAAAATCTCCCAGAGATCTCCATCCCAACACCAGCACCCAGCTTCAGTCAACGACCAGCAAGCTACAGTGCGGGTCACCCTATGCCAAGCAACTAGCAAGGCAGGAACACAACCCCACCCATTAGCAGAGAGGCTACCTAAAAACATAATAAGGCCATAGGCACCCCAAAACACACCACCAGACGTGGACCTGTCCACCAGAAAGACAAGATCGAGCCTCAACCACCAGAGCACAGGAATTAGTCCCCCCCACCAGGAAGCCTACACAACCTACTGAAACAACCTTAGCCACTGGGGTCAGACACCAAAAACAACGGGAACTACGAATCTGCAGCCGGCAAAAAGGAGACCCCAAACACAGTAACATAAGCAAAATGAGAAGGCAGAAAAACACACAGCAGGTGAAGGAGCAAGATAAACACCTACCAGACCTAACAAATGAAGAGGTAATAGGCAGTCTACCTGAAAAAGAATTCAGAATAATGATAGTAAAGCTGATCCAAGATTCTATTTCCATGATCCATAATCTTGGAAATAGAATAGACAACATGCAAGAAACAGTTAACAAGGACCTAGAAGAACTAAAGATGAATCAAGCATCGATTAAAAACACAATAAATGAAATGAAAAATACTCTAGATGGGATCAATAGCAGAATAACTGAGGCAGAAGAACGGATAAGTGAGGTGGAAGATAAAATAGTGGAAATAACTGATGCAGAGCAAAATAAAGAAAAAAGAATGAAAAGAACAGAGGAGAGTCTCAGAGATCTCTGGGACAACATTAAACGCACCAACATTCGAATTATAGGGGTTCCAGAAGAAGAAGAGAAAAAGAAAGGGACTGAGAAAATATTTGAAGAGATTATAGTTGAAAACTTCCCCAATATGGGAAAGGAAATAGTTAATCAAGTCCAGGAGGCACAGAGAGTCCCATACAGAATAAATCCAAGGAGAAATACACCAAGACACATATTAATCAAACTGTCAAAAATTAAACACAAAGAAATCATATTAAAAGCAGCAAGGCAAAAACAACAAATAACACACAAGGGAATCCCCATAAGGTTAACAGCTGATCTCTCAGCAGAAACCCTACAAGTCAGAAGGGAGTGGCAGGACATAATTAAAGTGATGAAGGAGAGAAACCTGCAACCAAGATTACTCTACCCAGCAAGGATCTCATTCAGATTTGATGGAGAAATTAAAACGTTTACAGACAAGCAAAAGCTGAGAGAGTTCAGCACCACCAAACCAGCTTTACAACAAATGCTAAAGGAACTTCTCTAGGCAAGAAACACAACAGAAGGAATATACCTACAATAACGAACCCAAAGCAATTAAGGAAATGGGAATAGGAACATACATATCAATAATTACCTTAAATGTAAATGGACTAAATGCTCCCACCAAAAGACACAGAGTGGCTGAATGGATACAAAAACAAGACCCATATATATGCTGTCTACAAGAGACCCACTTCAGACCTAGAGACACATACAGATTGAAAGTAAAGGGATGGAAAAAGATATTCCATGCAAATGGAAATCAAAAGAAAGCTGGAGTAGCAATTCTTATATCAGACAAAATAGACTTTAAAATAAAGACTATTAGAAGAGACAAGGAAGGACACTACATAACGATAAAGGGATCGATCCAAGAAGAAGATATAACAATTGTAAATATTTATGCACCCAACATAGGAGCACCTCAATACATAAGGCAAATACTAACAGCCATAAAAGGGGAAATCGACAGTAACACACTCATAGTAGGGGACTTTAACACCCCACTTTCACCAATGGACAGATCATCCAAAATGAAAATAAATAAGGAAACACAAGCTTTAAATGATACATTAAACGAGATGGACTTAGTTGATATTTATAGGACATTCCATCCAAAAACAACAGAATACACATTTTTCTCAAGTGCTCATGGAACATTCTCCAGGATAGATCATATCTTGGGTCACAAATCAAGCCTCGGTAATTTTAAGAAAATTGAAATTGTATCAAGTATCTTCTCCGACCACAATGCTATGAGACTAGACATCAATTACAGGAAAAGATGTGTAAAAAATACAAACACATGGAGGCTAAACAATACACTACTCAATAACGAAGTGATCACTGAAGAAATCAAAGAGGAAATTAAAAAATACCTAGAAACAAATGACAATGGAGACACGACGACCCAAAACCTATGGGACGCAGCAAAAGCAGTTCTAAGGGGGAAGTTTATAGCAATACAATCCCACCTTAAGAAACAGGAAGCATTTCGAGTAAACAACCTGACCCTGCACCTAAAGCAATTAGAGAAAGAAGAACAAAAATACCCCAAAGCTAGCAGAAGGAAAGAAATCATAAAGATCAGATCAGAAATAAATGAAAAAGAAATGAAGGAAACGATAGCAAAGATCAACCAAACTAAAAGCTGGTTCTTTGAGAAGATAAACAAAATTGACAAACCATTAGCCAGACTCATCAAGAAAAAAAGGGAGAAGACTCAAATCAATAGAATTAGAAATGAAAAAGGAGAAGTAACAACTGACACTGCAGAAATACAAAAGATTATGAGAGATTACTATAAGCAACTCTATTCCAATAAAATGGACAACCTGGAAGAAATGGACACATTCTTAGAAATGCACAACCTGCCAAGACTGACTCAGGAAGAAATAGAAAATATGAATAGACCAATCACAAGCACTGAAATTGAAACTGTGATTAAAAATCTTCCATCAAACAAAAGCCCAGGACCAGATGGCTTCACAGGTGAATTCTATCAAACATTTAGAGAAGAGCTAACACCTATCCTTCTCAAACTCTTCCAAAATATAGCAGAGGGAGGAACACTCCCAAACTCATTCTACGAGGCTGACATCACCTTGATACCAAAACCAGGCAAGGATGTCACAAAGAAAGAAAACTACAGGCCAATATCACTGATGAACATAGATGCAAAAATCCTCAACAAAATACTAGTAAACAGAATCCAAGAGCACATTAAAAGGATCATACACCATGATCAAGTGGGGTTTATCCCAGGAATGCAAGGATTCTTCAATATACGCAAATCAATCAATGTAATACACCATATTAACAAGTTGAAGGAGAAAAACCATATGATCATCTCAATAGATGCAGAGAAAGCTTTCGACAAAATTCAACACCCATTTATGATAAAAACCCTGCAGAAAGTAGGTATAGAGGGATCTTTCCTCAACATAATAAAGGCCATATATGACAAACCCACAGCCAACATTGTCCTCAATGGTGAAAAACTGAAACCATTTCCACTAAGATCAGGAACAAGACAAGGCTGCCCACTCTCACCACTCTTATTCAACATAGTTTTGGAAGTTTTAGCCACAGCAATCAGAGAAGAAAAGGAAATAAAAGGAATCCAAATTGGAAAAGAAGAAGTAAAGCTGTCACTGTTTGCAGATGACATGATACTATACATAGAGAATCCTAAAGATGCTACCGAAAAACTACTAGAGCTAATCAATGAATTTGGTAAAGTAGCAGGATATAAAATTAATGTACAGAAATCTCTGGCATTCCTGTACACTAATGATGAAAAATCTGAAAATGAAATCAAGAAAACACTCCCATTTACCATCGCAACAAAAAGAATAAAATATCTAGGAATAAACCTACCTAAGGAGACAAAAGACCTGTATGCAGAAAACTATAAGACACTGATGAAAGAAATTAAAGATGATACAAATAGATGGAGAGATATACCATGCTCCTGGATTGGAAGAATCAATATTGTGAAAATGACTCTACTACCGAAAGCAATCTACAGATTCAATGCAATCCCTATCAAACTATCAATGGCATTTTTCACAGAACTAGAACAAAAAATTTCAAAATTTGTTTGGAAAAACAAAAGGCCCCGAATAGCTAAAGCAATCTTGAGAACGAAAAACGGAGCTGGAGGAATCAGGCTCCCTGACTTCAGACTATACTACAAAGCTACAGTAATTAAGACAGTCTGGTACTGGCATAAAAACAGAAAGATAGATCAGTGGATCAGGATAGAAAGCCCAGAGATAAACCCACGCACATATGGCCAACTTATCTTTGATAAAGGAGGCAGGAATGTACAGTGGAGAAAGGACAGCCTCTTCAATAAGTGGTGCTGGGAAAACTGGACAGGGACATGTAAAAGTTTGAGATTAGATCATTCCCTAGCACCATACACAAAAATAAGCTCAAAATGGATTAAAGACTTAAATGTAAGGCCAGAAACTATCAAACTCTTAGAGGAAAACATAGGTAGAACACTCTATGACATAAATCACAGCAAGATCCTTTTGGACCCACCTCCTAGAGAAATGGAAATAAAAACAAAGATAAACAAATGGGACCTAATGAAACTTCAAAGCTTTTGCACAGCAAAGGAAACCATAAAGAAGACCAAAAGACAACCCTCAGAATGGGAGAAAATATTTGCAAATGAAGCAACTGACAAAGGATTAATCTCCAAAATTTATAAACAGCTCATGCAGCTCAATAGCAAAAAAACAGACAACCCAATCCAAAAATGGGCAGAAGACTTAAATAGGCATTTCTCCAAAGAAGATATACAGACTGCCAACAAACACATGAAAGAATGCTCAACATCATTAATCATTAGAGAAATGCAAATCAAAACTACAATGAGATATCATCTCACACCAGTCAGAATGGCCATCATCAAGAAATCTAGAAACAATAAATGCTGGAGAGGGTGTGGAGAAAAGGGAACACTCTTGCACTGCTGGTGGGAATGTGAATTGGTACAGCCACTATGGAGAACGGTATGGAGGTTCCTTAAAAAACTACAAATAGAACTACCATATGACCCAGCAATCCCACTACTGGGCATATACCCTGAGAAAACCATAATTCAAAAAGAGACATGTACCAAAATGTTCATTGCAGCTCTATTCACAATAGCCCGGAGCTGGAAACAACCTAAGTGCCCATCATCCGATGAATGGATAAAGAAGATGTGGCACATATATACAATGGAATATTACTCAGCCATAAAAAGAAACGAAACTGAGCTATTTGTAATGAGGTGGATAGACCTAGAGTCTGTCATACAGAGTGAAGTTAGTCAGAAAGAGAAAGACAAATACCGTATGCTAACACATATATACGGAATTTAAAAAAAAAATGTCATGAAGAACCTAGGGGCAAAACGGGAATGAAGACGCAGACCTACTTGAGAATGGACTTGAGGATATGGGGAGGGGGAAGGGTGGGCTGTGACAAGGCGAAAGAGAGGCATGGACGTGTATACACTACCAAACGTAAGGTAGATAGATAGTGGGAAGCAGCCGCAGAGCACAGGGAGATCAGCTCGGTGCTTTGTGACCACCTGGAGGGGTGGGATGGGGAGGGTGGGAGGGAGGGAGATGCATGAGGGAAGGGATGTGGGAACAGATGTATATGTATGACTGATTCACTTTGTTATAAAGCAGAAACTAATTAAAAAAATAAATAAATAAACTTTAAAAAAAAAATACTGGTCAGGACTCACTAGATTGATTTAATGACCCACAGTTTGACAAACAACTGATCTAGGGCATATTATTTTACCTTCCTGAATCTATTTCCTTATCTGTAAAATGCAGATGACAATCTCATAAGGTTGTTATGATGGTCAAGTAAGACATTATATGTAAAGTACATATAGGGTACTGAGCACACAGTTTGTGCTCAATGAATGGTAACTATTATTAATACTATTTTTTAAAACAAAGAAAATTAATAAGGTCTGAGTCTGGGCATAGCCAGCATCTAGGCTGCTGCCCAAACCTCAACTAATATTTTCATCATAACCACAAGTATCAACTCCATGGTTCTCAAAATAGTGACACTACCTCCTGCTGTGTATCACCAGCTACTTGTATCTGTGTGATTGTTTAGAAATAGTAAAAAATTATGCTTAAGTTTTATTTGAAACACTTCCTTTCTATAAAGTCATCTAGATATTTAATAGATAACATGGAAATTTTGATAGCATTGTGAATTTTAAAACATTCCTTCCAAACAACCATATAAATACATTTTTCCAAGCCAAAACAGATATCCTTATGCTTGAAATGCTATTTCTAATTTCTAATTTATTCTTACAGGCTAATTTGCAAAATGAAGTTGTTTGGATGATTGGTTTGCAGTAAACATGGTATACCAAATTGGCTTCTAAATTTAGAGAAAGGTTGAGTCTCCTCTTATAATAATCGAGAAATAATAGAAGTATTAATGATAATGAAACTTCCATAATTAAAGAACTCAAACTCTGAAATAACAAGCAGAAATGAACATTAGTAGGTAGTAGCAACATAAACTGTAATTCTTGCAAATGGTTATTTTGAGCTCTTTTTATGGCATAATGCAACCTCCAAAATTCAATTTACTAAATGATAATATATGTTCCATATGTGTCATAATTAAGTTCTATAGTCTTTGGAGAATTTAGTACTATTAAACATAACAAAGGTATTGGAAATAGTCCATAAAAGTCTAAGAATCATAAAAGAAAAAGTTGTTTTTAACAGATGCTATGATTTCTATGTCTGATATTTGAAAAAATTTTAGAAAGTAGTATTAATTGTTATCCATATAAATGTATTCAAAGAAAAATCTTACTTATGTATAACAGGATTTGAGGATGAACTCTAGATTTTGAATACAGTAGACTCTGTGTCCTTTCTTGGAGGTTTCTGGGGACCGATTTTTGGTAATATCTCCTTGGCATAAAATGTTTTATGAAGTCCAGCTTCTCGAAGTGCTAACTCAAAACGAAGTCTAGGGTCAGAAATTATCTGTAGGAATAAAATGATTTAAATAAATAGCATTTCACTGAAGTAAGTTTTATCATTTAGTTCTGTATTTCCCCAAGCCGTGTAATCTGTTTTTACTGGATAGATGACTAGATGACAGTAAATTCTGTGTATACAGTGGCTATATTCTGTTTATTCTTACTGAAAATATCCAAACCTTTTTGACATTATCACTTTCCAGTATATCAGTGGTTTCCAACATAAGATGTACAGAATATTGTATACTAGATTAGTCAAAATAAAACATTAAAATTATTAAAAGATGGGATAAAAGCTTACTTTCAGTACGATCATTGATTTGTTATTTATTGTTAGCTGAAATTATAAAATATAAACGATTGATTAAAATAAACCTAAACCACAACCTTGTACATCTGTCTTTAAACAGACATTTTAATTTCTCCATCATTTGGAAATATGTAAATTAAGTTCAAACACATGGCCACTACTCGAAAAACAAAATCAATAGAACTTTTCTTCCAAGGCCAGATTTTTATTTCAAGCAGAACTAGAAAATGCTTCCATCAATCTGACTGTAAGGGGTATAGACATATGAGTAGCTCAATTTCCCTTTTCATTTATAGCTGATTGGACATTATTCCTCCTTCTATGAATATTAATGTCAACAGACACTGTTTGCAATGATAAGAAGATGGCCACGTATGGATTTCAGCTAATGAAACATTTTACATGAACTTGAAGTCCCCCTAGAGGATGGGATAATAAGCCGTTGAAAGCAACCCCTCCTTCAAGGAGCTCTTACACTAACAGAGGTAAAAAAAATGTATACAGATAACTACAGTCCGTGGCAACATGTGACAGATGCTCCAAGAGTAGTAGAATACAGAGAGACATCTCCTGGTGCCAAGGAGACTAGGATGGTCTCAGGTAAGAAGGACCACTTGAGCTAACTTTAAAGTTCAACTTACTCTTCTATAAAGCTGGGAATGGGGCTGGGGGAGGAAGAGAGATCAAGAAAGAAAGGCACATGCAAACTCAGAGACGAAATAGGTTAAGTTGGGATTGGGGTAATCTGGGTAGAGTACTTGGTACCATTGGGGAACACTGAAAAAGGACACTTCTAAGATTGGGCCTTGAATTTTAAAGGCTTGAAGGCTATGCCAAGGAGTCTGGGCAGCTACTGAGGTTGTGTTTCTGTTTTCAGCATGGAACTAATATAATCATTGCTGTTGCGTAAGAAGATGCATCTGACTACAAGTTCAGGATAAATTAAGGTGGCAGAGAAAGAAGAGACAGAGGCAGGGAGAGTGCTTAAGAGTCCACTACAATTGTCTAGACATGAAATAATAAATGCCTAAAATTGGCTGGTAGCAAGGAAGAGAGAACTGTCCAAAACACTATGAAGGGAAGAATCAATAGAACTTGGCAACTGATCAATACAGGGACTGGGGGCAACGATGCATATAAGTCAGGAATAACCCTGAGATTTGTGCCTGAAAAACAACGTATTTGAGCCTTAGTCCTAGGTTTCTCCTCTTTTGCTCCAAAAGAGTCTCCCTGGTCACTCTCATCCACTTTGAAGGGTTCATGCTCCACCTGTGTGCTGTTGACGTCCTCATTATCTCCAGGATTCACCTTTTTTCCCCCCAGCTCCAGAACTGTGAGTTTTAAAATGTTTTCATAATTCTGTTTTTTTCAATACGTATCAAGTGAAATGAAGATCTCCCTCACATACTGACCTCCATTTCCCCAATTCTCCTACCCAGAGGAAGCCCATCAGTTTCTTGTAAGTGTGTATTAGACATCTTCAACCTAAACCTGATATAAACAAAACAAATGCTCTCTCCCTAAGTCTGCTTTTCCTTCTGAATTCTTATATGGTTAATGACAGCACCACCTAATGATTATAATTTACTGAATTACTACTAGGTGCTAGACAATAGTCTAGGCAATTGACATTTATTACACTAATCCTCACAAGAACCTTACAAATTATTGTTTTACAGATGAAGTAAACAAGACATAAAGATGTTAATAGCTTACACAAGTTCACACAGCCAGTAAGTAGTGGATGTGGATTTCAATCCAAAACAGGCTCTTCTCAATATCACTCACTGCCTAGTTTAGAATCACCCTCACTCATTATCCCCCCTCCTCTTCTCAGCCAGAGCCATCCATGCCCCTGACAGGCCACCCTCCCCCGACTCCACGCCACTTCTATGAGGGCTCCACCATATTAAAAGGACCTGACTCCACCTCCACCAATTTTCCATTCAGGACACATTGCTATAACATAAAGCTGATTATATAATTCACCTGCTTCAGAGTCTCACCTCTGCTCACAGGATAAAGGTCAAAAGTCTTAGCAAGTAAGATCTACTATACTTTTCACAGTCTGACTGGAATTTATGTCTCCAGTCTCATCCCCCAGCACCCACCTTTATCATGTACCTTACACTGAACACATACCGGTAAGGGCCTCTTTTCACCCTCTTCTGCTTGGTGAAGCACTTATTTCCTCAGCCCAGGTACCTGAAAGCTTTTCAGCTTCTGACTTCAATTCTTTGTAAGCCCAACTGCCCTCCCCGCTTTGGCTTCTGGAGATACCCGTGCATTTTCTAATTAATCCCTCTCCCTACACCCATCCCTCCTCCCAATCCAGTTTTGCTGTTGTTTGTTTGTTTTGTTTGTTTGTTTTTTGCGGTACGCGGGCCTCTCACTGTTGTGGCCTCTCCCGTTACGGAGCACGGGCTCCGGACACGCAGGCTCAGCGGCCATGGCTCATGGGCCCAGCCACTCCACGGCATGTAGGATCCTCCCGGACCGGGGCCCGAACCCGTGTCCCCTGCATCGGCAGGCGGACTCTCAACCACTGCGCCACCAGGGAAGCCCTGTTGTTTGTTTTTTAACTTAAATTATCTGGAATGAATTCTGTCACTGCTGCCAAGATTCCTCAACTAAGATGGAGCTTAGTTTTTCCTTTTCCATTTCTCTGACTTCCCATTCAGGGTTGCCTGTTCATTCCCTTCCTCTAAGCCGCTGCAGCCCTTAGCCGGAGGCGATCTCACCCTAGTGGAGTTATTCCCATGCATGCTACTTTCCTTCCCAACCCAACTCCCCTGCTCACTTCCTCCACACAGGACAAATTTATCTTGCTCAGGATGCAGCCCTGGCACCAGGCTCAGTGCCAGATACAGTATATGTTCCATAAATATTTGCCCAATTAATATGTGATCTGTTCATCTTTTTATTCCCTAGCAAAGTATGCAGCGCATAAAAGAGGCACAACTAGATTTGTCAGTGAGTGAATGGATGAAGTTTCTTGCTTTTTAAATAATTAAATAAGCATTTAGCTTTTCTTAGATTTGTAAAGTTAACAACTACATTCTCCCTTAACTTCAGTGATATCCATTCATTCACATGTCCTGGCTCCTTCTCTTCCATCCATCCATCTAAAAAAACTTTAAAAAATCCTTTCCAGGCTATAGAAACAGATTAAAATGATTCAGAAGTTCCTAGAAACAGTTAAATAACCTCTTAATACCTTTTCCCACAGCAAACGTTTCATCATTAGCACTGATACATTATCTTCTGTTCATTTTAATTTCAGAAAGCTTCCCTCTGCTTTGTCTTATCAGTATCATTAGTTGTTTCTTTAATAGGATTTATGTTATGCATTTAAAAAATTCTGAATATGATAAATATTTAAACAAAATACATTATTAACACAACTTTAAAATTTTATAAAATTATTTTTTAGATTAAAATGATTTTCAATGACAGATAACATTTTCACATACAGTGTTTTGTTCTATGGTCACCTATCAACTATTTTATATTAAGAATTGTTCAGTAATTATGTGCTCTCATTTGGAAATAAAAATTATGCTAATATGGATGGTATTCAAATGTAAATATTGAAAATAATTTGTAACCCAAAACACACACTTCTACAATTCTTATCATCATGGCTTTTGCATCAATTGTGCTAATTTCCATAATTACCTGCTGTTCATTGTATGTATTCAATGTGAAGAGTGGCTTTTGAAGAATAAATTCTTCTTCGATTCCAATACCCATCCTCGCTTTTGATGCCATTGTGTCTGACATCATTCTAACAGGATCAAATTGAGCGACAATAGCAACCTAAAAGAAGAAAAAACATGGCTACTTGGAACAAGATACAAGCAAAATGCTTCTGGGCAACATTATTAATGTTAATGTCCATTAAAGTTAAGAAATTTTATTAAAGATTACATAATTACAGTTATGATTAAATTTAGATAAAAATTTCTTTTTGATCCAAAGTCAAGGGAAATTTTATATAGAAAACCCACATATTCAACCACCTTGAAAGTAACCAAAAGTAGAAAACATTAATTTTTAACCACTAGCAATCTATGGCCATGGTAACAACCCCATGAAGCTTTCTAGAAAGTTTAATCTGATTAAGCTGCATCTGGAGCATGTCATTTATGGGTAAAGTCATGTGTGTTGTTGGCATTATTGAGCAAGATGGGTGAGTTTTCATTGTACCAGGCAACTAGATTTCCAGGGACTGTTAAAAACCATTGTTTCCCCTTCCACTGAAAAACTGCAGAGTCGTTTCAACCCAAATGCCCTTGTCCTTTATAATAATTGAAATTGTTCAAACCTGTATCCTAATGAAAAGAAGCCACTAATTTTGTAAATTATCTGCACCATTAATAACACCTGCCTGTTAATTCCTAAAGTCAAGAATTAGCATTAAGAAAATGGCATTTTTAATGCCATTTAGAAATTGTAATGACATAACTGGGGGTTGAACATACTTTAATTATTATAGGTTTCCTAGCCAAAATGTCTTTTACTGTAGTTATAAACACTGATTACAGATAACGGGCACAGATATTTCCTCTTTCAAAGGGCTCACAGATGGAAAGAATCCTAATCATATGGACTCTGTAGTTATCAAAATTATATTTTGAACAAGAATGTGTTCAGTAAGAGTGACATTAAGTTTTGTCTCCCGAAGGCCATGGTATATCATTATTTGCTAATGATGGAATAATTTAAATTTTGTTGAATCTAAGATGACCAGGACTTAAATTCAAAGTACAGGAATGTATTTCTATAATCTATTTTATAAAAGATGATATAATAGTTGTATGCATTTACACTTCCTCTTTACTAAATATTTCATTTAACTAGACTTCCTTGGTTTGAATCCAGTTTGACATTTACTAGCTATGTGACTTTGGGGAACCTCTGGGCCTCCTCAGTTTTCTATGAAGTAGGAATAATAATAATTCCTACATCATATCATAGGGTTGTGGTAGAGATTAAATGAGGTAAAACCTAAAAGCATTTAGAAGAGGGCTTTATACTTACTAAATATTCAAAAAATGTGAATGCACATTACTACAAACTTGTGAAGTAGGTACTATTATTATGATTCCCATTTTTCAGAGGAAGAAATGAAGCTTAGGGAGGTTAAAAGACCTAAGTTTCCTCTGCCAGTAAGTAGTGAACCAGGTTGTACCAGTTTTGAAGGACACCAGAGGCCAAGTTCTTACCCAAGATTCTATACTGCCTTCACTGACAGAGAAGAGAAACCAGACGGTCATTTCCTATCAGCTGGGAAATGGTGTCAATGAAGACTTTAGAGCTTGTGAGTTGAGCTAATCACTTTCAGGTTAAAAACTATGAAAAATTACCAAGTAAAACTATTTTATCACATTTCCCAAGGTCTTAAATTCTTGCTCTTGCCGACTACTACCTTCGGACTTTTGCCTACTTTTACAAGCCAAAGCAATGGGAGATTTTTATTTCTCCACAAAAACAGTATTTTTTAAAAGTGGTTTTTAACCTGTTTGTTAACTGTGGGATGTTTCCAAACAGAGGTTCCTACCCTAGGGAGAATTATCTTGCTCAATCTCCACCACGTTTTTTCGAGGAGAGTAAAATCCTTCGGCTAGATGCAGAGTTTCACTGCTGTACATGGATACTATTCAGCTTATAAACTAGAGGTAATATGGATGCATTTAAATCTTGGGAGAGCTATTTTAAAGGTGCTGATAAAATTCTTCTAATACACTAAGAAACTGGAAATGGTTCAACATAAATCTAATTGCTCCCAGCAATGAAGACCAGTGTCCCAATTTGGGAAAGTTACATTTCTTATAGCAGATGTCATGAACTAAGCCCTAGTAATAATGTTATTAAGAGCACTTAGAAACATTTTTTTAAACCACCCATGAAATTTTCCAAATTAAAAACACCTGTTTCCTCAGGGCTTCTATTCGCTTCTCTCTCTCTGCTTTTTCAAGTGCTTCTTGAAGGGTCACTTCTTTTTTCTCCATCAAACGCTTTTCCAATAATTCTTGTCTATATTTAACCCTTGAAAAATAATGCACAGGAAAGTTAGGAAAACATCATGATAATGGAGATTACATGGATAGGCGCATAGGGACAGAAGGTATCTCATAAGTGACATCACTGTCATACTGTTTTTACTTGCTTTTGGTTGATTTCTCGTATCAAAACAATAAAGGATGCTTGTATAAAATACAATTTATAATAATTCTAATAACAATCATAGAACTGCAGGTCATGGGGCAGGAAAACATGGGGTAAAATCCAATCTATCTCTTTCTTCATTAAAATCTTTGTATGAACTGTCATCTGCCACAGCTGCAGCTAATCCAACCCGACAGATGACAGCCTCACTCTTATTTCAGCCGTCTTCTGGTAAGTTCTAACACAATTTGAGACGTTAAAAAGGCTATATTACTGATTAAATATACATAATTTTAGAAACACTGGTAAATAAAATACTAGAATAATATGCCCAAAGTATCTCAATTACTAGACTTTCAACCAAACTGTTACTCATAACTATATGTGTGTGTGTGTGTGTGTAAGAAACTTTGAAAACTGCACATTGACTGTAGATGGCAGCAAAAACATGACTTTTCCTTAGCATTCTGTTTCCATCCCCCTTAACAGCAGATATTAAAACAGGGCATATTTAAATATCTGTTTTAATACTCCCAGGTTCATTTGGGTCTCCTCGGCTGCCTTTTCAGGCAGCCTCCCTAACCATCTTCTTTGTAGAGATAAGATTTGTCTTTTCGAAAACAGTAGGCACCTGGGTTCTCGAGGGAGTAGGTGGCTGTTGCCTCTGTCTTCCATCATTAACGGTTTAGATTTAACTTCCTCTATGGCATCAGTCACAAATGTGCTTTACCCTTAGCGTGCACACCTGCATTTTCCATGGATATCCCTTCGCTAGACCCTCCTTTATTCTGAATCCCGACATTTACTGAGGTGTTCACTAGGCACCAAGTCTTGTGCTAAGGGCTTTACCTCTTTTAGCTCAATTAGACTTCACATGTTGGGGTACAACTATTGATTCCACGTTAGGGTATCACTATTGATCCCATTTTAAAGATAAAGAAATGGAGGCATAGACAAGTGACGTAAATTGTCCAAGCTCTCACACCCAGTAAATGGCAGACCCTGAGGTCAAACCCAAGCAGACTGGCCCCAGGGCCCATGCCTACTCCTCACCTCTCGTCCCCATGCAACTAACCACTATGCCTTCTCTCTTCTCCTGATAGCCCCACTCACCTCACTGACTTATGTGTGCCAAACCCTGAGCTAGATATTGAAAGCACACTGAGAAAACGACTGTTCTTAAACAGTTTGTGGTTTAACAGAGACAAAGACAAGCCCAAGAGCTAAACAAGGTATACAGTGTCTTCAGAGAGGTATAAATAAGGTCCACTGAGAATTCAGAGGAAGGTGCGATGACCACTTGCTGGGCTGTGAGAGAGACTGGTGAGCTTTAGCAAGAGCTCTTTAGAGGAGGCAGCATCTGAGCTGGGTCTGGAGGACTAGAATTTGCAGAGGCCAGGAGACCGGCGGCCGAGGTAGGGCAGAGCAGGAGCCGGGATGGGGGTGAGTCCAGGGAGGCACTCGCATTCAGGCTCCTGCACGTGCAGCGCTGGCATCCGAGAGTGGGCGACTTCTTCAGTTTTGTACCCCCGGGGGCCTCACTTGCCCCACCTCATCACAGCCCTGAGCAGGAAAGTGTTCACGGTGGCTAGAACAGAGCAAGTTGATGAGCAGTGACAGAGAGGCCCAGAAAAGCACTGGGGGGCTGAACCTGGTAGTTACATGGTTCCCTCAATGATTTGCTCCTGGGGAGGAAAACTCTTTAAAATCAGGTTGCTCCTGAGGCTGGCACTGAAGAAGGTGGTCTGGGAAAGGAGAGAAGGGAAGCAGGTAGCAGATGCTTTTTGCGGACAAAACCCAGAATGGGGTTTGGAAGGAAGATACTAGGCTCCCTTGATGGCTGTGGCTGTTCTCCGCCATCATCTCCCATTTCAGGAGTCAGTACAGTCAGCTACGTGGATTAAAGAATCTGCAGACCAGATTGCTCCCCTTCTTTGCCGCCTCCCTGTCATGGAAAGCTCTATTTCTCTTTCCCTCCATTTTCACTATGGCATGACAACCTCCCTAATGAGGTTCTACTCAGCTTAAGCACTGAGTACAAGCTAAGGGAACTACTGTGAAGGTTCAATTAAAAGACAACCTGGGGGGCTTCCCTGGTGGCGCAGTGGTTGAGAGTCCGCCTGCCGATGCAGGGGACACGGGTTCGTGCCCCGGTCCGGGAAGATCCCACATGCTGCTGAGCAGCTGGGCCCGTGAGCCATGGCTGCTGAGCCTGCGCTTCCGGAGCCTGTGCTCCACAACAGGAGAGGCCACGGCAGTGAGAGGCCCGCGTACCGCAAAAAACAAACAAACAAACAAAAAAGACAACCTGGGATTTGACAATTACCACATGTTAATTCTCAGAACTTTTGAAAAGTTTCTCTTCCTCAGGATGTATAGGTTGCTTTGTCTGCAGCAAAGTTTTGGCTACTTTGTGGGAAAGTAATAGTTGTTTTATTTGGAGGAGCTTGACTAGTGAGGAAGAGGTTGCAGAGTGAGGCATTTGTGGCTGTGTGGTAAAGAAAGCTGGCTCATGCTTTACTTTGAGGCTCACTCATTTCTTCAACAAAAATTTGAGCACCTCTGCATCAATCACTGTGCTAAGCACTGGAGATACGATTTCAACACAGGAGACACACTCCTGTCCTCACAGAAGTGACCATATAATGCCGATACAAAGACCCAGGCAATTATGACACAGGGGGACTCTTGCTCTGATGGGACAATGAGGCAGAGGTCATGGGAGAGGTACCTTTGCCAGACTTGGGGCATTCAGGGGAGCATCCAACAGGAAGTGGTCTGAATTTCAGATCTAAAAAGGGAGCAGGAATTCTCCAGATGGGGAGAGAATAGAAAGAATGTTCTAGGTAGAAAAAAAGAAATGGCAATATGAAGGCCCAGAAGGTGGGAGAGCATGGTACTTTTGAAGAACTGAAAAATATTTGGAATGACCAAAAATGAAAAATGTAAGGTGAGGAGTGCCAAGAGCTGAGGCTGGGGAGGCAAGAGAGGCCAGACTGCGGGGGCTTTGCAAGCATGGGGGCTTTGCAAGCATGGGGGCTTTGCAAGCATGAGGGCTTTGATCAGGGCAATGGGATCAGAAAGCTCTCTCCTATAATATGGAGGATGGATTGCAAGGAAGCAAGACCAGAGAGAATTATCCAGATGCAAGTTGGTGGTTTCCTGAATTAGGGCGGGGGGGTGGTGCTGGTAGGAGTTAGGGAGAAGACGTGGATTTAAAAGTTATGTAGAAAATAGAATAAGTAGGAATCGTTAGTGTTTTTTTATGGGAAGAGGGGAGAGGAAGTTAACGTTTCTGTCTTGCATGATGAACAATGGCATCCCTCACTAAAACTGGGGACTTAGAGAAACCAGGAAGAGAAGGAATTAGGTTCAGTTTAGACATAGATCTGCCGTCATAAGATCTGGGCTGGAGAAGTGGATGGGGATCTTTATCAATGGCATGGGATTGAGTCCGAGGGACAGATGGCACCAGCCAGGAAGAGACTGTAGAGTAAGAAGAGAGGCAGGCCTTGCATTGGTTCCCAAGGAAACAACTTTTTTTCCTTCTTTTCTATATATATTTTCAGTATTTATGAATTTTATATCATTCATTCATTCGTTGGCTGTGTGCCCACTCTGTGCCAAGCACCGTTCTAGGGTGGGTGATCCATGCTGATTAAAACAAAAAAACCCGGCTCTCACAGAGTTTCAATTCTAGACATATATATTTATTCATCTATTTAGAAGTTTAATTTCTTTTCAAAAGGTGAGGGATATTATCAGTTTAATTTCCCCACTCTGCTACAACCCAAGGAAGCAACTTTTAAGAAAGGGGCAGAAGAGGAGGAAACTAAGAGAATGAGGAGAAATGGTGGCAAAGAAGCGAAGGAAGATGGGAACGGCAATGTCACATGCTACAAATCAGTTATAATATAAGATAATCATTGGATTAAATAACAGGGAGCCATTGGCGACCTCGGCATTAGAGAGGTGGCTGAAGAATTAGCGGGAGATAAGGAAGTAAGAGGGAGCAGAGACAACCCCTTCAGTAAGACTGATGCCAACGGGGAGGAGACAGGCAGGGCAGTGCTGGAGGAAGCTGATCACAGTTGCACTGGCTCCAAAGTGATGATCAAGATGACTCTGACTACCATGAAGATTGGCCAAGGGAAGATTTCAGGAAACGGACACACTCAAATTCTTCATTCTTAGAGATGTTATCGTTTAAACTCAAATAATAATTCACTGTAAAAGGGGAAGCTCCTGGTACATCTTTCTTTTCCCAGTCTGGATAGAAAAATGTCTTTGCCTAAAGAGAAGTGATACAGAAAAACTCCTGGGAGAAAGCCAAATACTCACATATTCATGGGGAAAGAAAATAGCAACACAGTAAAGTCAATCATTTGGAAAATTTTCCACATAAATACCTTCAGCCATTTGAGGTAGCAGCTTTTCTCCAAATTAAACTGTTGCTATGAAAGTCAATGTCAGGAAGTGGCAAAACTCAATAGTCTTTAAGCTCTGCACTGAATTCCCAAACAGGAATCCTAGGTTCTTCTCTCAGTCTGTTTTATGCTCCTTGAGTTGACGAAGGTTGAGAGTGTGGCAGAGGAGGCCTTTTCCACTCCTCTTGGGGGAGGAGAAGCATCATATTGTTCAAAAGCAACAGCTGCTGCAGAATCAGGCACAGCATTAACAATAATCTGAAAAGGATTTTGTTTAAGCCTCTGGACCTGAGTGTAGTTGAAGGGACAAGAAGCTTTCATGTAGAAATGGAGAATTTATGTATAATTCTGGATAATTTTTATGTGTGTATTGCACTCTAAGAGATGAGTATACAAATGCAAATGGTTTGGAAACACCATGAACTTCACAGCCTCCCTTTGCTTTAGTGAAACTTCAGTAAGAACTAGGCAAAATATTAAGTACAAAATGTTGACCTCCCTCCTATCTGGAGACACAGGTAACTTCAGTCTAAAAGGAAGCTACAGCAAACAAGAGGGGAAAAAAGACTTCAGAATAATTGCTGATAGTGGGAGGTTCTACAGTTTTTGTTTGTTTTTTTTAAACTTAAGCAGTAAATAAAACAGCATTAACAACACATCTTAATTAGATTACTCTAACCAGTACGGAACTCCCATCAAAAATGTTTCGGGGGGCTTCCCTGGTGGCACAGTGGTTGGTGGTCCGCCTGCCGATGCAGGGGACACGGGTTCGTGCCCCGGTCTGGGAAGATCCCACATGCTGCGGAGCGGCTGGGCCCGTGAGCCATAGCGCTGAGCCTGTACGTTTGGAGCCTGTGCTCCGCAGCGGGAGAGGCCACAACAGTGAGAGGCCCGCGTACCGCAAGGAGAAAAAAAAAATTTTCAGGGAAGTAATTTGCCCTATTGAATTAGAGGCAGTTTCTAAACCAATCTGCTAGTTCATTTTTAGGTGATGTGGCTTACTCAACATTGAACAAGGGGTCTTTAACAGGCACACGCTGGAGGTGCTAACGCCACAGGGGTTTGAGCAGCAGCAGCATGGTGAACCTGTTTCTGCCTGCTGGGAAATCCAGTTTTGGCTTAAACCCCACTCAGAAAGTTCTGCCCACCAAGCTCCATGAGCTCTAGGGAACTCCAACAGGAAAGAGTGCGCAGATCAAAACATAGGCAGGCCAGGTGGCAGCACCCGTGCAAAGGTGGAGGCCTGGGGGAGAGGAGGTGGAGAAGCCAGCCCAGAGAAAAGAAGGGAGATAACATAACCAGTGCCGGTATCGCGCCTCTAACAATCCGGGTGATCGACTCAGTGGGTGTTCTGGCTAAGGGCATAAGCAGAGACCAGTTCCTGCAAATGTAATGTGAATCCTGATACAAAGCAGTGACATCCTGGTACAGATCAGCATGGGACAAGAACAAAGAGGATTCACAGAGAACCCGCAGAACCACAAGGAGATGAACTCACGCCAGCCCCAGAAAAAGATACTATTCTTCTAGCTCAGAGTGCTTACTGGTTCCTTTGTGCGGTGTAAAGGCAAGTTCGTATTGGAACTCTAGTCTTTAACTGATTAATTCAATTAGTCAACAGAGTTACTTGAGCACTTACTATGTGCCAAGCACTGCCCCAGGTGCTCAGGATAACAATAGTGAAAAATAAAAACCAGACAAGATCCCCCTCTTAAATCTTACCTTATTTGTGGTTTATTCTATATAAGCATGCTTAAATTAACATCCTAGTAAAATACATACAATTGTTTTAATAAATTATTTTTGAATTTATCACAAAGTCCTAAATTAAAGAGCTCCTTCTTATATTGCTCTAAAGCGACAGTTCTCAACTGTGACTATCATTGGAATTATCCGAACTTAGAAAAAATTCTGATGCCAGCGCCCCACACCACTCTAATTACATCACAATCTGGTTCGGGGGCTCCAGCATTGGTATTTTGTTAAAAGTTCCCCAGGTGATTCTAATGAGCAGTCTGGTCTGAGTGCAGCACCACCTGGCCCCTTGGGTCTCTAATTTGTGCTAATGTCAGGATCACCTGGAGGGCTTGTTGAAGCGCAGATTGCTTGACTGCCTCCTGAGATTCTGATCCAGAAGTAGTGAGGCGGGGTCTGAAAAATCTGCATTTCTAAGAAGTTTCCAGGTGATGCTGGTTCTGCTGGTCTGGGGACCACACTTTGAGAACTACAGCAAAGATAAATATTTTGATTAGAGGGACTCTGCCAACTGTTATCAAGACAAAACCAGATACAAATTACTACCCAGATAGGGCTTCTTATTTATGGTTGCATGTGCTAAACAGTTATATGCCTCAGGATTGACCCACACTAGAAGTTCCTGCTTTCATGCTACTGATGTTCAAGAGCAAAATCTTTAAGTTATGTCATATTTTAGATTCCACATATAAGTGATGTCATATTCCACTGTATATATATATATATATATATATATATATATATACCACATGTTCGTTATCTATGAAACAGAAAGAGACTCACAGACAGAGAACAGGCTTGTGGTTTCCAAGCAGGGGTGAGGATGGGGGAGGGTTGGATTGGGAGTTTGGGATTAGCAGATGCAAACAATTATATAGAGAATGAATAGACAACAAGGTCCTACTGTATAGCACAGGGAACTATATTCAATGTCCTGTGATAAACTGTAATGGAAAAGAATATGAAAAAGAATGTTTATGTATATGTATGACTGAATCACTTTGGTGTACACCAGAAACTAACACAACATTGTAAATTAAGGGTACTTCAATTTTAAAAAAAGAGCAGAATCTTTCAACCCCATCCCACCCCCATGACCCTAACACACATGGATGACAGGTTCCCTCAGTGGCAGTGGTCCGCCCCGGCTTGGGTCAGTGTCAGTGATGGGTAGTTGCACCAACGGCTGTTACTGAACCTCTTCATTTCCCTCCAGTGGACAAAACACTGGTGTATCCTGATGACAGTTGAAAACCTCAGACTCCTGGTGATATTTAAAGGGTCTATTCAGTAAAATCAAGGAAGGAAGAAACAACTTGAAAGCATTTCAGCTATGAGCCACTTACTTCCCTTGGGAATCGTTCTTGCAACTCCAGGGGGGTAAATATTTTTCATGCTGGAAGTGAAAACCCATAAATAAGAATCATGGACATTTTCCTGTTGGTTGTAATCAGTTCCAACCTAGCCATCTGAGTTCACCTGAGTTAGAAATGCAGAGATATAAACAGCTGTGAAACAAGGACTTAAACCTGGGAATCCAGAATACAGGACAAGATGTGAGGAGAGGGTTACTGAAAGAATGTTGCAAATATCATATTAGCCCTTGCCTCAAGTTAGTGTAGAAAGACAGTTCTGCCACATTTATCCTCCTCTTTTTGAACTACTCCTAACTCTTTCCATCTAGTTTTCAGTAATCCTTTTATACCCTCACATAGCCTCAAAAATTTCCTAGAATACTCCTTTCCAATAGCATTTCAAGTATGGTACAAGAAATAAAAGATGCATTGTCTATTGGGAATTAAAAGCAATAATAAAAGCCTGTCTTCTTTTTTCTTTTTAATCACTGTGCATCAGCAACTCTAAGCAAAGTTAGTGATAAAAACTCCCTCCACTGGAGCATGCAGCCCCATCTCACTGACTCTCGGCTGCTCCTTTCAAATGTTTCCCTTAACTGAAAACCAGTGCTTCCCAGGTGATCCTGCTTCCATTGTTACCCTTTTACAATGGTGAGGGAAGAAGGCTAGCATTTTCCTGGCTCTCCAACAATTCCAGAAAAGTTTTATCCATTGACTTGGGTTAGACCATCCTCTTTCTAATAGGGTTCTTGGGATCAAATACTGGCTTCCCAGGTCACTGCCTGACATTTCCTGAGGGTTATTCAAAACTCCACTCTTACAGTTCCTTGATTCCCCAGCAGCATTTGCTTCTCCCTTGCTTCAACAGCCCACTCCTTAGACCAAACTTGGAGCTTGGCATCACCTATTGAAACTGTGGGTAATCATTATCAAATCCATTTCACCTACCTTCACTAATCAAGGCCATTTTAAGACTTGCATGTTCTCCAAGCTGCACGGAGCCTATACAATAAGAGGTTTACCTGAGTTGTTTTCTGGGAACTAGGAGTCAGCTGTGTCTAGCTCAGCTGAGCTGGTTAAGACTGGATAGGACCACCAACCCTCCAACTGAGCATGCACGAGTGTCCGCTAGGTGACCTTTTGATGTCAGAGAGCTGAAAACTCCACCCTCAAATCGTGCTAAGCATCTCCATTTTTGAACATGCAGAGGCCTGTAGCTTAGTTACACCTGAGCAGAACGATGATTGCTGCACCTTTTTCCAACCAACTTTCCCCATGCTCCCTACACCTCAGACCATCCTGCTGCTTTATTCTTTATCCCACAAATACACGGAGCCCCTTGCCTCTGGGGAGGGGGCTCTGAGACTTGTTCTCCTGTCTCCTTACTTGGCTGCTTAGCTAATAAACGCTCTCTTTGCTGTACACCTCTGGCCTCTCAGCGTTTTGCCTTGCTGCCTGTCAGGCAAAACGAACCTGGTCTGGGAACACCTTTTCCCTGCCCAAATTTTACACTGAGGGATTCTGTTCTGACTCCAATCTCTAGGGCCACCACATATGCTGATGAAGGCTGCATGCTGCATGACTCTAGGAATGGACTGCCGTCCAACCTCCCATCCTTTTCATGTTCACTCATTTAACCTTACTCAACCTGCTACTACTTTAGCTTATCAGGCTCTCCATTTCTCAACAATATTTATGAACTATGAACTTTGTGCCAGGCACTGGGCTAGGTCTTTCCCTCATGAAGTTTACTGTCATTCTACCTCTTCCTTTTCTCCAGGCTATGAGGCACAATCAGATCTTACTTAATTCTCTCTCCAGCTTTGGATCGATGGGCATATCTCTTCAAAGGCATTATCATTAATATTCTTTTATTGTCTTCTTTTCTTTCCACATCTGCTCTGACAATTTCCAACCTTCATTCTTTATTGAATTTATTATATATTTGTGAGGTTTGAACCTTACCTAGACATTTAACACTCCTCCAGAATGATTTCATTTACCCCAGCTGCTTGATAGTCTCCCTCTTAGCAGAGAACCTCACCTCCTACTTTACTGAAAAGGCCATAAGCGTCCACTTTCCCTACCATGCTTTGTTCACTTCCAATCTTGTCAAGACTCATCTTTATTCATCCTTTCCTCCTTAAACCTGGGCTCTTAATGCCATAAACCTAGTCGTCTCTAGGTCCTGGCTCCGGAAGTAAATATTTTCCTTTCCTATGTCTTCAGTCTTTCTCCCCTCCACGGTTCCTTTTCCTCTGCATACAAACTTCTTCAAATGGGGAAAATACATATCTCTCAACTCTCTCTTTTCAGCTACCATCCTCTTTTTCCCTTCCCGGCAAAATTTCTTAAATGGAGTAGCCATACTTTGTCTCTAATTCTTTGTGTCTGATTTAGTCCAAAACCCCCTGCAGTCTGGCCTCTGACCTTTCCACTCTGTGGAAACTGCTCTCCCCAGTGTCTCCAAATTGTAAACTCAGAGCCTTCTTCTAAAGCTCCTCTGACTTGACCTAACAATGCCTGGTACTGATGACCACCTCCTTCATGAATGCACATCCTATTTCTGACTGCTTTTCCTCATATTTTACTGGCTCCTCCTCATCTGTCCACCCAAGTTGCCAACATAAATCCTCTTTTTAAATCCACAATTTAAAAACATTGTCTGGGAAATATGACTTCAGTTACAATCAAGGCATGAATAGCTGCAGCCTCCAACTCCTTCAAAGCCCCAAATCCTTTGATCTTTTATTTTTTCTCTATGTAATTTCAGGATTGACTTCAGTTAAGTCCCTCAAATGTAACTATATTACAGTGATAGTTAAATGCACAGCTTCTGCCTTAATGGGCACCTGAGCTTGGTATAGTGTTGACATCCTTTTGTGAAACTTAGGAACAAACCTAATGACACACGGCTAAGTAGAAGTCTGAAATTTCTCCCCAGATCCTCTTAGAAATGAACCACCGTGGCACCATGGGTACCATGGACAGGGCCAAGATTCTGCCTAGCCAATTATTTTGGGTTCGCTCTAATCCAAAGGCTGAGACTTATGTTCCCAATGTTTAATACCTTATAACATGGCTGCAACAATTTTAGCCTGAAATATTTATAGTACAGTTAGTCACTTCAGCTACTTAAAAATCATAGAATGTATAACTTTGAGCAATATAACTTCTTGGAACCAAGAAAATTTTTTATGTGCTTAAACAATTGACTGGGCACACCACATTTGGGATTACTAGCTATAAACCATTTTTATAAATAGGAGATATCTTCCAAAAATAATGACTTTAATATTAGAAGAGTTGATTTTTTTAATCCCTGCTTTCTGATAGTAATTGTATAGGGCTACTGCCTATTATGGCCAAATTAGATTTTAATAATTAGACCACACTGTGGTAAACATCTATTGTTTTTTTACCCTCTAGCATCAACCTAGTAACACCAATCCCCTTCAAACTGCCTCACCTCATTCCACGTAGGTCTTGTTGAAGCCTGTAATC